>NC_140593.1:1149848023-1150517190 GCF_964204655.1 Triturus cristatus | reverse complement strand
GATGCCGTTGCGTCACTTCCGTGACGCAGCAGTGTCGTAAACAATGCACCACGTTGCGACTTATTTACAACATGACAGATCTAGGGAGATGCGTCACGTTGTAAAGCCCTGCGCTACATTATACCTGCGCAGGTATAATGTATGCAGGGTGGGCGTTCCGACGTGAAAAAGCATCGTAAAAGTGACGCAGTGAAATCTACAAGATTTCACTGAGTCACTTTTACGACGTCACTGCATCAAAACCTTGCGCCTGCTTGAAGCAGGTGTAAGGAGTGACGCAGCATGTTAGGAATAGGCATTCCTAACCATTGCTGGAGTTGCGCTGTGCTTGCCACACAACTCCAGCAATGTGCTGCCTGTACGCCAAAAGATATGTCACGTATCTGTAAATGCATTGTAAATGCGACGCATCCATGGTGGCGCCAGGGTTTTTTTACAGGACACAAATGAACTGGCGCATCTCTGCTAATATGCAGAGATGCGCCAGCTCTTGTAAGTCTGCCCCCGAGTGCTGACCTCTGTGTCCCACCTGTGGAACACTAATTCTAAAACCCTCAGGACTTACTCAGCCCATCTTTGGACTTTGAGTGCCCTGCATCAGACACTTTACTCTAGGATTAGCCGCGTGTAGCTTCAGTGCCCATCCAGGTACAGGAGCAAGGCCTTAGGGATGCACTCAGCAAGCACGGAGACGGACCCTGAGTGCAGCTCTGGACCACACAGAGCACAGTTACCACAACTCTACAGGCAAACGAGAAACATGCTGGGTGGGGGGCCTATTACAGCCCGAAGAAGGCCTTCTGTGGATGCTGTAGAACAAGAGGACATTCAGGGCTGCTAACATGCCCAGCTCACATAGGGGTGGCTTCTAAGCGCACTTCATCAGTAACCGGAGAATGACATCAGAGGACTTATTTTTTTGTTTTGTTTTATATAGCACGAACTCGATCCAAAGGTATCAGAGCGCTTTACACGAGCACCATTTGCGTTACAAATGGACACATTCATTTTAATAGGCACAGAGAGATTAAGTGATCTGCCCAGAATCACAGAATGTTGAGCGTCCCTGCCGAGACTCAAACCTGGTTACCCAGCTTCGAGGTCGACTGCTCAAGCCCTTAATACACAGTGCTGATGTATGGGAAACGTGGACTTTGGGAGAGCAGAAGATATGCCTCTTGTTTGTTTTTTAAGTTCATTTTATCTGTTACAGACAGGCACATGATAAACAGGCTGTTTGCTGTTAATATATTGTTAATGATTAATACAAGCTCCTACACCCCCATTATTTTTGACGCACTCCCCCATGCACTGACGCCACACTGCTCTATTCTCCTTTTAATGAATGATCGCTGATAAATGCACAGCTTGAACTTCACTATTGCTGCCCTCGAGTGAGGAACCCATTTCCCAGGAGGCACCAGGCTGCAGGGCTCTGAGTCTTACAACTCGCAGTCCTCATTAGCTGCCCGCGTCATAGGTTTCTTTACACCAAACAGAATTGCATTTGGAATTAATACGGCTCTGCCCAGCCTCATTGCCTACGCACCAGTGAGATGAAAGGCTGGGAGCTCATATGCCTTCTCAATATTCCGTGCGCGCCTCTCATGTGGGAAGAGGAGCCGCATCGAAGAGACAATCAGTGGACTCCATAGAAGTGAACGGTGCAGAGTCCTCCCTTGAGCTAGCTTCCCCTGGAGGGTAAAGATTGCACTCTTGCGTGGCAAGCCCCCAAACCCACGAAGACCTATTGACCATGAAACCCAACTCCTAAGCCAATCTGTGGATCCATCCAGCTCAGAAGTGAATGGCACAAAGTCCTTGTGGTCAACGTTCTTGAGCTAGCTCTTCCTGGTGGTTAAAGATTGCACTCTTGCGTGGCGAGCCGATAACCCCACATAGACCTGTTGGCCAAGAAACCCAACTTCTAAGCCAATCTCTCGAACCATCCAGCCCAGAAGTGAATGGCACAAAGTCCTTGTGGTCAACGTTTTTGAGCTAGCTCTTTCTGGAGGTTAAAGATTGCACTCTTGCGTGGCGAGCCGATAACCCCACATAGACCTGTTGGCCAAGGAACCCAACTTCTAAGCCAATCTCTGGAACCATCCAGCCCAGAAGTGAATGGCACAAAGTCCTTGTGGTCAACGTTTTTGAGCTAGCTCTTTCTGGAGGTTAAAGATTGCACTCTTGCATGGCGAGCCGATAACCCCATATAGACCTGTTGGCCAAGGAACCCAACTTCTAAGCCAATCTCTGGAACCATCCAGCCCAGAAGTGAATGGCACAAAGTCCTTGTGGTCAACGTTTTTGAGCTAGCTCTTTCTGGAGGTTAAAGATTGCACTCTTGCATGGCGAGCCGATAACCCCACATAGACCTGTTGGCCAAGGAACCCAACTTCTAAGCCAATCTCTGGAACCATCCAGCCCAGAAGTGAATGGCACAAAGTCCTTGTGGCCTCCCTTCTTGAGCTAGCTCCTCCTGAGGGTAAAGATTGTACTCTTGTGTGGTATACCCACAAACCCACAGAGACCTATTGGCCATAATACCCAACTCCTAAGCCATTCTGCGGAGCCATCCAGCCCAGAAGTGAATGGCACAGAGTCCTTGTGGTTAGCGTGCTTGAGCTAGCTTCTTCTGGAGGCTAAAGAGTGTACTCTTGCGTGACAAGCCACTAACCCCATGTAGGCCTATTGGCCATGGTACCCAATTCCTTAGCCAATCTGTGGAGCCATCCAGCCAGAGGTGAATTTCTTGGAGTCCTTGTGGTTAATGTTCTTGAGCTAGCTCCTTCTGGAGTTAAAAGATTGTACTCTTGCATGGCAAGCCCCCAAACCTATGCAGACCTATTGGCCATGGAACCCAACTCCTAAGCCAATCTGTGGTGCCATCCAGCCCAGAAGTGAATTTCTTAGTTTCCTTGTGGTCTACATTTCTGAGCTAGCTCCTCCAGAAGGCTAAAGATTACACTCTTGCATGGCAAGCCGATAACCCTACGTAGACCTATTGGTCCTGGGACCCTACTCCTATTTCAACCCACTAAGACAATCGAGCCCTAGAGGTGAACGACGCAGAATGCTTGTGGTCACCACTCTTGAAGTAGCCCACCCTAGAGGTGAGAGCTTGCAGCCCCGTGTGGCAGTTCCCCGCTCTCATGGTGGCATATCAGCCCAAAACAGCCTTCTCCTATGCCAATCCAGAAAAGCAGATCCAGCCTATAGGTGAACGGCACAGAATATTTCGGGCCAATCCCCTTAAAGTAGCCCATCCCAGAGGTGAAAGACTGCACCCCTGTTTGCCAAGCCCCTAAACCCATGTAGCCCCAGAGGCCATGGCGCCTTGCTTCTGTGCCACTCTGTTCAGCCCATCCAGTCCTAGAGGTGATGTGTTCAGACTCTCTACGGTCATCCCCTTGAACTAGCTCATCCTTAAGATGAAAGACTTTATCCCTGCATGACAAGACCCAAATGTACGTAGCTCTAAGGAGCATGGCACCCTGCTCCTCTACCAATCCCTGTGCGCATCCTGGGTCACAGTTATAACATCTTCCAGACTGCCTGCAGTCCTAGAGGGTAAGGGCTAAACATCCCGCCAAGCCCCTGAACCTACACAACCCAGTGGTGAAAATCCTCCTAGATCTGTGCCAATCTACCGAGCTATCCAGCACAATTTCTGGAAGGTCCTGTATTCAAGTACCAATTCCCTCAGCGCTTGCAGCCCACAGAGGTCCACACTGATAAACTCTTGAGTCATTCTCTGATCCCTGCAGCCCTAGACATACGATACATGTCCATGGAGATCCACTAATCCTGTCCAGCCTAGGGGTGAAAGGTTATTTATCCATGTATCATTTCCCTGAGATCGTGCAGCGCATTAAGATGCAGAGTTCTCAATTATTATATCATGTTCCTGATTTCATGCAGCCCTAAACGCCGAAACCTTGGTAGTTATTTGTAAATTTCTAAGTCCAATCCAGAGTAGAAGGCTGACAAGTTCAGTGTGCCAAGTCACTGAGATACCCAGGCATACAGGTACAAGGTGATGTTTCCATGTGACAGTACCCTGAGGTATCCTGAACAAACCACCCTATAGGTGAAAAGCTCTGCATTCTTGTGTCAGTAGCCTAGCACTCCAGCCCTACAGGTGAAAGGATCTACATCCAAAAGTCAAAACCCTGGCATATTCAGAAGTCCAGATGAAAGCATCTGCATCCTTATGACAGTGCCCTGAACTGACCAGCCCTACACCTGAAAGGCTTTGTATGCACGTGACAATACTTGAAATCTCCAGCCCTAAAGGCGAAAGGCTCTGCATCCACGTGACAATCCCCAGAACTGTCCAGCCCTACAGGTGAAAGGCTGTGCATCCATGTGACAATTACCTGAAATATCCAGACTTACAGGTGAAAGGTTCTGCATCTGCGTAGCATTGCCTTGAACTATCCAGCCCTACAGGTGAAAGACTCTGCATTCACATGACGTCGGTGCACAGACGGAATATCGAGTTGTGAATATCGAAGTGGCATAATATTGACTGCAAGAATATCGCTGACCAGATTATTGACTTGAAGGTAAGAAATATCGTTTTCTGTAATATCGAAGTCAGTAATATCGTTTGTAAAAATATTGTTGTTAATAATATCGAAATTTATATTAGTGTTCTGTATTTTAGTATGCATGTTAAAAGTATGTGATCTAATTGTTTTGTATAAGTATAGCTGTTTCTTTTAATGTACGTATGACATTTTTAGAAGTGATTCATTTTATGTTAATTGCTTTTTGCGTATTTTAGTTCTGTTGCGGGTTGTGGGTTTATAGGGGAATAGGGTGGGAAGTAATTTAATTATAATAAAGTAATTAATAATTTTTAGAAGTTATTAATTTTTTTTAATTTAATTTTGTGTTTTAGTTCCATAGCAGGTTGTGGGTTTATAGGGGTATAGGGTGGGAAGTAATTTAATTATAATTAATATTTTTTTTAAATTAATTAATATTTATGCATTTATTATTTTATATTGTTAATTGTGGAAATTAATTTATTGTGAATTACTTATTAATTGGTTATTAATAATTATTAATTGTCAATTATGTTAATTGTGTCATTCTGTTAGGAGTGGGTTGTGGATTTTTAGGGGAGTAGGAAGTAATTTAATTATAATTAATTAATATTTGTAGTTAATTAATATTTATGTATTTAATATTTTATAATGTTAATTGAGGAAATTAATGTGTTAATAATTAGATATTACGTGTTTATTAAGAATTATTAATAAATTATTAATGATGTTAATTGTGTCATTTCTTTAGGAGCGCGTTGTGGGTTGATAGGGGAGTAGGGTGGAAAGTAATTTAATTTTTATATTTAAAAAAAATATTTTTTATATAATATTTATTAAATGTTATTTTATAGTGTTAATTGTTTGAATTAATTTATTATTCATTGTTTTAATTTGCTTGTTAATTGTTATTATTTGAGTAATTACTTGTTAATTAATTATGTTAATTGTGTCATGTTTTACGACATTGGTGGTGTCATTTATAGGTGAATATGGTGGGAGGTAAATTATTTTAAATTAATTAATTATTTGTTAATTAATGCTAATTCATTTGCTGGAGTGGGAATAGTGCATTATTCCCCTCTGTTATCCAACACTTTCCCTACTGTTGCACTTGCTGGAGTGGCAATAGCAAATTATTCCCCTCCGCTATCCAACACTTTCCCTACTATTACACTTGCTGGAGTGGGAATAGTTATTTTTACCCCTCTGCTATCCAACACTTTCCCTACTGTTGCACTCACTGGAGTGGAAATAGTAATTTTATCCCCTCCGCTAGCCAACACTTTCCCTACTGTTGCACTCGCTGGAGTGGGAATAGTAATTTTTGGGGCATATGTATGAAGCCCATTTCCCGTTCGCAAACGGGCCGATTCTCCGAATCGGCCCGTTTGTGAACGGGAAAAAGCCTTTTGGGATGTATCATCTGAAAAGGCCCTTGCAAAATAGGGAATCGCAAAATTTGCGATTCCTTATTTTGGGGCATATGTATGAAGCCCATTTCCCGTTCGCAAACGGGCCGATTCTCAGAATCGGCCCGTTTGCGAACGGGAAAAAGCCTTTTGGGATGTATCATCCCAAAACGCCCTCGCAAAATAGGGAATCGCAAAATTTGCGATTCCTTATTTTGTGAAAGCATTTAAGGAATCGCAAAATACGATTCCTTAAATGGGATGTAAAAAGCACCCAAATTGTGTGATTTCTCCTTAAGAATTCACAAATTACCACCAACTTCAAGTTGGTTGTAATTTGCGATTTCTTTGAAAAATTCACTTTTTTGCATTTCTCTAAATGCCATGTGGCGTACATACATGCCCTTAGGGCATGTGTGTGTGCCACATGTGCAGACATGCACATTTCAGGGGTGCTACAGGGTGTCCTTTGACACCCTGGCACCCTTGAAATTGCATTCTCAATTTGCGATTCTCTAATTGAAAATCGCAAATTGAGAATGTCTTCCCATTCATTCCTATGGGCCTCTAGGCCCATAGGAATGAATGAGTAGGTATTCCTTAATTGCGAATTGCAATTTGCGATTCGCAATTAAGGAATATGTAGGATTCGCAAAATTATTTGTAAATCTACATACATAGCGTTTTGCGATTCTCAAATAGCGATTCTCTAAAAATCGCTATTTGAGAATCGCAAATGTATCCTTTGATACATATGCCCCTCTATCCCCTCCGCTATCCAACACTTTCCCTTCTGTTGCACTCATTGGAGTCAGAATAGTAAATGATTCCCCTCCGCTATCCAACACTTTATCTACTGTTGCACATGCTGGAGTGGGAATAGTAATTTTATCCCCTTCGCTATCCAAAACTTTCCCTACTGTTGCACTCTCTGGAGTGGGAATAGTGAATTGTATCCCCTCTGCTATCCAACATTTTCCCTACTGTTGTATTTGCTGGAGTGGGAATAGTGAATTATTCCCCTCCGCTATCCACCACTTTCCCTACTGTTGCACTCCCTGGAGTGGGAATAGTAATTTTATCCCCTACGCTATCCAACACTTTCCCTACTGTTGCACTCTCTGGAGTGGGAATAGTGAATTGTATCCCCTCTGCTATCCAACATTTTCCCTACTGTTGTATTTGCTGGAGTGGGAATAGTGAATTATTCCCCTCCGCTATCCACCACTTTCCCTACTGTTGCACTCCCTGGAGTGGGAATAGTAATTTTATCCCCTACGCTATCCAACACTTTCCCTACTGTTGCACTCTCTGGATTGGGAATAGTAAATTATTCCCCTCAGCTATCCAACACTTTCCCTACTGTAGCTCTTCCTGGATTGGGAATAGTATTTGTAACCCCTACGCTAGCCAACAATTTCCCTACTGTTGCTATCCTTGGAGTGGGAATAGTAGTTTTTACCCCTCCGCTATCAAACAATTTACTTACTGTTGCACTCCCTGGAGTGGGAATAGTAAATTATTCCCCTCCGCTATCCAACACTTTCCCTACTGTTGTACTTGCTGGAATGGGAATAGTAAATTATTCCCCTCTGCTATCGAACAGTTTCCCTACTGTTGCACTTAATGTAGTGTAAAATGTATATTTTAATATTATAATTGTTTTTATATATATATTATCTACTGGTGGTCGCCAGTAGATAGTTATAGTTAGGACCTATTTTCCATAGGAAATCCGCAACATTCTATTCACAATAAGTCTGGCGCCGATTGACGAATCTTCGCGAAATTTTCCAAACTTTTGGCCAGCTCCGCTCCACTCCACTCCTACCCTGAAAGTTTCGTGGTGATTCGTCAAGCAGGGGCCGAGAAAAAAGGGGCGTCCCAAAACGCGTTTTCCCCATGCAATATCCCATAGGATATGTTGTCGCAGCTACAGCCCGAACTGCTGAACGGAATTACACCAAATTTGACAAAGAGGTAGTCCTCAGTTCAGACTCGTGCCTTTTGCATAAATGGTGTGAATCTGTTCAGTAGTTCCTATAATAGGATAAAAAAGTTAGTGATATCTATGGCAGGGGAGGATCCGCGCACCCTCCCCGAACCCTCCCGAGCACGAGCTTAATGCTAATTGGCTGCCAACACTCTGAATCAGTGTTGGCAGCCATCTTGTGCCTCGGTAGAACCGAGGCACAAGAAAACCGAAAACAAAGGCGCAAAACGCGACAAGGGGGCAGGGTTGAAACACCCTGACCCCCTAGGCCTGCTCAGGGGGTCCCACAAGGACCCCCAAGGCCCAAAAATCGCAGGATGCGCGTAGGGTCTGCGCATTCTGCTAACGAAAAAAAACCGAAGCGCTTCGTTTCGATTCAGGCCCCCGGGGGCCATGTCCCGGAGGCAATATGGTATTTTAATGGGGGGCCCAGAGGGGCCCCCCCGCGGCCCCGGGGACTGCCACCCCCCGGGGCTTTTAAAAAAAAATATACACTGTGTGGGGGGCTCAAGTCCCCGCACACGCCCCAGGGACCGCCACCACCCCGGGGCTCTAAATATGTAAAATGGGGGGTCCGTGAGGGACCCCCCAGCCCCGGGGACCACCACCCCCCGGGGCTTTGAAAGAGGAGGGAGGGGGGCCACGCGGCCCCCCTCCTGGAGCCCTCGATGGCCCTGGGGACCGCCACCCCCCAGGGCCGACTCCTGCAGTGTCCCGGGGTGCCCACCCCCGGGACACTGCCGTTTGCTGCGTTGCAGAGTGTTGTATAAAGGGGCGTGGCCTCTGAACACCTCTCTGCAATGCAGCTCCCTGGCGCATACTGGAGGTACCTGGTGGGCTAGTTGGCCCCCAGGGGACCTCAGGATTGAAGAGGAATTAATTCCCCAAATTAGAACGCGCCACAGGGCGTGTTTGCACACGTCACCTCAGGCCCCGCCCCCTTCCTTCACCATTTTACAAATATTCCTGTAAAATCAGCCGAACTACGAATTCCGATTTACTCACCTGCTATCAGGAGAGAACCCAGGGCTGCATCTTTTATCCCAGCACTGACCCTGAAAAGTAATTCTAAGCGTACTTACCAGTAACTTGTATTTCCTTCCATAGGAATCCATTGTGTGGTTTTCACCAGAAAATTTTCGAAGTGTCTATTTTCACAAACTAAAAATAATCCTAAAAAATCGTCTGTATGACTTAAACATATTCTTTTAACTGTTTACAGGAGGTTGGCCAGTGCTGGATCCAGGATCCACCACTGAGTAAGAAAAAGTAACGATAACACTACTTACCTGCTAAGTGAATTTTCTGCCATAGGATAACATTGGTGATTCTATGGGAAAAAGTTTCTAAGTGTCAACTTTTAAAATACAATAATATTCCTTAAAAATTACTACTGTAACCAAAGCGCTTTTACTCAACTGTTTACAGGAGATGTTCAAGGACTGAATCTAGGATCCAGTCCTGTGGTTAGAAAAGTAATCCATAAAGTAACTAATTGCATTTAATTATAAATTCACATTGAGCTCAATGTTGCTTTGTGTTTGAAATTGTGTTGCCCATTGCAACAACTGTAACTACTTGCCTATTTGCCAAGTATTTAAACTAAAGTAATTCATTCTGAGAAAGTATGTTTTGTATTGTAATGTATAATGTAATTATAATGTAATAAAAAAACATATATCTAAAATTAAATAGTTTAAAAAATATAGTAAATCAGTATCAATAAAATCAGTATAACAATTAATACATAAAAAATTGTCATTTACAAAACCTTTGAAATTCACTGAAAAAACCATAGGTTTCAGGCATGATATAGTTAGGAATTAGCATTTAAAAAACCTTTGAAATTCACTGAAAAAACCATAGGTTTCAGGGGCGTTATAGTTAGGAATTGGCATTTAAAAAACCTTAGAAATTCACTGAAAAAACCATAAGTTTCAGGGGCGTTATAGTTAGCTGGACATTTCCCTCGTACAAAACCCTAGAAATTCCCCTGTTATAGTTAGATCAGCTAACTATAAGTCGCGCCCCCGCAATGCACTGCTGATGACGTCACATATTACATCACTCATGACATGGTCAGTGACATCACTGATGACATCACTGATGATCTGATCGACGTTTTCGCATTTCTACACGTGCTGGCCAGTAGCGCGTTCACAGAGGACCCGCCATACAAGTGGCCCAAGATAAAATTGGCAAAACTCGTTGATGCTCCAAGGTTTTACATTTACATTTATTGGATTTTCAAGGGCCCGCCCCAGAACTTGACCGAGCAAGGGGCCGCTGCAAGCCGCAGTCCGTCATTGTATGGGGACGCAGGATCATTGTACCTGCATGTCACGACCCGGTTTGGTTCTCGCTCTGGTGGTTGTGGCGTTGGGGACCCGAGGCAGCCTTCAGCACATGAATTGGGGGATCAACTTGGCACGTATTTGCCCCTTCCCTCCCTTATTTGGCACATCTTCAACGCAGCTCCGCCCAGGACACTTACCTGACAAATGCATGCTGGGATTCGAAGTCCTCAAATTCGGACAACAGCTGCGAAGCGGAGCCTGCGTCGTTCCAGCCAATAGGAACGCAGCATGAATTATAAAGGTGGGACCAAGTGATTCCCTGTGGAAAAAGGCATCTGAGGAAGGCATGTGGCCGAAATGCATTATGCCAGCAAGCCACGGTGAATAAAGGTCTGCCACTGAGTACCCCGCTGTGTCCTCTGGTCTTTCTTCTGATCGACGTTTTCGCATTTCTACACGTGCTGGCCAGTAGCGCGTTCACAGAGGACCCGCCATACAAGTGGCCCAAGATAAAATTGGCAAAACTCGTTGATGCTCCAAGGTATTGGATTTTCAAGGGCCCGCCCCAGAACTTGACCGAGCAAGGGGCCGCTGCAGGCCGCAGTCCGTCATTGTATGGGGACGCAGGATCATTGTACCTGCATGTCACGACCCGGTTTGGTTCGCGCTCTGATGGTTGTGGCGTTGGGGACCCGAGGCAGCCTTCAGCACATGAATTGGGGGATCAACTTGGCACGTATTTGCCCCTTCCCTCCCTTATTTGGCACATCTTCAACGCAGCTACGCCCAGGACACTTACCTGACAGATGCATGCTGGGATTCGAAGTCCTCAAAATCGGACAACAGCTGCGAAGCGGAGCCTGCGTCGTTCCAGCCAATAGGAACGCAGCATGAATTATAAAGGTGGGACCAAGTGATTCCCTGTGGAAAAAGGCATCTGAGGAAGGCATGTAGCCGAAATGCATTGTGCCAGCAAGCCACGGTGAATAAAGGTCTGCCACTGAGTACCCCGCTGTGTCCTCTGGTCTTTCTTCTGATCGACGTTTTCGTATATATATATATATATATATATATATATATATATATTTTATTTTTATTTTATTTTATTTTTATGTTACAGGTGTATGTATATATATGTATTTACAATTTTTAATATGTTTCCTAGATTGTATAATGTATTAAAATAATTATCTATTAATATTATTAAGTAAATATAAATATTATATTTCATATATGCATGTTTAATTTATTTTTACATTATATTTATTACTTATAATTTTTAAAATATTCTAATTCTAAATATGTTTTTTTAAATTATATGTATCATGTAATATATTTTACATTATGTTTTACATTTAAAAAAATATATATTTTTAACAATTAACTATTTTTTTCCGATATTTTGGTACTTACCATTATAAAGATAGGATGTCGATATTTTTGACAACGATATTTATGTCCCGATATTTTTGTAACACAATATTTGTGTAGTCGATATTCCGTCAGTGATCCGACAATTACCTGAACTATCCAGCCCTACAGATGAGAGGCTCTGCATCCACGTGACAGTACTTCGAACTATCTGGTCCTACAGGTGAAGAGGTATCACATCAATCTTGACAGTGCCCTGAACAATCCAGCCATACGAGTGAAAGTCTCAAGGTCCCCTTTCCTGCCACCTGTTGTACACAGTTTTCCACTGAAGGATGAATATTCCTGTGGGAAACTACCACTTCATCCAGCTGTTGAGGCAGCTGGGTTATCTAGCCCTACATGGGGAAAAGCTCTGCATCCATGTGACAGTACTTTGAACTATCCAGTCCTACAGGTGAAAGGCTCTGCATCCACAAGACAACCCCCCTAAACTATCCAGCCCTACAGGTGAAAGACTCTGCATTCACATGACAATCCCCTGAACTATCCAGCTCACCAGGTGAGAGGCTCTGCATCCATGTGACAAGTACCTGAGCTATCCAGCCCTACAGGTGAAAGACTCTGCATCCATGTGACGACCCCTGGAACTATAAAGCCCTACAGGTGAAAGGCTCTGCATCCACGTGACAATTCCCTGAACTGTCCAGCCTTACAGGAAAAGGCTCTGCATCCACATGACAAGCACCTGAACTATCCACCTTTACACAAAGAGTAAAAGAGCGTAGGCATCTGCAGTGCATGCTTCCTTCACACAAGGAACAGAAGAGCGTAGGCATCCGCAGTGCAGGCTTCCTTCACACAAAGAGCAGAAGAGCGTAGACATCCGCAGTGCAGGTTTCCTTCACACAAAGAGTAGCAAAGCATAGGCACCTACAGTGCAAGCTTCCTTCCCACAAAGAGTAGAAGAGCATAGGCATCCACAGTGCAAGCTTCCCTCACACAAAGAGTAGAAGAGCGTAGGCATCTACAGTGCAAGCTCCCTACACACAAACAATAGGAAGAACAAAGGCATTGGCAGTGCAAGCTTCCTTCACACAGAGTAGAAAAGCATAGGCATCTGCAGTGCAAGCTTCCCTCACACAAAATGTAGAAAAGCGTAGGCATCCACAGTGCAGGCTTCCCTCAGACAAAGAGTAGAAGAGCGAAGGCATCTACAGTGCACGCTCCCCACACACAAACAATAGGAAGAACGTAGGTATCTGCAGTGCGAGCTTCCCTCACACAGAGAGTAGAAGGGTGTAGGCATCTGCAGTGCAGGCTTCACGCACACAAAGAGTAGAAGAGCGTAGGCATCTGCAGTGCAAGTTTCCCACACAGAAAGTGTAGAAGAGCATAGGAATCCACAGTGCAAGCTTCTCTCACACAAATAGCAGAAGCGCATAGGCATCTACAGTGCAAAATCCCCACAGATAAACAATAGGACGAGCAAAGGCACTGGCAGTGCAAGCTCTCCACGCACACAGAATAGGTGGAGCAATGTCATCAGCAGTGCTTGCTTCCAACACACACAGAATAGGAATAGCAGAGGCATCGACAGTGCAAGCTTCCAACACACACAGAATAGGAAGAGCACAGGCATCAGCAGTGCTAGCTTCCAACACAGACCTAATAGAAGGAGCAGAGGCATCGACAGTGCAAGCTCCCCACACACACAGAATAGGAGGAGCTATGCCTTCAGCAGTGCTAGCTTCCAACACACACAGAATAGGAAGAGCAAAGGTATCAGCAGTGCAAATTTGCTACGATCACGAGCTATAGAATAGGAAGAGCACAGGCTTCAGCAGTGCAAGCTTCCAACACACACAGAAGAGCATTGGCATCCACAGTGTTAGCTTCCCACACACTAAGATTAGAAGAGTGTAGACATCAGCAGTACAAGCTTCCCTCACACAAAGGATTAAAGAGCATAGGAAATGGCAGTGCAAGCTCCCTGCACACACAGAATAGGAAGCGCAAAAGTATCAGCAGTGCAAGCTCCCCACACACACAGAATAGGAAGAGAAAAGACATCAGATGTGCAAGCTTCCTTCACATACAGAAGGAACAAAACAGGCTTCCACAACTCAAGGTTCCCACAAAAACACGCACAGCACAATCAGCAGCAGTGCAAGATTGCTAACGCAGGAGGCAGGTACAATACAGGACAGTCATCTGCAGTGCAAGATTCCTAACACAGCTTGCAGGTACAATAAGTAAAGTCATCTGCAGCGCAAGATTCCCAACACAGCAGGCAGGTACAATGCAACACAGTCGTCTGCAGTGTAAGAATCCTAACACAGCTGGCCGGTACAATACGTACAGTTATCTGCTGTGCAAGATTCCTAAAACAGAAGGCAGGTAAAATACAGCACAGCCAACTGCTGTGTAAGATTCCTAACACAGCTGGCATGTACAATACAGTACAGTAATCTGCGGTGCAAGATTCCTAACACAGCGTGCAGGTACAATACAGTACAGTCATCGGCAGTGCAAGATTCCAAACCCAGCCGGCAGGTACAATACAGTACAGTCATCGGCAGTGCAAGATTCCTAACACAGCTGACAGGTACAATAGAGTACAGTCGTCGGCAATGCAAGATTCCAAACCCAGCAGGCAGGTACAATACAGTACAGTCATCTGCAGTGCAAGATTCCTAACACAGCTGACAGGTACAATAGAGTACAGTCGTCGGCAGTGCAAGATTCCAAACCCAGCAGGCAGGTACAATACAGTACAGTTATCGGCAGTGCAAGATTCCAAACCCAGCAGGCAGGTACAATAGAGTACAGTCATCGGCAGTGCAAGATTCCAAACCCAGCAGGCAGGTACAATAGAGTACAGTCATCTGCGGTGCAAGATTCCTAACACAGCTGGCAGGTACAATACAGTACAGTCATCTGCGGAGCAAGATTCCAAACCCAGCAGGCAGGTACAATAAAGTACAGTCATCGGCAGTGCAAGATTCCTAACCCAACGGCCAGGTACAATACAGCACAGTCATCGGCAGTGCAAGATTCCTAACCCAGCAGTCAGGTACAATACAGCACAGTCATCAGCAGTGCAAGAATTAGAACCCAGCAGACAGGTACAACACCATACAGCCATCTGCAGAGCAAGATTCCGAACCTAGCGGGCAGGTACAATACAGCACAGTCATCAGAAGTGCAAGATTCCTAACCAGGAGCAGGTGGAGGGGCATTGCCCCATTAAAAAATTGCCCCCAAAGGTGGAAAAATAAAATGCTAATAAAGTTATTTACTATCATTTTATGTTTCAAACCCCGTCCTGAGCAGAACACCAGGATGGGGGCGGGGCTTTCTGCTGCTGCCAGTATCTCAAATTAATCTTCTAAGCAAGAGTGTACCTCGCTACGAAAAGTTACTCCACTCCCTAAGGTATCAGCAGGAGATAAGTTCTAGTAGAAAATGAATGCCAGAAAAAGGTTTTCTTTTTCCCCCTCAAACCACTCTTGCGGAGGCAAACATTGCTCAAATTTTGACATTGCATGAAATAGTGAAAATTTTGCACATTCTGGTGCCGATTAGGATCCTGGAAAAAATGTCCCCGTACGACTCGTATCCGGTCTTTTTACCGTACGAATCGTACAAGTGCCGTACAGACTGCCAAGTACGATTCGCATGGGAAAAACTCCATACGAATCGCATTGGGAATAATTCCCCACACGTCCTCGGGTCGGAAAATGTGTCCGACACGTCCCCAGACGATTTACCATACAAATGTGAAAAGTGAAGTCCGACCTCGCAAGCACGATCCATCCCGTGCGTCCGATGTTACAACCGTATGGAAAAAACACCGTCCGCACCGAACTCCCATAGCAACCATGGAGACATGTGCCCGCATACGCGCCGAACACCCCCCCAGCCCCCGTATGTACGCGCCCAACCACCCCCCCAGCCCTCGTATGTACGCGCCAAACCCCCACCCGTGCATGTACACCCCCGTACGTACGGACCGTACACCCACCCGTGTAAATACACCCGTGTACGTACGGCCCGTTCCCCACCCGTGTATGTATGTATGGAGTGTACCCCCACCCCAACAGTGTAGGTACGGACCATACCCTCACCCGCGTATGTATGGAGCGTACCCCCACCCCAACAGTGTATGTACGGACCGTACCCTCACCCGCGTATGTATGGAGTGTACCCCCACCCCAACAGTGGATGTACGGACCGTACCCCCACCCGTGTATGTACACCAGCATATGTACGGACCGTACCCCCACCCGCGTATGTATGGAGCGTACCCCCACCCCAACCGTGTATGTACAGACCGTACCCTCACCCGCGTATGTATGGAGCGTACCCCCACCCCAACAGTGGATGTACAGACCGTACCCCCACCCGTGTATGTACACCAGCGTATGTACGGACCGTACCCCCACCCACGTATGTATGGAGCGTACCCCCACCCCAACCGTGTATGTACGGACCATACCCTCACCCGCGTATGTACACCAGTGTATGTATGAACCATACCCCCACCCGCGTATGTATGGAGCGTACCCCCACCCCAACAGTGTATGTACAGACCGTACCCTCACCCGCGTATGTATGGAGCGTACCCCCACCCCAACAGTGAATGTACGGACCGTACCCCCACCCGCGTATGTACACCAGTGTATGTACGAACCATACCCCCACCCGCGTATGTATGGAGCGTACCCCCACCCCAACAGTGTATGTACGGACCGTACCCTCACCCGTGTATGTATGGAGCATACCCCCACCCCAACAGTGTATGTACGGACCGTACCCTCACCCGCGTATGTATGGAGCGTACCCCCACCCCAACAGTGGATGTACGGACCGTACCCCCACCCTTGTATGTACACCAGCATATGTACGGACCATACCCCCACCCGCGTATGTATGGAGCGTACCCCCACCCCAACCGTGTATGTACGGACCGTACCCTCACCCGCGTATGTACACCAGTGTATGTACGAACCAAACCCCCACCCGCGTATGTATGGAGCGTACCCTCACCCCAACAGTGTATGTACGGACCGTACCCTCACCCACGTATGTATGGAGCGTACCCCCACCCCAACAGTGGATGTACGGACCGTACCCCCACCCGTGTATGTACGGAGCGAACACACACCCCACCAGTCTAAGTACGGAGCGCACCCCAGGCCCCAACACCAGCACCCTCACCCAACATCGCGCATGTACGAGTCGTACCAAGCCAGAGACAAGGACAGCACTGTACAACAAAATGGCCGATGTACGCACCGTACAGACGCTAAAAACACACGTACACAACCAGGACAAAGCAAAACAACACAAGAAGACTCCATTCGAATCGCACAAAGCCACAAAACATGTCCAACAAGCACAAATACAACCTATTCACTGACCTGCAACTGCCAAACTACCAAACAGAGGCCCAAAACACAACCACTCCTTATAACACACCCACCCAAAGTTCAAACACAGCCACACCCACCAATGGACCAATAAAAAGGCCCAACACACACAAACCATGATCCTTTGCAACAGACCCACTGCTGCCAGACCACACAGAGAAACAACTGCACCATACTACAACCTCCACTACACCTTACACCTGCACACCTTCACACAACCACCTTCACAAACACCCCCTCATCACATTCACACACACACCTGCACAACCACACCCACACAGCCACAACCATCCACACCCACACCCCCCACAACCATCCACACCCACACCCCTCACCATGCCCACTAACAAGAATCCAAAGTTCACTAGCCAAGAGTTGGAGGTCCTTGTCGACGAAATCCTCAGAGTCGAGCCACACCTCTTTGGAACATTGGTCAGACAGACCAGCATTTCCGAAAAAACAGCCATGTGGCAGACGATTGTCGATGCTGTGAATGCTGTTGCGTCCACCAGAAGGACCAGGCATGAATGCCAAGCCAGGTGGTACGATCTGCGGAGGACGGTCCGCCGCAAAATGACCGACGACCACAACCAGGCCAACATCACTGGAGGAGGGCCGGCCCGCAGACGCGTACAATACCATTCCTGGGAGGAGAAGGTGATGGCCATACTGCCGGTGGTGGCAGTGGAGGGAGTAGAAGGACTCCAAGAGCCTGGTGAGTACACAAACAACTCACCTCACATGGGGGGAACGTCATCCACAACCAAACACACAATCATGCACGCAACCACCCCAAAGCTATCGCATGACTCAACCACACTCCATAAACACGCACATGCCACTAGCGCCACCATACCCCATGCACCCAGCTAGACAATGCCAAGTCACAGGCCACAGAAAACACCAACACAAGACACGGTAACCCGGATGGCGGGAGTGTGGGCCTCAAAAATCACATAGTGCAACTCAGAAGCAGACAATGCCCTCTGCCCATATGGCCTAGGTCACAGCCAGACAAACAGTGTGTCCCCACACAGGAAAGACTTGCCTGCAAATGGCGGACGCCTTGCATGAAGACATGGGGGTGAAGGCACTTTTTGCACATGACAGCAGCCAATGAACAGCCAACACTGTGAAAGAGTGGCAGCACACACCACCACAGCAGCAGCGCAGACACAGACACTACACCCAATGGGTGCCTGGAGATCAGAAACAAACTCACATGAACAAGCCAAGGGCCATTCAAAGATCTGCAAAAAGTGTGTGCCTAGGAAACTGGGCTGAGGTGACAGAGGGTGACACACAGAGGGAGGGAGAGGGGGAGAGAGAGGGAGGGAGACACAGGGAGACGGACAGAGGGAGGAGGCTGACACAGGGAGGGAGGGAGAGGGGGACAGAGAGGGAGTGAGAAAGGGAGACACAGGGAGACCAATTCAGCCTTGGGTGGTGTGGGAATGTCTGCTCGTCAGCAGGTGGACTGCGTGCATGTAGACAAGGGTGGCCAGTGCCTGAATCCCCCTCTCTTCTCCATGGCAAAACACTGGGCCATGTCTCAACCTGTGCACGAGCACAACGCCAGCTACCTGCATTATATAAGTGTGTGGAACAACGCCATGTGCCCACGTACAGTGCAACATGGAAGGCGCCAATGCATGGCTCGCCACACCTGCTCACTCCACTGCTGACTGCAGTCACAATTGACGCAGCAACTAAGACTGTGTCACACATAGGTAAAGTCTCAAAAGCTGTGGCCAAGGGACATACCCATGCACAAGTGCACTGTGAGTGGAATGCAAGACATATCCAAATACCCAGAGGAAATGTGCCAACTTTGAAACGAATGAAACATGGATGTTGCATGGAACAAAAATAACATTGTCTCTCTCACACACAGGTCAACGTCGTGGATCACCCCCCAACACTGGGGGGGAAGACTCACAGGACCTGGCTCTGCGGGATGACGATCCCACCGGCAGCGACGACTCTCACCACTCTGTGGACGACCCCGACCAACCTGGCCCCTCTGGTGTCCAACCACCTGCAGCACCTGCGTCAGGTACAACTGGGCCAACCACCACTCCTGCCACATCCCAGGAGACACCCAGGATCCCTGCCCCACCACCACAACGCAGCCAGGCTGACCAGGAGGAACACGGTGTACCGGGCACCCAGGAGGAGGCAGGCGACAAAGCAAATGCCACCCCTCAGGGGTCCCGGAGACCTGATGTGCCCACAAGGGCAGGCCAGGTGCAAGTGGGCAGGGGTGGTGGGAGTGGAGGACGGCGGAGGCGCAAGCCTGACCAGTTGGCTGCGGAACCGGTATATTCCCATGTAAGAAACATCCTGGACACATACCGGCAGGACACCACGGGCATGAGCCAGGTTGTGTCCACCCTCAACGAGATGAAGGGGACACTCGAGGAGATCAAGACCCAGCAGGCCCAGCAACATGCGGAGCAACATGCCTGTCAACAGCGACACCAAGGACGGATGGAGGACAGACAGGCTGAGCTTGTGACGGTGCTCACGGGAATTAACCGTTCACTCCGTCGGATAGCCGACAACACGGGCAACCCTCCCTGTGCCACCAGGCGAAGAACATCACCCCCCACAGGGAGGGATCAGGAGGAGGAGGATACATCCGACGGAGCATCCCAAACATCATCACGGCCTGCTTCTGAGGGTTCCCGCAGGAGGGCGGGTCGTCCACGGAAAAGACCGTGAGGGTCGGCGCAACAGCACCATCTCCCAGGACACCTGGCCTGGCACCTGGCCCACTGGCCCAACAGCAGCACATCAGCAAATGACATTCTCTGCCACATGGACTTGCTGGTCACTGTCTGACCAATGTTGACAAAGACTGTGGCATGGACTCTGATGATTTCCAATGGCAAGGATACCAACTCCCCCAGTGAACTTTGGATTCCACACACCCGGAAAGTCCCTCTTGTCATACCCCCCCCCCCCCCAACACGTACCCCAACTCAAATAAAAACTTACACGATCAAGAGATGATGCCTACATTTTGCATTATTACCTTACATGTGTCATGTAAAGTCTAACCATGCCTGAGTTCTCATATGACTTCAACCATCCATACCCTGGGGCCTGAGTCTGGCACAGGACACACATGGGTCACAATGTATTAGGCAAGACAGACATGGAGCACCATACACACCCGTGATGGGCCCAACCAGCTGAGGGGGTGGCCGCACAACCGTGCCGACAGACATATTGAGTACAGCAACAGTCATGCGCAGAGGTCAGGGATCATGTGGAGTGTCCTGGGGGGCACCCAGGTATGTGTAGACAGGTGGCAGAACCATGTCCTGCAAGCTTGAGTCAGGTGGATGCAGAGAATGGTGGCCTGGCCAACGTTGGATGCATGGGGATGGCACATGTCACAATACCCACACAGTCATGGACATCATGCACAATACAGAGTCTAATCCCAGACAAACAGCTTGCATCTTGCTACTCTACACATAGACACATAGCCACTATCACTGAAAACCATGCCAGACATGCCGTATGCACCGTGGCAACACACCAGCATTGACTGAGAAGAGGCACCTTGGAGGCATAGGGACACCTTTATTAGTAATGTATTCCGGAATGCAGAGGCAACTCGGAGTACACATACACAGGTCATGTGGAGTAACATGTGGGTCCAACACTGGCACCCCCCTTCTGCACCACAAATGCTTGATATCCATGGAACTGGCACACAAGTGTCGGGTAACAGCTAAACACCCCCTGCTGCTCACGGAGAGGCTGCCATACACCATTGATCCTCTGATGTGGAAGTCCCACACCATGTCAAGCCAATGCAAACCGTATGTGTCCGAGGACAGTGTTACACACATTGATGCCATCATCACAATCCACTATCCCATTACAGATGACTGTCAACAAGTCTGACCATCTATTCAGGTGTGTCCAGCTACATGTCATGTGTCCCATGGTGATGCGACATGTCTGCAGAGGAACCAAACATCGACAGGGGCAGTGTGCACACATCGTAAACAACTGCCACACCCAATACACCCCTGATGCATCCCTTACCCTATGGAGACTTCCAAACTTGTCCGTGCGTGTAACGCTGAGTCAGCACACGATGACGTGTCCATGAGGAATAGCAGTGCCACAACAATGCAACCAGCAGACGGCATGCGCAAGTACCTGGGGATGAGAGACACACAAGAAGTCAGCCACGAAAAGCACATCCACTTGCACGTGCATGTACTCGACACATGTAAGGATGACAACATGCTAGGTCACAATTATGACTGTGGAAATACACTCATCACTGGCACCATCACTCGAGTGACACATCCACACACACCTCTGACTCACGTGGCATACATGCAGATGGACACACACATTGCAACACATGCCACACAAGGACCAATGCGTGCACACTCAGACACTGGTACTCACCACTAAGCAAAGAAGTTGCGTATGAGCCGGCTCCTGATGTCCTCTTGCGGAACCACATCCTCCACATCACTAGCCCCATTGCCAAGCCCTTCGTCCTCCACGGGTGGATGGTCCTGATCATCTTGATTCAGGATGAGTGGCACAGCTTTCTCAACTGCCATGTTGTGCAGCATGCAGCAGACCATGAAGATTTTGCAGACCTTCGCCGGGGCATATGGGAGGGCGCCGCCGGTCTTGTGTAGGCACCTGAATCGGCTCTTCAGGAGGCCAAATGTCCTCTCTATCACTCGCCTTGTCCGGCCATGGGCGGTGTTGTAGCGGAGCTGGGCCGGCGTGCTGGGGTTGCGGAGAGGTGTGATCAGCCATGGCATGTTGGGATAGCCAGCGTCCCCTACATGGAAACCACATGGACATAAGTAGGACAGGAGAAGCAGTTGGGCTGGAAGTCTATGCAAAATACAGGACAGACAGAGTGTACCCACCAACAACACATGCTCGTTCGTTGCGCAGCTGCGTCATCATTTCAGGCACCCTGCTACGCCTCATGATGTAGGCATCGTGTGCTGATCCTGGAAAACGAGCACAGACATGTGAAATCACCATGTTGGACAGACACACCACAAGGGCATTGATGGAGTGGTAGTGCTTGCGATTCCTGTACGCTACCTCCTGTGCCTGTGGTGGTACCAAAGCCACATGTGTCCCATCTATGGACCCAATGACATGGGGCATCCCTCCCAGGGCATAGAATCCACGCTTGACACCTGTCAACTGTTCAGGAGTTGGGAAATGGATGAACTCATCCAGGTGAAGCAACATGGCCTCTAAAAAATCATGCAGCACACGGCTGAACATGCTCTGGGTCATGCCACCAACATGAGCTATGGTATATTGAAAGGTACCCGTGGCAAGAAAATGTAGGGCTGCCATTACCTTCAGCTTGGGTGTCAGTGCCCTAGGATACCTGTGCAGCGGTTGCAGGTGTGGTGCCAGCCTTGCCGTCATCTCCTCAATCAACGGTTGGGGGAAGCGGTAGCAGCGTATACAGTCATTCTCCCGCATGTCAGCCAAGTCCGGAATTGGTCGGGGAAGAGGCGGCGCTCTGCAGTAATTTGGAAGTGACAAGGAAGAGTGACTGCACTACAACAACAATTTATATGTACTGAGCACATGTTAATCTGTCAATACACATATGCTACATACGGAGTCAGGTATGTGCTACATGCCCTGGACACGTATGGCTGCCAGGTGACACTCCTACCAAGACCCAGCTACACACGGAGATTGTGAACCTCCACATCCCATGGCATGGGACTAGCTGTGTCCCAGTGTAAGTGAACAGCCAGACGCAATACAGGAGTGACATACATCAACATATCAGCAGAAGTAGGATGTTGATTGCAGAGACAGGTAGCGGAACACTAGAGCCACAGGTCACATGACATTACACTAGGACAGCCCACACACCTTGCAATGAAGGTGTACATGTCATGACTGACCACACATACATTGAGAGGATGCAGACAGGTCCTTGTTACGCTACTCCGTGTCCCATGCATACATACACACCTTACATCCGATACCACATGTGGCCTGGTGTGCGTAACAGTGTGCCATGGCCATCTACACACAGACACATGTTGGTTGCAGCAACTGCAGATGCATTTGAGGGAACACCAACATCAAGCTAATGGGAACACACCACACATACATGACATAGTCACATCGTGCAACGTGGGTAGTCACATGTCAGGTGTGGTAACCCCTGTAGCGGGCATCAGGGGACACTTGCGTGTGTTGTTGACTGTGCCATGCCAGTGACGCTCATCTCAAGTGTTCTGTACGACATGCACACATGTCAAAGGAGTGAAGGGCATGTCTGGCACATAGTGCACCATCACACATAACATCTGTACACATCTCATCATACATCTATTGCCTTCACAACTCAGGAGTGATGTGCCAAATCACAGCCTTTCACACCTGTGCCCCACACATGTAGTACTGCCCAGACAATGCCTTGATGTCCATCCATGGACAAGTATGTCAGCTCTCTTCCTTTCTGTGTGCTGCCTGTCACCACTGTTATGTGTGAAAGGCACCGTACATTGGCTCTGAGGGCATGTGTACGTTCCCTATCACCATGGGAGTGCTGCCGTAGGCCTACCCATAGTGATAGTGAGCGTACACACGTGTGTACAGTCCGTATCACCATGGGTACGCATACGCGAGCACACCCATAGTGATAGTGAGCGTACACGCGTGTGTACGGTCCGTATCACCATGGGTACGCATACGCGAGCACACCCATAGTGATAGTGAGCGTGTACACATGTGTACGGTCCGTATCACCATGGGTACGCATACGCGAGCACACCCATAGTGATAGTGAGCGTACACGCGTGTGTACGGTCCGTATCACAATGGGTACGCATACGCGAGCACACCCATAGTGATAGTGAGCGTACACGCGTGTGTACGGTCCGTATCACCATGGGTACGCATACGCGAGCACACCCATAGTGATAGTGAGCATACACGCGTGTGTACGGTCCGTATCACTATGGGTTTGCTCGCGCATGCGTACCCATAGTGATACAGACCGTACACACGCCTGTACGGCCCGTTGCTATGCATTTGGGGTGCCCTAGGGCCCCGGAACGCACCGTA
This sequence comes from Triturus cristatus, assembly GCF_964204655.1. Lineage (NCBI taxonomy): Eukaryota > Metazoa > Chordata > Amphibia > Caudata > Salamandridae > Triturus > Triturus cristatus. Next base: position 1,150,493,019 of record NC_140593.1, on the reverse strand, counting down.
CCTGTGTGTGAATCTACAAATTACATAGGGGACACATGAGGGACAAGTATAAAGCCCTACATGCATGCTGGTTGTCATGGAGACCAAGTTTAAAGTTTGAATTTTTTTCATCAGGTGCCCAGCAAAAGTCGGTTTGAAAGAATCTATTTTGTTGCAAAGTGGTTGTGGAGTTGACATCATGCTCAAGAAAAAAAAAAGCAAAGCCACTGACTGTGCTAGGTTTAAAGGGATTGGAGGAAACATAGGATGCAAATGTGAGTGACCAATCACTCTGTACTCCTGTGCATGAAACAGGGCAGCAAGGTAGATATAAGGCAGCCAGGTCCCATGAGAGAACACTTGCCTGCACATCTTTTGATTCTACAACACTGCTGCTGCTCGTGATTCCCTGGCACCATGTCAAGGTCTGTGGAGAGGGCCCAGCCTTTCACCCTGGAGGAGAATCTGGCATTGCTGAATGTGATCCTCCCACAGTACCCCATGCTGTATGGGCGACCAGGGTTTCAGGTGAGTGCAGAGTCCACTAGCACAGACTGTGTCCATTTTTTGTGACTGTGACTTCTGGCATTGTGTCCAGGTGTGACACACATGCATTGTACTGTAGAGTGGGTCCCAGGGTGCCTGATGTCTCCCAGCAAGAGCATGCTGTGGTGCATGTCTGCCGTCCTCACTTGCATTGTGTTTACTGTGACAATCACTGCATGGTGCATGCCACATTCTGCCTGTCTAATCCTCCTGGGAATGTTGCTTCTACAGTCCTCATGTGATTCTGTGGTCACCCCAGTGTGACAGGTGCTTGCACCCACAGATGTGTGTTTGTTCAGTGTACCTGTGCTGAGAGTGTCCACATGATGTGGGCGTACCCTGGACATCGGTGTGTGTGTGTAAGTCCCCTGTCATGTGGGTGGGTGCATATGTGGAGTGTAGCACCCCAGCTGCATGAGGGATGGATATACCCTGCCCATCTTATGCGAGCAGGGAGCAGTGCTGTGTGTCTGACGTCCAGAGCCAGCCCCACACCTGTGAGCCCCCCCAGTCTAGTGGCACATGTGCAGAGTGAGGTTTGTAGCTGCATTTGGCAATGGCAGGTGTATGTCCTGTGCCTGTGTGTGTCTGTGTACTCTGCTGAGGTAGCGTCAGTGGCCTATGGCATGTGACTGCTTTGAGGTGCTGCACATAATCCTGGTGTACCTTCTGATGCACAGTGTGAGTCTGGATCATTTATTGTGTCGTACCCCTCATGCCACCTGTGTACTTTTTATGGCACGTGGCGCATTTGCCCTTACACAGAGAAAAAAGTCCCTATGACAAAGGTGCAATGCTTTGGCTGCATACTATGCCTTGTTGAAACCAGCAAAATTGTTCTAATGTGTGTCTCTGTGACATGTGGCAGGTGTATTGATGTAGTCTCACTTTTTCAACCCCACAGGTAGGCGCCTCTGCCAAGGAGCAGATCTGGAGGGACGCCGTTAGTGCGGTAAGGAGGACGGAGGGTCGCAAGCGGCGCCTGGCCCAGGTGAGAAAACGCTGGCAGGATATCCGGTGCTGGACGCGGAGGATCGCACGGGTCCTGCTGGGGGACTCACCTGTGGGCCCTAAGAACCATGGGCGTCGCCGTCTGACCCACATCCACAAGCGTGTGCTGGCGGTGGTCTTTCCAGACATGGACAGGCGCTTACGGGAGAAGCACCAGCAGGAAGGGGGTAGGTACATGTGTGTTTGTTGTGTGTCACCAGCATTTGTAAGTGCGCAGTTGCATGGATACACTGCCAGTGTTTAAATGTGCGGTGCAGGTCATGTCACCCACAGTATAGCGGTGCTGTCCTTCCTCCCTTCCCCTCCTTGCCATGTGTTCCCTGGTCTGTGTGTAGTCACTCTTTCACAAGGTCATCTGGGCTGGCAGTTTATCCACGTGACCAATGCTTGCAGCATCATGTGTGGGGGTGGTGTGTAACAGGTTTTGGGACCTTGCCTGTGCCCTGTCCAGTTCAGTACTTGTGGGGTCCATGTCAATTGGCACTGATGCTGAGTCCAGACATAGGAGTATGTCTCTGAAGTGTAATGCCTCACAGCAAGCATGTCCTACGTTGTGGCCTGTGACATGATGTGCATGAGTGTGCAATACACAGAGTGCAGGGATGGTGGCCTGTGTTGCAGTAATTACCATTCAGGACCATGGAATATTGTGGCCACTACTGTCCCCTGGGGCATATTTTGCTAGGTATCATGTGTGTCATCACAATATGTGGACACTCTCAGTGTCTACAGCATAGGATGTGCTCTGTGCCATTGTCCCCTGGCACCATGTATATTTACGTAACGTGTTCTACAAGTGGCCACTGTACAGCCTGACCTAATTTTCCTCGTTCATACTCACGGTGGCCAGTGCCTGTGTGTCTTGTTACAATTATCTGATGATGGCCATTTGTAAATGAGATCGTTGTACAGGCGCACATGGGTTATTTTGGGTCCAATATGGGTTTCTGGCAGCCCATGTGTATTTCTCCCAGACTAAGAGATGCAAGTGCTTCCTGTGTCTCATCAAATTGTCTCATGTAGGGGGTGGTTGGTGCGGGCAAGGCCTACATGTCGACACCTGAAATCTCATTGCTCGGTCTGGCCAGTGTGCGATGTTTGTCTGGACATACACTCAAGGTGCAGTGTCCCATTCATGTTGGGCATGTCTTTAAGTATTACCTTTGCAGCATGTGCCTCAAGTTCATGGAGATGGTCCCTGCTCATCCCTAGTTACGGCAACGCTGTGTGGTGCAGATGCAGTGCTGGATTGTCCCCAGAGCCTGGCTCCTCTGTCCAAATCCATATCATGTCATTTGCAAATGTGTCATGCTCTCCATAGTTTCTCAGTGGCATGGTGGGTGAACCAACTGTGTGTTGCAGGGCCTATATATGTACCTTGTATTGTAGATGTTACTCATCTTTCATTTCAGGCTATGCACTGTAACCTATGTAGATTTGACTCATGTGACATATGTATACAGATGTCTGATTAATTCCTGTTTATTCACCTTGCCCACAGCATCGTCGGGGGACACGGATGGAGACACCGGCACGGACCGTGCAGAGGGACCGGGCACCAGTGCCAGCAGTGACATCTTAGCTGGCACATCGAGTGGAACTGAGGCCGAGGGGAGTGAGCCGGAGGACCTGTCCACTGCCACCACGGAATATGAAGCTGACGGGTCCGAGGCTGAGCTCTCCGAAGGGGCGGAGGCTGCTCCAACAGCTGACAGCAGCACAACATCTCTCCCCGCCCCCTCCATTGCCATCACTGGCCTCCCACTTGCTCGTGTCCCTTCCTGGCGTGCTAGGTCACCACGTGTCTCCTTCCTGCCAGGCACCGCACCCCCTGCCCCTGTCTCCACTGCTGCCGCCAATGCCGAGTCTGTGGACATCCTGCGGCAGTTGCAGGTTGGTCAGGCTGCGATGCTTAATGTCCTCCATGGCCACAGCCAAGTGCTCAACAACATGGAGGCATACTTGGAGGGCATTTCAGCATCGCAGTCTGACCAACGCAACTTGCTGCGGTCTATTGACTCAACACTGACTGCAGCAGTGGGTCTCCTGCAGCACTTCGTCCCACCCCCTACCCATGCCCCATCCACACTTCCCACTCCCATGCCTGTCCCACGTACACCCAGACATCAGCATGCACACACCCCACCAGACACAGGCACCACACCAGCAGAGAAGGCAAAGCGCACACCTCCTGGCACGCACACACAGGGTGAAGTAGGCACACCCACTGGGTCGGGGGCAAACGTAAGACACGCAGCCAGAGTGGGAGTCCGCATTCTGCAAAATCCACTCCCTCCAAATCCACTCCCCTCAGCTCTCCTGGCCACAAATCCAGCAAGGACTCCTTCATGGCCGTTCTGTCCCTGAGCCCCACAGTGACACCACCCCGCAAGCGGTCAAAGGAGTCCCCGGTCAGGGTGGTTGAGTCCCCCACCCTGTCCACACCCTCCCCGGGTAGCGCTGCGACCCATCCCTGTGACCCCCCCCCCCTCCTTGGGGCCTGTGGTTCCTTCGGGTGCAGGGGAGACGCTGGGCGACCTGGCAGTAGTGTGCAGCGCCGTGCTCCAATCCACCTTTGGCGCTGCCCCACCCCCTGTGTTGGAGTCGTCCGTCCCTGCACCCACAACACCTACCCTTGCCCCTCCTGTCCCTGCGGTGCCTGGTCCTTCCCCCCAACATGATGCCCCCCCCGTGGAAGACAAAGGAGTCTGACTGTGCAGGCAAGCTAGGGGACACACGTCCCACTGTGTCCCCCATCCGGATTTGAGTCATGGACTGCCCTATGGGCCTTGTATATATTGACATTTATGATGATTATTACTTACATCCTACTGAATAAAGCAATTTGTTTTTTCCATGGAACACTACTGTTTATCAGGTATTGCTGTTGGTGGACCTGCTCCATGATTTTGGGTGGTGATAATGTGTTGGGTGTGTGGGAAATGTAGTCTTGTGCTGGTCATAGGGTGGACCCTGGTATCTGTGTGCCATCACAAGCTGTTGGCTAAATTACTTTGTTCATGTAAGCAGTTACTGCATGGTGACATCGTCCCAAGGTGTGTTCCTTCCTCTGTGTAACCTGACATCTTCCCTGCAGGGTGTTTCCACGATGTGGTGCTGAGCTGTGTCTGCATCAGCTGGGGGTGTGACGGACTCCTTCAACTTTGCACATGCATGCTGAGCGATGTCTCCACCTGCATCATTCGTGGCATCCTTGGTGGTCACTGTACTTGTGTATGTAGACTGTTGACATGACTTCATGTGGACATGTTCTCTTTTAGGCGCTATGCATGTGTGTACTCCCAGCCTCGCACACATGTGGTACATGTACTGCAGGGTCTTTGTGCACCTGACTGACATTTGTGGGCATTGTATCTGTGGCTACTCCACCCTTTGCGTTCCATGGGCACTGCTGGGAGGACTCTGCACCCACCCCTCCTGTGTCTGGGCACTGCTGGGAGGACTCTGCACCCACCCCTCCTGTGTCTGGGCACTGCTGGGAGGACTCTGCACACACCCCTCCTATATCTGGGCACTGCTGGGAGGACTCTGCACCCACCCCTCCTGCGTCTGGGCACTGCTGGGAGGACTCTGCACCCACCCCTCCTGCGTCTGGGCACTGCTGGGAGTGATTGGCACCCACCCCTCCTGTGTCTAGGCACTGCTGGGAGGACTCTGCACCCACCCCTCCTGTGTCTGGGCACTGCTGGGAGGACTCTGCACACACCCCTCCTATGTCTGGGCACTGCTGGGAGGACTCTGCACACACCCCTCCTGCGTCTGGGCACTGCTGGGAGTGATAGGCACCCACCCCTCCTGTGTCTGGGCACTGCTGGGAGGACTCTGCACACACCCCTCCTGCGTCTGGGCACTGCTGGGAGTGATAGGCACCCACCCCTCCTGTGTCTGGGCACTGCTGGGAGGAATCTGCACCCACCCCTCCTGCGTCTGGGCACTGCTGGGAGTGATAGGCACCCACCCCTCCTGTGTCTGGGCACTGCTGGGAGGACTCTACACCCACCCCTCCTGCGTCTGGGCACTGCTGGGAGGACTCTGCACCCACCCCTCCTGCGTCTGGGCATGTACGCTCCATACATACACTGTTGGGGTGGGGGTACGCTCCATACATACGCGGGTGTGGGTACGGTCCGTACATACACTGGTGTACATACACGGGTGGGGGTACGGTCCGTACATACACTGTTGGGGTGGGGGCATGCTCCATACATACACGGGTGTGGGTACGGTCCGTACATACACTGGTGTACATACACGGGTGGGGGTACGGTCCGTACATACACTGTTGGGGTGGGGGCACGCTCCATACATACGCGGGTGTGGGTACGGTCCGTACATACACTGGTGTAAATACACGGGTGGGGGTACGGTCCATACATACACTGTTGGGGTGGGGGTACGCTCCATACATACGCGGGTGGGGGTACGCTCCATACATACGCGGGTGGGGGTACGCTCCATACATACGCGGGTGGGGGTACGGTCTGTACATACACTGTTGGGGTGGGGATACGCTCCATACATACGCGGGTGGGGGTACGCTCCATACATACGCGGGTGGGGGTACGCTCCATACATACGTGGGTGGGGGTACGGTCCGTACATTCACTGTTGGGGTGGGGGTACGCTCCATACATACGCGGGTGTGGGTACGGTCCGTACATACACTGGTGTACATACGCGGGTGTGGGTACGGTCCGTACATACACTGGTGTACATACACGGGTGGGGGTACGGTCCGTACATACACTGTTGGGGTGGGGGTACGCTCCATACATACGCGGGTGGGGGTACGGTCCATACATACACTGTTGGGGTGGGGGTACGCTCCATACATACGCGGGTGGGGGTACGCTCCATACATACTCGGTGGGGGTACGCTCCATACATACGCGGGTGGGGATACGGTCCGTACATACACTTTTGGGGTGGGGGTACGCTCCATACATACGCGGGTGGGGGTACGGTCCATACATACACTGTTGGGGTGGGGGTACGCTCCATACATATGCGGGTGAGGGGACCGCTCCATACATACGCGGGTGGGGGTACGCTCCATACATATGCGGGTGGGGATACGCTCCATACATACACGGGTGGGGGTACGGTCCGTACATACACTGTTGGGGTGGGGGTACGCTCCATATATACACGGGTGGGGGTACGGTCCATGCATACACTGTTGGGGTGGGGTTACGCTCCATACATACGCGGGTGAGGGTACGGTCCGTACGTACCCGTGCCCACGCTGTGGAATACTTGTGCGGCCCGTACCCAGGCCTTTGGCACATGGGTACGGGCCGTACCACCATTGTTGGGGTGATGTGGGTGTGGGCGTGGTACGACTCGTATCCACGCTCTTAAGGCGTGGGTACGGTACGTACCTGTATTGTTGTGTTGCCGGTTCGCGTCGTCGCCCACTTCCGTTGTGGCGGACGCTGGCGTTGCTGGACACGCCCCCACCCCCTCGAAGTGACCAGGGCCTGGAGGTCAGGTATGTCCAGGGCATGTGTGCTGTGTGACTTGGGTGGGGGGTTTGTGTCCTGCCCCTGCCCCCCCCCTTTGCCCCTGGGTGTTGTTCTGACCTTCTGCGGCATCTGCGGCGGTACCTGTAGAGGAGGTCGACTGCTATGAGGGCCGGGATGACACGTAGGTTCGGGTCCATGTCTGTCCGACGCGTACAGGTGCTCCTTGTGCGCGTCGTCCTGATTTCCCGGCAGTTTTTGGCTGCCAGAAAATATTCTCCGTGCGAGATGACGTAGGTGCGAATCGTACTTCCTGGTTCGTGGAACGCAGGCTGCATACGTCCCGACGTCACGTCGGCGCTTTTCCGGATGTCATTTGTATGTTTATTTTCCTCGGTTGGTGTTTTGTACGACTCGTACGGAAATAGTGTTTCCGTGCGAATCGTACTTGCATGTTTGTAAAGTTTTACAACCGGGTACGAGTTGGACGGAGAAAAGCCTCCGTCCGACGGTTCGTACCCGGATTCTCCAGGATCCTAATCGGCACCTCTGTGTAATGAGAAATTTGGGTGCTGTGCAATACTGAGTAAAAACTATGGGGCAGATTTACTACTTCTGGCGCATCTCTGCTAATCAGCAGGGATGCGCCAGAAGAGTTGCGACGCATCTGCCCACCCGTGCGCCACCACTGATGCGCCGCACGGATGGGCAGATGCGTGTCGCATCCCCCGGCGGAAAGGCGGCGCATTGCTGGAGCCGCGTCGCAAGCGCGACGCAGCTCCAGCAAGGCTCGGGGTGCCCCTATTCCCAACATGCTGCATCAATCCTTACGCCTGCTTCAAGCAGGCGCAGGGTTTTGACGCATCATGGCCGTAGAAGTGACTGAGTGTAATCTTGTAGATTTCACTCAGCCACTTTTAGGAGGCGTTCCTGCGCCGGAACGCCCCCCCCCCCCTGTGCAGGAATGCCCACATGTGGCACAGGGCTTTACAACGTGACGCCTCTCCCTAGATGCGTCACGTTGTAAATACCCCGCAGCATGGTGCTGGCTTTGCACCGCCGCTGCGTCACAAAAGTGATGCAACAGCAGCGCAAATGTGCCGTACGGGGCTTGTAAATCTGCCCCTATGCATGGCCATCGTGCAATTAAAATCTTTCTCTTGTGCCCCTTAAGCAGCCCTACACACGGTGGCTCTGCAACGGTATTGCATTGCACCTACTCACTTTGTTAGGAATCATGACCTGCAGATGACTTTTCTGTATTATACCTGCCTGCTGGGTTAGGAATAGTGGTGGCTGGCATTAAAGGAACGTGGTGAGGTGGTGGGAGACAAAAATAATAAATAAGTACAAATTAACAACATTCCACTGACTTTCATGGTAAGACGTCCTCCTCGCTCGGGTCTCCTCTTCAGGCAGGCAGGCTCTAGCCTTAGTGACTAAGAATAACCTGTTCTTACCCCTTAGTAGCTTGGCAAGGGCAGTCAGGCTAATCCCCAGAGGCAATGTTTAAAGTATTTGAATACACAAACACACAGTAGCACAGTAAAAACACCACGAAGGCACTCCACATCAGTTTAGAAAAACAGCTAGTATGTATCTGGGTAAAACAAGACCAAAACAACAAAAATCCAACATACACATGTCATGATATGAATTTTCAAAGATTAAATCAAGCACAGCTTCCACCAAAAAATAGCTCCAATAGGACGATCTGGTCACGCTTGACGTCGACGACGCCACAAAGTCAGTTTAGCCTCAATGGAGCAAGGGCCGCTGTCTGTAGTCATACAGACCCAGTACAGTACCTTGCAGGCATCAGAAATAAAAGATGATGATAGACATAGGGGAGGTGAGGAGTCGTGGAGGCAAGTGCGGTGTCTGTTCCTTATTGTTATGCAGGTCGTTGGCATGTCGGCACTCAAGGACAGTTCGTTGCATGAAGGAGATGAGGCGTCACTGGCAAGAGAGGCATCAGTTCCTGGCGGCAGTGCAGAATTGTAAAGTTGCTGACTCCGGAGACGCTGCGACGCATAGGGGAAGTAATGCAGCAGTTGCTGAGATGACGCTTGGATATTTGCTGCTGGGCGTCGTCGATTAGGCATTGCAGGTCAAGCCATGAGGTTCGATTTCATGGGGTTGAGGTCAGCTACTGCATTGGAGCAGTGCGTTACAGACGTCGGTGCAGTCCTTGAGACTCCTGCAGTGGTGGTTCTTCAGATGCACTTTGGCATTGTCAGAGCCTGCGTTGCAAGTCACGGTTGTTGCGTCGAGCGGGGACCACGGCTTTGGTGCAGGCACTGGCACAGCGTCAAGCTTGCAGACTGGCTTCAGTTCCTAAGTCGGTCTGGGTCAGTTTCTTCTTGTAGCTCTGAAAACTCACTTTCTGGGGGGCAGGAATTGGATTTGGCACCACTTTGCAAGCAGGGTGTTAGAGTCGGGGATCTCTGGTTGGCGCAAGGTTGCCCTTGTGACAAGCAGGAACCCTCTCCTCCACGTCAGGGCGCAGGATAACCCCTCGCGAATGACCCTTGCTCACCCTCTAGGTGCGTGGCGTGAGCAGCCAAGGCGATTCCTCAGGCGTTGTTGGCTAAGCACTTACAATCATACACACAGTAAATACATCAATCCCCCCAGAAACGGACACCAGACTTGGATATATATAAAAATACGCTTCTTTATGTAAAAATAAGGTATATATATCTCAGCAGACTTATCACAAGACCAATAACGTTTTCGCTAGGCCACCAGGTTATAAAGCAGGCAAAAGTTCTTTGTTCGTAGCTTCAAATGGAGACCTTGTAGTCTCTTGCAAATGTTACTTGTGGTTCCAGTACTCACAGAGATCGACTCCTGCGAACGGGGAAATAAGGCGTTGCGGGCCCCGAGCCCGATGCTGGAACTTCTTTCGTGATGTGGAGAGTCAGCACAGGTCGGTGCGACTCTCGGCTTGGGAAGTGTTCTTGGGTCCTCAATCAGCAGGTGTAGGCACGTAGGCAGGCGCGGCCAGCGACCCTTTAGCACGGCGGTGCAAGAGGGTCTCCACAGCGGGGGCGGCGCGGCCAGAGATGTCCGGGGATAGCGAAGCGGGGTCGCAGGGCACGGTCAGTGCAGCTGGGTGACCCGGCGTAGATCACAGTCGTCGGACGGCTTCCGGCAGGAGGGGTGATAGCACGTTCAGCGCCCTCCAATGGCAGGCGGTGACAGGGATGCAGGCGGCCTGGCCCGGGGACAGAGAGCGGCTCGGGACGGAGCGGGGCTCTCACGGGATTGAGGCAGGCGAGCTTCTGGGTGTCACGGCCCTAGGAGGGGCGATGAGGGGCGCAGTCTCTTTTCCAGCGGGATGCACACACGGCTCGAATTGGAGGACGAGCAAGAAGCACAGAGAACCCACTGTTCCTGGGGTTCAGTTCAGGGGGCAAGCTCAGATCAAGCCCTTGGAGAATGTTCAAGCACAAAGTAGCAAAGTCTTTTCAGTAAGTCTCTTCCTCTCCTCTCTCAGCAAGGCAAGCAGCAGGCCAGCTCCTCCGGCGTCTTCTTCTCCTTCTAGTCGGGCAGAGGTCCTTTGTGGTAAACAGGATTCTGATTTCTTAGGAGCCAGGCTCCTACTTTTATACACCAATTCTTTTGTTCTTTAGCGCCAGGGGGCCTAGGCCTGGCTCAGTCCAGTTCTGGAGCACTTTGTTATGGTGACTCTGCTCTTTCCTTTCAGCAGCAGGGCAGAGACATCAGCCGCTCCACAGGGGGCGGCGCCGGCTTTGTGGTGGCAGAGCACAGGTCTATTCAAGAGTCAAGGTGGACTCCTCCCACCCATCCTGGTGTAATCTCTCTACCCACCACCTGGCAGCCAACCTGTCTCTGGGGATCCCCCCACCCTGCTCCTTACTGTTGCTAGGCAGAACACACACACACACAGCAGAGGCGGACTGAGATGGTCAGGTCAGTAAATACTAACTTTCTAAAAGTAGTATTTACAAACCCAGGATATTAAAATAAACTTGACTACAAGAAGTATTTTATCATCCTGAGTTCAGGCATACTAAACTTGACACTTCTACCATGCTCTCTGAGTCCACTGGGGTCACAGCGTTGGCGTGATCCCGGCAGCCCATTCTGGCCTATGGAGAGCAGGTAGCCTTCAATAGTGAAGAACGGAAAGGGCTGTAATTCACTACTAAGACATGCCACACACACCAGGGCATGTCTTACCTTATGCCTACAATGCACCCTGCCCTTGGGCCTACCAGAGGGGTGGCTAATATGTAGGTAAGGGAAGGTTTAGGGACTGGCAAGTGGGGGCACTTGCGCAGTCAGCGCGACGGTCCCGGACCGCGCACAGGGTCTGCGGTGGCAGACCCTAGACATACTTTACAAGGCCGCTTCCGTGGGTGGCGCAACCAGCGCTGCAAGCCCACCAGCAGCATTGGCATTCACAAGCCCTGGCACCCCTGGTGCACTTTACTGGGGACTGACAGTGAATCCAATAAACCAATCAGGAACATCAATTACAGGTACATTTTACTTAGGGAGCACTTGCACTGCGGCACGGATTAGCCGTGGCGCAGTGCCCTGAGCGGACAACACCAGCAAAACAGTCGAGGCACACCATCAAAAAAAGTGGAAGGGAAACTCACGCCAAGGTGCCAGGTCTAACACGTGTCCCCTCCAGCTGAAATGTGGGGAGAACTACCCTTGCCCAGGGGGTTCCTCGTCACTAAGGCGGAAATACCTGGACAGACCGTCAGCGTTGGCGTGATCTGTACCAGGACGGTGTTCCACCGTAAAGTCCATACCCTGTAGGGAGATGGACCACCTCAACAGCTTCGGGTTTTCACCCCTCATTTGCATCAACCATCTGAGGGGCCTGTGGTCCGTCTGAACCCGGAAGTGAGACCCAAACAAGTAGGGTCTTAGCTTCTTCAGCGCCCAGACCACAGCAAACGCTTCTCGCTCAATTGCACTCCACCTACTTTCCCGTGGAAGTAACCTCCTACTGATGAAGGCTACGGGTTGGTCCCAGCCCTCCTCAGTCATCTGTGAAAGAACAGCCCCCACACCATGCTCTGAAGCGTCTGTCTGGACTAGGAATTCCCTGGAGAAGTCAGGGGCCAAGAGCACGGGCGCCGTGCACATGGCAGTCTTCAGGGTGTCGAAAGCTTTCTGACAGGTGTCAGTCCAAATCACGTTCCTGGGCTGCTTCTTCGAAGTCAGCTCTGTCAAGGGGGCAACGATCGTTCCATAGCCCTTGACAAACCTCCTGTAGTACCCAGTGAGCCCCAGGAAGGCCCTCACTGCGGTCTGCGTCTTGGGGGGTTCCCAAGCCAGGATGGTCTCAATTTTGGGTTGCAAGGGTGCCACCTTGCCACTCCCCACTTGGTGTCCCAAGTACACCACGGAACCCTGCCCGATCTGGCACTTGCTTGCCTTGATCGTGAGGCCTGCTCGGCGCAGCGCCATCAACACTTCCCAGAGGTGGCGCAGGTGTTCAGGCCAGGTGGCACTGAACACTGCGATGTCATCCAGGTAGGCGGCACTGAACGCATCCAGCCCAACCAGTACCTGGTTGACCAACCTCTGAAAGGTGGCAGGGGCATTCTTCATCCCAAATGGCATGACTCGGAACTGGAAGTGCCCATTTGGTGTAGAGAATGCTGACCTCTCTTTGGCCCCATCGGTCAAGGCGATCTGCCAGTACCCAGACGTTAAATCAAACGTACTGAGGAACCGGGCAGCCCCCAGCCGATCAATGAGCTCATCAGCTCTGGGGATGGGGTGCGCGTCAGTCTTCGTGACTGAATTGAGTCCTCTGTAGTCCACACAGAACCGGAGTTCAGGTGTGGCTCCCGGCGCAGCAGCTTTGGGGACCAAGACCACGGGGCTGGACCAAGGACTGCTGGAGGACTCAATCACCCCTAGCGCAAGCATTTTGGAGACCTCCTCCTTAATGCAAGCTCTGACCCTGTCAGTTACCCTGTAAGCCTTGTGCTTCACAGGTAAGCTGTCTCCTGTGTCCACATCATGGACGCACCAATCTGTGACACCAGGAACCAGGGAGAATCGGTCGGAAAACTGTCCCAGCAAGTGGCGGCAGTCTTCCTGTTGTTCGGGCGTCAGGGTGGGTGAGAGGTTAACTCCATCCACTGACCCATCTTTCTCAGAGGCCACTAAGAGGTCAGGAAGAGGCTCGGTCTCCTCTTCCATTCCATCATCAGTGGCCAGCAGCATGCCCACTTCGGTCCTCTCTAAGTGGGGCTTAAGGCGGTTAACGTGTAGGACCCTCAAAGGGTTCCTGGGAGTCTGCATGTCCACCAAGTAGGTGATAGGACTTTTGCGCTCCACAACCTCAAATGGACCGGTCCACTTATCCTGAAGTGCACACGGCTCCACTGGGGCCAAGACCCACACCTTTTGTCCAGGTTGAAGCTCTACCAGAGTGGCATTCCGGTCGTACCACCGCTTCATCTCCTCCTGGCTGGCTTCCAGATTTGCCTCAGCAAGTTGCCTGAAACGCCGAGTCTGGTTTCGGAAGGCCAGCATGTAACTATATACATTCTGGGGAGGTTTCCTGGGAGATTGCTCCCAGCCTTCCTTTACCAAACTCAGAGGTCCTCTTACCGGGTGACCATACAGAAGCTCAAAGGGGCTGAATCCTAGAGACTTCTGTGGCACCTCTCGGTAAGCGAAGAGCAGGCATGGCAAGAGGACGTCCCACTTACGCCTCATTGGACCGTCCAGGCCCATGATCATGCCTTTGAGGGTTCGGTTGAATCTCTCAACCAACCCATTTCCTTGGGGATGGTAAGGAGTGGTGAACTTGTACGTTACCCCACACTCCTTCCACAGGGATTTCATATATGTGGATATGAAATTGGTCCCCCTGTCGCTCACCACCTCTAGAGGGAATCCCACTCGGGAGAAAATTCCCATCAGTGCCCGTCCCACCACGGGGGCCGTCACTGTCCTCAGAGGGATGGCTTCAGGGTACCGGGTGGCATGGTCCACCAAGACCAGGATGAACCTGTTGCCCAGGGCTGTCTTGGGATCCAGAGGCCCCACAATATCAATACCCACTCGTTGGAATGGCGTACCGACCACAGGGAAAGGTTGCAGGGGAGCCTTGTGCTTCCCTCCGCTCTTACCACTTGCCTGGCAAGTCTGACAGGTTCTGCAGTAGGAATCGGAATTCTTATGCATTTGGGGCCAGTAAAAGTGGGTGACAAGCCTGTCATAGGTCTTGTCCATCCCCAAATGTCCTGCTAACGGCACATCATGAGCCAGCCCCAGTAGGAAGGTTCTGAACTTCTGGGGTACCACCAGCACACGGGCTGACCCAGGTTCAGCAGCCTTAGGCTCGGAATACAGGAGGTCACTCTCCCAGTACACGTAGTGTGTTTTGGCCTGAACACCATTGGCCTGGTCTGCAGCCTGTTGCCGCATACCCACGAGAGAAGGGCATTCTTTCTGCTCCCTGCAGAATTCCTCCCTGGAGGGACCTCCTTCTTGCTGCCAATGGGTCAGCTCAGGCAGATCTCCCAGTTCGGCAATCTGTTCCCCGGTAGGCTCCAGAGCATCCCCCTCAGGGTCTACTTCCTCCTGGGCCGTGGGAACTTCGGGGGCCGGTTTCCCGCGCCTCCTGCGCCTTCTCCCTAAGGCCGGTTCCTGGACCTCTCCCTCAGGCTCCAGGACCCTCTCAACACCCCTACCGGCTGCCATGGACCGGGTGGTCACGCACGCCCAGTCGGGTAGACCCACCATCCTCAGATGCGTGGTCTTCTCCACCTTTTCCCAAGGGGAGCTCTCCAGGTCGTTCCCTAGCAGACAATCTACAGGCATGTCAGTTCTCACAGCGACTTGTAGAGTACCAGAGACCTCCCCCCACTCAAAGGGAACTTGAGCCATTGGACAACGACTCTCTACGTTGTCAGCATTGACAACCCTACAGTAGGCATTGGGTACAATCTGCTCTTGAGACACCAGGTGTTGCCTCACCGAGGTCACGCTGGCTCCTGTATCTCTAAGAGCCTCCACCTTCCTTCCATTGATGGTCACCACCTGCCCATATTTCTTAGTGTTAGAGGGCAGGTAGGTTACAGGGACCATCTCACTGTCTCCTAGCGAGACTAGGGTCATCTGCCCGGGACCCCCACCCTCCTGGACTGCTACTTCCTCCCCAAAGTTAACACTAGCTACTTGCCGGGGTGGAGCACCAGTGGGTGCGGTCTTACCAAACAGGCGACACTTAGGATCAGAGGCAATGTGACCCGGGTCACCACACTTATAACAATTGAAGGGCCCCTTTGGAACAGGTCTACCTGTCGGGGCCCCGTTCTGCTGCGGGGGTGGGGGAGGCTGAGAACCCTTCTGCTGGTTCCCTTGGGAATTACTTTGGGGGCCTTTTTGGAACCCCTTCTGTTTACCCTTGTCCCCCCCACTCTTCTGCTGGGGACCCTGCCCACCCTTGGCGGAGTCTCCCACTTGACCCTTGTGGACCCTGGTGCTGAGCCAGCGGTCCGCCTCCTCAGCAAGCTTCCTCGGGTTGGACAGCTTGCTATCAATCAGGTGCTGGCGTAGCTCAGGAAAACATTGACTGGACAAGTGCTCCCATGCAATTAAATCAAGCAGCCCTTGATAATCATTCACTTTGCTACCCTTCACCCAACCATCCAGCGCTCTGCAGAAAAAGGTCACATACTCCACATACGTACTCTCAGGGATCTTCTTCGTCTCCCTGAACCGCTGTCTATATAGCTCCGGAGTTAACCCATACCTGGTCATTAAAGCTTCCTTCATATGGGGGTATGAGGTTTGGAGATCTAAGGGTAAATCTAACAGTGTGTCACGCCCTTCAGCAAGGAACCTTCCCCACAACCCCGCTCCCCAGTCTTTCTCCGGGACCCGGTGTGAGGACATGGCCACCTCGTAGGCTCTAAACCACTGCCCTATGTCATCCTTTCTAAAATACTCCTTTACTACATCTTTGGGGATGTACACCTTGGACTCTACCTGCACTGGTGGAGTGCTGCCACCAGAAGGAGCGGTGTCCAAACTTTTCGCCTTCAGCTCCAACTCCTTCAATCTGATATCATGATCCATTTGGCGTTGTTGTGCCTCCAGGGCCAACTTCTGCTTTTCCATTTCCATTTGTCCTGCCAACTTTGCCATCTCCATTGCATGCGCCCTGTCTGCTGCCCTATCTGCCAGCTCCTCTGGCGACCGGACTCTGCTGGGCTCCTCAAGGTTGTCGGGTGGAACGGTGTCCCCCGCATTCCGTGGGTCTCGTGACTCCTTCCAGGCTCTCAACGCCTTGGTGTACTGGGGCTTCCTCTTGCATCCAGCATGGGGGACTCTGAATTTTACACTGTAGCCTTTCAATTGCTCCATCGTGTAGCCTTCCAGTCTCTCCCAATCCACCTCATCTATTCCAGAAATCACAGAGAGTGCTCTTCCAGCGGAGTGCGAGCCAGGCATGGTTGCAGTAATGGCAGATGTCTCAACAAAGTTCAACAACTACAAACCTGTGGCTGCGTTATTTGGTCTGCTCTCACTATCTGGTGATTAATAATTCACTGTATGCAAATTACAAGTGCAAATCCGAAATCCCACCGCTGCCACCAATGTTAGAGTCGGGGATCTCTGGTTGGCGCAAGGTTGCCCTTGTGACAAGCAGGAACCCTCTCCTCCACGTCAGGGCGCAGGATAACCCCTCGCGAATGACCCTTGCTCACCCTCTAGGTGCGTGGCGTGAGCAGCCAAGGCGATTCCTCAGGCGTTGTTGGCTAAGCACTTACAATCATACACACAGTAAATACATCAATCCCCCCAGAAACGGACACCAGACTTGGATATATATAAAAATACGCTTCTTTATGTAAAAATAAGGTATATATATCTCAGCAGACTTATCACAAGACCAATAACGTTTTCGCTAGGCCACCAGGTTATAAAGCAGGCAAAAGTTCTTTGTTCGTAGCTTCAAATGGAGACCTTGTAGTCTCTTGCAAATGTTACTTGTGGTTCCAGTACTCACAGAGATCGACTCCTGCGAACGGGGAAATAAGGCGTTGCGGGCCCCGAGCCCGATGCTGGAACTTCTTTCGTGATGTGGAGAGTCAGCACAGGTCGGTGCGACTCTCGGCTTGGGAAGTGTTCTTGGGTCCTCAATCAGCAGGTGTAGGCACGTAGGCAGGCGCGGCCAGCGACCCTTTAGCACGGCGGTGCAAGAGGGTCTCCACAGCGGGGGCGGCGCGGCCAGAGATGTCCGGGGATAGCGAAGCGGGGTCGCAGGGCACGGTCAGTGCAGCTGGGTGACCCGGCGTAGATCACAGTCGTCGGACGGCTTCCGGCAGGAGGGGTGATAGCACGTTCAGCGCCCTCCAATGGCAGGCGGTGACAGGGATGCAGGCGGCCTGGCCCGGGGACAGAGAGCGGCTCGGGACGGAGCGGGGCTCTCACGGGATTGAGGCAGGCGAGCTTCTGGGTGTCACGGCCCTAGGAGGGGCGATGAGGGGCGCAGTCTCTTTTCCAGCGGGATGCACACACGGCTCGAATTGGAGGACGAGCAAGAAGCACAGAGAACCCACTGTTCCTGGGGTTCAGTTCAGGGGGCAAGCTCAGATCAAGCCCTTGGAGAATGTTCAAGCACAAAGTAGCAAAGTCTTTTCAGTAAGTCTCTTCCTCTCCTCTCTCAGCAAGGCAAGCAGCAGGCCAGCTCCTCCGGCGTCTTCTTCTCCTTCTAGTCGGGCAGAGGTCCTTTGTGGTAAACAGGATTCTGATTTCTTAGGAGCCAGGCTCCTACTTTTATACACCAATTCTTTTGTTCTTTAGCGCCAGGGGGCCTAGGCCTGGCTCAGTCCAGTTCTGGAGCACTTTGTTATGGTGACTCTGCTCTTTCCTTTCAGCAGCAGGGCAGAGACATCAGCCGCTCCACAGGGGGCGGCGCCGGCTTTGTGGTGGCAGAGCACAGGTCTATTCAAGAGTCAAGGTGGACTCCTCCCACCCATCCTGGTGTAATCTCTCTACCCACCACCTGGCAGCCAACCTGTCTCTGGGGATCCCCCCACCCTGCTCCTTACTGTTGCTAGGCAGAACACACACACACACAGCAGAGGCGGACTGAGATGGTCAGGTCAGTAAATACTAACTTTCTAAAAGTAGTATTTACAAACCCAGGATATTAAAATAAACTTGACTACAAGAAGTATTTTATCATCCTGAGTTCAGGCATACTAAACTTGACACTTCTACCATGCTCTCTGAGTCCACTGGGGTCACAGCGTTGGCGTGATCCCGGCAGCCCATTCTGGCCTATGGAGAGCAGGTAGCCTTCAATAGTGAAGAACGGAAAGGGCTGTAATTCACTACTAAGACATGCCACACACACCAGGGCATGTCTTACCTTATGCCTACAATGCACCCTGCCCTTGGGCCTACCAGAGGGGTGGCTAATATGTAGGTAAGGGAAGGTTTAGGGACTGGCAAGTGGGGGCACTTGCGCAGTCAGCGCGACGGTCCCGGACCGCGCACAGGGTCTGCGGTGGCAGACCCTAGACATACTTTACAAGGCCGCTTCCGTGGGTGGCGCAACCAGCGCTGCAAGCCCACCAGCAGCATTGGCATTCACAAGCCCTGGCACCCCTGGTGCACTTTACTGGGGACTGACAGTGAATCCAATAAACCAATCAGGAACATCAATTACAGGTACATTTTACTTAGGGAGCACTTGCACTGCGGCACGGATTAGCCGTGGCGCAGTGCCCTGAGCGGACAACACCAGCAAAACAGTCGAGGCACACCATCAAAAAAAGTGGAAGGGAAACTCACGCCAAGGTGCCAGGTCTAACACAGGGCTCACAGCAGACAAGCCCAGGTACTACAGTTGAAGTCTTTGAGGGCCCTGAGACTGCCAACAAGAGGCAAGCTCTACCCATGCCCTTTGAGAAACTTTAGAAAGCATGGTGTACAAAGCAAAGTCCAGTCCTATCACTCCCAGTACAGAAGCAGCAGGCATCAGGCCAACACAGCAAAGCAAACAGCAAATTGGCAGTCTCTCCTGGCAGCACAATAGTTCTTCTTCCTGACAGAATGTCCTCAGTCCAGAAGTGTTCTGAGTATATGGTGTTGGAGTTCCAGTACTTGCTGTAGTGAAAAATACATTTTGCAGTTTTTCACTAGTAAGACATGTAAAACTCACAAGTACATGTCCTACATTTTAAATTCACCGCACCCTGCCCAGAGGGCTACCTAGGGCCTACTTAGCGGTGCCTTGCCTTTAATAAAAGGGAAGGTTTGGGCCTGGCAAGCAGGTGCACTTGCCTGGACAAAATGGCAGTTTCAAACTGCACACGCAGGCTCCGCAGGCCTGAGACATGTTTGCAGGGCTACTCATGTTGTTGCCACAATCAATGCGGCAGCATTTGATTTACGTGCCTGGGCACACCTCGTGCACTGTACTAGGGAATTACCAGTAAATCAAATAGGCCAATCATGGCGAAACCAGGTACCATTACATATTAGATATAGAGGACTTGCACTTTAGCACTGATCAGCAGTGGCAAAATGCCCAGAGTCCTAAAGCCATCAAAAATGAGATTCAGCACACAGTCAAAAACAGGAGGCAAGAAGCAAAAAGACAGGCAAAACCACGCCAAAAGATGCCAGGTCTAACACCCATCTACAGCAGGACATAGTTTGGGAAATATTTCTTACCTCCCCCTCTTCTTAAGCTTTGTCCAATTTTCGTACAGGGAGCTCTCAGTTTCTACAGGGGGAGCTCATAATTTACACAGGGAGAGCTCCCAGTTTCTACATGAAGCTCTGATGTTCCACATGGAGCAATCAAGTTCCACGGGGAGATCTCCCATTTTCCACAAGGAGCTCTAGAGTTCCACAGGGAACTCTATGTTTCCACAGGAAAAGCTCCAACTTTCCTTAGGGAGAGTTCCCAGTTTTCACAAGAAGCTCTCAGGTTCTACAGGAAGATCTTCCAGATTCCACAGGGCGCTCTCGGTTTCCACAGGGAGAGCTCCTAGTGTCCATGAGATCTCAGATTCTTGAGGGAGAAGTCCTAATTCCCACAGGAAAAACTTCCAGTTCCCACAAGGAATTTTCCGGTTACACAGGGAGAGCTCCCAGTTTCTATATCTAGAGCTCAGAGTGTCCACAGGTAGAGCTCCCACACAGAGAGCTCCCAGTTTCCACAGGAAGCTCTCAAGTTCCACAAGGAGATCTCCCAGTTTCCACAGGTAGCTCTTGGGTTTCTCATGGAGAGCTCCTAGTTTCAATGCGCTCTCAGATTCCCCCAGGGAGATGTCCCAGTGTCCACAAGGAGAACTTTCAGTTCCCACAGAGAGTTCTCATTTTCCACAGGGAGAGATCCCAGTATCCACAGGGAGAGCTTCCAGTCTCCCTGGAGTGCTCCCAGTGTCCACTGGGAGCTCCCAAATTCCACAGGGAGGGCTTCGAGATTCCAGGGAGAGCTCCCAGTTTCCACAGGGAGCTCCCAGTTTCTACAGGGAGAGCTTCCAGTTCCCACAGGGAGAGCTTCCAGTTCCCACAGGAAGCTCTCAGATTCTACAGGGAGAGCTTCCAGTTTCCAAGGAGAGCTCAACATTTCTTTGGGGAGCTCTCAGGTTCCACAGGACGAGCTCCAAAGTTCCACAGGGAGCTCTCATTTTCAACAGGGAGAGCTCCCAGTTTTCACAGGAGGATCACCCAGTTTTCACGGGGAGAGCTCTGAATAAGATCTGTGATGTGACGCAGTAACCAGAACAAAGAGTAGCCTAACAACATATGCAAATCTGAGCATATATCTGAACGTCTGTTCCCTACTGTGCAAATAAAGAAATGCAGTCACGTATATTTTGCATATCAATAAATCTGAGCGTACTATTCTTCAAAAATATGCAAATCAAGCCATGTGGCAATTTACATATTTCGCCATATGCCACTAGGCATCCCTTTCATGTCGATAAAACTTGACAAGGCATACTTCACATGTGTGTAAACCTTTCTTGCCATAATTTATGATTGAAGCTGCAGCATGTGTGGGTTTCTGCTAGGGCCGGACTGGGATTGCAAACCAGCCCTGGGAATTACGTCCACCCGGCCCGTTGGGAGGTGGGGTGGGGGGGGGCAGCAGCTTGCGGAAACACTGCTGCTGCGCTGTTACAAGGGGCCGAATTTGCAAAACCAGCCCCCAGGAAAAAACACTGCCCCCACTGGCCTAAAACCGGCCCCTGCCCTTCCAGCCCACTGGGGAAAATCCCGGTGCCCGCTACGGCCAGTCCGGCCCTAGTTTCTGCCCACCTGCATTATTCCAATGCTCGACCAAATCTGTGGAATACAGTAAATACATCTGCAGACCAGGAGTGCTCCTGTGTAAATAACTTCCGCGTGTAAAACAAGCAAACAGAACAATGTAAACACCCGTTAGCTGCTGCCTTTGCTGTCTCTCAGCAATGCAACCAGATGACTCTACGGCGGCTGCATGCATGCTGTGGTGGACAGCATCCGGTCCTGGCACTGGAGTGACCACTGCGCATCAGCAGAAGCAAACAAGGGCTGCAAATGATGTCAGGTGTCTCTCTAATTGCGAGGGACTGCTTTCTAGAGACCCTGGAGTTAGCAAAGGAAGAGAAACCCAGACAGCTACTGATTGGCTGGGGGCTCCAGCCCTTTGAGATAATGAAAGGCTATTCTCTAGAGCAAGGTCAGCCTGAGGCCATCTGCACCACGGGGTCATTGGGTTTTCCACATTCTACACAAAAATGTAAATTGGGGGTAAAGCTAGGGCCCAGATTTGCTAGCGCTTTGACCTAGATTTGTGTTACGTGTGTAACGCAAACCTGACACAAAGTGAGCAAATCATGATTTGCATTGGATAGTTTCCCAAAGTAACACAAAGTTGTGCTAAGAGCTGCTTTGCATTACTTCCAATCAAGGGAACGTTGAATGGGTGGTACGTGGGTGTTCCCATGCACCCACCCACGGGTTTTGACGTGAATCCATATCTACATTCAAAGACAGCAATTTGTGCCTAAATCTTACTTCTCCTCAAGGCAGGCATAACAATGAGAAGTGCTTTCTCCAATGTACAAGGGATGAACCCACGCCAGACTTTGGGTTCTAGCCTTGTGTGTCCACCTCTTATGGAGAGAAAGGCCAGGGGTACACCTGTACCTCGTGGAGGCATGCTGCACACTCAGCCAGTGCTCAGAACCTCCATTCCAGCCAATGGCTGGATCTTGCTCCCTCGGCTGAAGACATTATTGGAAAACTGTCCCGAGGACCTCTAAGCTTGAGCTGTCCTTGAAAACTGTGTGTAGCTTACTTGGAGTTCCCCTACTCAATACAGCACAGCCATCTGCAGTGCAAGATTCCTAACACAGCAGGCAGGTAAAATACAGCACAGCCATCTGCATTGAAAGATTCCTAACACAGCAGGCAGGTAAAACACAGCACAGCCATCTGCAGTGCAAGATTCCTAACACAGCAGGCAGGTAAAACACAGCACAGCCATCTGCAGTGCAAGATTCCTAACACAGCAGGCAGGTAAAACACAGCACAGCCATCTTCATTGCAAGATTCCTAACACAGCAGGCAGGTAAAATACAGCACAGCCAACTGCATTGCAAGATTCCTAACACAGCAGGCAGGTAAAATACAGCACAGCCATCTGCAGTGCAAGATTCCTAACACAGCAGGCAGGTAAAATACAGCACAGCCATCTGCATTGCAAGATTCCTATCACAGCAGGCAGGTAAAATACAGTACAGTCATCTGCAGTGCAAGATTCCTAATACAGCAGGCAGGTAAAATACAGCACAGCCATCTGCAGTGCAAGATTCCTAACACAGCAGGCAGGTAAAATACAGCACAGCCATCTGCATTGCAAGATTCCTAACACAGCAGGCAGGTAAAATACAGCACAGCCATCTGCAGTGCAAGATTCCTAATACAGCAGGCAGGTAAAATACAGCACAGCCATCTGCAGTGCAAGATTCCTAACACAGCAGGCAGGTAAAATACAGCACAGCCATCTGCATTGCAAGATTCCTAACACAGCAGGCAGGTAAAATACAGCACAGCCATCTGCATTGCAAGATTCCTAACACAGCAGGCAGGTAAAATACAGCACAGCCATCTGCATTGCAAGATTCCTAACACATCGTGCAGGTACGTTACAGCACAGTCATCTGCAGTGCAAGATTCCTAGCACAGCAGGCAGGTACACTACAGTACAGTCATCGGCAGTGCAAGATTCCTAACACACCGTGCAGGTACGATACAGTACAGTCATCTGCAGTGCAAGATTCCTAGTACAGCAGGCAGGTACACTACAGTACAGTCATCGGCAGTGCAAGATTCCTAACACAGCGTGCAGGTACAATACAGTACAGTTATTTGCAGGGCAAGATTCATAACCCAGAAGGCAGTTAAAATACAGCACAGCCACCTGCAGTGCAAGATTCCTAACTCAGCAGGCAGGTAACACCATCTGCAGTGCAAGGTTCCTAACACAGCAGGCAGGTAACATCATCTGCAGTGCAAGATTCCTAGCCCAGAGGGCAGGTACAATACAGCACAGTCATCTGCAGTGCAAGACTCCTAGCACAGCACGCAGGTAAAATACAGCACAGCCATCTGCAGTGCAAGATTCCTAACACAGCAGGCAGGTAACACCATCTGCAGTGCAAGATTCCTAGCCCAGAGGGCAAGTACAATACAGCACAGTCATCTGCAGTGCAAGACTCCTAGCACAGCACGCAGGTACAATACAGCACAGTCATCTGCAGTGCAAGACTCCTAGCACAGCACGCAGGTACAATACAGCACAGTCATCTGCAGTGCAAGATTCCTAGCACAGCAGGCAGGTACAATACAGCACAGTCATCTGCAGTGCATGATTCCTAGCACAGCAGGCAGGTACAATACAGCACAGTCATCTGCAGTGCAAGACTCCTAGCACAGCACGCAGGTACAATACAGCACAGTCATCTGCAGTGCAAGATTCCTAGCACAGCTCGCAGGTACAATACAGCACAGTAATCTGCAGTGCAAGATTCCTAGCACAGCAGGCAGGTACAATACAGCACAGTCATCTGCAGTGCAAGACTCCTAGCACAGCACGCAGGTACAATACAGCACAGTCATCTGCAGTGCAAGATTCCTAGCACAGCTCGCAGGTACAATACAGCACAGTCATCTGCAGTGCAAGATTCCTAGCACAGCAGGCAGGTACAATACAGCACAGTCATCTGCAGTGCAAGACTCCTAGCACAGCACGCAGGTACAATACAGCACAGTCATCTGCAGTGCAAGACTCCTAGCACAGCTCGCAGGTACAATACAGCACAGTCATCTGCAGTGCAAGACTCCTAGCACAGCTCGCAGGTACAATACAGCACAGTCATCTGCATTGCATGTGGAAGGCATGCTGCACACTCATCCTTTGCTGGATCTTGCTCCCTCGGCCGAACACACTATTGAAAAACTGGCCCCAGTATCTCTAGGGTTGAGCTGTCCTTGCAAACTGGGTGCAGCTTACTTGGAGTTCCCCTACTCTAACCAAGCCTGTTGGGCTGACAGCCATAGCAATGACAGCCGCTCCAGCCTAGAGTGCCAGGATTGTGCATGACGGGGTGGGACTGCGGGAGTAACAGGGCATAACGGTAGTATGAGCCACATGCAATGACTGCATGACTGTAGTATGTGAAATCAGCAGGCCATGGAAGCAGTGTGAGTTGAGTACTAGCATGTATAGGCTGCAGTACCATCTACAAGCAGGGACAACAGGTCTCTTGGATAGCAACACATCTACATGACTGCAATAGGTACAGCAGTAAGAGTAGAACTCTAGAATACAAACACATCTACACGACTACAGTAGTTACAGCAATGCCAGCAGGACTCTGGGATAGCAACAAGCCCACATGACTACAGTAGTTACAGCAGTGCCAACAGGACTCTGGGATACAACAAATCCACATGACTACAGCAGTTACAGCAGTGCCAACAGAACTCTAGGATAGCAACAAGTCCACATGACTACTGTAGTTACAGCTGTGCCCACAGGACTCTAGGATAGCAACAAGTCCACATGACTACAGTAGTTACAGCAGTGACAACAGGACTATAGGATACAACAAATCCACATGACTACAGTAGTTGCAGCAGTGACAGCGGGGCTTTCTAACACCAACAAATCCACATGACTACAGTAGTTACAGCAGTGCCAACAGGACTCTAGCATAGCAACAAATCCACATGACTACAGCAGTTACAGCAGTGACAGCGGGGCTTTCTAACACCAACAAAACATGACTAAAGTAGTTAGAGCAGTGAGAGCAAGACTCTGGGACAGCAACAAATCTACATGAGTACAGCAATTACAGCAGTGACAATGAGTCTCTATGACATCAACAAATCTACATAAATGCAATTGGTGCAGGAGTGAGAGCAGAACTCTAGGACAGCAACAAATCTACATGACTACAGTGGTTACAGCTGTGAGAAAATGACTCAGAGTGACCACAGTGAGTGTAGGTGCACTGACATGGTATGAAACCTTTGTGAGAGCAGCAGCACTCACACATTGATTCAGTCACTCACCCATCAGCTAGTATGCTCCTCAGGCGATTAGTCACCTGCTGGGGATACCTGTGTGTATGCTCTATACTACAGATGGTTCAACAGTAGATACTTTGTGATGGGTACGAGCCTTCACTCCTGCAACCATACTGTAACTGTTCTTTAATGAAGGGAAGCTTGACCTGCTGCTGTCACCCTATTTGTACCTGAGCATGAGACAGGAAAGCTTGTGTGACTGCCGCACACACTCTGTTAGGGGGAAGCTTGCACTGCCACAGCCTCAGGCGTATCAGTTCTGTGAGTGAAAGAAGCTTGCACTGCTACTGCCTGAAAAGTACCGGCTCAGTAAGCAAACAAAGCTTGCACTGCTCCTTGAGAGTTACCAGTTCTGTGAGCAAAGAAAGCTTGCACTGCTGCTACCTGAGATGTACCAGTTCTATGAGTGAAAGAAGCTTACATTGCCTCTGCCTCAGATGTACCAGTTCTGTGATTGAAGGAAGCTTGCGCTGCTGCTGCCTCAGATGTACCAGTTCTATGAGCAAAGAAAGCTTGCACTGCTGCTGCCTGAGATGTACCAGTTCTGTAAGTGCAGGAAGCTTGCACTACTGCTGCCGGAGAAGTACCAGTTCTGTGAGTGAAAGAAGGTTGCACTGCTGCTGCCTGAGAAGTACCAGTTCTGTGAGTGAAGGAAGCTCGCATTGCTACTGCATGAGATGCACCAGGACTGTGACTGAAGGAAGCTGGCACTGCTGCTACCTCAGACGTATCAGTTATGTGAGTGAAGGAAGCTCACACTGAGGCTGCCTAAGAAGTACCAGTTCTGTGAGTGAAGGAAGCTTGCACTGCTGCCACCTCAGATGTACCAGTGCTGCGAGCAAAGGAAGCTTGCACTTCCTCTGCCTCAGATGTACCAGTTCTGTGAGCAAAGGAAGCATGCACTGCAGCTGCTCGAGAAGTAGCAACCATGTGAGTGAATGAAGCTTGCACTGCTACTGTCCGAGAAGTATCAGTTGTGTGATTAAAGGACGCTTGCACTGCTGCTGCCCAGATGTACCAGTTCTGTGACGAAGGAAGCTTGCACTGCTACTTCCTGAGAAGTATCAGTTCTGTGATTGAAGGAAACTTGCACTGCTGCTGTAAAACTTTCCATGTGCAATGAGAAAGAGAAGCTTGGATTGCGGCTTCGGAATCTGCCCCACGACTTTTAGACAGAGAACACTTCACAGTTGATCCCGAAGCTATGCACCAGTTTTGTAAGGGAAGGAAGCTTGCCCTAAGCTGCTGCTGCTTAAGCCTGGTGTGTGACAGATAATTGTACTCTGCAATTGGCATCTATTAACGACATAAAAAACAAATGAATGACCATTGTCAATGTTTATTTTTGTGCATGATATGAATAAAGGAGTGGACAACCACAAAATATGCGGGCAGGGTTTCTCCTATCTCAGGTGGCTTCATGCAGTGTGACACCTTCAGCCAATCCTCGACTTTTAGCACGTAGAACTTGATGGGATTTTTTAAGCTCGCACATATAAAGGCAGGAGAAGAACTTCAAGTTCCAGAATGCAAATGATTGTTAGGCAGAGCAGCTGTGGGGTTTACATGCTGTTTTGCCAATGAAACAGGCCGTCTTCATGCTTGAAATTCGGAGATCCAAGCTGTCAAAATATATCAAGAAATTGGATTTTTTTGCTATCCTGCCCCTTTTCTTAATGCACTAAAATGTTAATAAGACCATCGTTGGAATGGACTCTGGTTGTCTTTTAAGTGGAGAGTTTAGCAGTAAAATGGGAAATGACAATATTTTTTTTCTGTATTTCTTGATTAGCTTTTCTAATGATCAACAGCAATGGATAAGGCGTCAATGCAGCATTGTTCTATACATAGCACCCCTGGATACAGTCCTCAGGCCCGAACTATGTGACTTCCGGTGTGACACTCAACTTCCCCCATTAGGCGAGAATGGACATTCATGCACAGCAATTCACAGCACTGGGGGTTTCAAAGCGCTGCTGAAACCAATAATAACCCCCATAGGGTTGAGGAAGATGACCGCACAGAGAAACATAGTGACAGCCCCTGTAGGACCAGGGTCTCTTCGACTAAAGTCACACCCCTTCGATGTTAATATCCACTGTTGCGAGTGCACAGCTCCGCTCCTCTGATGACACAGGCATGCCTGTGTTGACCGGGTATGACACTGGTCATACTCAGAGGTCAGGCACCGTGAGAGTTGACTGTAGGGGGAGCCACTGGTGTCTCCTCTGTGGAGCCTCGGCTGGCTACTCCGATGCTGATGCCTAATCAAGGGCAGTTGCGGCCAGCATGACGGGTAGGGGGTTATTGGAGTTGTACGGGGGTTCGCACAGGGGGGATTTAAAAATAAAAATGTACCGGGTCCCACGCCTCCTCCTCTTTTGGCTGAGTCCCGTGTTTTCCTGCTGTACTCCTGCTCTCCTGCCTTCGGCAGGAACAGGCAGAAGGCAGACTCCGTCCCATCCCCTAAGCCAATTACAACGCTGCAATGGCAGTGGATGGCGCCCAGCCGGGCGCCCATGGGGAGGCCATTTTCTCAATGTAGGCTGCACATAGAGAAAATCCAGAGTGTGCATAACTGGTTTGGTCGGCCCCAGAGGGCTGACCAAACAGTCAGGTCCCACAGCATTGGGCAAGCCACTCCTCCCCGACCCGCCCACCCGCCGCCCTCAACCAGCCATACCCTTCTGCTTTTTTGCAGTGCGAGAGGCAGAAACATAAAATGGTATCTAAAATACAATTTTATGTTTCTGCTTCTCGCACTGCGAGAAAGCAGTGGGGCGATGCTCCTTCGCCCTAATGGAGGAGCCGCCCCTGATCAAGACAGCTGAGAGGCCAGTTTACTCTCAGGACCAAAAGTTGCACTAATCCTTAGTTAGACATTCTCTTGCCCTGATCACTGTAAATCGGCTTCAAAGCACCTGTGCAATGGCCGTGACCTCTGGTGGCACCAAAGCACAGTCACTTTATTGTAGTTTCTCAGCCACTGGTGAATGTGCTGCACGAGCCACCTCAACAGAGGTGCCAGAAGTACCGCTGCGTCACTTTTCTACCACAACTTAACAAGCAGTGGGAGGATGCACATTGGGGAGCGGGGGTAGAGGGGGCAGGGCCGACTTCAGTGCTGGTGGCGCCCGGTGCCACCATCATTTTTGACCCCCCCACACTCCTCGGATTCTCTCACTGCCACAGGGCAAAAGTGACCCTCATCTCTCCAATCATAAGTTATTGCTAAACACAGTGCCTCCCCCCATAGGTTAGTGCCACCTCCACCGGTCAGCGCCCCCTCCGCAGGTTAGTGCCCAGTGGGGCAGCACCGGTCGCATGGCCCTAAAGCCAGCCCTGAAGGGGAGGCCTTGGAGACTTCCCTGTTAAATATGAACGGTGAAGGCGGGATCTTCTGTTAATGACAATGAACAAAAAAAAACAGAGTAAAAGTAGATTCTCAGGATTGGAGGAGCTGTTTTTTTTATTAACAAAAGAGAAAAGAATCTACGCCTCACCATGAAGGGTAGCCGTGTGCCAATCCTGGCTGCCTTTTCGTGTAATAGGCCTGCCCGTAGGAACGTGCCGCCCGTCTCCATTTCACCACCATGAGTCTGACGCACTTCCTGAAAAAAAGTGAGTCAAATTAAACAACCACAGGTAATGTCAATAGTTATTGCCGTTCAAGTTCGAATGTTATGCCCTTTGTTAAGCCAATGCCATTTTGGCAAAGGCAAAGAAAAAATACAAAATGGACACCAGCACACGTAGATGCATGCGCAAGCACGGGGATCCGTCTTGGAATGTTTTCTAATATTGAGAAGAGCAGCCACCTATTCGTGCTCGTGCATTGTGGTGCAATACCGGCCATTTTTGACTTTAAAAAAAATACATATACTATTTTAAGTTAGAAGTTGGCGAAAGGGCATTGTAGAGCGTTATTTAAAAAAAAGGGGGAAAAGAAAATACAGTGTGCATTCAATGATGCACAAAGCAAAAGAAGCGAACACCCTGGCACCAATGGGTAGTGTACAGCTGCAGAGGCCGTGCAGAAAGTATTGAAAAACCATACATACTAAAACAAGGGCAAAAGGGAGATGGGTGGGGAGAAACTGACGAGAGAGTGACAGAGGGAGCGGCTGTGTGCATTTGTGAGGCCCTTGCACAGAAATTTATTTAAAAAAGAGAATTAATTAATGCAATCTCTGAAGAGTGCAGGCCTCTTTTCTCAAAGAAAAAAATTACAAATTATAATTTAAAAAAAAGTGTGAGAGACGGGGGTGGAGAGACAAGGAGGTTGGTGGTGTTGAATAGACTGGGAAAGAGAAAGAGAGAGGGAAAAAGCATGCACGCTCATGGATTGCTGAAAGAGAAATGAAAACCATGCTCTATGGTGCCATCAGTGGAAGGATACAATTTGTCCAATCAGAACGATGTTAAACAAGCATTGACATAGCCAATAGGACTCGCCTTTGGGACCTTATAAGCCATGCAACAGTTGCATAACTAAACACTTATAAGGTCCCAAAAGCGAGACCTATTGGCTATGCCAATGCTTGTTTTAATGCTGCAATCTATTGAAACCTCACGGAGAACATCAAAGCGGCCATGCGGCCGCGAAAGTGATCGCGATCGCGATAAAACATCAAAGCGGCCGTTCGGCCGCGAAAGTGTAAGTAATCGCGGCAAAGCGCGACGTGCGCGCCCGTGCACATGCACTGTAGGTCTAGGCTGGCCTGGTAGCACTTTGTGGAGCCATCACAAAATGTCTGACCAGACCGGCGCATGCGCTGGGTCAGGCGAGACGTAACAACAGGGGGAGGGAATTAATCAGGACCATCGAACTGAGATAGGCTATAGAGCTATCCTGTCTCGAGCAGAGGCTGACCCAAAGCCCAATGTGTGCACTCTTGCATTGTAGACAATAGTCTTTGACTAAAGGCAGCTGAAGTTGTCTGTAGAACAGACCCAAAAAAGAAGTGCGCCGAAAATGGGAAGAGTAACAATATATGACAGGAATGTTACTGGCAAGGTGTGTATAGTTGTGACCTTCCTCCATTGTGCTGTCCTAGATTCATTGCCAATAAGTCAACCAGAGTATGTGTATAGGTCACTGAACGTCTTTGCGTACATCTATACCTGCGTTCACTGTACAGTTTCCTTAGAATGCCATTAAAAGAGCTAAGAAGCACCACTTCTATGACTTTAGGAATTTGCATTGCCTGAGACATGCACCCAATTGCAAAATCATAGCATGATTTTTTGTCAAAGCATTAAGTGCAGAAACGCACCATGGAGTTCGCGAGCGAACATTCTGACTCCGGTGAACCTCAATGGCGGCTGTCCAACCCTTGAGGAACCATGGTTCCAACCGCGCATCGCACAGTCACCGTCCGCTGCCCAAGAGAGCTCTGGAAGCTTTTTCTTGTTCTTGCTAATGGGGTACATGCTCACATATACCAGTCACAGTGGATTAAAGATGCATCTTTAGATAATGCCGGGGGACAGACCTATCTGAGTAAATTGGTCCTCTCACTTTGCCGCTTAACAGCGGTTGGCTGTCAATTTGGGTTCGAATGACTGCACAAAAAGCCTGTAGAGTCCAGAATCCTTTAGCATCAGGTTCTCCGTGGGGTTTTGGCATTGCCATAGAAACTGTGGGGCGGCTCCGCTGCGTCTGTGCAATTCTGATATAAAATGGCGGATTTGGGAATTCGAAGAGAGATCTGAGCGGCTGAAAAACAGAGTTTTAAAAAAGCAGACGTCAATGCTGTGAGAAAGGAGGCTCACTCTTCATAGATTGCATTCATTAATTCTCTTGGTGAAAGACTATATATTTTTTTACAGACAACTTACTGCAAACCTTTGGCCACCTCAAGAAGATTAACACCTGTTTTTGCAGAATAGAGCTTGTCCCACCGTCCCTGAGTGATGAGGAGGAAATTGAGGTCATCCGCAGTCTAATCAAAGTTCAAACACCAACAGAAAGCAATAAAGTTCTTATACATCATAATCTGCACAAGTGCTCTTGCAAGGGTGAGGGACCAGCGGCAAATTGGATGCTGATACCGTGAGGCGGCTTTCTTCCGCGACTGGAGATAATCACGGCGCTAGGCCGCGGATCCCTCAAGTGATTAATGGAGAGATGTCAAACACAATTTAACAGGCACTGAATTCTAATTTGGCACCTGACACTGAATCTTGGACGGAGTGATTTGTTCAGGCGGGGGCAGCAGTAGCACTCTGACCCGGAGCGACAACGTCCGCGTCAAAATGGAGGTAGGATCAGGAACCAGGCGAAGATGAGGTCTCGCATCTGCTGCCTTCATGTCAATTAGGCATTCTTTCACCAAGAAACTACTTTTTTAATATTTGGAACATATTAAACACAAAATAACAAACGTTTTTACCTTTGACCCATATGTTGGATAGGGACTAGTGTTAATAAGTAGCTCTCATGCCAAACCCATGATACCACCACCCCATTTAGAGTGGGAAACTTCTGAATGACCGTGGTGGTGCAATAAAAGCATGTGACTTGTCAGGCGCAGGGTCGTGACCTTTCATGTATCAGAAGGTTTCCCCAATTTAGGGAGGTTCTCCTGGTGCATGTTGTCCATTCCTGGATCCACCATTTGATGCACAACAGTCCCCTGGCTAGGAAAATATTCAGTGGATCTCATGCACAGGGAGAAATATCCCTACATAACAGGGACTTATTTGCTTTTCCAAAATAAACCCTCACTTTAGATTTTGCTATATCAGCTCGGTGGCCTGCTAGGTATTTGTTTGAAATTGGGTCACTGGTTCACTGGGGTGTGAGCTTCGGTCAAACAGAAACCACCATCTTAGTGTGGGTGAGGCACAAGCAAACGCCTAATTAACCTGTGCTCAGCCCCCTGGTAGCTTGGCACTGAGCAGTCAAGATTAACTTAGAGGCAATGTGCAAAGCATTTGTGCAACACTTCCAACAGTAAAACAGTAAAAACACCACACAAAAGGTCCCACACCACATTAGAAAAATAGAACTTAATAAATAAAACAAGAACAAAACAACAAAAATTCAACTGGTGGAACCAGAGATATTGACTTTTAAAGTTGTAGGTAAAAAGTGTGCCAAAAAGCACATAGTACCAACTGTGGATATCTGGTATTGCCAGACAGAACAACATTACAAGTTCAAGTTGACCACGATGGAGCACAGCCCAGCCCCAGGGAACCAGGTAGGCCCGCTGAACAAAGTACTTTGAATCCTGTTTTGCGGAGTGTTGTGAGGATCCATGTTGAAGATGCGTCGCTCAGCTGAAGTGTTGCGTCAGTTCCGAGATGTGGTGAGGCTGCGATGCAGGGCATGTGTTTTTGCAGGATCCTGTCGACAGTGTTCGTGATGCAAAATCTGGTGTCAAGGATGCGGCGAGTAGGCCGGGAGATGCATTGGTTTCAAAGAGCTGTGAGGAGTCCGTCATAGTCGAGGCTACAGTGGATGAGTGATGCGAGGGACTGCGCCAAGGATGTGTCCCACAGTGGTGGTTCCAAAGGCGTTGCGGGTTGCAGCAGCAATGCGGGTATTCACAACAGGCCCAATCCATGTAGCAGCGGAGATAAGCCGTTTCTGTTCAGGGTTGCACCGTGCAGCAGAAGAGACGCATTGACTCCTCTGGAGCCACCGAGGCTGGTAAAGCACCTTAAGCCCACTTCCAAGGGTCTCAGATTAAAAATTTGAAGCGCTCTGGGCAGACTAATGCTCCAGTTCTGACATACACACAATGCTAAGCAGAGGTCAATGATTCTGCTCTTGTTGCAGCATCCAGACTTCAGAGGGAGGAACTCTGTCTGCATTTTACAATATCTTGCTTATACAGACTCTGCAGTCATTACATTCATAGCAGACATAGCAATATCAGAAAACAATGTTTAGCAAAAGTCTAAATGGAAATAGATGGCTTGGTGTCACCTTGAAAGGTAGACAGATAGATAAGGAATTTGGTTCAAAGTTTTTTGAGACATCATTTTGGTAGATATTAAAGGCTTATGAGAAATGCCTGAAAGAAGCATTGTGATTTAACCCTCCCTACTGCACATAAGCACATCCTCCGGCCTGTGATGCTTGCTTCAGTGAAAAGCTTATAACACTGATGCGCAAATGTGTGTGAAGTCACTGGGATAACTCTTTTTTTTCTTCTGTAAGAGTCTACTAATGAAGATGGGTGTGTTCTTTTGTATGAAGTGAGTGATATTCAAAGAGTTTTTTTTCCAGCAAAATGTCTTTAAGTGCACAATATTCCCCTGTTGCTAAGTTTGGAAAATTTCCCGGTTTACCTTTGACCATGTAAAGTTTTTCTGCACAGTGCGCAATCCTTTTCACAACATACCAACATAATTTCCCCTCTCAACGAATCAAGCCAAACTGAAAAATGGGTGCAGAATGCTTCTCTACAATCTTAACTTTAATATAGTGTTTTGATGCTCAAAGGCAAATATATGCATGTTTTTGCAGTATGTTTGCCATTTATGGAGCTTTTCTACACGCAATAGTATTGTATAGAAGAACACTAATGGGGTCATTCAGACCCTGCTGGATGACCACACTTGTCACCATGCTGACAGAGGTTATGGTCACCCACCTTTTGTGGAAGACTGACCGCGATATGAAGAGATCCCGTACTTTCTACCAAATATATTATTTTCATACCATTGTTCCATTGACCTTTGCTAACATTGCAAAGAAAACTTTGAAGCTATGCACAACAAGCTAACCATGACGGCTCGGGTCAACTCAGTCTCCTCTCCTGCTTCTTCGCCAAGCATGCTTCGTAAGATATTCAAATGGCTATCCCAATGCTCAAGATGCAACAACACCCAAAACCTCATCTTCAGCCGACTGGACTATGGCAACCGGCTCTAGGCAGGGATGGCAGCTCACCTCCTATGACAACTACAGACCATACAAAACACCACAACCAGACTCATCCGGATCTCCCTAGAAAAACCTTCGTCATCCCCTACCTCAGGGAACTCCACTGGCTGCCTGTACAGAAAAGATGCCAGTTTAAACTCCTGACCCATGCCTACAAGGCCCTACACAACTGTGGACCCGCCGACTAAAACCACCACCTAAACTGCCATCATCCCAACATGCTCTAACCCTCACCCCCCGCATACGACGTTACCAATGTGGAGTTCGGTCCTTCTCCTACCTAGCAGCGAAGACATGCAACGAGCTACCCTTTCACCTATAGACCTCCCCATTTATTCTAGAGTTGCGAAAGTTCCTGAAGACCTCGCTATTCAGCTACTGAACTCTGCCAGTGGCTGTAAGCCCTCACTGGTGACCAGAAGTGCTTTACAAATCTAATGATTGATTGATACACACCTCTAGCTCAAAGGACACTTATACATCCATTGTGAGCGCCCTGGAGGGGATTGAGGTATTCACTAAATCTGGTCAATACTGACATCACAAGTTAGGTATTTACCAGGTCCAGTAAATACCTCCTATACCAAGTTTTCTCAAGAAAATGTGGAATTAAGTTCAGAATTGATGCGTTTTGCACCAAATTCCACATGTATCTGGGTGTGATGGGAATTCTGCCCCTGATAAATTTCAGAAGGTATGACCCACTGACATTTACCAGGAAAAAAAAGTGGGGGGTGCAGTGATGACAACAACATTCATATTTCTGCTATGTATAGCAATGCAATTTACCCCACAATTCAGAATTTATCACAGCACTCAAAATCTTTAAGTATAAGCTGATCTGTATATACTTGTTATTCATGTTGTGAACATTTACTGTTGTAAAGCGCTCCGACTCAGATGCTCTGAATAGACTTTATTATCTTTGATGCGAACATTCACTGTTGTAAAGCGCTCTGATACCATCAGGTCTAGCCAGCGCTATATAAAACTCTCAAATAAATAAATAAAGCAGCTGATGGTGTTTTTATTATGAGACAGAGAGTTAGACTTATACGAAAAAAAAGGATTTCCGTTTCAGTAATTTTCCTGATGAGCAGGTCTGGATCAAATCGCCCTGATAAGACCATGCCCTAGCCGTCCATCTGCCACCTTTCCGCACTGATTCTAAGACTTTACGGCATTGTGCCCATCAGGGATCCTCCATGAGTCCTACTCTCCTTAATCTCTCCCTTCTCTCTCTTGCCAGACTCATTTGTTCAACTGGGCTCTGCTTTGGATGATCCTTATATCCCTTGAAATTCCCAGGGTGCTTGGATGTCAGCTAATCTGAGCAACAACTCCCTCAAACTAAGTGCTGAGGAAAAGAAAATTTGGGCCCACATTCATTAATTCCCATATTCCCTTCCGGGAGCTGGTCGCTCGCAGAAGGAATGGATTTTTCTATTATTTAAGCTAGATTATGATAGATTTCTTAATTCAAGTACTTACAGAACTGGGTATTACATCATTAGAAGTATCCATACTAAACAATTAAATGGAGACTGTAGCTGTCTGATCTTTCCACCGCTCAGCGTTATCATAAAGAGTGAGTCCTTATGATTGGAGAGCAGCACTTCTGTATTCCTTATAGTGTTTTTCTGGCTTCTGAGGAAAAAGCAGTCATGAGAACATTTCAGCATATCTACAAGGCAGCGATATAAAATTATCGCCGCTTTTGTGGCCGTTTTCGGCCGAAAAGCGGCGATAATTTTATCGCTATATTAGCAAGGTCATGCTATAGCGTGAAACCTTGCCTTAGCGCCTGAATTCCTAACGCCCATCATTGCATCTCTAATGAGATGCAAAGTGGGCGTTCCACCCCAGGATAACGGGGGTAATGTTGCTAAGCGACATTTCTCCTATTATCAAGCCTCACACAAAGCAGCATAGCGACAAGAAAATAGCGATAACCTCTGTTATCGCTACTTTCCTTACGCCTGCATTGAAACTGACTTAGCCATGATATCCTATGTAAGGTGGATATCATAGCTAAGTATGTGAGGCCCTATCAGCAAGCTATCGCCAAACTTCATGGGATTATCGCTGGGTTTCCAGCGATAATCTCACATTTGGCAGTTAGCGCTAGGATTTTTATCGCTTTTGAGATAAGCGTTGCTAATAGCACACTATCTCAGCGATAAAAATCCACGCTAGCCGGCGGTATTTATCCTAGCGCTAAGTGCGCTTAGCGATAATTATCGCCGGTTGTTGCGGATATGCCCCATTGTTTTTTGTGTCTCCGGCCTCTTATCTGTACCTCTAGGTGTCCCTCCCTTTCTCCCACCACAGTACGTCTAAGGAGGAAAAAAACTCTCATGAGTTCAGCTCCACGGTTACTCTCATCTCCCAATGCGGACTTGACTTCCCACTCATTATATACTGGTTTACAGAAATAACTCTCCCCTCTACACCACCGGCCAATCAGGATGACCTTGAGACAGATGGCCCCACCCATGTTAAGTGCCAAGCCATTGCCATTGGTGGGTTTGACCAGCCTGCATTGTGCCTCACCCCCTTAAAAACTGTGCTCACCTCATTTCTTTGCTTGGCACCTGACAGGGCAGGGCTACTCCATGGACTGGTGGGTCTGAGAGGTTTATCCTGGACCTTCCTGTGTACCTATTCCGAGTATCGCTGTGCCGGCTCGCTATCTATCTGCCCATGGCCCACCACCACACCAACCACAGGTCTCCTTCTGGCTCTGGCAGGTCAGTGAGCCTGCTGACGTCAGAGCATCAGAGTGTTAGCAACATGTCTCTGCCGCGCAATGATAGCTGGAGGCGGGAAAGAGAGCAAGTACCAGTGCTCACCTGGTTACACTTCAGCCTCTTGATTTTGATTTCTTCACTGAGATGCAGCAGGTATGTGACCCAGGTATGTGGCTCGAGTGAACATGTGATTTTTACAAAAATTCAGAACAAGGAAGTAGACTTGCACGCAATTACATGAAATTCACCTGCTGCTTTCTCATGTGCAACTGAATGTGAGATAATACAATGCGTTCAAAAGACACGTACAGCATAAAAATAAGTCTAGTTGAAGCAGAAAATGGCACCCACTGGACTTTTTCTGCTTCAACCAGTGTCCCGCAGCGCCCGGGGTTGAGTTATGCAAAATATTGGTGTAAAGCAGCCTACAGAGTCGCGCAGCGGTTCCTGTCCTCTCTTCACTTTAGTTGAAAGGTTGATGCGTGCCTCTTCGCGTGGCTTAAGTGCTCAGCAGGGAATACACTTGTGTCTGAATAGAAGCCGTGCCTGAGAAAAGGCGAAGTGGGGCAAGCCAGGTGGACGTGCACAAAGCGGTACTGAAAATGCTTTTAACATGCACTGAACTTGGCAGCGTGTGAAAGCCTTCTTGAGAGGGAGGGTGCAGCAGGCTTTCCACTTGCAAAAGCATCCGCGGAGCTCTGCATCTGACCTTCCCCATCCAAGCCGTCCTGTTACTCAGCTATCCACCTCCCTGCCACATTTATTTACTTACCTCAGCTGACAGGGAAAGTCATATTCCAACTATTTGTACTCCATTTTGTATTATTCTAAAAGCGGATAATTTAATATTATTCACTATTAGTATAATAAAACATTGACAAACAACAAGATGAATGAAGCCCCACAGATGTCCATAACGACAGGCTGCTTCTATTACTGCCACTGATGTTGCCAATGCTGGTGCCAGGAGTCGCAAAGGCAGTTCCAGGGGTCACAAGGGGCGTGCCAGGGGTCGCAGCAGTAACCCCTGGTGACCAGGAGCGGCCCATGCAGGCAAGTGCGGTGGGCGGGTGGGGAGGGGATTCGACCGATGATGAGTGAAAATTAATTATTTATTTAATTTCCCTCTGCTTCGTCTGTCAATACCCTCCCCACCCCACCACCCCACTGATCTTACCTGCATGGGCCACTCCCACTGGCGACCCCTAAATGACGTCCACGTGCCCGATACTGTGATAACCGAATATCTTACAGCACTCCTGACATGTGCTATGCAAAGCAATCCTGTAACGAGCAAGGCAAGTGTAATTAGACAGCAGGGAAGGTCCAAATTATGTGGCAGGGTTAATTAAATTATGAGGCAAGAAAATGTAAAGAATGTGGTATCATGCAGGGCATTTTGTGATAGTATTACCAGTAGCGTAAAAAAACGTGAGTCGGCCCCCCTGCAAGGTATGTTGAAGGGGCCCCTCACATTCACATCGGTAGGAGCTCAGGGGGGCCCCCTCCAGTATGGGTAAGCCTGAGGGTCTCCCCCCATCGTGGGGGCTGTGGGGGCCTCTGTTACGTCTCTGAGTAGTACATCATTATTTTGTAATTTTTACACATCAATGTCCATTAGAACGAGTCTGACACCCAAATACAGCAATCTGCAGTAGAAAGATGACCAGTCAACCTTTGGGGAAGGCTTTCCACTGGGCTGCAATAAGCCTTTCTGCGTTTTTCGTAAATCCGTTTGAGCCAGTAGCAATTTATTTTGTTAAAATCTGCAGCTTACACAGCAGATGATGGATAATGTGGCAAATGCATAATTATGAGGAAATGCAGAAGCTGCAAAATTGAATAACTCCAGTGGCCCTGATTCTGAGACTTCCAAGGGGCATGGCCACATGAGCCTCGGGGGCGTCTTCTTCCTAAGCTCTTGCGTTACACTGCCCTTTCTCGCTGGTTGTCTGTCATGGGGGCCTGAACATATGAGTGAGTGTTGAAAGCCTCGAGACCCGGACCCCTACTAGAATTTTCAGTGGAGATGCACCCCTCCCACCAGAATCAGAATTAAACAGAGTTCTAGATAGCTTCTGCTGCCTCAAAGATGACTACTCTACAGCGAGAATGAGCTGCCTGCCCGCGAAACGACTGGTGGGTGCCTGTTCTTGCTTCTGCCCGTAGTTGACTGGCATCTCCTTGGAGGATTCTGACCCATTGAAGGTCCACAAGAGAGGCCTGCACACCGCTCACTGGTAGGATTTCCTCCCGCATCACCCTGAGCTGTGGAAAGTGGCCAGGATCCCTCTTTTTGATGTCCAAGGGCCAGGATCCCACAGCTGGGCAAGGACCTAGTGTAAGAATCTGAGGCGCCATGTCGAAGATGGTGGTCAGCATACTGAAGCGATACGTACGATGGGGAGATCCCAGAAACAGCGACACAGCGACTCTACTGCTGTTGAGGTTGTCAAAATAAGAGGCAACGCTTTGATAGAAGGCATTACTGGGTCAGTCAAACTCTCACAGCTCATCTGACTTGCCATGTGAAGCTTTCTAGTAACAAGACCTCCATCTGTCCTGCCCCCTAAAATGTTGTCCTACCTCTGCAACTGTCACCTCCCCTGACTGATGCACAGCTGTCATAGGGCTGAGATGTCTCACAGTGCATGCAACTGACCCCTTGTGAAGCTGTCCTGTTATGGCGATGCACTTGCAATGGCCCAGTCAAAGCTGCCCTTGTACTGTGTCAACGCAGGCTTTCAAAGTACACCTGATCTGCCTCCCGCATCGCTGTACTAACACTGAGGCATTTGAAAAGCTTTTACAATGTACCTTTCTGCTGACCACCCCCTGGAGCTGAGGTGTCCACCGAGTTCCAGAAGTACACATCTATCCTGCCCCTGCTTCATGTAAAACTGCCCTAGTACTTACATTTGGAGTACATCTGATCTGCTGCACTCTGTTCTAGCACCAAGGCATTTACCAACCACTTACAATACACCTTTATACTGATGAGCTCCCTGCATGGGTGTCCTAGTACTGAGGTGTGCACCAAGCTCTCACAATACACGTTAATCCTGTCCTTGCAAAGCTGTTCTGGTAGTGAGGCATCCACCAATCCCTCACAGTGCATCTAACCTGCCCCATGCAAAGCTGTCCCAGTACTAAGGTACCCACCAAACTCTCACTTGCATCTAACCTGCCCTGTGCAGAGCCACCCTAGTACTTAGGTACCCACCAAGCTGTGGCATTGCATCTAACCTGCCCAATGCACAGTTGTCCTAGTACCGAGGCATCCACAAAGCTCTGGCATTGCATCTAACCTTCCCCATGCAAAGCTGTTCTAGACCTGAAGCACATACCAAACTCTCACATTGCATGTAACCTGCCCCATGCAAAACTGTCCTAGTACTGAGGCATCCACCAAGCTCTCGCATTGCATCTAACCTGCCCCATGCAAAGCTGTCCTAGTACCGAGGCATCCACCAAACTCTCACATTGCATCTAACCTGCCTTATGCAAAGCTGTCCCAGTACTGAGGTACCCACCAAACTC
Organism: Triturus cristatus; assembly: GCF_964204655.1. NCBI lineage: Eukaryota > Metazoa > Chordata > Amphibia > Caudata > Salamandridae > Triturus > Triturus cristatus. Next base: position 1,150,452,184 of record NC_140593.1, on the reverse strand, counting down.
TCACTTGCATCTAACCTGCCCTGTGCAGAGCCGCCCTAGTACTTAGGTACCCACCAAGCTATGGCATTGCATCTAACCTGCCCAATGCACAGTTGTCCTAGTACCGAGGCATCCAGAAAGCTCTCGCATTGCATCTAACCTGCCCCATGCAAAGCTGTCCTAGTACCAAGGCATCCACCAAGCTCTCTCATTGCATCTAACCTGCCCCATGCAAAACTGTCCTAGTACTGAGGCATCCACCAAGCTCTGGCATTGCATTTAACCTTCCCCATGCAAAGCTGTTCTAGACCTGAAGCACATACCAAGCTCTTGCATTGCATGTAACCTGCCCCATGCAAAACTGTCCTAGTACTGAGGCATCCACCAAGCTCTCGCATTGCATCTAACCTGCCCCATGCAAAGCTGTCCTAGTACTGAGGCATCCACCAAGCTCTGGCATTGCATCTAACCTTCCCCATGCAAAGCTGTTCTAGACCTAAAGCACATACCAAGCTCTTGCATTGCATGTAACCTGCCCCATGCAAAACTGTCCTAGTACTGAGGCATCCACCAAGCTCTCGCATTGCATCTAACCTGCCCCATGCAAAGCTGTCCTAGTACCAAGGCATCCACCAATCTCTCTCATTGCATCTAACCTGCCCCATGCAAAGCTGTCCTAGTACCGAGGCATCCACCAAGCTCTCACATTGCATCTAACCTGCCCCATGCAAAGCTGTCCTAGTACCAAGGCATCCACCAATCTCTCTCATTGCATCTAACCTGCCCCATGCAAAGCTGTCCTAGTACCGAGGCATCCACCAAGCTCTCACATTGCATCTAACCTGCCCCATGCAAAGCTGTCTTAGTACCGAGGCATCCACCAAGCTCTCGCATTGTATCTAACCTGCCCCATGCAAAACTGTCCTAGTACTGAGGCATCCACCAAGCTCTCGCATTGCATCTAACCTGCCCCATGCAAAGCTGTCCTAGTACCGAGCCATCCACCAAGCTCTCACATTGCATCTAACCTGCCCCATGCAAAGCTGTCCTAGCCCCGAGGCATCCACCAAGTTCTCGCATTGCATCTAACCTGCCCCATGCAAAGCTGTCCTAGTACTGAGGCATCCACCAAGCTCTGGCATTACATCTAACCTGCCCCATGCAAAACTGTCCTAGTACTGAGGCATCCACCAAGCTCTCACATTGTATCTAACCTGCCCCATGCAAAGCTGTCCTAGTACTGAGGCATCCACCAAGCTCTCGCATTGCATCTAACCTGCCCCATGCAAAGCTGTCCTAGCACCGAGGCATCCACCAAGTTCTCGCATTGCATCTAACCTGCCCCATGCAAAGCTGTCCTAGTACTGAGGCATCCACCAAGCTCTGGCATTACATCTAACCTGCCCCATGCAAAACTGTCCTAGTACTGAGGCATCCACCAAGCTCTCACATTGTATCTAACCTGCCCCATGCAAAGCTGTCCTAGTACTGAGGCATCCACCAAGCTCTCGCATTGCATCTAACCTGCCCCATGCAAAGCTGTCCTAGTACCGAGGCATCCACCGAGCTCTCACATTGCATCTAACCTGCCCCATGCAAAGCTGTCCTAGTACTGAGGAATCTACGAGCTCTTGCAGTGAACCCAACCTGCCCCATGCACAGGTGTCCTAGACCTGAAGCACATACTAAACCCTCAGAGTGCCCCTACCCTGCTCCATGCAAAGCTGTCCTACAAGAGAGGCATCCATGAAGCTCTAACAGAGCTCCAGCACTCTTATGCTAGAAACAAGGTAGTTCTCACTATCTACTTCTGTACTGACCCATACAATGCACAGGACCCAAACTACTGGAACACTGGCTGAGCTCGCACAATGCCTTTCACTCATGCTCTGCCTCTTGCACGGTCATCCCTTCATCTGAGATACACACCAAGCTCTCACAACCTACTTTTATATTCAGATGTTGTGTGCACTGGCATCCTAGTGCTGGGACAAGCTCACGTCCTCACAATGCATCTCTAACCTGATCTGCTTTGTGCACTATTATACCAGAACCGAGATACCTGGTGCTTGTCTCAGAGCACATCTACCCTTAGAGATGCATTCCAGGGTCGAGACTCAGACAGAGCTCACAAAAAACACCTCTTTTCCATACCCAAACCATGACCCACAATTCCACTGCTTGGCAACTGACAGTATTCGTACAGGGCCTTTTTAACATGACTCACACCACACAAGGTTATCACAGTTGTTAGATAGGTGCAGAACTTTGACAATTGACCTCTATCATATGCCGTAGCTTGCACTGATATTTCTGGACTAGAAGATCCAAGGGGCATATCAGCAACAACCGGCGATAATTATCGCTAAGCGCACTTAGCGCTAGGATAATTATTGCCGGCTAACGTGGATTTGTATCGCTGAGATAGCGTGCTAACAGCAACGCTTATCTCAAAAGTGATACAAATCTTCACTCTAACTGCCTAACGTGAGATTATCGCTGGAAACCCAGCGATAATCTCACGTAGTGTGGCGTTAGCTTGATGATAGGGACTCACAAACTTAGCCTTGATATCCTCCTTCCATAGGATATCCTGGCTAAGTCAGTCCTGAAGCAGGCGTAAGGAAAGTGGCGATAACAGGGGTTATCGCTACTTTTCTTACCGCTATGCTTCATAGCGTGGGGCTTGATGATAGGAGAAATGTCGCTTAGCGACATTTCTCCTGTCATGTCAGATCAGGAACGCCCACTTTGCATCTCATTAGAGACGCAAAGCTGGGCGTTAGAAATTCCTACGCTAACGCAAGTTTTCACGTGTTAGCGTGAGCTTGCTAATTAGGCGATGACATTATCGCCGCTTTTCGGCCGAAAACGGCCGCAAAAGCGGCGATAATTTTCTATCGCCGGCTTGTAAATATGCCCCCAAGCTCCTCCATCAATGTAGCTCTATCCTGGACTGTGCCATTATATTAAATATCAGCATTGTCAAAATGGACCTCTATTCTCGTCTAGAGCATGCATTGAAAACTCAATAGAGAGACATCTACAGAGATATGCACCATCTTCACAGTAGTGAGATGCCTGGAGCTCGCACAACATACCTCTGGTCTACTCTCTAGCATGAACCGATATCTCAGGATTGAGACATCCAGGGAGCCCTCTCGATGCGCACACATTCTGAACCACACCATGCACACTCTCACAATATCAAACCATCCATACATCTCTAATGATGCACCTCTATTCTAAATTGAAATGGTGCTGATGTCCTTAACATCTATTTTAACAGTAAATTCTGTTTGATGTTTTTCAGTGATGAATTGAAGGACTACCTTTCTCTGCATGGATGACTCAGCTTCTCAATGAGCATGACTCAGAGATCCATCTAACGTTCAGAATCGCAGGTTTCAATGCTGAATAGGTGAACCTTACCTTTCATCCTTCCTAAGTTGACGAAGAAAGCGGAACGTATTACTTGTTTGAATATTAATTCAAGGTAGTTAATCAGAAATGTGCCATGCAGTGTTTTCCTTTTATCTATGTGTCCAAGAATCAGCCTAGAATGAGGCAAGAAGAAACCTCAGTGCTATGGAAGCACGGAGTCCTTTGTGTGTCTAGGTTTCTGGCTAGGACTGGTTTCAGGTTAGACAAAGTAAATAGAATACTGGGTCCAGAGTTGCCCAAGATCACCCAGGAAATCAGCTGAGAAAAGGGATCCAGGGATTAAGCTCTGCACAAGGTAACAAGAAATCAAAGCTCAGAAAGAACAGGTACTCAAAAGGCTATTCCCAATTCAGAATAACTAGCACCCTAAAGGTGCTGGACATGCATATAACAACTTTAAGCGTAAAGGGAATGTGAGATAATGCCCCCAGGGGCTGCACACTAACACTGGAGCAGCTCCTCACCCACAATTGTTGTTACAGATACTGACTGCAAATACCCACATCTGCGGTATACATGCAAAGGCAGGGTCTGCGGAGCGGATACATTTGGTGATGTTATAAAAGTAACATAAAGACAGTACTCACAGTGGATGAGAAACACCACCTAGGTTGACAACTGTGCCCATGAATCCTGTCGAACACAGAGGAGAATGCAAGACAGTAACATCAAGGGTGGGGGATTAAAATACACAATCACAATAGACAAGGAGCTAGAGAGGAATAGTGCTTAACAGGAGAGAAGAGATAACAAAGGGAACACTACCTGGAAAGTAAATAAAAAAAACACACTAGGAAACTGGAAGATAAGGCAGAAGGGGGGGAAAGTGGAAAACTAGGAAACTGGAACTGAGTGAAAGAAAGGCAAGGACTGGGAAAGGGGTAACTACAGAAAGAGAGAATCTTCAAGGATGCAGTAAAATACTGCCAGCTCATTAATCAAGAACCACAGGATAAGGATAAACTAAGACTCATGAATCTTCTAGAAATACGGATAGCAAATCAATGGTCAATGGCCCTCGGTTCAGGAGTGTTTGCTCTAAAGTTTAGGACTAACTGCAACCTCCCCAAACAAAATGAGTTATTTCCCAAGCTGGCTTGGGCAATAGTCACAAAATGAACCATGCAGGTTATGTTTCCCCTTTCAGGATAGGTGTTTCAGGGACCTATAAGTTGCTGGACATCTGCATAGCCCTGTGGGATCAGAGAGGACTCTTAGGGCCTGATTACAAGTGGCCTCTAAAGTGTGTTCCAAGCACAGGTACCAGTGGTTCAATGTTTATCAAGCCCTGTAATTATCAGAATGACTAAATATCACATTTGGTAACTTCTGGTAAACCTACCAGAATTTTACAAGAGGAAAAGAGACAGTATTTACTGGGAAATGAAGATTTTAGGGCTGTAAGCACCAAAATCTTCATGTTAGACTCCAGAAAGTTGTTATAGGAGCTGATTATATATTTAGCACTGCTCTGTGTTGGGAGTTTTTATTGGATGCAATAATTCATAGACTTACTTATAATCAGGACCCTGAGTGGCTCCCAATTTTCAAACACCCAAGAGCAAGGCAGGTGGGCCCAGGCTCTCATGGTGCTAGAAGGAGGCTACAGCTAACTCTGTTTTTTTTAGTCCACCTGCAGGAGAAAATTCGGTTAAAATGTGATCAAATTTGCCCTGCGGGTTAACTAGAAAGGACATATTTCTAACAGACAACGCTCGACCTGTCTGACCAGCCGCAGTTCCCATGACCTGATCCTTCTGAGCAGTCTGATTGCTCTGCAAGAGCCACTTACTGTTTTTTACAAATAGAGATCTGGTAAAAATGGCAGACTTGAGCTATGATTCATAGCCATGTGGACAGATTCATCACTCAGGGAGGGCGGTCAGCTCACATGTACTTTAACCAGTGGCGGTTCCTCCACTAAGGTGGAGGAGCGTTGCCCCACTGCTTTCTAGCAGTGTAAAAAAAGGAAAAATAGAATTATAACAACTCAATGTTATCATTTCATTTTTTCCTGCTGCAGCAGCTTTGCGGGGTGGGGCGGGCTGATCTGCTCACAGAGCAGGGGGAGGAGTGGTGGGCACTCTGAAAGAGTGCATCAGTGTTTGGCCGGCCATCTTGGGATGACCAAACAGTCATGTGCACTTTCCATGTTCTCCACCGGCTGTATTACAGCCTGCGTGGAGAACATGCCCAGGCTCCCAGTCCCCGTCGGCGCAGTGATCAATCACAATGCTGCATTGCAGCGTTCTGATTGGCTTAGGGGAGCCTGGGTGCTCCATGTTCTGACCCGATGCGGAGGAGAGACGGGCGATCAGGCAAGTTTATTTTTATTTTTTTACACCTCCTTATCCCTGCCTCCTACCCCTCCACCCCCAATTCGTGCCAGCTGCTACTGACTTTAGAATTGCTGGGGTGTCTCTTTGCCATCTTAGATGCAGGAAGCAAGTGGGTCAGGGCCAGTGTCAACAGGAAGCACAAAGGGCCAGATTTATTATGGCTTTGCACTGTCACTGTCTGCATTTTGACCTCTTGCAAGATAGTGAGATTTGTTGCTTGCTTGCGGACCTAGCTGCTTACCAACTTAACCAACTGGTCCCCGGGCCTACCCATTCGGCTGGCCATCTGCTGGATCCTATTTTTTCCAACATTTTGACGGCAATGGTGGAGACTCCTAAACCTATGGGCTGGACTGACCATTCGTTGGTAACAATGTTCCTTTTGACCTCAGAACCCATTAAAAACTCCACTCGACCGCTTGCTTTTAAACGCCCATGGCGTAAATTGAGGCTGGAGGATCTTCATGCTTTTTTTGACATGCATCCTCTGGGACCTTTTAATCACGCCGAAACAGGTTATACCCTGCTTTGCGATTGGATCACCCATGGCCTAGACTCTTTTATTCCGGCCAAGTGGTCAGGGGCCGTTCTTCGAACATGAGTCCCTGGTATAATGAGTCACTGACTATTTTAAGGAAGGCTTGTAAAAAATCAGAACGTGAATGGAGAAAGGATTATGACCCCAGTAAAAAAGCATGTTACTTGGCTATGGTTAAACAATATCACAGATCTATCTGTAGGGTTTGAGGGACATATTTTGCCAATGATATCAAGCTCAGTCCCAATCCAATCTTAATGCATTTTTAAGATTCTTAAAGATCTTAGGGCCAATAACAACTCGGCGGCCGTTATTTCATCTGATCGGCAATGTGAAGACCTGGCCACTTTCTTTATTGAGAAAGTCCGTACCATCTACCGGTCCTTTCCTCAAGGGAACTCTCCATCTCCTTCCACTTTTTTTAGATCCTTGTCTTGGTCTTCCCTAACAGTCATACCTAGTATCTCGCCAGATGAACTCACTCAGTTGAGCCTGAAAGTTAAATCTGGCTCTCCGGCTGATCCTTTAAAGCCAGCTCAGTTTAGAGAATCTTTCCATTTTTTCTTGACTCCGTTATGTCAGAATATCAACCTCTCCCTCTCCTCTGCCACTGTCCCTGTTTTATGGAAGCAGGCATGGGTTTCCCCCATTCTTAAGAAACCATCGCTTGACGCTACTAAACCTGAAAAATTTAGACCTATCTCTCTCCTCCCTTGGGTGGCTAAGATCACAGAAACACATGTGAATAACATACTCACGAATTTTCTTAGTTCCAATAACATCTTGGATCCGCTCAGAATGGTTTCCGCCCAGGCCATAGCACGGAAACTGCTCTTTTGGCCATGACGGAACATCTGCGGACCATTCTTGATTCCGGTCAGACAGCGGCACTGATCCTGCTGGATCTTAGTTCCGCCTTTGACACGGTCTCGCACGGTATTTTGCTTCAGCGTTTGGAGGAGGTGGGTGTGGTTGGCTTGGCTCTGGATTGGTTCTGATCATATCTAACTGACAGATCTTTTCATGGATCAGCCCCCCCCCTTTCTTTCTCGGACCCATTCCATCGATCAGGGGGTGCCTCAGGGCTCGGCACTTAGTCCGTCATTATTCAATCTGTATGTTCAGCCTCTTGCGGCGGTCGCCAGGCAGTGGGACCTCACCATGGTCTCCTATGCGGATGATACGCAGTTGGTGGTGACCCTGGTTGAAGGTTCCACATTAAGCGCCTCTAGGTTCAGAGACGGCCTGCGGCCGTCGCAGACTGGATGACTTCCAACTGCTTACAGCTGAATGCTAACAAAACCGGGGTTTTGTCAGTAGGGAAGAACGCTAGCCTCTGGAGTGAGAGCTGGTGGCCGAATGTCTTGGGTAGTGCTCCTAATCCTAAACCGGTGGTAAAGAATCTGGGCGTTTGGATGGATCCCTCCCTCACTTTTCAAGACCACACAAAGAAAGTGGCCGGTACTTGTTTTGGTCTTCTACGGGGTCTTCAGCCCCTTTTTAAGTTCTTTGACCCTCCAACACGTCAGCTGATTGTCCAGTCAGCTATTCTATCTCGTCTAGACTATGCTAGTTCTCTACTATTAGGGGCTAACTAGGCAGAAATAACACGGCTGCAGCGTGTTCAAAATGCTGCCGCTAGAACCTTATTTGGGCTCCCGCGCTTCTGCTCTCCTGTCAGTGCTATTCGTCAACTTCACTGGCTACCCATAATGGAGCGCATTCAATTTAAGATGCTCTGTCTTTCATTTAAGATTTTGAAGCTAGCTACTCCTAGTCTTCTTAGTAATCTACTTGTTCCATATATTCCTGTGCGTCAGTTGCACTCTTTGGGGCAACATTTGGTCACTGTCCCCCGTATTAAACGCCTTTGTGCGTGGAGCGGTCTTTTCGCTGCTTAGCAGCAAGGCTCTGGAACTCTCTGCCTGTCCAGATCCGTAGTATGTCCTGTTTATGCGGCTTTAGGAAGGCGATTAAAACTTTTCTTTTTCCCCTTATTTAACGCTCTTCCTTCTTATGCTACTCTTCGTGCCGCTCTCCATTTTTAGTGATTTGGTTAGCTCTCTGTTGCTGCAGCGCCAGGACGCCCCTTTGCTGGGGCAGCTGTGCGCTTTATAAATCAGTTTAACATAACTAGTTACCAGGGCCATGGATTTCAATGTAAGAGAAGCCCAGAAATTGACGCAGGGATTACTTGTGGAGAACGCGGAGTGACCTCCCATAAGGAAGTGCTGTGGTCCAACCCAGCAAATGAAATCATTTCAGGACACAAGAAACAGTTTTTCATCACTGGTACAAGAAACTGCAAGAGGCGAGAAAGCGTGACAAGCACTGCCAAAGCAAGTAGCTATAGGTGTAATGTACTAATTCATGTAGCAGTACCACATTAAAGCAAGAAACATGAGATGAAGCCAGAGGGAGTGGACAGAAAAGACTGTAGTTGTAAAGAAATCCCACATGCAGTTCAAAGCAACCATTCGAGTGGAGGTGGAAGGATACACTCAGACAATAAACTTCAGCGACAGATCACCACTTCACTAGACTGAGCCAAGACAGGGGTGACAAGGCCTCAAGGCAATGGCTCAAAGAGGCTGGGCAACCAACGTCATCTCAAAACATGCACAGAGTTCTTCTCAGTGAGATCAGAACATGTGTGAAGTGCTCCTCAGTGAGATCAAAGCATGCACAGAATACCAGTCAGTGGGCTCAGCGCATGTGCAGAGTTCTTCTCAATGAGAGCAGCACATGTAGAGAGTGCGTCTAAATGAGATCAAAGCATGCATAGAATACTTGTGAGTGTGATCATCACCTGCACAAAGGGCTTCTCAATGAGTTCAGCACATGCACAGAGTGCTTCGAAGTGAGAACAAAGCATGCACAGAATACTTGTCAGTGAGATCAGAAAATGCACACAGTGCTTCTCTGTGAGATCAGAACATGCGTGGAGTGCTCCTCAGTGAGACCAGAAAATGTGCACAGTGCGTCCCAGTGACAGCAGAACATGCGCTGAGTGCTCCTTAGTGAGATCACAACATGCGCAGAGTGCTTCTTAGTGCGATCAGAACATGGGCGGAGTGCTCCTCAGTGAGACCAGAACATGCGCGGAGTGCTCCTCAGTGAGACCAGAACATGCGCGGAGTGCTCCTCAGTGAGATCAGGAAATGTGCAGAGTGCTTCTCAGTGAGATAAGAACATGTGCAGAGTGCGCCTTGTGAGATCAGAACATGCGCACAGTGCTTCTCAGTAAAATCAGAACATCCGCAGAGTGCTCCTCAGTGACAACAGAACAGGTGCGGAGTGCTCCTCTGTGAGATCAGAACATGCGCAGAGTGCTCCTCAGTGAGATCAGAACATGCGCGGAGTGCTCCTCAGTGAGATCAGAAAATGCGCACAGTGCTTCTCAGTGAGATCAGAACATGCATGCAGTGCTCCTCAGTGAGTTCAGAACATGCGCAGAGTGCTCTTCAGTGAGATCAGAACATGCGTACAGTGCTCCTCAGTGAGATCAGAACATGCGCGGAGTGCTTCTCAGTGAGATCAGAACATGCGCGGAGTGCTTCTCAGTGAGATCAGAAAGTGCGCACAGTGCTCCTCAGTGAGATCAGAACATGCGCAGAGTGCTCCTCAGTGAGATCAGAACATGCGTACAGTGGTTCTCAGTGAGATCAGAACATGCACGGAGTGCTCCTCAGTGAGATCAGAACATGTGCGGAGTGCTTCTCAGTGAGATCAGAATATGCGCGGAGTGCTTCTCAGTGAGATCAGAAAATGCGCACAGTGCTTCTCAGTGAGATCAGAACATGCGCGGAGTGCTCCTCAGTGAGAACAGAACATGCGCGGAGTGCTTCTCAGTAAGATCATGCACATGCGCGGAGTGCTTCTCACTGAGATTAGAACATGCACGGAGTGCTCATCAGTGAGATCAGAACATGCGTGGAGTGCTCCTCAGTGAGATCAGAAAATGCGCAGAGTGCTCCTCAGTGAGATCAGAAAATGCACAGAGTGTTCCTCAGTGAGATCAGAACATGCGCAGAGTGCTCCTCAGTGAGATCAGAACATGCGCAGAGTGCTCCTCAGTGAGATCAGAACATGCGCGGAGTGCTCCTCAGTGAGATCAGAAAATGCCCACACTGCTTCTCAGTGAGATCAGAACATGCACGTAGTGCTTAGTGAGATCAGAACATGCGCAGAGTGATTCTAAGCACTCCAAGATCCGTTGTTACCAACAGCACACCAACATACATGTTACAAACAGCACTCCCAGGGTTATTGTTACAGACAGAACACCAACACACAATGTTACAGAGAGCACTCCAAGATTCGTTGTCACAGACAGCACACGAGCATACAATGTATCAGACATCACTCCAAGATTTGTTGTACCAGGCAGCACAACAACACACAATGTAACAGACAGCTCTCCAGGGCTTATTGTTACCAACAGAACACCAACACACAATGTTACAGACAGCACTCTAAGGAAGGCTTATTGTTACAAACAGCACACTAACATACGTTACAAACAGCATGCCAAGATTTCTAGTTACAAACAGCCCACCAACATGCAGTGTTACAAATAGCACTCCAAGATTCATTGTTACAGACAGCACGTTAACGTACAATGTTACAGACAGCACTCCAAGGCTCATTGTTATAAACAGCACATGAACGTACAATGTTACAGACAGCACTCCAAGGCTCATTGTTATAAACAGCACATGAACGTACAATGTTACAGACAGCACTCTAAGATTCATTGTAACAGACAGCACGTGAACATACAGTGTTACAGACAGCACTCCAAGGCTCATTGTTATAAACAGCACATGAACGTACAATGTTACAGACAGCACTCTAAGATTCATTGTAACAGACAGCACGTGAACATACAGTGTTACAGACAGCACTCCAAGGCCCATTGTTATAAACAGCACACTGACACACAGTGTCAGATGCACTTGCCCAAGATGCACCATGGCATACAGCACTGCGGCACGAGCCTTGGATTCTGGTATCAGGTCGGTGCATCCTTTCGGCCCATGTTGAGATCCTCTGCATCTGCACAGCCAAGTAACCCAACTCAAACCAGGTGCACGAGCGCCCAGCCCCCTTCATTTCTTGGAAATCTCAGTCTGTGTAGGGCCACCCTATATATATTATTGTCCCATATTAGTTCAACCAACAGTGCATTCAGTTCCCTAATAAAAGCTTTCACCGGGAGGTAACTGAAATGATACAAGAGGCAAGGACGCATAACTATCTTGGATAAGGCTATGAACCACATCTCAACACCTTCCAAACTTCTGCATTATGCCTTACCACTGTTAAGGTTTTGCCTAAACTTGGACCGGGCTTCACTCTAGCTGGAGGACTTGAGTATAGGTGTTGGAGTATTCTTATTACTGGATTTCCCCTTAGCCCGCGTGCCTCTAAGCTGCTATGAGAAAGTTCCAGTCAAGGGTGTCAAATGCTTTCTCGATATCTAAGCGTCTAATATTCCGTGGTGTTTCTACCATACATGGATCTTTTACCGCATACACTGTTAATAAACAGCGTTTCAAGTTGTTGTGTTACAAACAGCACACCTGCTTATGGTGTTGTGTTAGTGACAGTATCCCAAGAAGGAGTGGACGGCCAGAAGACTAGGGTCCAGCGTATCTGGTGGGGCAGAAAGATGCGCAGTAAGGGGCAGATTTACAAGAAAGTGACGCATCTGTGTCACTTTCCCTGAGCCACCCTTAGAAACCCTTGAGCCACCATAGATGCGTCGTATTTACAATACGGCACACTATGGCGCAAGGATTGACAGATGCGTCAGAAATTCTGATGCATCTGTCGGCGGAAAAGTCATGCATTGCTGGAGTCATGTCGCAAGCACGACAGGCCTATTCCCACTACACTGCATCACTACTTGTGCCTGTTCAAGCAGGTGTAAGATTTTGACGCAGTGGCATCCTAAAAGTGGCGCAGTGAAATCTTGTAGATTTCACTGAGTCACTTTTACGAGGCCTTCCTGCGTGGGATGCCCACCCTGCATACATTATACCTGACGCAGGTATAATGTGACACAGGGCTTTACAACATGACGCATTTCCCTAGATGCGTCACGTTGTAAATAGGCCGCATTGTTTGCGCCGCTGTTGCGTTAAAAAAGTGACGCAACTGCAGCGCAAAAGTCATGCAAGGGGCTTGTAAATTGCGATTCTCCTATTTACATGACCAGAGAATCTGGATTTCATTAAAGACACGGAGGCTAACATTATGCTTACACTTTTAATTGCGTCACCAGGACAGCCGCATACATCACAAAGGAAGTATTCCAAATAGAACATTAACAATAGTAAAAGGCATGAGCCCACAGTATTCTGCCTCTTTTAAATCGCGAGAAACAACAGGAAAAGTTCGATAAAATCCTTTGAACTTAGTAAGTGAAGAAAAAACGTCTTGGTGAAATGTAGGAAGTCGTAGAAGGAAGGACACCGAAGATGGAGAAGGAGAAGAAACTCAGATCCAAAAATTCTTTAGAGAGCATCTGCAAAAGAGAGAGAATTAGTGCAAGTATAATAAGAGTAAAAGACTCATGAAAAACAACAATGTATAAAAGGCATGAAAAGTATGTCAGGTCAACAATAACAAGTCAAGTCAACAATAAAATATCTGTAGAATATAATAATTAACATTAGAATAATTTCTATAGAAGCATAACAACCTCCAAAGGGAAAGAGGAGGGGGGGATAATGTTAGCCTCCGTGTCTTTAATGAAATCCAGATTCTCTGGTCATGTAAATAGGAGAATCGTAATTTCATTACAAGACCGGAGGCTACCATTATGCTTGTTGGTAGCTTTGTAATACTACGTCAGACACATGCGGGATAGGCTTACAGTAATGATGAGCAAAGGTCCGAGCATTAGACCAATCAGCAGCCTTGAGGATATCATCCAACTTACCTCCGGACCAGAAGGACTTACTGGCCATAGCTCCTCTGATAGAGTGTGGTTTAAAAATATTAAGGTCGATACCTGCTAGGTTCATCACAATTTTAACCCATCTAGAGATAGAACTGGAAGAAACAGGCTTATGTGGTTTAACAAAGGAAATGAGCAATTGGATTGCACCAGGAGGTCGAAGAGAATTCATTCTAGAATCGTATTCCTTCATACAGTCAACTACACAGAGTTTGGGGTAATCATCAAAACGAGGGTAAAAAATAGAATTGGACATGGTCTTTGTTCTTCTGAAGAGCTCAAAGTTTACTCCGAACATGCTATAAGATCTATTAGATATCTCCAGAGCTTTGACATCAGAGACTCTACGACAGGAAATTAAGCAAAGTAAAGTAGCTAGTTTAATAGAAAGTTTTTTATTGTCTAAGAGTGAATTAATGGGCCAAACTGAAAAAAGGTCAAGGATTAGGTTCACATCCCAAAGGGATTGATATCTGGGTCTAGGAGGTCTTCTGAGTCTGATACTTTTAAGGACCCTGCAAATAATTGCATTTTTACCAATAGTTTTACCGTTGACGAGGGAGTGGCCGGCGGAGATGGCAGATCTATAACAATTGATAGATCTATAACTAAGGCCTCTTTCAAATTGTTCCACTAGAAAGTTGATTATGTCAACGATAGGTGCTTGAACGGAATCCAGATTCCTTTCCAAGCACCAACGAACCCAAGATTTCCAAATGTTGTTGTATCGGTAGTGTGTGCCAGGGGCCCAGGATTCGCCAAGGAGAGTTGAAGCTGTTGACGAAAGTCTTGAGAGATCATTGGATCTCCTGACACTCTCCAGGCAAGAAGGTTCAGTTTCCCTGACTGAACCATGGGGTGAAGATGACCGTCTATGTCTGTAAGAAGGTCCGCAAGGAAGGGAATTAGGAATGGGGAGTCGTAGCTCATCTCTAGGGCAGTTGGGAACCAGGCTTGAGAGGGCCAGAAGGGAGTGATTAACACGATTGAGCATTGGTGAAGTCTGACTTTCTGAAGCACTCTCTGAATCATGGAAAAGGGGGGAAAGGCGTAGCTGTTTCTGCCTTGCCAAGGTTGGAGGAAGGCATTCACTGCCAGAGCACCCGGATCTGGCATCCAACTGTAATAATTCTTGATTTGGAAGGTTAGTCTGCTGGCAAAGAGGTCTAAAACCAGAGGTCCCCAATAGAAGTTGAGGGAATTGAAGACGGAGACGTTGAGTTTCCAATCGCTGAAGTCCAGAAGGAACCTTGAATTCCAGTCTGCCGATACATTGGATTTGCCTGGGAGGTATTCGGCTCTTAAGGCTATTTTGTGTTCCAAGCAGAACATCCAAAGTTTCTTGGCAAGATTGGAGAGGTCGGCAGATTTGGTTCCACCTAGCCGATTTATGTAGGCTACGGCGGAGATATTGTCCATTTTCAGGATGATAGACCTGCCCTGAATGAATTGTTTGAAACTCATCAAGGCGTAAAGACCAGCTGTCAATTCCAGAAAATTTATATGATGTAAGGATTCTTCCGGAGACCAAATTCCACCAGTGTTCTGGCCTTGAAAGCATGCTCCCCAGCCATGAAGGCTGGCATCTGATTCTAAAACGAATTCTGGAGTTGAGCCAAAAATTGCTTTCCCATTCCATGCCTCTAGGTTGTCTAACCACCAGGTCAGTTCTACCTTGGCCTCCTGGTCTAGCGAGATAAGGTCTCCGTACCAGAGGCCCGATTGAAGGGCCCTCGCTTTCACCCTCTGAAGTGCACGGTAATTTAGAGGGCCTGGGAAGATGGCTTGAATCGAAGAGGAAAGGAGACCTAGTAATCTGGCTAATTCCCTTAGGGGAAAACTCTGAAGTTTTAGGATATGTCTTATTTCTTTTTTTATTTTGGATATCTTTTTTGGAGGAAGGAGTAGTAGACAACTTGTGGTATCTACTGAAAAACCAAGGAATTCTAGTTTTTTTGAAGGTGAAAGGATGGATTTTTCTCTGTTTATAATAAACCCCAGGTTTTCCAAAAGGTCCATCACAGTATTTAGATCTTGGAGAATTTGACAATGGTCCTGAGAGAGGATGAGGATATCGTCTAGATAAACTATCATGCGGATACCTTTTTTCCTTAAACAGGAAGCGATTGATCTCATTACCTTGGTGAAACACCAGGGGGCTGAAGAAAGTCCGAAGGGGAGAGCCTTGAATTGGAAAAGACGGTTTTTCCAAAGAAATTGAAGGAAGGGTTGGTGGGTTTTGGCCATAGGAATCGTGAAATAGGCGTCCTTTAGGTCTAACTTTACAAGCCAGTCGTCTTTTAGAAGTAAATCCCTCAGAAGGTGAATACCTTCCATCTTGAAGTGTCTGTAGACAAGGAATTTGTTGAGGGCTCTTAAATTTATGACGGGTCTCCACCCCTTGTCTTTTTTCTTGACAAGGAACAGGGTGCTTATGAATCTTAGCATCTCTATAGGAACTTCTACTATAGCACCCTTCTGAAGCATAGAGGAGATCTCCTCCTCTATAATCTTTTCCTGATCTAGGGAAAGAGGCATTTCTTTTGGGAAAAAAGATTGGTAAGGAGTTTGGATAAAGTCTATCATGAATCCCTTGACGGTATTTAAAACCCATGGGTCTTGTGTTATCAACTTCCAGTTGTTGAAAAAGAGTTTGAGTCTTCCACCCACTTTGGGGACAGGGGAATGAGGGGAAAGGGTAGAAATTATACTCACTTTGGTTGCTGTTGTCGGTAGATGGTCCGCGGGATCTGAAGCTTCTTGAGCGAAACCCTCTTCCTCTTTGCGGAAAGAATTGGGGAGTGTTTGGGTTGAAGAAGCCTCTTCCGGCATAACCTCTTCCTCTAGGGTAGGGCCTTCTGTTGAATCGGCCGGAAGACTGGCCCCGTCTACCGGCCCTTGCGAAAAGGTTATTCGAGTTAAACACTCTCTTCATATTCTGATGTGCTTTATCAAGGGCTGTGAACGTAGAAACGTATTTCCCTAGGGTCTTAATCAGGTCTTCTCCGAAAAGCAAGCCTTTAGGGTTGGCAGAAGGTTCTTTGTCTGCTAGATCACTGAGTTTCGGGCTAATCTTGGTTAGGACCACTCTTCTCCTCTCGGAATTCAGGCTGGCATTAGCGTTGCCTAACAGAACAAGAGCTCTCTGACTAAGTCCTCTAATGAGTTCTGTGTCGAGGGGAGTGCCATTAATATGGCTTTCTTCCGAAATATCGATGATTCTTGCCAATGGGCCCAGAATGTCAAGGACCCTATCCTGGCAGCCTTTTAAGGACCTCTCCATACCCTTTCTAGGATCTCTTCCGAGCTTGAAGAGATACTTGATAAGTTCTGGGTCGAGATTAGGAGTCTGGCAAGTCTTATCTGCAATGGAAGGACGAGAGCATTCAGCTCTTAGTAGGTTCCGAGCATCTCTATCAAGGGGGTTTCTCAGCCATTTGTTTATAAATTTGCTCACATGGTCATGAGGGATCCAATCTGAGCTCCTGGGATGTTTAATGTTGAGAGGAGAAAACATCTCTTGGCCCAAAGGGTCTAAGATGGTATCTTTTGAGTGAGAGAGGTCTTCATCTAGAGAGTTAAATTCAAGATCGTCTTGATCTAGGTCTAGGACATATTCGTCCGGAGAATCAGAGGCGTCATCAATGTAGAGATCATCATCAGTAGCGAGGTCATTGTTTAGAGCACTTTGATATTTTGTGCCGCAAGGGACACCATGATATTTTGTGCCGCTGAGGACACCTTTATGTGTTGTGCCGCTAGGGACACCTTTATATGTTGTGCCGCTGGGGACACCCAGGGAGAAAGAGGTACTAGCCCCTTCAGTGCTCTTGGGGAAAAATTCTATGTTCTTACTTTTTTTGGTTCTTTTTCCCCTTGTGTAAGTGAGATCATCATTAGAGAGAGTATGTTGGTCAAGGGAGATAATCTCTTCATCAGATAGGAAAGATCTTTTAGAAGTCATTACTTTGGACAAGGTCTCCAACATACATGATCTCATTTCCTCGTGAATGATCTCTTTAAAAGCCTCATTATTTAAATTAGGGGTTGGCGCACTAGCCTCTGCTTCGTCTGAGTCGAAATCAGACATGATAGATGAAGGTAGGGACAAAATTATCTTAATAATTAAATATTAATAAATAAAATACTCTCTCTCTCTCTCTCTTTTTTTTTTTTTTTTTTTTTATAAATATAATGAATTAATTGGGGAAATGCTCAACAGTTTGTGAATTTTAAATCTGCAGTGCAGTCGGCGTAGGCTGGGGAGAAAAAACGGTGTCTGGTAAACAACTGTCTTCCTCCGGTGATCGAAATGCGCTCGAGCGCGATCACCGGAGGTTGTTTATGGCCTGGTTGTCATGACGAGCATGACGCGTGTAATACAGGCTGATAGGAGAGAGGAATGTTCCTTGGCAACACGACGACGTTAGCGACGCGTTGCCAAGGTTCATTCCTCTAATGGAGGAGGGGAAACGTACCGCTGAATGCCTCCAAAAGGGCAGAACATACAAAATAACGGAGTGTACCACTGCGGGATGAAATATCGGCTATTGAGCGTCGGAAAAAACAGCACCAATGCAAGGTAGAGTCCGCCTCCATAAATTGGAGGCGGGAGGGATAGAAACGGCGCTGAGGGAGGGAGAAAAGGTCCCGAAACAGCGTGAGGAAGGTGCGGAAGCGCAGGGGGGTGGGGAGGGGGGGGGGGGGAGTCCCGAAACAGCGAGTGAAAGGTGCAGAAGCACGATAACAGCAGAATGCGAGCGCGCAGGGTATAGGGAAAGACACCCAGTAAACTACGTTAACGGGTACATGTAAAATACATCAAAATGGATTAAAACATTCTAAATAACATCGCATAAATAAACAAGACAATAGAGAAGCAAGTTAGATAAGGATCACAAAAGAGAACTTATCTGTCCTGGAGCCGCATTTAAAAGAGGCAGAGTTTACCAAGTCCTACAGGCATATATCTATTTATCTCTGATATATTTACAGGAGTTGCAATGAGCTACTCTACTTTTTGTGAACTCGCACCCCACTGTGGCGCAAAAATGGTTGCGGCAGACGTGTGTATGATGAGAAGTACGATATATGGATAACCTATCAGAGAATGTGTACCCCATGATGATGTAGACTCATAAATTGTGCGTGGCATGCAGACAACTCCATTTAGTAACAAAAGGGACCTTTTTATTGGGATTGTAAATATTGATCCAGCTGAAGACATTTCTCTTGCTTTTCTGAGCAGAAAGTCAGCACGAGGGGCAGCATTGGTGCCTAAGAGGGTCTTAATGAGAAGGTCCAGAGGCGGCCAGCGGTGAGAATACTTCAGCCTTACTGCGAGGACCTCTGATAAGGTGAAACATGGATTCGTGGTGGTGGGGAGTGTAAGATGCGGATATTTTTCTCATTAATTTTGATACAGGGCAGGATCATTGACGTCACTGAGGGCCACCAACTCTCTCAATTATTATCTTTTTTTTTCAAATAGACAAAATCAATGCAACAGTATGAAGGTGCAACCTGACTTTTATAAAGATTTTTCTCTTTCTTGCACCTGAGAGTTCTTCTCCCCTAGTGCACTTTCTTATGCTCCTATTATCATGCCAAATATATTAATAATTGCAGTTATAATCAGTTGGTTTTAAGGTAAAATGCAAAAATTAAAAAAAAAAAAAAATTGCATATCAGAATGTCCTCTGTGCCCATGATATTTTCAGCTTTGAGATGAGCCGACCCCTGCGTAACTGTGCCACACAAAGAATAGATGCAAATGTGTGTGTGCCACACCTTCCCCGGATATATCAAGGGATAGACAGCCTGGCATTCACTGGCACAGACCTGGGGGCATCAGCTAAGAGTCAACAGGGTGTTCAACTGCAACCGTAATATGCCACAAAGGGTTCCTATTGCTGGTTTTTATTTACACTTGCAAACTTGCAAGTTAATAGTTTTAGATTTACTGCTAACATTTCTTAACTTAATACTGTAATTTTGTTAAGGTCAAAGGCTCACTGGTGTCAATTCTTGTGATGTAATTTTGTTCCAAGGCCATGCAATATCCGTTATTGTGAAGTCCCTCTAGTCAAAGATTACACTTACCACATTGTTATGTATGGCTCTCATAGAGCTTTTTATTTATCAAAAAAGATTCCTTTCTGTGTATTACTCTTTTAGTTGGTGACCATGAGGCCTACACATTTAGATCAATAACCTTTGATTTTTGACTGTGACAATGGACAGATATTAATACTCCAGACTAGAATATACTTTTTGTTACTCTCAAAATTTATTTTTCATAGGAAAACACTTATGTTCAATAAAATCATATTTTAAAATTGCATTCAATATATACTCTGATTGGGTGCTCTGGTACAGTCTTATATATGCTATCTAACAATTCCGTATTACGGTATCTATCTCAGAGTCACACACACTTCAAATCATGTACTTTCAAAATTGCAAATTAAATACTACACAAATACATTTCATATGCTTCAAAAAGTCCCACTGTCGACGCGTTTCGGTGCATAGGTTACAATAGTAGCACCTTCCTCAGGACGGACGAGAATTTAAAACCAAAGTTTTGTTCTTCTTTCTAAAAAAGAGAATGCATATAATTAATACCATTTCCCTATGGAGAGTTGATTCTAGTTCTGGGCTATGCTGTTAGTGTCACTTATACATATTGTCTGCCCTTACTTTAAGTGTAGGGGTTGAAGTCCTTCTGTGGGTGTTCAGGACGACTTTATCACCTCTCAACTTTTGTGATTTTAGACCACTTGCATCATAGTCAGTGGAGTCATAGAATTCTACAAAAAGAGCATGGAGTTATTTCACCATACTTTTTGAGCCTATTAGCCTATTCTCATGCTGTTAAGCAAAACACTTACTTTTAAAAAGTCACGTTGACACATGTTCAATGGTGTCTTAAAGCAGGTACGTCTTTCGATATGCACCGCCTGTATTCAATTGTTTAGCTGTGCCTGTAAAGTACATAGATAATGCTATATACTTCAAATAATGATGTCATGGCACTGGTGTTTATTCTCAACAAATACATCCATATACCTACCAATAGGTTTTTCGCCTAATGTTTAAGTTCAGGCTGTCCTTCCCTGCACCTTTTCAAGTGGTGTCCTGATACCTGTACCGGAATAACATGACGTTCAATTTAAGTGTACAGTTATCCATAGATCATGGCTTTAGACATCTACCTATCTCCTACTCCTTCTAAATTAGAAAGGGGTTCAGTACATACCAGTTAGAGCCTGCAATATCTTGTGGCAGCCTGAATCTTGACAACGCTGTCTTCTTTTCTTTAAGCGCTGTCAGCCACACTGTAGGTTTTCTTGGGGGTGTTTTTACTTTTACTCCCAACCTGTGTATTAAAAGTCATATTGGAGGAGGTTTTAATTAGATCCTCGCATAGAAGAATCTTCTTATCGCATTCCCCAGATTTTGCCAAATTTGCTAATTACAAGTATGTCCTCTACTCTCATTGTCACTCATGCTGTTTTAAAGCAGTGCTGAGGTGTACTTTAATATTTCTTTATCAGAGGTAACTAACAGAAACCGTGCCCTGGTCGCTTTGCAGTGCTACAGCGTTAAAAGCGATTGTCACAAGCAGCCCCTCCCTAGAGCACTTGCTTAATGACCCTCCCTAGAGCACTTGCTTAATGCAAGCTGATAGACTAAGGTCTTCAGAAAAGGAGTACCACAACTTTCCCCCTTTCCTAGGATTTCATTCTTGGAATCCTGCATAGGAGAAAAGATTCTCTCCCTCACTCTACATACATTCGAGTGCCCAATGCTTACTCAAGTCTTCTATCCATCTAGTTTGCACCAAAGCGGTCCTTACCTTTAAAAATCGGCGAGCCTGCTAGTCACAACGTCCTGCTTCCACCGCAACTGGTGAATGCAGTCGTTTGTGCAGGCTTTAAATACCCCTAGGCATACTTAATTGGATGCCTATTACCTGCCAAATTGGTATTTAACATTCAATTAAGGTAGCCGTCTATCGGCGCCATTTTAGTAGTTTTTTGCATCAATCCTTTAAGGACTACAGGTCCATGGGTTCAATCCCGGGTCCTCCTGTTTGCCGAATTTTAAGCTGGTGACTATTATTATTTCTGATTTATTTATAACACTGTCCCCTTTTCTTTTAATATTGTAAACTTCCTCCTGGGCACACCGGTTTGTTCAGACCGATTTTCGATCGTGTTCGGCCGCCATTTTGGTAGTTTTTAAGTCTTATTTGCGAACTACAGAACCACGGGTTCAATCCCCGGTCCCCCTGGTTACTGATTTTCGAATTTATCCATATTTGCCAAATTTTCAGCTGGTGACTTGTATTATTTCTAATTTATTTATAATAATATCGCATCTTATTTTGATATTGTAAACTTCCTCCTGGGCACACCGGTTTATTCAGACCGAATTTCGATCATTTTCGGCCGCCATTTTTGTAGTTTTTTAGTCTAGTTTGCGAACTACAGAATCACGGGTTCGATCCCCGGTCCCCCTGTGGAAATTTAGCTCGCAAACTGAACATTATCTGCGCCATCTTGCCCCTCCCCAGCACCACGCGCAACGAATGCACGGCCGCCATTTTAGGCACCCCGCTCTCTCCGCTCACTCTCGACCGCCAGCGTTTTCCCTTGGCGCTGCAAGCATCCCCCGCGCGCCGGCCACCCCCGCTCTCTCATACAGGCCATAAACCCTCTCCTTCCGCGCGACCCTGCTACGGAACCACTTCCAACCGACAACCCATACATGGTCATGCCTCTCCTTTGATAACCCCCTTCCTCTGCGCCCCATTGTCTGAACTGGTCCCAGGCCATCACCTAGCCCTGCGGATGCAGTTTACTGCCCCTACTGTAAGGGAAACACCCCACATCAAAGGGATTACAGTAGATCAAAGCCCCTACCCCCTGAGACCCGGCCAGTTGCACACACCCCGGGAATTAGCGGAATTCCCTGCTGCGCGATAGCCATCTCCCACTGCGGGTAGGGTGGGAACTTCTACTGTATCTATGTGTGGGATCGGATCTGAACCGGGGCTCCAGGGGATATTCCCCCGTACTTCAAAAGAATCTCAAGAATGTACTATGTGTAATAAAGCAATAAACCAGTGTATAAGAGACCAGGTCTCAGAGATGCGGTTAGAGCACCTCGTGACGATACCTTGCTGTCTGATCTGATGTGTTCTGCTCCGACGGAATAAAACCTTGTTTCCTGCCTTCCAGTCTCCGGCGCCTGCCTCTTTTATTGGTAAATTATCGAGTGGTATGAGAGGCGATTATCGCCGGGCAAATACTTGGAAGGTTATCGACTGAAACTGCCGCTACCATTTAACAATTGGCGTCCCAAACGTGGGGCCCATCAGCGACACGTGGATCCAGTGGGAGAGGTCCCGACGACAGAGTGAACGACTGCAACGATCGGGAGAGCTCCTGCCCAATAGACCCTCGTCTGGCAGCCGATCATCCGAACTTCACTGGTTCCGAGCAGACCTCTCTCGAGTGATCTACGGTCCTGACTGGGAACCATCAGGAGTGCCGCGGCAAATACGGAGAATAGAGGACGATCGGGCGCTGGAGGCGGAAGACGAGAAACTGTCCATGCGGTCCGGGTAAGGTCGTGAAACACGACAAAAGTGCGAAATAATTGATTGATTGTTTGAATACTAGTATTGCTCATTGATTGTTCTTTTTGAGATATTCGCTGTCTACAAACGGGGAGGAGTAGAAATACTCTCTCTCTCTCCCTTTGCAGATAGTGAAGGGTAGGTAACGCAGACTTTTGTCCCCATTGAAACCCGTCGTGCCTATCTTTATCTCCCCATTGATTGATTGTCCGAACATTGATTGTTTTGAAGAATAGTGCTTTTTGAGATATTCTCTGTTTGCAAATAACGTAGAATAGGAATATTCTGTCTAGTCTTTGCAAATAGTGAAGGGTAGGTAACGCAGACTTTTGTCCCCATTGAAACCCGTCGTGCCTATCTTTATCTCCCCATTGATTGATTGATTGATTGTCCGAACACTAGTTGTTCGATATTGGTTCTTTGGAGGTATTCTCTGCTTACAAATAACGAGGAATAGAGATATTCTGTCTAGTCTTTGCAAGCAGTGAAAAGATAGGTAGTGCTGACTTTTGTCCCCGTTGAAACCCGTCATGCCTATCTTCTCCCCACTGATTGGTAGTTGGTTCTGCCCGGACCGCTTATTAGAGGTGAACCACCCGGCTCCACTGGAAGGCACCCCTAATAAGGACATGTTCACTAAATATGGACTAGTCGCCGTGGCTTATAGCAAGCTGTGGCATAAATATACCAAGAAGGAGCCCGAAAGTCAGTGGCCACTGATGGGATCCTTCGACGACCATAAGATAGAAGCGCTAGAAATAGCTCTGCGTAGCAATAAGACGACGCCTACTATGCTTGACAGTATCGGCATGTGGCGCAAAGAAGCAACGCAACGGAAAAAGAGGGAAGAAGTAAAAGCAGAAAAGGAATTACGAAAGGCAGCTCACCTTGCCGCTAAAAAGTTAGAAGAAGACATAAAAGAGAGAAGGGAAACTAAACTAAGACAGGAGCCCGAAACCTCAGGCCAGTACGCTGTTAGGACCCCTTCTTTGCTCTACCCTGTGTTGTCCTCCAAGCAGCAAACGAATGACGAATTACTGTTAGGTCCCCCGACCATTTACATGCCCCCTCCGTATGCACCCTCCCAATCAATAGTACAACACCCCCGAACACGAGCAAAAGCAGTACAAGGGCCTCGGCCCTCACGGCCTCCGCGCCGGCTGAGCCTCTTGTGCCGAACCCAACGTCGACTACAACGCTAGACGACCATGAGATAGGAAAGAAAGAGTCCACCAGAATGAATCGATTAGCTAAGGATGAACGAACAGGAATCGACAAGATAGTAAAGGCACTGGTAGGATCCTTTTTGACCTTACAAAAACTAAAATAACGCTAGGAGTTAGCCCTTTGTGGGACATATGAAACCAAGGGAAGGAGTCAAGCTCACGGTCGAGCCGACCACGAGGTAGCCCGACCCCATTACTCTCGCCACCTAAACATGTCTGCCCTACTGCCCACCCCGCCCAATAAGCATGACAAAATCCCGCACAAACGGAAGCCTGCTGACACCCACCATCGACGTCACCGAACTAGGGCTAGCTCGCGCACAATTGGGCTATGTTATTTTTCCGATTGCACAGTCACCTCCTGGTGCTCGTCATCTGACTACAAATATGTACAAACACTCCAACGAAGTAATGTAGTTATAACATTTTAATAACTTATAGGATATAACAAACACACCAACAGGGTAAACAGGTTAAAACACGTTTTAAAACCACTATTTACATGACGGTCTGCTGCAACCTCCATCCCAAAGCCTTAACGTCCACGTGACACCGTCCTCGCCTCTCCTTCCTCGAAATTGCAACATTGGCCTGTTTTGGGCGGTCCCTCTTAGTTGACTTTGGGCTATAAAAACCATGCAAAAATCCATTGACATCAGTGGCGAGCGATTGTGCGAATAGGCCGGAGGCTATACGGAGCGCCGAAGTTCTGGCAACACCAAGGCGGAGCCCGCCACGCTGTGCGGACCTTCCCGTTTTCTTTCTTCTTTCTTCAATTATGGCTGCTGCCCTGGCGGGGGGAGGCGACGCGGACGGACCTCCCCCACCTCCCCAGGTGGAGGCTTGCCAGGCACCCCAACCGTCTTTCACTCACCGGCCAGCTAAGCTGCACCTAGCCATCTTTTTCATCGGCCTGCTGAATTTCACCCTGGCACGCTGTGCGGGTCTTCCCAGTCACTTCTTCCTTCAATAACGGAGGGTGCCCTGGCGGGGGGAGGCGACGCGGACGGACCTCCCCCACCTCCCCAGGTGGAGGCTCGCCAGCAGATGAGGGCACCCCAAACCACACCTTTCACACGTCGGCCAGCTGGGTTGCGCCCTGCCACTTCATTCGCCGTTCGGCTGAGCCGGCACCCCTGCACGCGGCCGCCAGGCAACCACCCAAGGACAGGGTTCACCAGGACTGCCGCTAGCACCCGACGCGGGGAGTGGGCCCCCGCAGCCAAGTAAGTAGGGGCCCACTCCGATGATGATGTCCTCCGGACTGCTGTTGTCGCTGCAACTGATGCCACTCCGGTGGCAGCACCACCCGAACTGCTGCTGTTACTGCTGCTGGCTCCTCTCCGGTGACTGTACCGAAGAGCTGCTGCTACTGCTGCCCTTGAACTCCGGCGGTCGACCCCTCCGGTTCCAGGCCTGGCCCACCGTGAGACAATTCTGGACTCGAAAGCTTGTTTGCTAGGGCATGGGCCCCACCCTTGACAGAACGCTCCCCTCAGCCTTGCAGAATTGGTTGGAGTCATTTGACGTTCGACTCCTGCGGACTTCCGGTAAGGACAAAACCACCACCATTGCCCTTTTTGCCCCCGGGCGGCAGCCACCTTGCCTCCGCTTGATACAGTGAGACAGTAAAGCGTCGGCGGAAGAACCCGCCTGCTGCCCCGCCCTAAGAACAAACCGTGGCATTGCTACAAGGTTGCAGTGACGCAAAGTTGACGCTAACGAAAGTTCTCGAACTACCGAAAGGGATTCTGGTTCAACTGCTAATTCATGGAAAGACTTAGACTGTGCACTAGCCCGACCCCGCCCTAAGATGGCGCTGATGTAGGAGTGGCCTACAACTCCTTGTGGCGTTCCAGTCACGTGACCTTCGTGTTAAAAAGAGATATATATACATGTATGCGATGCTTCCACACATGGCGGTGGGGGAGAGGGGGGGGGGGGGAACCGATTTTTATGTTAATCCAGTGTTGCTCATGTTGCTCGACGCCTCTCACACTGTGGCCGGTCTATGGCGGCTGTAGGCCCGCATTTCCATACTGACATTGTTTTAAATAAAGGGCTTCTTAAAAAGGAATTACGAACTCAGTGTCATGACTAATCATCTAGGTTGTTGAAGGTTTTTCTTTTGAATAAATGATCGTTACTCCTAAGCGAAAGCATACGGATAATACAGACACAATTTGCCTAAAAATCTTTTTGTTTAACGGAATTTGTACCCATCACGCCTGCCCTTTTTCCAAGAATTGTCAAATCAATAATGAACTATAACTTAAGGTATATGTCGCATGCAAGGTATGGTATCCTGCACCATAATACACGACCAATTGAGAAATACATGCACGACCAGGGAACGCGAATTTAGGAGATGAATGAACTAGAGCATCTTTGCCTCAAACTAAAGAATAATGGGTCCGTGGTATTACCCAACCCTGCGGCTAGCCTGGTACATGGTAGGTAGAACCTTTCGTGTCTGCGCGCGCTGGGGTATTTTGAATACTGCACCTCCCCTCCCCTCTTATTTCCCCTCTATAGGTCACGACGA
This sequence comes from Triturus cristatus, assembly GCF_964204655.1. Classification (NCBI taxonomy): domain Eukaryota; kingdom Metazoa; phylum Chordata; class Amphibia; order Caudata; family Salamandridae; genus Triturus; species Triturus cristatus. Next base: position 1,150,425,497 of record NC_140593.1, on the reverse strand, counting down.
AGTTCCGACTGAAGAGTGGAGTGGACATGGACCGCACCAAGTTCAACATCAGGGAAAACATAGACAAACGTTGTGAGATAGTGTGTAAAATTACAGACCACCATTGAGAACATGAAAAACTGTATGATATGATTGTGCGTGTGTACTACGATTATACGATATGAATGTGTATGCATTTCATGTTCGGATCACTTGAAGAGAGCGTCATTGTATGATTGAAGTGTGCGTCCACCGATCAAAGGGAAGGAGAGGTCCCCGTGCTCGACGCAGCCCTGAGTCTCCGTCTTGACGCATGTACTGTCACACCCTATCCGGCATTTGTGTGTACGTGATCATCGAATTTATGTCTTTTCCCCGCTTGTGTTTTCTTACATGGAACAGACCCATGCTACTCCATGTTGTGTGTGCACCAAGTGACCTATTATCTCTCTCTCTCTCTCTCTCTCTCTCTCTCTCTCTCTCTCTCTCTCTCTCTCTCTCTCTCTCCCCTCCCTCGCAAAAGGCTCTTTCTTGCCCTCTTTCTTCTTGAATAAATTAACGACATACACCTCTTTGGTAAGTGTATAATTGGCCTGAACACAGTGGTGTTCGAACAAATTGATAGAAACAAAAACGACCATACTTTACCACGTTACTACCTCTCCTTTTTACAAACATTAAGCCTAATCGGCTGAGAAGGAAAGGACAGGTAAGACGACTGATGTCTCCCAATCTGACCCACAACACGGGGACTATATGTCAGTGGTTTTTGTTCTTAACGGACACCATCTCCACCACCCAGAATTACCCCTGACCAATTGGCCCGGAATAAAATGTCTAAAGCACCCTGTTCTCCCAAAGATAACTCCAGCCCTATACTAGCCGTCTCAGAAGTATCCCGAATAAAACAGCTGATGGCCCCTGTTTTAAACTGATAAAGGGTCACCTACTGTATGAAAAGGATGCTCGTGAACGCATGACCGTAGCACCTCGCACTTACAGGTATTACCAAACCTTGCATTATAGGGCGCAGAAACTGACACCTAGAAGGCCAGACGATGGACAAGGACACCCACAGAACCCTGCACCACAGCAGTAATTAATAGATTAGTAACACGCACCTTAACATCAGAGTTAATAGACACCAATCATATAGTAACAGATAAGAGCATTTCCGCAACTACTCGGTGGTTGGGAGAGAGAATGAAGTATGTAAATGTCTTCCCTGCCAAGATCTCTAAGACTTTCGTTTCTTATAACCTATTCAAGGATAACCTGCAGCCATCGGAAGAGAGGGGTCGGATGTGACGCACAGTCTGGCTGCGGATCATAAAACATCTATGACATCGACCAAGGGGGAAGCGACGAAGCAACAAGAGCGTGAGACGAGGCACCATTATCAGAACGATGAGCGCGAAGGGCTACATCGAGGCCCCTGCTCACTGACCAGCGTGCCTGAAGTCTTAACCCGTCGGGCCCGATTGATGGGCCCAGTGCTGAAAAGATTCTGCTCTCCTTGGTCCGCATTTTTGATCTGATCCCATGCCACCCCATTCTCTCTTCCTCTTTCATTTGGACTATGACTTTGACCTACTACCGAGGAACAAAAGGCCGGCACCCTGTCTCAAAAGTACCTGTGGTGAACTGTGTTAAGGAACAGGACTGTGATCAAAGAACAGTGAGTGGTCACACCCTGCCACGTGAAGAAATCGGATTTGAGCTGGACCTTAGTTCCACCGCCGGTGCTCAACAGTGCCAACGAAAGAAGAACAACAATGAGAGCTTACCAGTGATAGCTCTTTATAAACAAGGACACTGGAAAGAAGAACCCATGTCAAAGTTGAAAATCCTCTCCCAACCACCTTATTATATTAACTATCTTCTTATCAAGTTTTCATGATGTTGCATCAATCACTTCCGACTGTACACTGAGAAGTTAAGAAAATGTAACTTTGTATAGTAACATTCATACAACACCAGCCATGTACACAACTATACTGTAACTTTGAATGTACTTCCTCCTCGCCTGCTTCATCAAACTGTATGAGACAATGTACAAATGTGTCAGATTACTCCTGCCTACCCTAAAGACTCTGTATCTTTAAATGTGTGACGAACATTGACGATACTGTAACTGAAAGGCTAACAAAGGCGAATATTGGCCGGACAAGCTGGCGAGATATGTTAAAAGGGAGGACTGTGGAAATTTAGCTCGCAAACTGAACATTATCTGCGCCATCTTGCCCCTCCCCAGCACCACGCGCAACGAATGCACGGCCGCCATTTTAGGCACCCCGCTCTCTCCGCTCACTCTCGACCGCCAGCGTTTTCCCTTGGCGCTGCAAGCATCCCCCGCGCGCCGGCCACCCCCGCTCTCTCATACAGGCCATAAACCCTCTCCTTCCGCGCGACCCTGCTACGGAACCACTTCCAACCGACAACCCATACATGGTCATGCCTCTCCTTTGATAACCCCCTTCCTCTGCGCCCCATTGTCTGAACTGGTCCCAGGCCATCACCTAGCCCTGCGGATGCAGTTTACTGCCCCTACTGTAAGGGAAACACCCCACATCAAAGGGATTACAGTAGATCAAAGCCCCTACCCCCTGAGACCCGGCCAGTTGCACACACCCCGGGAATTAGCGGAATTCCCTGCTGCGCGATAGCCATCTCCCACTGCGGGTAGGGTGGGAACTTCTACTGTATCTATGTGTGGGATCGGATCTGAACCGGGGCTCCAGGGGATATTCCCCCGTACTTCAAAAGAATCTCAAGAATGTACTATGTGTAATAAAGCAATAAACCAGTGTATAAGAGACCAGGTCTCAGAGATGCGGTTAGAGCACCTCGTGACGATACCTTGCTGTCTGATCTGATGTGTTCTGCTCCGACGGAATAAAACCTTGTTTCCTGCCTTCCAGTCTCCGGCGCCTGCCTCTTTTATTGGTAAATTATCGAGTGGTATGAGAGGCGATTATCGCCGGGCAAATACTTGGAAGGTTATCGACTGAAACTGCCGCTACCATTTAACACCCCTGGTTGTTGATTTTCGAATTTATCCAGGTTAATATTTCTACCTTGCTGGTTACAAGTTCACATTAAATCCACGCCATTTTTGCAGTTCGCTATGCTGCATTGTTAAGGAACTACACGGTCACTGAATTGGTCCCCAGCCCTATATTTCACAGAATTTGAGTATTAGTCTCTCTAATTACACAAGATACTGTTTAATTGATTTGCAACTGGCATCTTGGTATTATGCCATAGTTCTCTTTGTGCACAGAAGTACTAGGATGCAATGCTCATTAACTGCCTCATTCTGTGCTCAACTGTTACTCCTCTACTCGGCTGGTGGTTCCATGGTCACATATTTCAATAAACCTGTAGGACATGTCAATTTTCACACATTTCTTGTTGTGAGGTGTGTCCCCTTATCCCACCCTATGGTCGTAGGTCAAAACAATTTATACTCCACAACAAATGTCATACGGTTCACTATTGCTATTCACCATATACTACATTTCATATCATTTGTGTATTCTTCTATACAACAAGAAAAAAACAGTTACTGTAAAATGAATGGGTATAAAGTTCAACCTTGCTATTGGACATCTTCTACACTGCATGTCTGCTTTATTCAGTTATAAAAATAAAATAGAACAGTCACCGTGTTACATTGGGTATACCTGCATTGTGCTTTTTGTTAACAATATCTAATACAACATGATTCTTTTGCATAGTCTTTACAGAAAATACTTGCATTATAGCTACAATGCCATCCTAAATACATAATACCATTTTCATTGCCTATACTTGCTTATTTCTCCCCATTGGGGCCAGCCTTAATTTGGGTCGTGTTAATCCTGATATTTATTAGGGAGATGATTACAGACTTTCATATTACTATCCTGTATTTCTTGGATGTGGTGGGGCAGAGATCTGCAGCACTATCTAATCATTCTGTCCCATTCCTCTCGACCGTTAAGTCCTAGATAATAAGATTTAAATTTGGACATATAAAACTGTTCTCTCTGTTTACGTTTTTTGTTTAAATCTCCTCCCCTTACTGAAATCCTGATCTTTTCTAAAATGAACCACTTGATGTCATCCATATTGTGGTTTTCAGATGTCCAATGTTCAACCAAAGGAGCATTCTTTCTTTGGTTTCTTATTGCGGATCGATGCTCCGTGAGCCGTAGACGCATTTCACGTCCGGTTTCTCCAATGTAACATTTGTTACAAGGACACAGCAATAGGTACACTACATTAGATGTGCGACAATTAACATGTTCGTTCATCCAATGAGTTATACCGTTGATTTCCAGTTTGTCGGTCTTAATGATGCTCTTACAGTGTGAGCAAGAGTAATACACAGAAAGGAATCTTTTTTGATAAATATCTGACACCCAGTCCTTTCTGGTCCCTGGGAAACTCTCTTTTTTGAGATGGCTCTCATAGAGCGCCTCTATTGTTTATTTCAGTTTCTGAATAGCATAACTCGCTGCTATGACATAGCAATAGTTGATAACAAAACTGGTTACCCACTGTTGTGATGTCATAAAGGCCTTCCAGGCTACACTGACGGGCTACCCTGGGAGGCTTCCAGCACAGCACTGCTTGTCTGCTTTAACGCAAAGCAGACAGCACAACATCAGGAGGGGGAAGGAAAGCGGGTACGGTGCTGGGGTTTGGTCAAAAATGGCAGGTGTTTTTAACCTTTTTCTCTTTACCTATTTTGCCATTTCAAGTCACTCTCCTTCATCTCTTCTCTTCTACCTCATCAACTTCTTTCCATCTCTTCCTACCCATCTTTACATCACAAATGTACCTTATCTTTTCACTTTATCTAGCTCGTATCTGGCTATTTTAACCCTATCGCTCTCTCTCTCTAATGTATCGATTTCTACAGCAACACTTTCTACCTCTCTCACAACCTCTACTCTCTCTTTTATGCTTGGTGTCTACATCTCCACCGCCTTACACATTCTCTCTACCTCGCCTCCACCTCATTGCTCTGTTTACGTCACCATTTGTTCACCACTTACCCATTGCAGTGCACCTCTCCTTCTACATTACACCCTCTACCTCACCTCTCTCACTTCCTCACTCCTTTCTCGCTTCTCTTTCTCCACCTCTGTATTTATCCAGTCAATCATGACCTCCCTTCTCATTTTTTTTATCTTCCTCCTTCTCTACGTATCTATCTATGATTGACAATCGATAATTGGTAGAAGACAGCTGGTGATTGACGGTCAGTCACCAATTGTCCACTAGCACATGCCGGTTGAGCCGAACAGTGGACTATTGCAGGTGCCCACTAGAAGGTGGAATATGGTGCCCTTCACCTGGCTGGGCTCTGCAGGTAACGCTGCCAAGGGCAAACTCACCTCTGCCACATGTGGCTGACAGGCACGAGTTGGCTATTGCACATGCTGGCCCGGATAGATTCGGGTGGATGCTGATAGACACTGGTTGAGTCGGATTCTAGTATATAACACATGCCAATCACGAGCTGGACTCTGGCACATGTTAGCTAAGATGGACTCCGACACATGCGGTCTGTCATGCCTGTCAGTCATCAGAATGACTCTGGTCCATGTCAGCTCATATGGACTCTGGCACAGGCTGACAGCCAATCATGAGCTGAGCTCTGGCAGGTGCTAACTGTCAATCATGAGCTGTACTCTTGCACATGCTGTCAATCATGCACCTTTCACTGATGGCTGCCAAACGGGCGCTGGACTCTGCCACATGCTGATTGTCAATCAGGAGCTGACATCTGGCACACGCTTGCTGCCAATCAACAGATGGACTCTGGCAAATGCTGACAGCCAATCAAGAGCTGGACTCTGGCACATGCTGGCAGACAATCATGAGCTGGACTCTTGCACATGCTAAGTGTCAATCATGCGCGAGTCACTGCTGGCTGCCAATTAAGAGCTGAACTATGGCACATGCTGACTTCCAAGCCTGAGCTGGACGCTTACATGTGGTGGATGCCAGCTATGAGCTGGAGTCGGACTCGGACACATACCGTCCCGTTTACTCCTGTCAATCAATGAGACTCGCGCACCTGCTGCCCGCGCGGAATGCTGCCACATGCCAATCAAGGGCCGGGCGCTGGCTGCCGGGCCCACTCCCCGGCCAATGGTTGTATTTTTTCAGCACTTCGCAGTCTATAGAAGGTGACATGCGAGCTCCAGCCGCCGCAGATACATTTATATTTGATTCCGTGCGGATGAATTATGCAGAGCGCCGCGCTCGCCGAGATTTTAATGATGTTTCCTTTCTGATGGATTTCAACCTTTGAGTTAAACCAGAGCTCTCTTCTCCGACACCGGGAGACAACAGGCTCGTCTCTTAATCCGAAAACAACCGGCCCTGACAAGCACAGTTTGCAAATAAACAGCCTGTGTCTGGCTTTATTGATCCTCAAACCCTTCCAACGGCGACGATCGGGAAACTCGGCTTGAATGCAGCGCGGCGAGGTGAGGAGCGGGAGCCGCGGTGTCAGGGAGCTGTCAATCAGGCGCGAGAGGGCGAGCTGCCAGGGACTGCTTGCTGCTCGGGATCCAGAACTCTCCTCGCGCGTCCGGGCCATGGAGGAGTCGCCCCGTCTGACGTCACACTCCTTGACGTCATCATTGAGAACTGAGACCTGCGAACGAGAGTATAAAAGCATTATTAATCATTATTACCTCATTTCCCCAACACAAACTATGGGGCAGATTTACAAGCCCCTTGCGCCACTTTTGCGTCACTTTTAACATGGGAAATGTTACGCAAAAGTGGCGCAAGGGGCTTGTAAATCTGCCCCTTAGTATCCAAATTGCCCAAGGCGTAGTAATCCATATTATTACGAAAATGACCTCTAAACTTTGACCCAATAGATCACGCTTCCGTTTAGATAATAGGTATGGGTGACGTCGAGCAATTTTGCAAAAGCCTGGAAAAAATAATTTTTGCAGGTATCATGTGTGTTTTTTTTCATGCGAGCGCTCACTTTGCCTAACAACTCTTGCAAGCTACCGTAAGAAAGTGCTTCGAGCAGAAATTGTGTCTCAGAAATACATTTGGTGAGCGAACAAGCTGCCCAAATGCAAAAAAGTTACCCGAAATTGCGTCATATGAAATTTCATTACATGTCACGAATTCTGCGTAACACAATTTTAAGACATGAGATAAAATCATGTTGCCCGTGTGAATGAAAATGTGCCCAGGCTTCATTATAAAGGGCTGCCCCCCTCCACCATACCTCTTTACTGGTCTAGCTCTCTCCCCACTAATGGATCTTTGCGGCACCTTAGGTGAAGTGCTCAGAGCTGAAGATGCAGAGATATTTTCAAGGGCCCATGTCTTTGTGTTCATTATTGTGCGGATGATAACGTGGCACCCAGCTAGATCCGATACCGCCGAGTTCTGAATTTCCAATTGCAATATATTGCACTTATTATAAGTTTTCCCATAAGATGTGGAATGACATGCAGAGTTGGGAGACATCCATTACAACGCGGTCTTTACACCGCAATACGTTTACAACGTGGCCATTGCAACGCAAGTCGTTACAACGACTTGCACTGGATGGCGATATACACTAAGGAATAGTATGATTTACTATTCCAACACCTTCCCTACTGTTACATAGGCTGGAGTTGGAACAGTAAATCATCCTGGGGGATATTAACAACGAATCGCGTTAAACATCGCAAATCCCGCTTAGCGCGATTTGGAATATCGCTGCCTATCGCTGGTTTACATCACCGTGTTAGCGGCATATTTACAATGCCTTGCTCACAGGCGATGTACAAACCTGCGATAGACGGCGATATTCATCATTAGCGTGTGAAATCAAGCGATGATTTCACACGCTAATGAAAAGCTTGATAATAGGGGAGTGTGGACGTAACCAAAGAATCCACCTCCCATTCAAAACATGCCTAAGTCGAGTTTTGACCAGGCGTAAGGATAAGGCGTAAACCGCAGTTAGCGCGGCTTTCATCATCGCTTCGTGGTTCCGGGGCCATGTTGTAAATAATGTGATAATGTGATGTCCTGTTCACGACCTTTTGTCATGGTGTTAGGTAAGGTACGCCTACTGTGCATCTCATTAGCGATGTATATCGCTAAGATGCGTGGCGTTACTAAAACGGCAGCTAACATGCGCTAATGCATTGTTAATAGGGCAATGAAATTATCGCCGCTTTAGCGGCAAAAACTGCCACTAAAGCGGCGATAATGCCCTTGTAAATATGCCCTACTATTCCTAGGTCCAGCGCCTCTATTACAAGTCGTTGTAACAACTAGCGTTGCAACGACTGCGTTGTAAACGTATCGTGGTGTAAAGACCGCGTTGTAACGTCATACATTCGCAGAGTTGGGTGCTTTCCATAACAATATCTGCATGTCCCAGTATTAACCACCATCTTTAGTCTCAGTTAGATATCAGGTGGTGTGATCTTGTGAAATAATTAATTGGGCCGGGTGGGTGTGGACTTTAACACCCTGGGTAATTACGAGGCAAAGTAAACTCCGCATCATTTGTATTTGAAATCCTTGCACTAACAGGTGTTTCCGCAGAAATCATAAAAAAAAAAACAGGGCATACATAAAGTGTTTTATTTCTGATTGACAAATCTTCAAACTGGACAGGTGTATGACACCGCTGGGGTAATACAGAAAGTTTGCTATGAAAGACATTCAAACCCCTCCCCTCTTACTCGGGGAAGCCAACAAATCTCTCAACAACCACCTGAATGAGAGGGGTCTTGGCTTCATGACTGGTAGTCAATGGTTTTCATTTTACATTGTTGTGAGTCCATTTCATGTGTATTTCTGGGAAAAGGTGAGATTTAAAAGACATTTGGATGGAATATTGGTGGAAATGCGAAATACTTTGTAGTGAGCCCAGCAAGAGGATTTAGGGATTGACCCCATAATTGATTTCTACAAATGTTGTGATAATGGGGCGTTTTTAAATGGTTGTTGGTACTCCAAGGAAAGTTTATGTACGTCTATGGAGAAGGGTTCCACTTTGCACTGATTAAGCTCAATCCACCAGGGCTCCTTCCTTTTGCCACATCCCAGCAACGGGGGAAGGACCTGGCTCGACGATGGAGGAGGACTACAATTTTTATTGAATATTATGTTCTATAACCTTGGATTAGTGTTTCCTCCGTAGAGTGTGAGGTTTTGCTTTAAAAACAATGTTGTGTTTGTGATGTGTTGTAAATAAACATGGCCGATAGCCACACCACTGCGTAGTGCCAAGGCCAGCTTATGGCAGTGCGAACGGTGTAGCTGCACTGGGTGCTGACCTGGAGGGGGAGGTCACTGACCTCAGGGGGGTGCTGTGTTTATCAATAACTTAAGATTTTAATGCACCTGCTGCAGAGTCCCTGGTGCTTCCAGCTTTCAGGCAGCAATAGAAATGTCACAATATCTCTTGTAATTAAAGTTCCTCCTATATAGAGAGATCAGAGTCTTGTTTAGTGGCAGTTGTGACTCTTTATAGAGTGGGGGAGAGGGTTAATGTGCCTGCTGCAAAGGACACATCTGTATTTTATGTGGATAGCTGAGTGGATTAGTAAAGCCAGCCTTTACCAGCACCTTAAAACAAATGAAATGGATGTGAGAGAGGGGATATGGAGACATGAGGGGCACTTTTGCAGGGTGATAGTGAGGGAATCCGAGAAGGAGATCAAGGGGGCGCATCAAAAATGTTTGTCGCACTGGGCGCCGCCAGCGCTAAAGCCAACCCTGCATAATGCCATGTCATTGATTCGTTCATGCGCGGGGGTGTGGTCTAGTGAGGGGGTCTCCGGGTCCTATAGATCAATCCACCCATTGAGGGTAAAATATTAGGCCTGGGCGATAAATTCCGTTCTGCTCGCGGAATTTTGGGTAATTTCACGTTCCACGGAGAATGCGGAATTGCCAAAAATTCCGCGATCCGCGGCTTTGCAGAATTTTTTGCTTGTACGCGTTATCAAAATGCGTTATTTCCCCCCGAGCACGCAAACAGCGTTAGCGAACTGGAAAAAAGCATCACGAATGGGCGGAACAAGCGATTCCGCGTGTTCGCGGAATTTCTGCGTGCTTGCAGAGATCTTTTTCCGTTTCGTGGAGCTTTGCGTAGTGCGACTGTGCAAATTCCGCCCACCCCTATAAAATATTCTAAAATAGGGAGAAACATCAAGCCTCAGATTGGAATGCTGGAGCAGAAGGCTCACACAGCAGTTATCAGCACCGCGCCACTTCATTATCTTCAATGGAGCTCTCAACATCTCAGTGTTATTGTTTTTACTGATTGCTGAGTTCTATTTTTAGTCTATTCTTTTCCTTCTATTATTTGCTCTCCCACTTGTTTAGCTCGGCACCCTTTGTTATGCATTCCCCTTTCATCACTGCACTTTGTGTGTGTTTCTGCCTATTTGTGTAACTTTGTGTTCCCCTCTCTTTCATTTTGAATTTGAATTTTGAATTTAAAAGCATTTGTTAAGCGCACGTATACCATGCGGTTTCATGGCGCTTTAAGTGATGCAGTAGCGGTCGGCAGAAGGGCTAGACAGTATAAGCTTGCTCAAATAACAGGGTTTTAAGGTCTTTCCGAAACTGTGTGTATGACGGAGAAGATCGGAGAGCAGGAGGGAGAGAATTCCAGAAAAGTGGGGCGAGAACAGCAAATTTCGCTCCGCCAGATTTCTTTTTCTTGAAACGAGGAATGATGAGGAAAGCCCTATGGGCAGAGCGGAGTTCACGACCTGGGAGGTACGGTTTTATGGCGGCGCAAATGAACTCGGGGGCTGTACCTGATCTAGCCTGAAAGGTAAGGCAACCCAGTTTAAAAAGGGCACGCTCCCTCACCGGGAGCCAATGCAAAGCTTTAAGCAGGGGAGTGGCACGATGGTATTTGGGTAAGCCATAGATCAAACGAGCCGCTTGATTCTGAATGAGCTGCAAACGATGGAACGCATATGCTGGAGCTCCATTGTAAATGATGTTACCATAGTCAACTCTCGACAGTACCATGGCCAGCACAATGATTTTTAAAGCAGGAAGGGAAAAAAAGCGGGATACTTTCCTAATTAGTCTTAAAGAAAAGAAACAAGCAGAGACCACTGAACCTACATGTGAGTGAATAGAGAGTTGTGTGTTAAGAAAAATCCCAAGAGTTTTGACCTTAGAGACAGGAAGAGGGGGAGCACCAAGTGACAAGGGCCAGTGGGCAGAGGTCCATGGACTGCAACCACCTCCGGTCAGGACTAACTCAGTCTTGTCCGGATTGAGTTTGAGGTGGTTGCAGTTCATCCAGTCCTGAATGAATGTCATTACGGTCTGAACATTGGAAGCAGATGAGGGGGAGTTGGAGAGATTAAAGATTAGCTGGAGATCATCAGCGTAGTTAAACACCGTGACCTCCATCTGCTGTAACGAAAAAATGAGGGGATAGATGTACAAATTAAATAAAAGTGGGGAAAGTGATGAGCCTTGAGGGACTCCGCACTCCACTTTGCGAAAGTCAGCGGTGAAATTGGCCAAATGGACGGCTTGGGCCCTCCCTGTGAGGAAGGACTCAATCCACGAGAAGGCAGAACCTTCTATGCCCGCCGCCCTGACACGGCTGAGAAGAATGGAATGATCCACCGTGTCAAAGGCGGCGGACAGATCTAATAAAATCAAGGCTTGCGGAAGGTTGGTGTCAATGCCTTCACGTAGCACGTCCATTACCGAGATCACCACTTTCTCGGTGGAGTGCAATGGGCGAAAGCCGGCTTGACGGGGGGAAAGACAGTGATTGATTTCAACATGAGTGCTTAAGGTGGTTGTGACGTGAATTTCCAAAATTTTTGCTAGGTAAGGCAGTAGGGAAATGGGACGGTAGTTGGAGGGGGAGGAAGAATCAGCGTCAGGTTTTTTAATAATAGGTATGACAACCGCTGATTTATGTATATCAGGAACGTTTCCCTTCTTTAGCGAGTCATTGAGGAGGGTCAAAGGGGGAGTGGGGGAAGATAAATAGATTTCCCTGAGGATATGGGCGGGGGCAAAATCTAAGGGAGAACCGGATTTGACTCGGTGAAGTAATGAGAAGAAGGTGTCCTCAGTTAAAGGTGGAATAAGGTTAAGTTTGGGGACAGTGGGGGGAGGGGAAGAATTGACAAATGCAAGGGAGGGTGGTGGAATGTTAAGTTTGATTTTGAGTATTTTATCAATAAAAAACTCATTGAGCGAGTTACAGAAGGACTGAGAGGGGGGAATGGTAGTCCTGGTTCGACTGGATAATGCTAATTCATGGACCGCGGTAAAGATTTCCTTTGAGCGAGACTCAGCTGCCATAATCCTGCTGGTATAGAATGCAGTTTTAGCCGCTAGAATGCCCGCTTTATAAGTTTTTAAAACAGACAGATATATAGTCTTTAGCTCTGGGCTGTAGTCTTTCCTCCAGGCTCGCTCGGCTCTTCTAGCTGCTAGTTTCTGTTCTTTTAGCTCTAAGGTGAACCATCGATTGGCTGCATGGGCCCGCTTGACAGTGAGTCGCCTCATGGGGGCGAATTCGTCGCCTGCCAAAGTCAGCCAATTATCAATGGCGGCCAGTTGCGACGTAGCAGTGAGATCTGTAAGGTCGGGAGCGGTTTTGGCCAAAGTTGAACAGAAGGAGGGCATGTCCGTTTTACCCCATTTCCTGACCCAAATGTTTTTAGGAAGAGGAGGTTTGACCAGTGTGGTCAGTGCAAGGGAAAAGGAAATAATAGAATGGTCGGACCAGGAGCACGGGGAAATTATGGGGGGTGTGGATGGAATATTTAGCGCCCAGATTTGATCCAACATATGACCGTGGGTATGTGTGGGGCCATGAGTGAGCAGAGAGAAGTTCAAGGAAATCATGAAGTCTGTAAAATCTTTGGATTGAGGGCTCTCAGCAGGTTCATTGGGCCAAAAGTTTAGGTCCCCTAGCACTAGTACCGATGAATTGTTAACCACCAAGGTGGCTAAGAGAGCCTGAATGCTAGGGAGAAAGGATGGGGTTAGCTGGGGAGGACGATAAATTAAGACAAAGGTGAATGGTACCTGATGGAGAGTTGAACGAGCTACTAGGTAATCTACCTCAGGAATGGGTAAGGAGGGGAGAATCTGGAAGCAGAAGTCTGTCCGGGCTATTAAGGCTACTCCGCCACCCCGCTTGCCCTCAGGCCGATCTGCTCGAATGGCAGAGTATGATGGAGGCAATGCGGCTAATACATTGGGTAGGGAGTCTGCCTTAAACCAGGTCTCCGTTAAGAATATGAGGTTTGGATTATGGGTATCAATGTAGTCAAATAGCTCGTATTGATGACTAACCGCAGACCTGGTGTTTAAGAGTATTGCTGAAGTGTTACAAATTGGTGCTGGGGGGGCTGGGGGGGGCAAGATGGTGCAGGATGGTGTATTGGATAAAGGAAATAAAGGTGGGCTGATACTAGGAGGACGGTAAGGTGGGGAAGAACATAAATCAAGCTGTCTCAGGTGGGTACTGATCGAAGGGTCAACCGTTCCAGGGACCCAATGTGAGAGTAGTAATGCAGGTGAGTACGTAAGTAAGCGGGCAGCCTTTCGTGCCCCTAGCCCCGGTCGGCCGCGGACGGGCGCAGACGGGCTTAACTCTGGCGCAACTCCGGCGCGCCTACGTCGCGCCCGCTGCGCTCGTCCGCTGCGCTGACACATGCTGCACGATTAAGTAGGGGCGGAGCGGTGGAGGAGGGGCAGGGCTAGGAAGGAAGGCAGCCCGATCTAAGATGGCGCCTGTTGCTGCTTAGAAGCCCGCAAGTGCACCAACCCGCCCTGGCAACCCACCTCTGAAACCGCAAAAGGTAAGAGACCTGCACAAACTTTGAAGATGAGTTAAAAGCAGTAAAATACAATACAAATGTACATCGCCTGCGCTAGTAATCAGCGGGGGCGGAGAGCAGGATGATCGCGACCAGCAATCCAAGCGTCAACCAGCAAGCCCACTGCCACCGGGCTACTGGCAAACACAGTAGAAGGACAGGTCAAGGCTCTTAAATAGGGGCGGAGCGGTGGGGGAGGGGCAGGGCTAGGAAGGAAGGCAGCCCGATCTAAGATGGCGCCTGTTGCTGCTTAGAAGCCCGCAAGTGCACCAACCCGCCCTGGCAACCCACCTCTGAAACCGCAAAAGGTAAGAGACCTGCACAAACTTTGAAGATGAGTTAAAAGCAGTAAAATACAATACAAATGTACATCGCCTGCGCTAGTAATCAGCGGGGGCGGAGAGCAGGATGATCGCGACCAGCAATCCAAGCGTCAACCAGCAAGCCCACTGCCACCGGGCTACTGGCAAACACAGTAGAAGGACAGGTCAAGGCTCTTAAATAGGGGCGGAGCGGTGGGGGAGGGGCAGGGCTAGGAAGGAAGGCAGCCCGATCTAAGATGGCGCCTGTTGCTGCTTAGAAGCCCGCAAGTGCACCAACCCGCCCTGGCAACCCACCTCTGAAACCGCAAAAGGTAAGAGACCTGCACAAACTTTGAAGATGAGTTAAAAGCAGTAAAATACAATACAAATGTACATCGCCTGCGCTAGTAATCAGCGGGGGCGGAGAGCAGGATGATCGCGACCAGCAATCCAAGCGTCAACCAGCAAGCCCACTGCCACCGGGCTACTGGCAAACACACATTTTCTTTAAGCAATTTTAGCCTAGTTATTGTCTAGCAGTTTACTCCCCTATTTTCCTCGCTTGTCTATTTTCTTCCATCAGTTACCCTTGTATTTTCTTCATTTCTTTCTTTCTCCATCCATATTTACATTCTTTCTTCTCTCTTTGCACTTTCCTCTTGCTGGTGCACTGCGCACAGGCGCAGGAAGAAATGAGAGTTTAGAATGGTCCTCGCAGATAAATCAGCCCATTCCTAACCTTACAAAAATACCACTGGATTGTAGTGATGGTTGAAACTGTGTAGTTTCGTCAAAATTCTGAGCAAAACAGAAATTATTCATAGTATGCTTTTCCAAAAAATCGGAGTTTACACTAGATGGTGCTTGTAAAATAGATATATGTGCATCCCTATTGTACAGAGAATCAACCTGAAACAACCAGAAGTAAGAGTTGCACAGGGGGAGCAGAGAGCAGGAACAGGGCTGGATGACAGGCCTGATCTGATTGGACAAGTGACAGCAGTGGAATAAGTGGCAGAACTGAACGACAGGACTGATCTGATTGGACAAATGACAGCAGCAGCATAAGTGGCAGAACTGGACGACAGGACTGATCTGATCGGACAAGTGGCAGCAGCCTAAGTGGCAGAACTGGACGACAGGACTGATCTGATTGGACAAATGACAGCGGCAGCAAAGTGGCAGAACTGGACAGACGACAGGACTGATCTGATTGGACAAGTGACAGCAGCAGCATAAGTGGCAGAACTGGACGACAGGACTGATCTGATTGGACAAATGACAGCGGCAGCAAAAGTGGCAGAACTGGACAGACGACAGGACTGATCTGATTGGACAAGTGACAGCAGCAGCATAAGTGGCAGAACTGGACGACAGGACTGATCTGATTGGACAAATGACTGCGGCAGCATAAGTGGCAGAACTGGACGACAGGACTGATCTGATCGGACAAGTGGCAGCAGCATAAGTGGCAGAACTGGACGACAGGACTGATCTGATTGGACAAATGACAGCGGCAGCAAAAATGGCAGAACTGGACAGACGACAGGACTGATCCGATTGGACAAATGACAGCAGCAGCATAAGTGGCAGAACTGGACGACAGGACTGATCTGATCGGACAAGTGGCAGCAGCCTATGTGGCAGAACTGGACGACAGGACTGATCTGATTGGACAAATGACAGCGGCAGCATAAGTGGCAGAACTGGACGGACGACAGGACTGATCTGATTGGACAAGTGACAGCAGCAGCATAAGTGGCAGAACTGGACGACAGGACTGATCTGATTGGACAAATGACAGCGGTAGCATAAGTGGCTGAACTGGACGACAGGACTGATCTTATTGGAAGAATGACAGCGGCAGCATAAGTGGCAGAACTGAACGGACGACAGGATTGATCTGATTGGACAAGAGACTGGAATGACATTGCACACAGTTCAGCAGGTGCTGCCGTGGCTCCTCCCAGCCTCTGATCCCCGAGGCAGTGCACCTGCCTTATTGAAGTTATGTCCCTGCAAAAAAGAGACTGCAAATATCGCAGAGAGACAGACAGCAAGCATTGGCATAGCCAATAGGTCTCGCCTTTGGGACCTTCTAAGTGTTTAGCCAGAGCTATTGACTTTGCCAGTGTCTTTAAGCTAAGCTGTAGAGAAGTGTGGCTGCTGTGCAGCATGCTGAAAAGTTATAATAAAAAAGTGTCAGAAGCATTTTGTTACCATATATATGACCAAGGAAGGGTCTTGACCTGAGTATTTTTAAGCAGCTAAAAATGAATAGTTATACCTAAATATGAATATAACCAAGGGTATTTATTTCATGTAATCCCTCTTTCGATTGTAGCTGGACATGTCTGTAAATGAAAAGATTCTGTTCACCCTAATGCTGCCTTCGGATCAGACAGAAAGAGCATTAGGGGGCCTCCTTGTGGCAGGTTGCTGCTGACACACTACTCTGGGCCTGTCACTGGTGCATTGTGGGTGAAAGCTAGGGTAGGGTTGTCTGTATCTATTTACTCCCTAGTTGTTCTTTTGATGGAACCTGCCTGATTACTGGGAGTAAAACAGGTGAGTTCCTGTATATCTGCTTGACTGAATCCACTGCGTTTCCTTTTTCCAGACACCCTGACAAACTAATGAAGAGCGCAGTTAAAATATGCTTTTTGATTCTCTTTAAAAATGAATTCTCACAAATATGTATCAGAACTGAGACCTGGAGGCAAACTGTGATGACTGGTAGGTTGGGAGCATTCCTGAAAGGTCAGTGTCACTGAAAAGCCAGTACTCTGAGGCGGAGTCAGTCATATGCAGACACCCCCTGTCTAGGGCAGATGGAGGGGGTGGGGTGAGTCACGCTGGGGGGGCCCTCTGACAGGGCGCAAGGGCTGGCGCAAGTATTGGCAGGCGCACAGCTGACACAGGGGTCACACCAGTCACGTGCCAGGTGTACCCCTGAAAGACCAGTATGTCTACAGCCCCCTCAGGCATGCGTCCGGCAGCTCTGAGAAAGTTAGTAATGCCGCTGGAAGGTTAGTAGGGCTGGGACAGAGTCACACACAGCGTTAGTAGGGCAAAGGAAGAGGCACTCACCACTAAGTCGGATCTAAGACAGGCCGAAAGGGTACGGAGAAAGTCAGCCAAATTTAATCTGCAGCATTTTCTGGCCATAGAACTGTGGCGGTTTTATGTGAACCAGTCACATGCCAGGCGCCCCCTGTCTGAAACAGAAGGATGGGGTAGATTTTGTGAGTCACTATTGGGAGGGCCTGCTGATCGGGCAGTGGGGCTGCGGCACAGTTAGTAGCATGCCAGTGGTATATCTGATAGGCCTGTGGGGCTTTTAAAGGGGCAGTGTCATGCCAGACGCACACGTGAACAACCAAGAGGGCTGGGGCAGTTTCAATCACGCAAAGCACACTTCTGAAGGGCCAGGAAGGCTGGGTGGAATTGAGTCACGTGACATGTGCATTTTTGAGAGGTCAGTAGGGCTGGAGCAGAGTCAGCTAAATGTCATACACACACCTGAAAGGCTGGGGGAGATGGCGAAGAGCAGTCTCATGTCATACCCCCTGTGACAGGCTGATAGCTGGGGAGCATATTTTGTGGGGCAAGGTAATCAGTCACCAGGCAAGTGAATCTGAAACAGGCAATAGGACTGAAGTGGCCGCGAGACGCGCTCTGTGGTGGGGAGGGGGAGGAGCGTTGAAGTGCGTGCTTGGGAGAGCAAGCTTGAGGAAAGCCTTTCTTTCTTCCTCCACGGACAAATCTGCTTGCTGGTATGGACTAGCAGTAGCATACCAACCGTCCGGACTCCGCATTCATCTTCCGTTGCTATTTTCTTGAGTCACTACCAAGTAGGAGCATTCAAGTGCAGCCATACTGGTGGTGGTTCGGAGTCAGCTACACTTTTGAGAGGGTCTGGGTGTCAGCTCTCCTATGTGTACTAAGAAACCCACAGCTGTGTTTGTACTCGGAGGGTGGGGGGAGGGCTCCTTTCACGAGGAGGGAGGGGGAAAGCCAAAAATATAGAAGCAACGACGGAAAGGAAAGATAAGGCGGCCGTAATATAAATGCCGTCCAAAAAATGAAGCATGGCATCCATGAAGCAGGCTGTGCTGATAGTCTAGCAAAGGGAAAGAAAAACAAGAGAGAGCCGTAACTAATGCTGATATTTCGTGCTGATAGTCGAGCAAAGGGAAAGACAAGCATTAGCTGCGCAGCAAAAGCGAAAGTGTTTAGAGAGGGGGGGAGTGGAGTCCAGCAGAGTGACGCGATCTGTGGTGGGGGAGGGGGAAGGAATAGAAGCACGGAGAGAGGCTTAATGAGCCTTGACAGAAACCCACATGGCGGCTGCGCGAGCACATGCACGCAAGCTTGAAGCCAGGAAAAGCCGCTGGTAGCACTTTGAAAATCCCCTTACTAAAAGTCGAGCAAGCAGCGCATGCGATCCTCTAGGCTCGACCTAAAAAGGGAGATGTGGTGGGATTGAAAATTAATTCAAAATTTTTGGGGCGTAAATGGGCAAAGAACGAGAGAGGGAACGATAGGGAAAGGGTGGCGGGAAGTCAAGAGGGAGGGGCAAGTGGATGGAAAGGGTGAAGGGAGAAAAAGAGAGATGAAATGGAAGAGTGAAGTGTTAGGAGAGATCTGGTGACATGCTCCAGAGGAAGTGACCAGAGTGTGACCCCATTCACAATCTTACCAAGCTCCCGTATTTGTCATTTGACCTGTCCATGACCCTAAGCTTAACCCCAGTGACCTGCAGGTCTATCCATCTGCGGATGAACAAACATGGACGAGCTCCAGGCGGGGTCTCATGTAGACAGCAAACAGCAGGGGCGAGGGCTCCAGGACCTGGGAAGCTGCACAAGGAAGAGTTGCTTTTGGAAATGCTCTCTCCTATGGACCTCCTCCGCCCTCTACCATTTGAAAAGGCATTAAACAGGCCCCCATCCAACAGCCTGGCCATGAACACCCAGGTCATCCTCGTGTGAAAAGTGGTAGATGGTGTCATGGGCTGATAATGCACCAATAAGAAATAGCTCCCACCGGGTGGAGATAATGGGACACGCTGAGATGTGTTCCAAGTTACCTCACTGAATTCATTCAGTATCACTATCAATCAATCAATCAGGGGATTGTAAGCGCACTAATCACCTGCGAGGGTCTCAAGGCGCTGGAGGGAGGCGGGGGGGTTTGAGCAGGTCCGTTCAGCCGAAAAGCCAGGTTTTGAGTGTCTTTCTGAAGAGGCTCAGGGAGGGGGTGCGTCTGATGTCGATCGGGGGCTCGTTCCAGCTCTTGGTCGCGCTGTAGGAGAAAGTTCTTCCTCCTGTTCTGGCTTTGTGGATGCGCGGGGTTTCGGCGAGTGCGAGGTTGGTGGATCGGTGGTTTCTTTTGGGTACGTGGAAGGAGATTCTCTCGTTGAGGAATTGGGGTCCGGTGTTGTGAAGGCATTTGTATACTAAACTATCAATAGAGGTGTGCACAGTGCCAAAACTGCTGGAGATAACAGGGCATGCTAAGATGTGTTCCCAGTGGCGGAGTAAGGTCAGGTGGTACCCGGGGCGGAAAATTTCTTGTCACCCCGGCTTAACGTACAAATACAAACAAATAGCATGCATCATACCATTTACGTTACTTACCCAACACAATATCGTACAGAAGAGGATGATCACAATGAATCAATGAACTAAAAAATTTAACAAAAATAAATCTAGCACAGCACTTATGCACAACTAACTCAACAGAATGACGTGGGGTCACTGACCGGCACGGCAGCAGATAGGATTGGTTGCGGGTTGAGTGATGATGAGTCATTGGTTGTTTACATCTCACTTGAGTACAAACTGCAGAGACAGACTTCGGCGGAAAGAAACGCCCCCTCCCCTTCCTTATCCATACGCTCTCCACTACACAGCGTCGAGTTCAGCTGCGTTTCGTTGCATTTGTTGACCAAACTAAAAAGTTTCAATACATATTATGTTGGCTTGTTGAGGTTGATTAATTGTCAGACGAAGCTATTAAACACGTTTTAAATAATATTATTTTTACCCCAAAAAAGTGATGTGAGCCCCAATTTTTTAAATGTATTTTAAAAACACATGTTTTGACATTTTGTCCCCCCCTTAGTGATGACACCCTGGGCAGCCCGCACCCACCGCACCCCCCTCCCTAGACCACTGTCTGTTCCAAGTTACTTCACTGAAGTCATTCAGTATCACTAGAGGTGTGCACAGCCTCAAAACTGCGGGACATAACAGGACACAATGAGATGTGTTCCAAGTTACCTCACTGAAGTAATTCGTTATCACTTGCGGTGTGCACTGTCAACAGGACATGCTGTGATGTGTTCCAAGTTACCTCGAGTAAGTCGTTCAGTATCACTAGAGGTGTGCACAGTTCCAAAGCTGCTGGAGCTCACAGGACACACTGAGATGTGTTCCAAGTTACCTCGAGTAAGTCGTTCAGTATCACTAGAGGTGTGCACATTCCCAAAGATGCTGGAGCTCACAGGACACGCTGAGATGTGTTCCAAGTTACCTTGAGTACGTAATTCAGTATCACTAGAGGTGTGCACTGTCCCAAAGCTGCTAGAGATGACAGGACACCCTGAGATGTGTTCCAAGTTAGCTAGCTGAAGTCATACAGTATCACTAGTGGTGTGCACAGTCCCCAAACTGCTGGAGGTAGCAGGATATGCTGAGATGTCTTCCAAGTTACCTCACTGAAGTAATTTGGCATCACTTGAGGTGTGCACAGTCCCAAAGCTGGTGGAGATCACAGGACTCGCTGAGATACGTTCCAAGTTACCTCACTGAAGTCATTCAGTATCACTAGAGGTGTGCACAGTCAACTGGACATGTTGAGATGTGTTCCAAGTTACCTCGAGTAAGTCATTCAGTATCACTAGAGGTGTGCACAGTCCCAAAGGTGCAGGAGCTAACAGGAAACGCTGAGATGTGTTCCACGTTACCTTGAGTAAGTCTTTCAATATCAATAAAGATGTGCACAGTCCCAAAGATGCTGGAGATATACAGGACATGCTGAGATATGTTCCAAGTAACCTCGCTGAAGTCATTCAGTATTACTAGTGGTGTGCACCGTCCCGAATCTTCTGGAGATAACACGGCATGCTGAGATGTGTTCCAAATTACCTTGCTGAAGTCATTCAGTATCACTAGAGGTGTGCACAGTTCCAAAGCTGGTGGAGATAACAGGATACGCTGAAATGTGTTCCAAGTTACCGCGCTGAAGTCATTCAGTATCACTAGAGGTGTGCACAGTTCCAAAGCTGCTGGAGCTAACAGGACACGCTGAGATGTGTTCCAAGTTACCTTGAGTAAGTCTTTCAGTATCACTAGAGGTGTGCACAGTTCCAAAGCTGCTGGAGCTAACAGGACACACTGAAATGTGTTCCAATTACCTTGAGTAAGTCTTTCAGTATCACTAGCGGTGTGCACCATCCCGAAGCTGCTGGAGATAACGGGACACACTGAGGTGTGTTCCAAGTTACCTCGCTGAAGTCATTCAGTATCACTAGAGGTGTGCACAGTTCCAAAGCTGGTGAAGATAACAGGACACGCTGAGATGAGTTCCAAGTTACCTCGAGTAAGTCATTCAGTATCACTAGAGGTGTGCACAGTCCCAAAGGTTCTGGAGATGACAGGACACCCTGAGATGTGTTCCAAATTACCTGGCTGAAGTCATTCAGTATCACTAGAGGTGTGCACAGTTCCAAAGCTGGTGGAGATAACAGGACATGCTGAGATGTGTTCCAAGTTACCTTGAGTAAGTCTTTCAGTATCACTAGAGGTGTGCACAGTTCTAAAGCTGGTGGAGATAACAGGACACACTGAGGTGTGTTCCAAGTTACCTCTCTGAAGTCATTCAGTATCACTAGAGGTGTGCACAGTTCCAAAGCTGCTGGAGCTAACAGGACACACTAAAATGTTTACCAATTACCTTGAGTAAGTCTTTCAGTATCACTAGAGGTATGCACAGTCCCAAAACTGCTGGAGCTAACAGGACATGCTGAGATATGTTCCAAGTTACCTCGCTGAAGTCATTCAGTATCACTAGAGGTGTGCACAGTTACAAAGCTGCTGGAGCTAACAGGACACGCTGAGATGAGTTCCAAGTTACCTCGAGTAAGTCATTCAGTATCACTAGAGGTATGCACAGTCCCAAAGGTGCTGGAGCTAACAGGACACGCTTGATGTGTTCCAAGTTACCTTGAGTAACTCATTCAATATCACTAAAGATGTGCAGAGTCCCAAAGCTGCTGGAGATGACAGGACACCCTGAGATGTGTTCCAAATTACCTCGCTGAAGTCATTCAGTATCACTAGAGGTGTGCACAGTTCCAAAGCTGGTGGAGATAACAGGACATGCTGAGATGTGTTCCAAGTTACCTTGAGTAAGTCTTTCAGTATCACTAGAGGTGTGCACAGTTCCAAAGCTGATGGAGATGACAGGACACCCTGAGATGTGTTCCAAGTTACCTTGAGGAAGTCTTTCAGTATCACTAGAGGTGTGCACAGTTCTAAAGCTGTTGGAGATAACAGGACACACTGAGGTGTGTTCCAAGTTACCTCTCTGAAGTCATTCAGTATCACTAGAGGTGTGCACAGTTCCAAAGCTGCTGGAGCTAACAGGACACACTAAAATGTTTACCAATTACCTTGAGTAAGTCTTTCAGTATCACTAGAGGTATGCACAGTCCCAAAACTGCTGGAGCTAACAGGACATGCTGAGATATGTTCCAAGTTACCTCGCTGAAGTCATTCAGTATCACTAGAGGTGTGCACAGTTACAAAGCTGCTGGAGCTAACAGGACACGCTGAGATATGTTCCAAGTTACCTCGCTGAAGTCATTTAGTATCACTAGCGGTGTGCACCGTCCCAAAGCTGCTGGAGATAACAGGACACACTGAGGTGTGTTCCAAGTTACCTCGCTGAAGTCATTCAGTATCACTAGAGGTGTGCACAGTTCCAAAGCTGGTGAAGATAACAGGACACGCTGAGATGAGTTCCAAGTTACCTCGAGTAAGTCATTCAGTATCACTAGAGGTGTGCACAGTCCCAAAGGTGCTGGAGATGACAGGACACCCTGAGATGTGTTCCAAATTACCTCGCTGAAGTCATTCAGTATCACTAGAGGTGTGCACAGTTCCAAAGCTGGTGGAGATAACAGGACATGCTGAGATGTGTTCCAAGTTACCTTGAGTAAGTCTTTCAGTATCACTAGAGGTGTGCACAGTTCTAAAGCTGGTGGAGATAACAGGACACACTGAGGTGTGTTCCAAGTTACCTCTCTGAAGTCATTCAGTATCACTAGAGGTGTGCACAGTTCCAAAGCTGCTGGAGCTAACAGGACACACTAAAATGTTTACCAATTACCTTGAGTAAGTCTTTCAGTATCACTAGAGGTATGCACAGTCCCAAAACTGCTGGAGCTAACAGGACATGCTGAGATATGTTCCAAGTTACCTCGCTGAAGTCATTCAGTATCACTAGAGGTGTGCACAGTTACAAAGCTGCTGGAGCTAACAGGACACGCTGAGATATGTTCCAAGTTACCTCGCTGAAGTCATGTAGTATCACTAGCGGTGTGCACCGTCCCGAAGCTGCTGGAGATAACGGGACACACTGAGGTGTGGTCCAAGTTACCTCTCTGAAGTCATTCAGTCTCACTAGAGGTGTGCACCGTCCCGAAGCTGCTGGAGATAACGGGACATGCTGAGATGTGTTCCAAGTTACCTTAAGTAAGGCATTCAATATCACTAAAGATGTGCACAGTCCCAAAGCTTCTGGAGATGACAGGACACCCTGAGATGTTTTCCAAGTTACCTCGCTGAAGTCATTCAGTATCACTAGAGGTGTGCACTGATCCAAAGCTTCTGGAGATGACAGGACACCCTGAGATGTTTTCCAAGTTACCTCGCTGAAGTCATTCAGTATCACTAGAGGTGTGCACTGATCCAAAGCTGGTGGAGATAACAGGACATGCTGAAATGTGTTCCAAGTTAACCCGCTGAAATCATTCAGTATCATTAGAGGTGTGCACTGTTCCAAAACTGCTGGAGATAACAAGGCATGCTGAGATATGTTCCAAGTTACCTCGCTGAAGTCATACAGTATTACTAGAGGTGTTCACAGTCAACTGGACATGCTGAGATGTGTTCCAAATTACCTTGCTGAAGTTATTCGGTATCACTAGAGGTGTGCACAATTCTAAAGCTTTCCTCTCTTGAACTTCCTGCAATTCTTGTAAATGCTAAGACCATAGCCTATAGTTTCCACATCCAGTGTTAGTGAAAGCAAGCTTTTATTAGGACACATTGCCAGTTGCTTGATATGCTGTGGTCTGGGGGTTCTGGAAACATTTAAAGAGCATGCGACATTAGCTAAGGTAACTATAACTTGCGCCCCTGCAATCCATTGCTTATGACTCCATATATTACATCACTCATAACATTGACATAGTAAATAACATCACTGATAACATCTCAAATGCGATCACTAATGACATTAGGGATGACATCATCCAGTGACTGTGAGTGTTTTTAAAAGTTTGTGATTGTTCAATATATATACCAAGGTGTATTGGTGAATCAGTGTGTTTGTGAGTGACTGTATGGATGACTCAGCTAGTGCATGACTGACTGTATAAGTGAATGATTAGGTGTATGAGTTAATGTATGGGTGAGTGACTGGTTGTGTGAATGTGTGTATCTGTCTGTCAGTTAATGTATAAGTGGGTGTATGAGTTTGTTAGTGGGAACTTAAATGGCTATATGGGTGATTGATTGGGGGTCTGACTATGTCTATGGCTGACTGGGTGTCTGTGGGTGAGGAGGAGTGTTACTGCCTGTATGAATCAGTGAGTGGGTGAGTCAGTGGCTGTATGGGGTATTGTTTCATGTGTGAAAAGTTGTATGAGTGAGTGAGTGTCTGTATGGCTGTCAGCGATTAAGTGCATGTGTCAGTATGGGTGAGTAGCTGATTATGAGAAAGGCAGTATACATGAGTGACGGGGTATGTGAGTGACTGTATGCGTGAGTGAGTGAATATGATAGTGTCTATATAGACGGGTGCATGCTTTTGTTGTCAGTGACTGTATAGCTGAGTGAGAATGTGTTCCTATTTGTATGAGTAAGTAAGTGGATGGGTGTGTAACGGCTTGGATGAGTAAGCAGTTGTATGATTGACTGTTTAGGTGAGTATCTAGGTGTGTGAGTAGTTCTATGGGTGACTCACTCGGTTTGTCAGTGCCTGTATGCTTGTATGAGTGGATGTGTCAATAGTTGTATTAGTGAGTGAGTAGGTCTATGAGTGAGTGAGTGAATGTGTGTATAGATCAATGAATCAGTGAGTGGGTGTGTAAGCGCTGGTATGGTTCTGTGAATGGGTTTGTAAATGGTTTGTGGGTGCAGCAGTGGGTGTAGTAAACATTCTACAGTGGTGTAAGTGGGTGCATCAGAGAGGCTGTGGATGGTATCAACAATGATGTCATCAGTAATGCCATTTGAGATGTCATCAGTGATGTCATCAGAGAGGTCACTGACCATGTCGTGAGTGATGCAAAATGTGAGGTCATAAGCAGTGCATTGCGGGGGCACAAGTTATAGTTACCTCAGCTAACTATAACGGCTGAAAAATGTCCGACTATAACGTCCCTCTAACCTTTTTTTTTTAATTGAATACCTAAGGTTTTAATAAATGCTAATTTCTAACTATAACATCCCTGAAATCTGAGGTTTTTTTGGTGAATTTCTAATGTTTTTTAAATGCTAATTTCTAACTATAACGTCCCTGAAACCTGTGTTTTTTTCCAGTGAATTTCTACGTTTTTTTTTAACCAGCAGTCAAATTTGCAAAGTGCTGAAGAAAGGGTTGTAGACATCTGACCAGCTCTTAGGAATTCCGTTGCGTACGACTTACAGAAAGTACCAGGAGGGCTTCTTGGCCCCCAAAGTCCCTCTGAAGTAAAATTGACTTCATCCCCCAAATAGTGGAGTGCCAGGAGGCGCATTTGTGGTGGACAAAGGGGGCGTGTCCTCCGAAGACCTTTTAGCACTCCTGCTATGTGGGACTTACTCGAGGTAATAGGAGGGGTAGTTGGCCCCCAAGGATGTCCTTGGGAGCTGACTACCCCTCCTATTACCTTCAGTAAATCCCACACACCATAATTGCTGAGTTCTGATAGCAGGCAACACCCCCTTGGTCCACTACTCTGCAAATGCGCTTCCTGACGCGCTCTTGGTTGGGGGATGAGGTCCCCTTCGCTGCTATGGGTCCTTAGAGACCAACTAGCCTATCTGTTACCTCCAGTAAGTCCACACTGTGGGATTGCTGAGAGGTGGTCGCAGGCCACGCCCCCCCCTTTTTCCACCACTCTGTAAATGTGCCTCCTGGTGCGCTCTTGGTTGGGGGAGGAAGTTCCCTTGCCTCTTGACTAAACATGACTAAACCACAGAACAAAGGTATTTCTCGTTTGTGAAAACTTACAGAGTGAACAAAACCATTGTGTTTTGGAAGCTAAGTGCTAACAAAAGTGGGGGTGCACTTCCGACACATTGCTGTACTGCTGACTTTGTAACACGTTGTGTGATTCTGGTGCAAGTCATGTACAGTGTTGTGCATTTGACTCTTTTCTACAGTATAAATAGATTTAATATATGACCATTTATTAAAACGTTAGTTTCCATTTATAGAGGGTTGGCACCTGGATTGCATGCCCTCTCTTGACGTGCACTTTGAAGTGCTCGCCCACATGTTCCCAGAGCATCAGGAATGCTTAAGTAACCATCGCTTTCTGATGTGAGCTGTGCACCTTCAGTGCTGATTAGCTCTGTAATTGCCCACTCCAGTCAACCATGACTGACAAGTGGTCAGGAGAGGTCTGGGGCTTTCAGTTGAAACACAAATGTGTTAAAGTAAATTGATTCCCTTCTTGAAGATGTGTTCGGGGTCCACAAAAGGAGACGTTCTTGTGCAGACCGGTGGGCTAATGTTTCGTGTCTCGGATTTATTTTCCTTCATCAGACTTGGACCCATAACAAGAGGAAAGAGGAGAAATAAACAAGGCAATAGAGAGAAAACG
Organism: Triturus cristatus; assembly: GCF_964204655.1. NCBI lineage: Eukaryota > Metazoa > Chordata > Amphibia > Caudata > Salamandridae > Triturus > Triturus cristatus. The sequence continues at coordinate 1,150,398,246 of NC_140593.1, read as the reverse complement.
GAAAAGAAGTAATTAAAAAAAGCTGCAATAAAGAGAAACAAAGTCGTGTTGGCCTAGAAGAAAGTGGCCTGTGGTGGAATAAAAACCACATAGCAACCCCTGGCATTTGGCAACTTCTGCAGCAGACTCCAAATTAGTAGCAGCCCTGGACCCCTGCATGGACATTTTACATATCAATCACTTGCCTCGTGCTTTCAATAAGGAGAGGGGCAGTCACAAATCCCTGTGAGTACTCCCCTCTTGCTGATTTCTAATAATATGTATTGGGATTTACAATAAATTGTTAACTGTTTTACTCTGTTCAAAATAAAGCATCTCTCCACAGCGAACATTTAAAATTATTTGTCATATCAATGCAACACAAGTGTACTACATATGGTATGTATGTTGCACTTTCAAGCTTACAGTAGCCCATATAGTTTTAGACACTTGCTTTATTGTGATAGGGAATTACAACTTGGAAAGGGGCAAGCAGAGAGGCATGCACTAACAACATAGCAGGCTTTCGTCAGGACCAGGTGTGTTTAGGAGCTCATTGTGCCTCCTAATTGGAGTGGTTGAGTCGCTACTTCTGTGTTATTTGTAGTCAGATCTGTCGGATCTGAAACTGAAATCAAAATTAAAATGAATGTTGCCAAGGGTATTGTTATATACCCTATGTGTTTAATATAGTGACTAATTTGTCCTATAATTCATAAAGTTGCTGTGGCAGTATTCAAATTTTCTTAATTGGTGTTAGTGCTACTTTAGGTGAATTCTGGTGAAAGTAGGTGCGCTAATTCTAGTTCGAGTGAAAGTGGGGAGTCAAGTGGTAGAAAAACATAGGGTATATTACAATAACCTTGGCAACATTCATTTTAATTTTGATTTCAGTTTCAGATACGTCAGATCTGACTACAAATAACACAGAAGTGGCGACTCAACCACTCCAATTAGGAGGCACAATGAGCTCCTAAACACACCTGGTCCTGACGAAAGCCTCAAGAAAACGCAAGAAGACTGAAACATGTTGACCTATTAGTGCTGTAGACTAGTAACTAGGTCTACACACACACAACACTCTTCCTTTTAATTTCCCACATCACCCTCTTTTCCTAATACATTTTTTTTGCACTAGAGTGATGTAGGGAATTTTAAACTTCACTACGCATGAGCACATGCACGTCCCTCTTTTTTGATATCTGGACACTACTGGCAAATCAGTTGGTCTACGTCCAGGCGGAGGACAGCATATATACAATAATAAAACCCTATGATGATGCTGTGACAGTACACTAAGGCGGAGAATCAAGATTTACCGCCCCCGACCTGTGTACTTATATGAGGGTTTTTTATAAGGTTACGTAACGATAAAGACCCTGATTTCACAGGAAAAGTGATCCATTCTCCCCCTCCTTGATTTTTTGTACAAGCCATTGGAAGCCGGATGGATCACAGCTTCTCATTTCCTCCCGTTTGATTACTACATATTTAAGCAGCGCACAGCTGTGGGAATTTCATTCACAGTGATAGCTGGAAGGCTGTCTAATCACTGCAGAGGAGCAACCACAAGTAGTGGCGTACCTGAAACTTACACGGAGAAAAGGAGTGACTTGATCAGTTCGAAGAAAGATGGCGGAGAATCCGGGCCTGAGCTACACAGAGGAAGTAAATGCTATTCTAGCAGAATCTTCATTACTACAAGAAAAAGACCTGACGCAAACCCTGACTCAAACCAACGAATGGGATGAACTGACCAAAATAAAGAAAGACCAAGTGAGAACTGCCATTCATGGCATTATTATGAAAGAATATTTACGGGCCAATGCGGCTCCCAAAGGCCTGTGGGTACAAAATGCTCCACGCATTTTTCTCAAAGATATGGCCTTCGTAAAGACTGGTCCTCAATCTCATAGAAATGCACCAGGGACTACCTGGTGCTTATCATAAAAACAGCAACAAGATTAGTAGAGGCTTTGACAATAAAAATACAAGTCATTGAAGCTAAACTTAAGACGACAGTTCAGATCTCGGTTTACAAGAAGAGACTAGAAGAAATAAATCAAGGAATGAACGAAACCAAAGATTACATCACTCAGAATAAGATTCAGAAACTGAGTAAAGATCTGAAATGTTTCTCAATAGAAAAAATGCACCCCTATGCGAAGGAAGACTACGTAGCACCAGATCATGGGGAAGAAGACTCTACGGGAGAATCTTCCAGTAATAATTCAGACTGGAGCAGTGATGAAGGCAATTACCAAAGACGAGGCAGGTTTCAATACAAACGGAACCAACGCCAATGAGGAAACAGATGGCAGACCCCCAGATATTTTGAACAACCACAACCCAACCTTCAACCCTACATACCAAACTTCAATGGATGGATGAATCCATACTTTGCAGGACCCCTCCTTTTTTAGGAAGACGGCCGAATTCACGAAGACGTGGGGTGACCAGGAGAGACAGGTACACACTCGCAGTATGATGAAAGAACAACCCGGACCCAGCACGACAAGTCACTGGTAATTAACCTCACAGATACAATTCTCACGGCAGACCAAGAAAAAGTTCTGAACAAAGGACTAGGTTTTGTTCCGACACCCCCTTTGGACATCTTCAAATTATGATGCGAAATAGCGGAATTCTGCAGGAAAATCAAACTAAAAGCATTCTTAATGCACAGAGAGAAACAAATTTCCGAGAGTGACACCAACTTTAGGCCTAAAACAACATTCTGCCCTCCAATTCACACGGTCCCGGTAGAAATACAGGCATTCGAGCAGGCCATAATGAAGGAAGTGGAAAACATCAAACCCACAGCTAAGAAACACTATGTGAACATGACAAAACAGGAGCAGAGAGCCCTGGAGGATTTACGTAAAAACAACAACCTAGTGATTAAGCCAGCAGACAAAGGGGGAGCAATTGTCTTATTGAGCAAACAAGGGTACAATGAACAATGTCTAGAATTTCTCGCCGACCAGAGATTCTACAAAAAGATCACCATTGACCCAACTACAAGACTAAAAAGGACAATCGATCTAATGGTAGAGGAGGCAGAAGTGAACTGCTGGATTTCTAAGAATGAAGCAGATTTCCTCAGAACTACCACTCCTAGAGTATCTTATTTCTACTCGCTACCAAAAACTCATATAAACAGAACACCACCACCCGGACGTCCAATCGTCTCAGGGATAGGGTCTGTGCTAGAACCCTTGTCACAATTCACAGACCAATTCCTTAGACCACTGGTACAGAGTACTCCAACATACCTCAAGACACATGCGATCTCCTGAACCAGCTTTAAGGCCAAACATATGACGAAAGAACCATGTACTTAGTAGGACTTGATGTAGAGAGTCTCTACACCAGTCTCCCACAACAGAAAACTCTGGACACCCTTGAGAGTATCTTATTCTCTGAAGTTTGGAACCATCATACTCCAAGGCACTTTGTTCTTGAATGTTACAGACTAGCACTCACAGAGAACTATTTTGAGTATGAAGGGATGCTATTTGGACAATGCCACGGTACTTCCATGGGCAGCACCTTTGCCCCTTGTTTGGCTGGGCTCTATGTGAGTACCTTTGAGCAACAGTACATACAAAACCAAAGTAACCCCTTCCTAACGCGAATACGTTTCTGGCGACGCTACATAGATGACATCATCATGATATGGAGGACTCCCAAGAAACACTTAATGAGTTCCTAATATGGATGAATAGTAGAGATGAATGTCTTAAGTTCACATGTACATCAGATAAAAAACCAATTGACTTTTTAGACATAACAATCTACACAGATAATAACGTCCTTCAAACTAAGACCTTTTACAAACCCACGGCACGGAACAGCATACTCTCCTACAACAGCTTTCACCCTCGCCCCCTGTGGGAGAATTTACCCTACAGCCAATTCTTGCGTCTGAGACGCAATTGTAGTACCATTAAGGACTACAAAGAACAAGCTAAAGACCTGGAAAATAAACTGCAAAAGAGGGACTACCCGGAGAAAACCATCAAGAAATGTCAAAAGAGAGCTCGCAACCAAGCAAGAGAGAGCCTACTGGAAACAACACCAAGGGAAACACCAGAAGACTTATTAACATGTGTGACCACTTACAGTACCTCCACCAACACTGTCAAGAAAATCATAAACCGAAATTGGAGGATCCGAACATCAAACACCCTACAATGGCCCAAACCACGATTCGCCAACAGAAGAACACGAAACATAAAGGACCACATAGTGCATACAAGACCAGCACTAGTCACCAATAAAGAAAGTCTCACCGCAGCATGGAACTTGAGTCCCATAATGGGCCACTACCCACGGGATCATGCACGGTGTGCAAATTAACAACAGTCACGAAAAAACTAGAACTTTCACCTAACTTCACATGGACCTTACGTCAACACACAAATTGTAACACCACTCATGTGGTGTATATGATCACATGCCCGTGCAAGAGTAGGTACATAGGCATGACATGCCGGAAAATAAAACTACGCATAGGTGAATACAAGAGCAACATCAACTGTAAGAGAGCTACCACCAAGATGAGTAAGCACTATATAGAAAACAATCACAGCACAGACGACCTCAAATGGGTGGTCCTGGAAACAGTACACATGAAAATCAACAATGTTGAACGTGTCCTCTTCGAGAAAGAACAACGTTGGATCCATCGTCTTAAAACTGATACCGAAGGATTGAACGACAATATTCCGTGGCATACATTAGTATGATTTACTAAACACAGCCACACTGTACAACAAAGCCATCATCAATCCTCAAAAGAACTGAAAAACCAAATAAGTTCCTTGACTTATTTGAATAGAACAATTTTCATAAATTGTTTCAATTAACTTCTACACCTTTTATGACCATACAGGCATTTTCTATGACCTAATAACATTATCTCCAAATTACTATTGAAACAATTGTGAAAACGGTGACTATGGTCTCTTTTCCACACTAGTTACTGTAATGCCAACCATTATGCCAACCAATGTGACATCTTCAGAGTCCCTCTTCAGTTTCTACACCGTACCATTCTATGCAAATACAGCCTCTACGCGGCCCCGCGTTTACCGGGACATCGCGACTAGAGACAGAATAAGTCATTCACAAGGAAGGATCGGTAAGCGTCCATCGCTCATACCACCAGGCAGGCAACAAACACGGTAAGGTAAATGTAACTAAACAAAGTTTACCTTTACAGAAAAGGGTCCCTTCCTCGTTCTCCGGTGCCCCGAGGAGGCCAAACAACGGCGAATTTAAAGGTAATAGCGCTTAAGTGTCATCACGCTTTTTGCCTTGTTTTATTTCTATTCGATTTTACATAGCGTATGTGAGGACTACTGTCCCCACACAATCTCGCTCCATATAGCATTATGCCAAACCGCTTTTCAACGATAATTAAATTACTCATACCGTGACTATTTTTTTAACCTTATGACTAAGTAGCATGGGCACCTTTAAAAAAAGACACTGACGTGTCGACTGAGAAATATGTGCATCTGTAAATACATGAAACAAATCGCTCTCTATTTGTTTAATCTTTGTTTCCACCACGGAATAGCACGAGCGCTAAGAAATCCCAATACCTTGACCGCGACATTGCCGAGCCAATTAAAAAACATTCGTACTCACCATTTTATAAAATAACAAAACTCATTTGAATTACCCTTCCTCCCTCGTAGTTCTACCACTTGACTCCCCACTTTCACTCGAACTAGAATTAGCGCACCTACTTTCACCAGAATTCACCTAAAGTAGCACTAACACCAATTAAGAAAATTTGAATACTGCTACAGCAACTTTATGAATTATAGGACAAATTAGTCCCTATATTAAAAACATAGGGTATTTAACAATAACCTTGGCAACATTCATTTTAATTTTGATTTCAGTTTCAGATACGACAGATCTGACTACAAATAACACAGAAGTGGCGACTCAACCACTCCAATTAGGAGGCACAATGAGCTCCTAAACACACCTGGTCCTGACGAAAGCCTCAAGAAAACGCAAGAAGGCTGAAACATGTTGACCTATTAGTGCTGTAGACTAGTTACTAGGACTACACACGCACAACACTCTTCCTTTTAATTTCTCACATCACCCTCTTTTCCTAATAATTTTTTTTGGCACTAGAGTGATGCAGGGAATTTTAAACTTCACTACACATGAGCACATGCATGTCCCTCTTTTTTGATATCTGGACACTACTGGCAAATCAGTTGGTCTACCTCCAGGCGGAGGACAGCATATATACAATAATAAAACCCTATGATGATGCTGTGACAGTACACTAAGGCGGAGAATCAAGATATACTGCCCCGACCTGTGTACTTATATGAGGGTTTTTTATAAGGTTACGTAACGATAAAGACCCTGATTTCACAGGACAAGTGATCAATTCTCTCCCTCCTTGATTTTTTGTACTAGCCATTGGAAGCAGGATGGATCACAGCTTCTCATTCCCTTCCCTTTGATTACTACATACACCTCTGAAAGAACATCTGATGAATTACTGAAGTAACATCACTCACAGTAATAGGAGAAAACAGTGGTTAATTTGTAAAAAAAATAAGTGCCAGGGATTTCGTCAGGAGGCAGCTTTGCACCAGCCCATTTCTCCTATTAGCGCTGCCTAAAACAGAACCAACTACTTACCATGAAAGTGGGGAGATGATGTGGCATAATGGCCAGACCTGCTGACATCGGAGCTGGGGAACCAGGTTCCAATCTCGGCGTTGGCACAACATCCTGTGATTCTAGACAAATCATTTAATCTCCCCATAAACAAATGAGTCCTTAGCTGGTGCTTATGAAAGCCTGTTGAGGGTTAAGTGCTGGTGCCGAGCACCGGAAACCACTGGCTCAAATTAAGCACTGGGAGAAAACGAATGTTCATGAAACAGGCCAGATTTTGCATACCAAAAGTTTCTAAAGGGACAAACTCTGCAACAACTGTTCTTGGTCCAGTCAGTGAAACCCCAGGAATGAGGTCCCAGTTATCTGTCTGGTAGAGACATGCTAAGCACACAGAGAGATGTTACAGTCTTCCTTGGATATTATGATACAATGAGTGTTGGCCATGTGAGCTCTTAAAGGTTTCCTTCATAATAACAAGATACTTTCAAAAACCTTGCATGTCTGAGTTGCTTAGCAACTAATCTAGCAGAAAAATATTACATCTGAAAAAATCTCAGTCTTGCAAGTGCATGTGTGCGTAAGAAACTATGGAAAAGAGCAAATGAAAGGGCAGGCAGAAGAGAGTAATTGCTCAGGAGGCCCCTAAGACCCTTGTCCAGGGCAGATGTTAGGACAAGACACATTTAAGCAGTCGCCTGCAGGGCAACTAGCTAAGGAGAAAGATTGCACCTAGATCTTCAAATAAGTCCAAGGGCACACATGGCTACTGGAATCCGACTGCCACCCTACGCTGGTTGCGCAAGTGGGGTTACTAAATATAATAAGGAGCACACACCTTCCCAAACTGCAGATTCAGGTTTCAGTCCCCTCTGGGGTGGGGGATCTGACTGTGGTGCAGTGTTCACAGATAGCACTTTTACTCCTCTGTGTCCCTGACAATAGCAGGTTCCATGGCCTCTAGGCAGAGTGACTGGAATTATACAATTCTGTGATCCCAGTATTTTCCAGGTAATTACCTATTTTGTTTACCTTACTTGTCACATAATCCACTGTCTGCTGCGCAATTTGCAGATTTTAACATACAGCTAATTTTGTTTCTGGCTGAAATGGAAAAATGTTAAATAAAAAAGTTCCACACTAGGATCCCTGCAGTGGCAGATCTTCTGCAGAGATCACCTGGTCACCTTTTAGTTACCAACTGCTGTATTCAGGTCTTAAACTGAAATGTTTATCAGGCAGTATTCATTTTTATGTATTTATTTGAAGGTTTTATATAGTGACTTATCACCAGGACAGGTATAAAAGCACTTTACAGAGAACCAGTTGTGGTTTATATAAGCTCGCAAATGTAGGTGGGTTGGAGCGGGAAGATGGGACGGAGACAGGGGGGCATGACGGAGGAGGGGAGGTGTAAATAAGAGGAGATAGCTCACAGTAGGAAACACCTGAGCGAATACACCAGGTTGTTTTCTGTATGCGGCAAAGATGACGATTGCAACTGGTAGGCCGCCATGTTGCTTAGCCTCTCTCCCTTGCGGTGAGACTTAGAGGGGTTGTCTTGAGGCCTTTCCTTTCCCAGCCAAGGTTGATATGGGAAGACCTGCTAGAAAGGCATTGCCTGTGTCTGTTCTTGAAATCACCAGAGTCTGAGCTGGTGATTTGAATTCACTGGAGCAGAGAAGATGTTGGATTTCCTTCAACTGATGGAGGGGAAAGTTGTGCTTTTTCGTCAGCTGAACAATCAGAGTGAGTGAGGACTCCAGTGTGAAGCCCAGATTCGACTGTGGGGCATATCCACAAGGTGGCAATACAAAATTATTGCCCCTTTTGCGGCCGTCTTCGGCCGAAAAGCGCTGATAATTTTATCGCTATATCAGCAATCGCGTGAAACCTTGCCTTAGCTCCTGTATTCCTAACGTCCATCTTTGCATCTCTAATGAGATGCAAAATGGGCGTTCCTCCCCAGGATAACGGGAGAAATGTCGCTAAGCGACATTTCTCCTATTATCAAGCCTCACGCAAAGCAGCATAGCGACAAGAATAGTAGCGATAACCTCTGTTATCGCTACTTTCCTTTTACGCCTGCTTTGAAACTGACTTAGCTAATGATATCCTATGGCAGGTGGATATCATGGCTAAGTATGTGAGGCCCTATCAGCAAGCTATCACCAAACTTCGTTGGATTATCGCTGGGTTTCCAGTGATAATCTCACATTTGGCAGTTAACGCTAGGATTTTTATCGCTTTTGATATAAGCGTTGCTAATAGCACGCTATCTCAGCGATACAAATCCATGCTAGCCGGCGATAATTATCCTAGCGCTAAGTGCGCTTAGTGATAATAATCGCCGGTTGTTGCTGATATGCCCCTATATTGGTCTGTGCATGGTTGTATCTCAGGTTGGATAATTCTGAGTGCATAACCGGGTCAATTGTGGTGGAGAATGTGCAGGGGATGAGGTAGAAGCCAGTGAGAGACCATCCAACCCTTTTTGTAGAATGTGTAAACCCTGCACCACAGATTATTTTAAGTGCAATTTGGTGCCATCTATGGATTGATTTAGCAAGTTTTTCCATATAAAGATGGAACAAGATTGAAGAGAGAGTGGAGCCTTGAGGAACACTGCAGGTAAATCTTTCCATTGCAGATGGGAAGTTCCACAATTGTACAGCTGGGTTGGCCAGTCTAGAAGGACCGGAACAAGCGTAGAACCAGTCCTCTGCGGCCCATTCTAAGCTCCAGGGTGTTGAGGATGAGATTCTGGTCTATTGCGTCAAACACCGCTGACAGATCCAGAGGTACCTGTAGGCAAATGTCATTATTGTCGAGGATGCAATAGGTCTTCATGGTTGCTGTTTCTGTGCTGCACTCCTATGAAATGTTTGGTTACTGTATCATCATAAGAACCATATTTTATGAAAATAATAAAGACTTTATTCGAAATCATTATCGGACAATTGTCTTTCTCAGGAAACATTGAATGAAAGAAGCATTGGCAATACGTAAAGAGGAGTAAGTACTCAAAACCTAAAACACTCCTATGAAATCTGATTGGATGTTGTAAAGTAGGTCGTTGTCGCTGATGGACTTCTTCAGTTGGAGTTCAACACATTTTTCAGTGGCTTTTCCTTACCGCGGGAGGTTGCTGATCAGTTTGACATTTTTCATTCTGTATTAGGTGTCTTGAGTATGGGTGAGCCCAGACCAGCTTGAGGTTATTGGGGAACAAACCTTGACATAGCAATGTCTTGATTAACGTGAGACAGAAAGGGGCCAACAGTTTAAAGTTCTTGATTGTTATGGCTGGATTGGGGCCTCTGAAATTGGTCGCATTTCAATGATTATTATGGCTTTTTCTTCAAGATCGAACTTCTGGAAGGATAAACAAGTGGTGTTTGTTCTTATGACGTTAAATAGGGCACAGGGTTCTGTGAGTGGGAGACTATATCCTGAAAAAAAAAGTTGTTTTTGTATTCCTAATTTCAAGTTCAAATAGCTTTCTGGCTTTCTTTAATTTAGATTTGTCTAACTTGTTTTATTTCATAACCATTGTGTTTTGTAATGAGAAAATATAGAATAACATGGCCTCAATATGTGCTGTATTAGGCTGAATAGCTTTCTTTACCTGGCGCATATTTAGTGAACCCTGCCATATATTTTTCATCCTTGCTCACCACATAATTTCAGCGGCCATGACTTATATACATATTTTACCTTTTTTTTCTCAATAAAAAAGTACCTTTTGCTGCCCATCTCTAATGAAAATTCAGGTGCGGCAAACTCTTAATGGATGACTAATACTTGCATGAGAGCTATATCCTATTAGCCAGTGTCATCCAAACCTTTTGTGGAGCATTTTTTTTATATGTGTGGCATTTCTTGGAAGGCAAATTTTAAGAAGTTTTTAAAGTTTAAAACTTGAACTTCACCTTAAGTCGTGCAAACGTTTTGAAGCATTGTCAGATAAATGCCAGTATATTTTGAGATTATATTCTCACTAATTGAACTACAAACAGATTGAAAGTGGATGTATATTTTTTCAGTATTTTCCTAGACACTTAGGTCAATCTGTTAGCCATCGATTGGATACTCATGAGAGCTCTCTATGACTATGTTCGATCAGTCTTCTCGATCTGTATTCCGGTTGGGCTGTACCATGCTGTGAGATACCCTGATTTGGGATCTTGGGATTGGGTGGGGGGCTATCATACTGGAATGGGCAGTGGAGAGATATGCCTGTACAACTGCTCATTTAATGTTAAAGTTCATGCCAGGCCAGTTCTGGACTCTCAGTTCTTGCTTAATGGCCAATCTCCATTGCGGCATACCCAGCTAAAAGGTAGCGGAGGAAAGGTCATTTTCACAAACGTTCAGCCACCTTGCACCATTCAGTACCATTTTAAGCCTGTAACCGGCTGCTCCTGTGGCATGATATGCTTCTAAAGAACTCACAACTTCTTTGTTCTATCAGTAAATAACTTGTAGGAATTGGTGTTCCCTGTAATGAGATGTAAATAGACCATTGATGTCACATATTGTACAAATAAGCCTTTGCATAGCCATTTGGTCTTTGGTTTGCTAATGTTTGTTCATTACAGGTATAGACTTTGACAATGTGTAAGGAAGTCATCCTTTAGGGCTTGATCACCCCCATCGTTTGATTGATACTGGTAGTAACTGACTCTGATTGTGCCCTTGGCTCTGCGTACCACACCCGGGGCCAGTGCTCTGCTTCAAATGGATATGGTGGTTAGGTATAATTACAAATGGCAATGACAGACCCCTGTAAGCCCCTGGTATATACTAAGGAAAGGTGGATTAAAATGTAATATAAGTCCCTAATATATAATAGGGCAGGGAGGCTTAGAGGCCCAGTAGATTTCTTGCATTGGAGTGTGACCTGCTGCCTTTTGCAGACTGCCTTTAAAGTTAAATGATATGAAAATTCGATTTTGGAATTAAAGGTGCTTCCAAAGTAGTAAGCTACCTTATTTTTACATATAAGTCACCCCTAAAGTCCCCCCTAGGTGCCCCAGGGCAGGTGTAGGGTGCCACGCAACTATAAGCAGGGACAATATAGAATAGTTTTATATTACCTGGTGAGGGGAAAAACCGCCAATTTCATTTTTCCCCACTGTAGATACTTAGCTCCGTAGGCTAACATTGGAATATTTTATTTAAGTATAACTGTTGACAGGAGCGAGCTAAAAAATTAATTGAATGACTTAAAATGATACTTATGATAAATCCAACAACTTGCCACAGTTAGAATTATAATAACTATCACAGAAAATAAGGTATTAGATTTTCTTTTCTGCAAGCAACATTCAGTCTTCCAACTGCCCTCTCCTGATTGTGAAGTGGCCTGCTAGAGAGACAAAGCATTTCCTGTGAGTGGAGAAATATAGCTGCAGAAGCAAAAGGCAGGATGAGGGACAGTCAACCAAACTGGTCTTAAAAGGAAGAATTATTCTTTAGGACAGCACAGGCTCAACCCCAAAACCTGCATTACCAGCCACACAGGAGTCCCTGTAATTAGATTAGAGAAGGGGCTGGAAGGGAGAATGTTAGAGAATCTTAGCCACACCAGTGGGTTAGGTTACTGGATCTAATCTCCAAAGAGAGAGTTTACACATTTTGGAATTTGGAAGAATAGTGCTTTCTGGGACAAGAATATGCCACCCTTTAGAGGAAGTGGTCAAACCTGAGGGTGGCACCCTGCGTCCCATTGGTCAGGAGTGCCATCCTGCTTGACCCCCAGGAACACTGCATAAATATAGAAGAGTCTGCACCCTAAAGGTCTGCACTCTGAAGGGGTGCACCTGAGAGCACAGCCCTAAGGGCTTTGCCTTGCTTCAAGAAGGATTAAGGAGTGGACTCCCTGCAAGCTACAGAATAACAGAGCCTACCTGCACCATCTCCACCAAGAAGTCCCCATCCTGGAGTGCGTCCAGTGGACTTTTAAGGATTTGGCCAGGTGCATTGTGGAAATTGTAGTCCCAACATCCCAAGGAAGAAGATCCAGAAGTTTGGTGAAGTTTGGAAACTTTTTGATAAAAAGCTCCATAAGGTGACTGACTCGACATCTAGAGTCAGGCCGGCAACCTCACATTGCGACCAGGCCTGGATTTCAGGCTCATCCCACTGAAAGCTCTGGAACTCCAGACTTCCAGAATTTTGTCGAGGCCTCCCAGAAAACCAAGCTGATGACGTTGAAAAGGAGCCTCGCATGACTTTGAGAGAAAAAGCTCCAGAAAACGACTAAGTGTAAAGGGAACATTTTGAGCTAGCTTCCCGCTTAGTGTATCCGACCAGGGCTCCATCACAGTCGGCCTCAAACATTGACTTTGTCCCAGTAAAGTATGACCAGATGTCCCAATTTGCCGCTATAGGTTTTTAGTACTAAAAATTGTTTATTCTTTAAAAAATCACATCTCCAGTTCCCTACATTGGATTATTTTCATAAAAATATACCCTATCTTTAATAAATTAGTGTTGGATTTTTATTGTGTGTTATGTCACACCTATTTAATATATTGTTTTTTTTAAATGCTTTACACACCTGTCTCCTAAGGTAAGCCTGCCTGCTGATTGCCAGCTACCAAAGGTTGAGCAAGGGATTAATTTATTGAGACCGTAACTGAACCTTTTATGTGCTTGTGGATTTATTACTAGTGATAAGTCACTATTTATCACTACTAATAAACCACTTTCCAGCACAATGCTTATAGAATTTTGGTGCAAGCATTGGCAATTAGAGGTTAACGGCCATTTTGGAACGGGTCTTTCGTCTACTTCCAAGATGGCTGTCACATGTTTTTAGATGCAATGTGACTGCCGTGATGAAAGAGTATAACAATACTGTTACGCATGTATGGCTGTCATGTTGCATCTAGACCCAAGGTGATGACCATATGGAAATACACAAAATAACATTCAATGATAGCAACCTGCCGCTATTCTATTTACCAATGATTCCCTCTCATGTTCCCCTAAGTTCTACAAGCATTGGCAAAGCCAACGGTAGCGCTAGTGGGTAGAAGGCGGAAGGTCGGTAGGGCAGTTGGCAGGGGAGCAGAAAGAGAGAGAGAGCAAGGGACTTGAAAGAAAAATAAGGGAAGAGCCCTCAAATCCAGAACAGAGAAGTGAGATAAATAAGGCAGCCATCCAGTCACGAGGAAGGGGCTGCACTAAAGCACTTTTTCATATATTGTATTAGTCACACTATGTTTTCGACAATAGACAGCTAAATCTAAAACTGTCTGCACATGAGACCTAAATAGTTCAGTGCCCTGACATCAGCACTAGAAGGATACATTGAACCAATCAAAAACAGGGTGAAGCCCAAATGCTCCAGGGGCAGCACAAACACAATAATGGAGAGGAAAGCCATTAAACTAGGTGCAGGGAATTGAAATAGACAAGAAAGGCATCCATCTATGAGAAAGGGGCACATGCTAAGCATGGATTCTAACAAGCATTATTACAGTGTGAATCTTCTCCCCTTAGGATTCGTCAGAGGTGGTAAAAAACACCAAAATCCTTCCATAGAAAGGTAATCAGTGAGATTTCAGTCACAAAATCCATACTTTCTTACAGAGAAATAGCAATCCACCTTAAACTTTGTTGGAAATGAACATCTTTGGCGTGGTATTCCCCAGATTTGTGCCTTCTTTAGCTAAATTGATTGGCCATAGGACTTTGAGCACTTTATTCCTATTAAACAGTGGTGAAATGCTTGTGCTCTCCCTTTAAAACATGGTAAAACTGGTATAAACCTAATTGTCACATTTAATTTACTTATAATTTCCTAGTGTATGGTACTATGTATACAGAGGGCCTGTAAATTAAATGCTGCAAGTGAGCTGCATGACTAATTATGCCACCCACTAAAGTAGCACTGTAAACCTGTCTACAGGCCTGTCCTTCGAACATGTGTGCTTAGTTTTAAACTGCCATTTCGACTTGTCAAAATGAACCACTTTCCAGTCCTACACTTTCCTTTTTAATTCTTCTAAATAACCCCTAATGAAGGCCATAAACGCCCTTAGGGCAGGATGCATTGTAGTCAAAAAGTAGGGACGTATACTTACGTTTTATATGTCCTGGCAGTGAAAATACTCTAAAGTAGTTTTCCACAGTAGCAGGGCTGGCTCCCACATAGAAAAGAATGTGGTTACATTATAATTCCTTATAATACCTACCTACAGCTCAGGATCAGCTAGAAAAATGACCAAAGGACTTGTTGTAATAGAAATATAAAACCCAACCTAAAAAAAGTCGAATTTTAAATTGCTAGTTTGAAAATGTCACTTTTGGAAAGTTGCAGTAGCACTACAAGGAGCCTAGCTACCATTTGATATGCTGTTATCTACTTGAACAGACAAAGGGCCAATATCTGATTTCATTGGTCCTGGTTATTCATTCAACCATTTTTTCATTATTTCATTATGTAATTTTTTCAAAACATATATGTCTGAAATGGAGAAAACACTTTTAGTTTCAGACAAGGGCAACAAAATTAATTGTCAACATGAAAAACAACATTCAATACAAACCACTTTTCAAATAATACATAAAGACAACTCCAAAATAATACAACAAAATGATACACTAGTCAGTTATTTCAAAAACTTCATACATATAGCAATATGATTATGTGTGGTTTGTAGAGTCCTTAAGGGGATGTTACCCATTGGGAACAAACATAGAGACAGCTGGGGTTGAGTCAATGTTAGAGTTCCCTCAAAGCTGCTTGTGTTCATAAATTGTTAATTCCTCAATGGTGGAAAAATGCCAACGCGTTTCGAACCCAGTAGCACTCATGGGGCCCTCTTCAGGGCTTTTACTTTGGTGTAATCTAAAAAATAACAATATTGAACACAGTTGCTATTTTCTACATACTCTTTCCTTTCTAAATGTCTACAGTATAAATGTACCTTATACACTACACAATACCTGGCTAGTGTGTACTCTTTTGCTGCAGATATAACGCGTTTTTCATCGCTGGTGATTAAAAGTCAAATCCTTTGACTGTTTTATCAGATGCTCTAATGGGTGAAAAGGATTCATTAGGCCACTAATTGGCTTTAGAACATATTCAGAATAAATTTAGAGTTTGTGTGGCATCTTACTTATTTCATCGCGACGTCACCGCCTGTGTATCTTTTTTTACTTAGAACACGGGGGTCTAGCGTGAAGAGACGATCTTTGAGTGTGGATTCAATTCTTTCTGCAAACAAAGAACAAACTTGTAATACTTGTCACATCTTTAAAGATTGCCGCTTTGCCTCATGGCCCACGGAAGAAAGAAAGGGGCTTTCTTTAAAGTTCGGGAAACTTTGATGTTCTTTCCTCTCAAGCAAGGAGTGAATCCTTCCTCATTTCACACCGCAACGGAGGCAGTTACTTCCGATTTGGCAAGCTTTTAAACAGCCCGCTTCTGGTGGATATGCGAGTTGTTTTCTGGGTATTGTAGTAATTCTGGCAGGTCGAAGATCTTTCTGATTTTTGGTGCGAGCGTTGTAGGCGCTTTTGCAGCTTTTTTATGTCATTAGACATTCAACATTTCAGGTGACATTTTTTTAGGACAGGTTTTATTAACTACCTACTTGAGGACGAAATTATGTTGCATGCTGGAAGTTGTAGTGATCACAGGGATGACTGTTACAGCCTGGATAATTTGGATATTTTGTTCAAACCTTTGATCATACTGGTGAATTTTAATATCAGATACCCCTCCTTCTGTAGTAAGGCTACTTCAATGTTGCTTCCTCAATGGTTTGGTTCAATGACTGCTATCACAGAAAGTTTGCATTTATATGTCTAAACCTAAAACTAACTTTCTGCCAGTGTCCAAGTGTTATGTAATCCCTGCTGGCTCCCTGAAGTGAGATGTGTATTCCTCGCAGATATTGAACCAAGGGCCTGGGTGTGGGAAGGTGAGGGTCTTCCCGGCAGGATGGCTAGCGACGAGACGTGCCTCTGCCTTGATTACACTTCAAAGGGTCCTGCCCTGCTCACACAGTTCACTGGATCTGGTGCTGAGTGATGTAGAGCCCCGCAGATCCACGTAACATAACGAGATACAACACAAACCTACGCAAAGCCCTGCTAAGCCACGCCACACCGTCCTTGCACTGAAGTCAGAAGATAAAACGTCCAGCAGGACAAACCTGGGCCTGTATCAGGGATCACTCCATTGTGATTGGCTTCAACTTGTGACTTTGTCCCAGTCTGAAGGGACCAAGCACAAGCAGTTGACGCTTCACTCCTTTTGGCGGTATATTTTTACCCAAAATTTTTAAATCTAATATGTTGAGTTCTACTGATTGGATTCTCGTCTTTTTGGTCTTATTTTATTTATTAAAGCATTCTCTTATTTTTCTAAATTGGCTTGGGATTTGTTTTTACTGTATGAGTGCTGCATAAAATACTTTACACATTGTCTCTAAGTTATGCCTGACTTCTTGCCTCTCTGTAGTATTCCATGTTAGATGCTAATATGTGTTGTCTCTTTAATTGCATGATTCTATGGTAGAACCATGTCTAGGTCATGGTTGGTGGGGTTCTGGGAAAGCAGTTATCGACTGGCTGAGATCTGGACAGGACGTTTCTCTGTCATCTCCTGTTTCTCTATAATTACTTACTAATTGATGAAACTCCAATGAATCTACTTTGGAAGTATATCAACGTCTACTTAGAATTTTTGTGGCAAGGATCCATGTTACAATTTGGTACCAGAAGTGGGGTGAACGTCGTACAGCGAGCTGACCCTCGGGACTTCATTGGACTTCCCATTTTGTGACACAGTGCGTTTGAACAAATTTTCGGGAACGGAGTCGCTGTGTTTTGATCCGATATGTCTACTGGATGTGTCTATATTTAAAGAGACTATCTTTTGCATAACTCTATGTGGATCTACTTCCACTACAACTCACGTGACGAAGGGCTTCAACCCTAATGTCGACGATCTACACCAAGTAGGTGTTATTTTACACAAATTTTAAGACTTTGGCCCCTCCGAGTGCATCGCACTACGAAGAACCGTTAAGCTAAGCAATTTTCAAAGTACACCATTGCTTACCTCGTGACACCGTTCAGAAGGAGGTGATCACAAGCAGCGCTCTGAATTCCATGTTCCAGCGCTCTTCCTTCTTCTGTCTGGCTGCGGTGCATGCTGGGAGACGCGTTGACGCGCTGACGTCATACGCATGTTGGCGGCCATTTTGAATTGGGAGAAATTTTGTTCGTTTTTCAGTAGTTAAGCTCAACGAGAGCGATTTCAATTAAAGAACAGGAGGAGAACAGGAGAGAAACTACACGGATGAAACAACGCCTGCTAGTGTGACACGGTGATTCACACACCACAATTCAAAGAATTAAGTACAGTGAGTTACGAAATATTTCGGGGTGGGGTTTTAAAAAGTTCCTCATTTTTACTCAACTGTCGTCGATAATAATATTAGACATTCAATTTTTTTGCAATGGCGTCCAGTCAGGGTGTCATTCAACCAGCGGCATTTCTACCAAAAGCAGGCAAGCCTGACCTAAAATGGGCAGAATGGCTCAGAGATTTTGAAAATTACCTCACAGCCATAGATGCAGACAATTACTCGCCAAAAAGGAAATTAGCTCTTTTGGTCAACCATTTAGGTACAGCAGGTTGCAGAGTCTTTGATAATTTACCAAGGCATCCTGCCCCTACGGCTGAAGACACAGTTTGGAATGTCTACACTGAAGGGAAATTACGCATGGCTAAACAATATTCTGACACTCCAAGTGTCCTCCTTGAAAGATTTAATTTCGCAATGTGCAAACAATCCAGTGAAGAATCGGTAGAAGATTACATAGCGACTTTGAGAGTACTAGCTGAAAAGTGTGAATTTGGACCTGAGATTGATACTTACATCAGGGATCAATTTGTGTTCCATTGTTTTTCAAAGAAAGTTCAAGAACGGTTACTCACTTCACGCAATCCTAATTTAGCTGAAACAATTGACATAGCGAAAAGCATTGAGAGGTCGATTGTTACATCTAAAGTGTTGTCCGGTCAGTCAAATCAAACGCTAGGTTCTAATTTACAAACAACTGTACAACCGGTGTGTTCCTCCAATGTAAGTCTGGTTTCTGATGAGAATGCTGTGTGTGCTATCACTAACAGGCAGTCATATAACAAAAATAGGACTTACAAGAATCAACCTTCAAGAGGTCAATTGGTTTGCTTCCGATGTGGTTCAAGAAGTCACATCGGGAACAACCCCAGTTGCCCTGCTTTGGCAAAAAGGTGCACTAAATGCCAAAAGATTGGTCATTTCCAAGGATCTTGCAAGAGTGACACAAACTTTAATTCGAATAGAGTCAGGGTATCCAATATTTCATTAGAAGAACAAGATGTTCAAGATTGTACGACAAAATTTGAAAATATGGTGGTCACTATTGAAGTACCGGAGTCACTTGGGAAACCTATCAAAGGGCCATTAGTTGATATGAGTATAGGTGAAAAGACAATTCCAGCAATGGCTGATTCTGGAGCCCCTGTCACTATTCTTGCGGATTGCACATTCTATCAGTTTTGGCCTAATACCATGGCACTTATTGCTCCTGATATCAATCCCAAAGCTTTTGGAGAGCAAGACATAGAGCTTTTGGGTTATTTTCTAGATAAACTAGAGTGTCTTGGAAGAGCTGTTAGGACACAAATTTATGTGGCTGTTAAAGGAAGAGACATCATAGGTTGGAAAGATCTTGCCTTACTGGGTATCATATTACAGCCTGGTCAAGACCCTCAAATTGTCCTTGGTGATCTTCCTTCGAGCATGGTGGCAAGTATCCAATCTGATATGGAGGTGGAAAACATCATAAAGTCTTTCCCTAACGTGTTCAAAAACACAGTGGGTGTGGTAAAAGGGTATGAACATAACATAAGGCTCAAGAAGTGTCCTGTACCAGTAATACACAAGGTCAGGCCGGTAGCCCTTACTATCAGAAAGGATCTAAAAGCTCTACTTAATAATTTAGAAACTGACGGAATAATAGCGCCAATTGACTCCTCAGAATGGATTTCTCCGGTGGTTTTACGGAAAAGAAGGAATGGGGATCTTAGGTTATGTGTAGACTTAAGGTCTTTGAATCAAAATATCCTAGTAGATTGTCATCCGTTACCCCTTATACACGAGATGTTAGCAAAGATAGGGAAGTCAAGGTACTTTTCCACTATAGATCTACACTCCGCTTACCACCAAATTAAACTCACCTCAAATTGTCAAGCTCTTACTGCATTTGTGACTCCCTTTGGAGCCTATAAATATTTAAGGTTGCCATTTGGATTAGCATCAGCGGCAAGTGTTTTCCAAAAACTGATGGATAGTTTATTTGATGACATCTCACAAGTACAAGCATATCAGGATGATGTATTGATACATACTGAAACTGAAGAGGAACACATTTTGATCTTAAAGAAAGTATTATCTATCTTACAAAACAGGGGCATGACATTCAAGGCTAATAAATGTAAATTGTTGGTCAATGATGTTGAATATATAGGCCACAACATTTCACGAGAAGGCATCAAACCAAAATTTTGCAATGTGGAAGCAATACGTGATGCACCACCTCCCACAGATGAAGACGCTCTGCGCTCATTTCTGGGTCTGTGTGAATACTATGCTAGATTTGTACCAGGGTATGCGCGAGTGATTCAACCATTAAGACATCTTCTCAAGAAAGGTACAAGATTTGATTGGAGTGACACTTTACAGGAAGTTTTTGGAAAAGTGAAATTGTTGGTTATTAATGCCCCAGCACTACACCCATTTGTCTCAAATGCGAATTCCTTTATATCAGTGGACGCCAGTCAGAAAGGCCTTGGTGCAGTTTTTGGGCAATGGATAAATGGTAAAGAACAAACCATTGCCTTTGCTTCTCGCACTTTGACCCCTACTGAGTGCAATTATAGCACAATCGAGCGTGAGGCACTCGCTATTGTTTGGGCGGTACAGAAATTCAAAACGTACATTTGGGGTATCCGTTGCGAGATTTTCACAGATCATAAACCTTTAGTCTCTTTGTTATGTGGCAATGGTCTAGGGAAATCGTCAGCAAGGCTAGTTAGATTACTATCCAAACTGCAAGAATATAATCTTAACATCAAATACATTCAAGGAGGTAAAAATATTCGTGCTGACTGTTTGTCTCGAATATCCCTGCCTGATTGTAGTGAAGGTGAGGATGATTTCCACAAAGATTGTGTAGTTGGTCTGATAGATGCTGTCGATAAATGTAATGTAAGCTTTTCTCAAGAGGAGTGGGCCGCTGCAATGGAACTTGACGAAACGCTTAAGAAAGTGGAAATTTTCAACAAGAGCAAATGGCCAGCTAATAAGGGGTTGAGCAATGAGTTAAAAAGTTTTGCTCAAATCAGTGAACAAATATCGTTTGAAAATGGGGTTTGTGTAAGAAATGGTTTGTTTGTTCCTCCCATATCATTAAGAGACAAGGTTATAGATATTGCACACGAAGGCCATCTAGGGATTTCAGCGACATGCAAGACTCTTAAGGACATATTCTGGTGGCCATGCATGGACAAACAAGTAGCATTGTTTGTAGACAATTGTCCAAGTTGTGTCGTATCAGATAAACATTGGAAAGTTCACACAAAGCCTTTGATCACTGTTCCTTTTCCAGAATTCCCTTGGGATAAATTTGCATTAGATTTTTCAGGACCTTTTAACATACTACCCACAGACAAAAGATACTGCATAGTGGCTATAGATTACCATTCTAAATGGATATATTATTCATTTGTTGAAGCAGCCAAGTCCATCAATGCAGTTTCGTTTCTTCAAAACATTTTTAAAATTGAGGGCACTCCCAGTTATGTCATTACTGACAATGGACAACATTTCACCTCACAGTAGTTCAATTATTTTTTTGAGAGGGCTGACGTAAAACACTGTTGTGTCGCTCTTTATAGTCCTTCATCTAATGGATTAGTTGAGAGGGCTAATCGTTTCATTAAGGAAGGGGTACAAACGGCCATTGCAACAAATGTTGAGGTAGGTGCTTTCTTACAAAAGAAAGTATGGGCCTATCTAACGACACCTCATTCCACAACTGGAATCACACCTTTCAAAGCACTTAGGGGTAGGGAAGCTAGATCTAAATTGGTGCCACAATGGTTCACGGATCTAGAAGTTGGCTCCTCGTTGCTTAACAAAAGGAACACCATGACGAATTATCAAGAGGTGAAATCTAGAGTTGCTCATAAGCAATTACTACAAAAGAAAAACTATGATGGCACCTCCACTCATCATGTTCCTGTTATCAAAGTAGACGATTGGGTTATTATAAAAAAACCTTTTAAAATTTATAAAGGCCAATCTAAGTTTACTTTGCTGGTTAAGGTAGTGAAAGTTACTGAATCTTCTGTGTTCCTAGGGAACAGAGGGTGGTGGAATAAAAACAGTGTGGTGAAAGTTTCTGATGGTCAAGTTAAGATTTTTAACAAAGTTTACTCAAATGAATGTAATGAAGATGATGATGGGTTTAATTTTGGTCCTGATTTGGATGACAATTTTAATCCAGATAATATCATCACCAATCCTAATTTGGATTTTACAATAGACTCTTCAGGTCAATCTACTATTTCCATGGATGGGGTATCTACACGTGATCATCGTGTTTGTAAGATGCCACAAAAGTTCAATGACTATGTACTGTATTGATTGTTGTTTTTCCTTTTGTTTATGGGGGGAGGGTATGTAGTATTCCATGTTAGATGCTAATATGTGTTGTCTCTTTAATTGCATGATTCTATGGTAGAACCATGTCTAGGTCATGGTTGGTGGGGTTCTGGGAAGGCAGTTATCGACTGGCTGAGATCTGGACAGGACGTTTCTCTGTCATCTCCTGTTTCTCTATAATAACTTACTAATTGATGAAACTCCAATAAATCTACTTTGGAAGTATATCAACGTCTACTTGGAATTTGTGTGGCAAGGATCCATGTTACACTCTCTTAACAAATACTCACATTTCTTATAAATAAAAATTCATTTATACGTATGCTTTTCACGATTAATATGTCAGGCTTAAAGAGTTTATCATATCTTTTCATAATAAACAGATCAGACCAATGACATATTTCTTGCTAGTGAACCTATCACTCTAGATGCTATCATTGGCTACTCTTCGTAAGCAGCTGAGGCCTCCTGTACTGAGCGTAAGCTTCCCCATCAGGCATACAGTAATAAACTTGTGTTGCATATAAGATTAGCGTTGGAAAAGCAAAATACTATTTCAACTAAGCTCGCCCAACAAGAATTCCGACAGTGGAAATCTTTCAAAGCCACGGTTTGCCAGAAGGTGTTATCATCACCAAAACCTTTGCCTACAAGGGCCATCTGCGAGATTCTGTAAAACACAATACCTACCTGTAGGCTTTAATACAGAGTAATAGCAATCAACCCTTTAATGCCTCTTGACTTGACCATATACTTTTCACAATCAATTTGTTAGAACTACTGCCTTTATCGTAATGTTTCATTCTAAGGTCTATAACCTTCATGTATGGCTTGTTCCCATAACCAAATGAGACCTACTGTGTTGGTCATAAACATTCCCTCAAGGCAACCATCAGGTATATCGTAATAACGTTAAAAATATTTACAAAATGCTGTTGTCAAAACAATACAAAATCCATACTTATAGAGCCTAATAGGCACCACCATATTGCAAATTATTTGTTCCTGTGGTTTGGTCGGATGGGTCATCAAACCCATATCTACTATGGAAATCTGCGAGTTTCCATGTAACACAATACCATACCTGCATGCAGGCTTAAGCACAGTGTAACAACAGTCCACCCTTAAAAGCCTATTGCTTTAAACACATGCTTTTCACAATATGAAAATAAGGCCTGTTTGCTTTGTCCTAACTTTTCCTTTTAAACAGATTACACCAAAGGAATCTGACATAACTGTTTCCTTTAAAGTGATAAGGTCTCTAGCATTGAGTAATGACTTGACACTTTATACAATACAGGCCTACTGAAGTGTGCTTAAACTGGCAACTATCAGGTATACATTTATAAAATTACACATATGTAAAACAATTCTGTTGGCAAAACAGTATGCAACCGCTCTCAATACCGCCGAACAAGAAGTTTCAGAGTGAAATTCTACTCCAAGCATTTGTCAGAGTGCGTGACCAACACCAAAACCCTTGCCGACTACTGTAATCTGTGAGATTACATGTCATCAAACCAGGACCGGCTTTAACACTGGTGGCGCCCAGTGCGACAATGTTTGTTGGTGCACCCCAATGACCACCTGTGTCACAGATTCCCTCCCTACCACCCTTTAACAGTCTCCATAACCACTCTCTCACAGATGCATTAAATTAATTTTATAGCGTCACTCATAAAAGGGAAGGGTGTCAGAGCACTTTACATAACACACACATTACACAGAGACCATCAATCATAAGTGTGTAAATCAGTGTGTAGGACATGTTACATCAGACAGATGACAACAAGGGGTGGATTCACATGTCATCCATACAGGTAGGCAGTATAGATGATGAGTACTTGGTCTGGAGAGGCACAAATGTAACACAATGGATCGGGGCTCTCTTTAATAACAAGAACTGATTTCTACCCAAATGAACCCTTTTTGCAACATTAGAATAATGAAAGTCTGGGGGGAAAATCCATACGCTCTAATCTATACCTTGAAGTCTGCACGCAGTTCTTGGATGACAGTTAATAGCTCACTGTAAACTGCACCTAAAAAAAAAAAGTCTCTGACAAAAGCAGTAACCCACTGACCTTTTTACATTATATTCACTTTGTGATCTGCATGGTACATGTTCTTTGCAGCAGGCACATTAACCCTTGGCGCTGCCTTACCATGAATCAAAACTTCCATGAGTCAAAACTCCTACTAGACAAAGCTCCAATCTCACCAGGAAGAACATTAATCACTGGAGTTTTCTTGACATTTTAATTGTTTCCTGAAAATTGCTGGAGGCCAGGAAAGCAGCAGCAGGTGCTTTTAAGCACAATATGAACTAGCATACAGGCGCCCCCATGCCAAGTCTGCACCTGGTGCGGTGGCACCGGTCGCACCGCCCTAGAGCCGGCCTTGCATCAAAAACCTGTCTACAGGATGTAATTTAATGCGATAACAATGCACTTTTAGATGACTATTGGCATTACCGTGTGCTTTCACAATAAATATGCCAAGCCTTTTACCTTTGTAATAACTTTTCATAATAAACATGCACGCCCAAAGCAACTGGAATAACCTCTCTGCACACCAGTCAAGCCTGTAGCTGTTATCTTTGGCTTGTGACCATAACCAACTCAGACCTGCTGTAGTGAGCGTTAGTTGTCCCACAATGCAGCTGTTGGAGTGCGAAAACCCTGGCAACGGGGAAAAAGCAAACCCTCCTTACCGGTATCCTTCCCTGTGTCACAGACCCTACGTCACACTAACTCATTTACGCATGCAGTCATTGGTGGGGCCCATAACACCATCACTCACACTAACCATTCACCGGTCTGCACGCAGTTGGAGGGGTGAGCGGTTCAAGCGCTCGACATGTGGGGGAACACCTTATGCCCTATAAGGAAAGAAAAGTTAATTTTACAAAATATACATCAATACCCCTTCCACCTACAGATCTCAATCCTGAACATCAAGGCACTCCCTCCACGTGGTCAATGGACCAATTAGTTGGATTGGTTGATGGTGATCTAGAACCAGTTAAAACACATTTCAAGATTCAGATATTAACCTTCATAATAAACCACAACTCAATTCTTGTTAATCAATATCTGTTTATCTAAAATTTCTGGAAATATTATATTTGCATTAGGAAAATATTTATATATCAAAGTTCAATTATAGCACAGAACCTCATATTTACCTAATCTGGCTATTCAGGGTCCTCTATGTCATCGGCCAAAGTTCATAGTTCTCTGCTCAGCACGCTACAGTCTCAAAGGATCGGTAAAGACCAGAGACGTGCAAGCATCTCTTAGTGCCCATAGAATTTTAGGAAAAGTTCTCCGTCATCAGGTAATTGGGCAGTGTCCGGACCATCTAGGATTCAGAGAATGCAGCAGTCACCCTAAGTAGTAGAGTTTGCGTAGCGTCACCGTCGTCGTCGTTGTCATCGGAAAGAGCGATCGCCAGTCAATAGTTAGCCATCGGTCCGTAGGTAGGTCCCTCTCTATTCTATCATGTACTTTTATAATAAAATCACAATAAAAAGTTACATTTTGATAATTTCGTATGGTCGTGATTGGTTGGTTGAGATCGTCCGATGAGGTTTAGCACAGTTTGAGCGGTGAGGTCACAAGTTCAGTCCGTACTATTTTTTTGTGAATGTTCATTGTCTTGTCACTTGCCCGTCGTCCCACCGTGGCCTTGCCTTGGTACAGTGGGATATGGGTCATGAAGAGGCCGTAGGCATCTTTGTCGCTCACGCGCGGTTCACTCTGCGCGTTGTGGGACAGTGGCCACTTCGTCGTGCCGCGTTGGCGGCCATTTTGGGATTTAGGCCCAAACGCCAACTTAAGCGAAACAAACACAAAAGAGTAATTAATACATAGAAATAATAAATCTAATGTTAACCCCGTACTAATCCCTCTATGTGCTTGTATTTATCTAGCGTATAGCAACATTTAAAGCATTTATATTCGCCCTTTTGGTCCTCATCTCGAGCAACATTACAAAGACATTACAAAAGCAACATATATCATGCAATATTCTATTTATTACATATACTACTATTAGTATGTGTACACATTTTTTGTCATTAGATTATTTAGCCATGCAATATGCAATTCCACGTGTAATTTGGATATTAGTAATGTTGGTTTAATTATTCATGCAAAACTTCATTTAATAATATTATAATTAATAGATTATTCGATTAGTATTTTCATGCAGAATGGGGGAGGTATACAAAATGTTATACTACCCGCTCCATCAATCCCCCCTTTGGTGATTTTATCACCACACCATTACAATTTTGTATCTAATTGTCAAGAAAGTGAAATGAATTCTTTAGTTAATTTACATTTCTGTTTCCCCAATTTCTTCTCTGCTAGCTGTTTCATATATGTTTTCTTTCATCTCTTCTAATTCTACTTCCTCAAATTCCCTCTCTTGTCTCTTATTCTGCCTTCTTTTCAAATTTTCTCTTTTTAACTTTTCCTGTATTTTCTTCTTTTTAGGACACATACAAACTAATCTTAGAATTAATACTATAAAAATCACACAGGTTAATGGAAATAAGATTCTACCTATAAAGGTACTACCTAAGTTTATTAGGAAATTTTTAATAGAAGAAAGTTTCTTCCCAATTTTCTCCCAAACACTTTCAACCTCCAGTGGTTTAATTTCCTCATGCAATTCATTTATATTTTTGATGTCAATTTTCAGATCTTTACTTTCGTCGGGAATGTAAGTACAACAATGTTGAACTTTCAGCATTCCGCAGACTCCACCCTCTTTTGCCAATAATATATCAAGGGCAAGTCGATTTTGCATTACCATGGCACGCATGGCAACCATTTCAGTATTTACCAATAAAAATCCTCCAGCGGTGCTTGTTGACAAGCGATCCACAACTGTTGATAGTTTTCTAATTTTGTGTGCATTCAGAGATATTCCCACTGCTGGTATCAATGCTCCAAAAATGTCTCCTACAATCTCTGACCAAGATTCTTTCTTTCTACGAGCTAAATGACTACCTAACTTATGTACACCATCTTCTCCTCTTCCCATGTGGAATATCTTTGGAAAGACCAGACCTACATAACATGTGCCATACCAATGGTCTGGCAAACAATAATATGCCTTGTTCCCGCAGATAAAATATAACCCAGGAAAAACTGGATCATTTCCTCCTTTATATCCCCATCCAGCCATGATTCGGTATGTATCATGGCACTCACTGTTACCTACAAAGTAATTATCATATGCAGTTTGATTCCTTCTAATACACAACTTCCCTTTCTGGGGCCAATCTAAAGCCATAGTTGGACTAGCTTCTCCCTTCAAGTGTTTTTCCATTTCAACATCCCAGACTGTCTTCTCCTCTTTTCTCTCAGATGCTTTCTTTTGCATTTTTAATCTCCTTTCTTCAACCATATCCAAAAATGTCTTTTCTTCTTTCTTTAAACTACAAGTCAAATTATTCCTAAATAGGTATTCTAATGTTAGCTCCTTAGTTTCTAAGAAAAATTCACCTAACACCTTAGCAGGCTTTACTTTATTCAACTTGTTATTTGAAGGTACTTGTGAAAATATGTTATCTACATCTGAAAAATAGTATTCTAATTTCCCTATTTTATAGAACAGACTAGCTATTACACTACAGGTTATTCCATATGTTACTGGGAGGTGATGGTAGGTCACTCCCTCCGATACAGATGCAGGTAACTGCATACAAACATAGCAATCTCTCACATCCATTGTCTTTACATATCCATACAAAAGTTTTGAAAACACATTGTTAGAGAAATCATTTATAGACCTGTCTTTATGTAAGTGATTTCTATCCATTTTAGTCGGGTATACTTTCTGAATCTTTTCTATATTAGTCTGATTTTCACTATGTCCTTCTATTGTGTCTATTGTAACCTTAAATGAAATCATTAAAGCTAAGATACTCCATAGAAGCATTAGCAATCCTGTACAACAACAACACATTTTAAACCACCGCCTTAAAAGTACACATTTAGCTTTTCTACTTTCTGTGTTTGCCATTTTTGCAAAATGATCAGTGTCTTTTGACTTAGCCTCTTTCTACTTCACAACTAGTTTTGTCTAACCCAAGGCTCTAAGCACCTACTTGGTTCTATTGGTTATGTCTTTTCCAGTATTCTATTTTCTTTCCATTAGCGGCATCTTTGTTGTATTCAGTTTGGCATTTGATCATCTTTTACTTTTCTCTCGTAGTCTTGATACAGAACTTCCTGAACATCCGTCTCTTCTCCAATATCGAACAAGATAACTCTCAGGATTTCCGATTCTTCGTCTTCCTCAACTTCTTCCGTTACAGTCACCTCTGGATTTTCATGACTATCTGCCTCTTCTTTTATTTCAGGCAGGGCCACATACGACCATTCTGGCGACTTATACTTTTGGTTGGGTTTTCTCGTTCTTTTGTTTTCCTCTGCTGTAACTATTTTCTCACCTTTCGACTTTTCTTGAGTTGTTACTTCATTAACCTGCTCTGTTCTTGGTGAACTCACTCGTGTCAGTCGATATCTTAATCTCTTTATCTTATTAGGCCACATTTCATCTCTTGCTGGTCTTTTTGATTTATTTCCTTTGCTATTCTGTTTAGCCCTGGGCGTAGTGGGCGTAGTTAGGCTACGTGAAGCAATACGGAGTGGGGGCAAATCTACACCCACCCCCACACTTCGCGTAGCCCCACTACGTGCCACCCGCCTCCCTCCCGCCCTCATTTCACGATTATTACAAACATTAGATAAATAAAAATTACTTACCTGAGCTGCCGTGTCCCGGGGCTCCATCTTGCTGTTTCCTGGATATCTTCTTCCTCACGAATGCGCATGCGCGGGTGCCCGCGCATGCACATTTCTCGGGAGAAATGCGCATGCGCGGGCGCCCACGCATGCGCATTCGTGAGGGAGTAGCTATCCAGGAAGCAGCAAGATGGCGCCCCGGGACGCGGCAGCTCAGGGAAGTAATTTTTCTTTATCTAATGTTTGTAATAATTGTAAAATGAGGGCAGGAGGGAGGCGGGTGGCGGGCAACTCTGCTTCGCCGCGGGGTGTGCGTAGTCTGCCCCTGCTACGCCTACTTTGCGCAGCGCAAAGTGGGCAGTACTATGCACACTTCGTGGACGGAGCGGAGCACTGCGCCCACCCTTAATTCTTTTCAGCTCTCCATGTTCTTTTTCTTAAGACTCGACCTTCTGGTATTTCCTCATCACTTTCTTCTGATTCTTTTTCAACTTGCTTTTTGCTTTCAGCTGTTCTTTCCACCACTTCTTTTATTTTCCCTACTTCTGTCCCTTCTCGTGGTTCTTGCACACAATTTTCCTGCTGACTAATTGCCCCTTCCTCTAACTGGATGTTGGAATTCCCTACAACTCCTCGGGGTTCTTCCGCAAGAATCTTTCCCTCTCTCTCTGTATCTTGCACCTGTTAATCTACTTTTGTTATTTCAGGTGGAATTTCTCTCAGTTTTCCATCAAGAATCTCTTTATCAATAACTTACTTGATTGTTTCTACACTGCTTTTCTTTTTCCCCGAGCATTCCGGTATTTGTTCTCTCTCTGAGTCTGAGCTGGTATCAGAAATCTGTAATCTTCTTCTCAAGGGAATATTTTTAACGATCAAACTTGGTTCTGTTTCCCCCCTTTCAGGATTTTCTCTTGTTCATGTTTCTTCCGCATCTGATTCAGAACTAGTCTCTGACTCTTCAAAATATTCTCCTTCTTTGTTATCCACTGGATTTGGGATTCTTAGTGTGTGACTAGCATGTATCCAGTTCTTTATTCCAGCACACTTCACAGCTGTTGTTGTGGTCAAAATCACTTGTGGTTTTCCCCAACGTGGGACCAGACAGTGTCTTCTTCTGTGTACTTTGATTCTCAACTAGTCTCCTGTGCTCAGATCATGAGCTTGCTTCTTTTCAAGGGTGGTGGCATCCGCTCCAACCTGATGAAACACAGAATGAACTCCGTCAGTCAGCCCCTTACAGTAATCCAACACCAAGTCATCAGTTATAGGCAACAGCTTGTTGACTGGTATGAAAACATGTCGCATTGCTCTTCCCATGACAATTTCATGGGGACTCAGACCTGTGTTCCTATCTGGAATAGATCTAATAGTCATGAGTACTAGAGGCAAGACATCAGGCCATTTCAAACCTGTGGCTAAACACATTTTTCCCAATCGGTTCTTAATGGTGCCATTCATTTGTTCCACCACACCAGAAGCCTCTGGGCGATACACACACTGTAGTTTCTGTTGGACATTCAATGCTTCACAAATCAATTTCATGATCTCATTATGGAAATGCTTTCCTCTATCTGATTCAATTGTAACTGGGAACCCGAATCTAGGGATAAATTCCCTCAAAAGCAGTTTTGCTACAGTAATTCCATCACTCCTTCTTGTGGGATATGCTTCTACCCACCTTGAAAACAAGCAGACCATCACTAGAACATACCTCAACCTATGACAGGGCGGCATCTCAATGAAATCAATCTGCATTCTGGTGAAAGGCCCTCCTTCTCGAACTATCATTCCTAGACTTACCACTGTTTTTCTTCCAGGATTGAACTGTTGACATATAAGGCATCATTGACAAAGACTCTCAGCTACCAGTCTAAATTTTGCATTGTACCACGTTTGTTTGAAGGACCGAATAATCGCGTCCCTCCCTATGTGTCCCTGTCCATGATACATCCGTGCCATGGCAAACACCATACTATCAGGCATGACTGGTCTTCCATCTCGATAAACCCATACATGATCTGTTTCTCTTGGTGCACATCCTGCTTTTACCCATTGTCTCATTTCCTCATCTCCTGCTTCTTCCTGCAATTGCCTCACTTCTTCCCAGGTACCCACAATGTTAGTAAACAGTAGGGGGTAAGAATTCATTTCCTTCTCTTTAGCCCTGTTAACTGAGTTCTGATTTCGAGCACAATATTGGGCCATATCGTTGGCATATTTATTTCCAACCGTGATATAATCAGCGGTTTGTACATGAGCAGCACACTTCACAACAGCCAATTGCTTTGGCAGCTGTATCGCCTCAAGCAACTTTCCAACCACTTCAGCATTCTTTATAGGAGTTCCACTTGAAGTCAGAAATCCTCTCTGTAGCCATATCTGGCCAAAATCATGCACAACACCCAAACCATACTGGCTATCAGTTATCACAGTGACTCTCACATTCTTTCCAATCTTGCATGCTCTAGTTAAGGCTATCAGTTCAGCAACCTGAGCTGATTTTACTTAATGGTGGGCGTAGTGGGAGTAGTGGGGCTACGTGAAGCAGCACGTAGTGTGCCCAAATCTACGCACACTACGCGCTCCGCGTAGCCCCACTACGCGCCACCCGCCTCCCGCCCGCCCTCCTTTTAAAATATACCCTGAATTTATAATAAATAAAAGGAAAGACACTTACCTGAAGCGCGGCGTCTCCGGGGCTCCCTCTTCCTGGTTTCCAACTTCTTTCGAGAAATGCGCATGCGCGGACGCCCGCGCATGCGCATTTCTTGCGAGAAATGCGCGGGCGTCCGCGCATGTGCATTTGTCAGAAGAAGTTGGAAACCAGGAAGAGGGAGCCCCGGAGACGCCGCGCTTCAGGTAAGTGTCTTTACTTTTATTAATTTTACATTCAGGGTATGTTTTAAAAGGAGGGCGGGCGGGAGGCGGGTGGTGGGCGGCAGGCAGCTACGCTTCGCCCTGGCGTGTGCGTAGCGCTGCCTGCTTCGCCTACTTCGAAAACTGCGAAGCAGGCAGCGCTACGTACACTACGTGGGCGAAGCGTAGTGTCACGCCCAGGGTTAATTTTACTCCCTTCAGGTAGGATGCCTCCATTACTGCTGCAACTGTGCACACTGCATATGCTGCACTTAGATTTCCTTTGTCTGTTCTTAAACATGACCCATCTACAAACATCACAAAGTCACTCTCAGGCAAGGGTTCATCCTTTATATCAGGACGTGGTTTGGTACAGAAATTCAATATATCCAAACAGTCATGATCCACTTCGTCCCTGACTTCAACATTTTCAGCATCAGGCAATAGTGTTGAAGGATTCACATTTAAGTATCTTGCAAGGCTCACATTCATTTCACCTAATATGATTTTCTCACACTTAGTCAGCCGACTATGCGTCATGAATTGAGTGGGACTCCTTGTTAAAAGAATTGCCACATCATGGGGTACATACACTCGCACAGGATATCCCATCACAATTCCCTCACTTTGTTCCAGACTCTAACAAGTAGCAGCTACTGCTTTCAAACAACCTGGCAAGACTACAGCTACAGGGTCTAGCATAGCTGAAAAATATGCAATTGGTCTTCTCAATTTTCCATGTTTCTGTATTAATACAGATAGTGCACATCCATTCCTCTCACTGCAGTACAACTCAAATTCCTTATCATAGTTAGGCATTCCTAACGCTGGCGCTTCACACAAGCTGTCTCTCAATTTCTAAAATGCTGCTAGTTCTTCCCTATCTAAGTCAAAGGGATCTCTCACATCACTTCTCGTCAGGCGTACCAAAGGTTTTGCGATCAGGGAAAAGTTACTTATCCACTGACGACAATATCCAACCATTCCAAGAAACATTCTCACTTCTCTTTGCGTCATTGGAGCTCTCATTCCTTTTATTATTTCGATCCTGTCTATAGTTATTTTCCTTAGTCCTTTTTCAATGTTATGTCCTAAATACTGAACTTCTTTCTGACAAAATTGCAATTTCGATGGGGATACCTTAAGTCCTCCGTCTGCCAAATGATTTAACAATGCTATGGTGTCCATTACACAGGCTTCTCAAGTTTTCGACGCCACAAGCAGGTCGTCGATATATTGGACTAGCACTGAATTCTCAGGCATTTCTAAATCTTCCAAAGACTTTTTCAATATCTGATTAAATATCGAGGGACTTTCTGTATACCCCTGTGGGATTCAGCACCAAGCCAAAATACGTTCGCCAAAACGGAACGCAAAAATTTGCTGGCTATCATGGTGCTACGGGATGGAAAAGAAAGCGTGCATAAGTCAATTACTGTGTACTATTCTGCATCATGAGGAATCTGATACAAAATCACAGATGGATTTGGTACAATAGGACAGCACGACACCACAATTTTGTTTATCTTTCTCAAATCCTGCACTATCCTGAATTTTCCATTAGGCTTTTTCAATCCCATAATTGGTGAATTACATGGACTACTCATTATTTCTCTCAAAATTCCTTGTTTAATCATTTTCTCAATTATAGGGGTAACTCCTTCAATTATCTCTGGTGTCAATTTATATTGAGGAACATTTGGGTAGCTTATTCCTTCCTTCACTGTTACCTTTACGGAATCCACATTTCTCATCAATCCTACATCTTCTCCTGTAAAATCCCAAAACTCTGCTTTCACTGTCTGTTTCAATTCTTCTGGTAGTTCGTCAGGGTTGAATACAGCATAAACTTCAGTAATCTCAGGTTCCATATTAGCCATAGTCATTGTATACAGTACGTCTTCATCGGGGGTCTCAAATGCTATACCATCAGGGGTACAAAATATGGTGCAATTCATTTTGCACAACAGGTCTCGTCCTAATAGGTTTACAGGACTTGAATCGCACACAACAAAGCGGTGCATTTCGGAAAATTTCCCTATATTGACTTTTACTGGTTCTGTGAGATACGTTTTGATTTGTCTGTTGGATACTCCAACCACTTGGATTATTTCATCCGAGAGAGGAAGATTCTTAACATCAGCTGACCGAACAGTTGATCGAGTAGCACCAGTATCTACTAGGAAAGTAATATTTTCATCATTTACCTTTCCATCCACAAAAGGGCCTGTCTGGTCTACTTCTAGAGTTGCGCCAAGTACGCACTCTTCTTCCTCCCTTCGGCACCGTCAATAACCTTCTTCTGACTCACTCTCATCGCGTTGTAGCCAATACTGCGAAACAGCGCTAGCGCGCGGCAGCTTAGTTACCTGTTCTTCCTTGTAGAATCCTGTCAATACAGTATTTCTGTGAATTTACGCTCTGTGGAATAGACGGCTTTGATACCTGATTCTGTTGGGTAACAACCTGCTGCTGTCTCTGCAGTTGACCACTCACCTCTTTCTGCACCTGCGGATTCAATGATGCATTATCACCATTAGTATTCGGGGGAAATTTGCACTCGGATTTCTAGTGCCCTATTCTTCCGCAATTATGACATGGCCATTTCTTTTTGGCTTCTTCAATATTGAATTGTCCCTTTCCTTTTCCAGTATTAAATCTAGGTTTTGGTCCAGCATTATTTGCTTGTTCAATCAATTGTGCTTCCTGTCTTTCTGCCACCTTTACTTATGCCCACATAGCCTTTTCTTTTAATTTACGCAGCTTGGCCTCAATTTCATCACTAAAATACTTTGCATGTCTCAGTACTTCATCTATTTTCTTGTTCTGCCAATCCACTGTATGCTGCTTAATCATTTCACTAATTTCAGGACGTAGTCCATATACAAATCTGTATACAAAATTACTTACATCCTTTTCACTCAAATTTTCGTCACCACTAAATTGCTTAAAGGCAAGAATTAACCTTTCGTAATATGCATGCACTGACTCGTTAGTTTCTTGATGAGTTTGGTCTATTTTTACCCTATCGGTCTCTTTGGGAGTTACTTTGTTTTTCAAGAAGGTAATTACTTCTTCATATTTTTTCATCACCTCTGGATCAGGAGCACCTGTCTTTGGATCTCTAGGGTATTCTTTTGTAGGCCAGTCTATTACAATCTTACACTCTGTCCATAAATCTGCTGGTACTATTATGTCAAATAGGCTATTCAAATCAATCCACAAAACTTTTGATAATTTTACAAATCTGTCCACTTGTCTATACCACTCAACTGGCTTCTCGCGTAGTCAAGGGAAATCATTTGTGAATGACAAAATATCCTGCCTAGTCCAAGGAACATGTACATATCCTCCTCCTGGAATTTCCCTCATATGGCATTCTGTCACTATCTTGTCTTTTTCTCTTACGGGGAAAGCTGCAAACGTCTTCTCTGAGGCATCATCTCGTTTTCTAAACCACCTGCTTCTCCATTTATCCACATCTCCCCATTTCCTCAACAAAATGATTATATCTTTAATCTGGATTATCCGTCCTGTGGTGTTCAAATTTTCAATATCTTTCTCAGTAAAATCTACTCGATATGGCTTTTGCAAAGCCTTTACCTTTTCAATGTCTATGCCCATTTCATTTGCTACTTCCTCTAGTCTCTCATGTAGATTCTTTCCTCTCCAAATTAGACTTTTGCACAAGAAGAGTAATTTCTCATCCTGATAGGATTTTAATTTTTCTGTAGGGATAGTTCCTACTATTAATTCTTCCAAAACCATCCTTAATTTGGCCACATCTATAGACTGAGATTCTCGATCTTTTCTCTGTAAGCTCCTTAACCATTCACTTAATTCTTCTGAAGTAGGACCTACTGGTTTTTCCTCATTGCGTCAGTCTGAGTCTCTTGGGATTTCTGATATGGAATCTGTAGTCTTTATCAGTCTATCAACTAAACCTGGATTTTCTGTCAAATTTTTAGGCATACTCTGCTCTGATGCACTTACTGTCTGTCTCCATGTGTTCTCTTCTGAATTTATCCTTGGCCTCTCTGTCTGTTTATTACTGTTATAAGGAACCGTTAAACAATGTTCATTATCTTTTTGCTTATAAAAAATGGGCATTACTGGACCTATGGTTACAGAAACAGTTACGGCTTCTAAGTTTTTAGTCAATTCCCTAATCTTTTCGGTTAACTCTAAAGTTGTTTTTGCTAACTCTGCAGAATTTTCACTACTTACCTTACTATCCTGTTTTCTCTCTACTTCTTTGAAATAATTATTTTGCCCTAACTCTTGGGGTACTGGTTCAGTGTTAATGCTTCGCAAAGTCTCTCTCATTGGGGCACTGTAAACATTTCAGAATCTGGTTGATACGGGGGTGGATTTTTATAAAACATGTCGTCAAGAACATCATCCTCCGATTCATTCACTCCATACCCTTCTGACCCTATATTATGTCTTTTTTCCGTACATTTTTTACCACTAATTTCTTCAACATGTCTCACAGGAAACAAACCATCAGCCATATTTGCACTTCGCCATCTCCTCTTTCTGTCATCATGATTCTCTTGACAATGGGATCTACCAAACATGTACCTATATCTTCTGCCACTTCTCTGTCTTTCTCTGTCATGCATCTCATCTTCCCATTCCGTCAATGCTTCAAACTGTGTTGGTCTAGG
Organism: Triturus cristatus; assembly: GCF_964204655.1. Lineage (NCBI taxonomy): Eukaryota > Metazoa > Chordata > Amphibia > Caudata > Salamandridae > Triturus > Triturus cristatus. The sequence goes on along the minus strand of NC_140593.1, from coordinate 1,150,361,565 downwards.
TCTCGGTTCTAAATTCATCATTCTGTCTCTTAAATTTCTCAAAACCGCTAAATTAAATGAACTATGCTCTGGAAATGCCAAAACTCCATCATCTTTTGTGTATTTTGCCCAATTGTACAACCAAATACAAGTATGATATCCATATTTCGCAACCATAAAGGATGCGGGTGATTTTGGTGGAGGAAGTAACTGTCCCTCCCTAGTTTTAATCGGTTTGTCCTTTTTAAATAAACTCTTAATCTTTCCAAACCAGGACTTTTTCTCCTTTTCTGGTGGATCGTAATACATCATTTTTTGTCTTCCGTATATCGCTAGTTTTCCCTACAACTATTCTGTTGTTCTAACCAATTGTAGCGCGACTCACACTTACACACCAATCAGCAGCGTCTACGTCACCCTGTAATTCTCCAATCTCAGCACGACTTACACTAACGCACCAATCAGCAGCGTCTACATCACCCTGTAATTCTCCAATCTCAGCGCGACTCACTCTAACGCACCAATCAGCAGTGTCTATGTTTCTTACTGACTAGCCAATCCCAGCGCGGTCTTTCTGACGTCAGCTTTTCTCGCTGTCGCAGCTCCTGCTCCTGCTTCTGCTGACCCCTCCTTCACAAAATTTATCGGTAACTTTTCTTTACGTTTTCTTTTACTCAAAATCTGTTAGTAACGACATAAAAACACCATCATTGTCCGCTTCGCTAACCAAAGAACAGTCAATGACCTTTTTCACAAGAATTCCGTCTTTCCCGAGAGCAGCGCTTATCTCTGCCCTACTACGGAATCGTTACTTCCATTGATAAAGTAGCACATCCCTCTTCCTTACCCTTCTAACAAGCATTAGCTAACCGTTTCTCCAGAATTAAGACACCTAGTTGGAGACGTAATGCTCCTGAGAAATAAAACCAGAGTTTCACAATCAACCTGAATGCTATTTCATTCACGCACTTTCACACTGAAAATGTAGTACATTCGCACAGAATTCTGTCTTTCCCGAGGACAGCGAACAGTCTGTCCTACTACAGAATTATGACATACGTTAATAAAGTAGCACTTCCCTCTACTTTATCCTTCTAGCAGGCTTAGGGAACACCTATTACCTTTCCAGTGATAAGCGTTATCAGAGCTCCTTTTGGTCTCCCGGTACTTAAGACCAAAATTTCACAGGTGACCTTCGCTATCATACACTTCTCTCATATAGAAAATGTCCCTAGTGGCAACACACAACGAAGTTACCGAATCGAACCCAGACAATGCGTTGTGCAACTCCAATCGTCACACATTTTCCCTGTGTACCTACAGGGCAACAACAATTCCGTCTTTCCCGAGAGCAGCGCTTACCTCTGCTCTACTACGGAACTGTTACAAACTTCTGACTTCCTACATCCCAGAAGCCCTCAAACAACATAAAACTCGACGTGACTCAACATAGAGTGTTAATACATAAACCAATACTAATAAATAATCAATAAACAATTTACAAGCAATAATCACCAAACCAAAACAATATAACCATAATACTGCTACCAGAAAAACTGTTGGAGCGCGAAAACCCTGGCAACGGCGAAAAAGCAAACCCTCCTTACCGGTATCCTTCCCTGCTTCACAGACCCGACGTCACACTATCTCATTCACGCATGCATTCATTGGTGGGGCCCATAACACCATCACTCACACTAACCATTCACTGGTCTGCACGCAGTTGGAGGGATGAGCGGTTCAAGCGCTCGACATGTGGGGGAACACCTTATACCCTATAAGGAAAGAAAAGTTAATTTTACAAAATATACATCAATACGCTTTCCACCTACAGATCTCAATCCTGAACATCAAGGCACTCCCTCCACGTGGTCAATGGACCAAATAGTTGGATTGGTTGATGGTGATCTAGAATCAGCTAAAACACATTTCAAGATTCAGATCTTAACCTTCATAATAAACCACAACTCAATTCTTGTTAATCAATATCTGTTTATCTAAAATTTCTGGAAATATTATATTTGCATTTGGAAAATTTTATATCAAAGTTCAATTATAGCACAAAACCTCATATTTACCTATTCTGGCTATTCGGAGTCCTCTATGTCATGGGTCAAAGTTCATAGTTCTCTGTTCAGCACGCTACAGTCTCAAAGGATCGGTAAAGACCAGAGACGTGCAAGCATCTGTTAGTGCCCATAGAATTTTAGGAAAAGTTCTCCGTCATCAGGTAATTGGGCAGTGTCCGGACCATCTAGGATTCAGAGAATGCAGCAGTCACCCTAAGTAGTAGAGTTTGTGTAGCGTCACCGTCGTCATCGGAAAGAGTGATCGCCAGTCAATAGTTAGCCATCGGTCCGTAGGTAGGTCCCTCTCTATTCTATCATGTACTTTTATAATAAAATCACAATAAAAAGTTACATTTTGATAATTTCGTATGGTCGTGATTGGTTGGTTGAGATCGTCCGATGTGGTTTAGCACAGTTTGAGGGGTGAGGTCACAAGTTCAGTCCGTACTGTTTTTTGTGAATGTTCATTGTCTTGTTACTTGGCTGTCGTCCCACCGTGGCCTTGCCTTGGTACAGTGGGATATGGGTCATGAAGAGGCCATAGGCGTCTTTGTCGCTCATGCGCAGTTCACTCTGCGCCTCGTGGGACAGTGGCCACTTCGTCGTGTCGCGTCGGCGGCCATTTTGGGATTTAGGCCCAAACGCCAACTTAAGCGAAACAAACACAAAAGAGTAATTAATACATAGAAATAATACATCTAATGTGAACCCCTTACTAATCCCTCTATGTGCTTGTATTTATCTAGCGTATAGCAACATTTAAAGCATTTATATTCACCCATTTGGTCCTTCTCTCGAGCAACATTACAAAGACATTACAAAAGCAACATATATCATGCAATATTCTGTTTAGTATGCGTACTAATTTTTAGTCATTAGATTATTTAGCCATGCAATATGCAATCCCACGTGTAATTTGGATATTAGTAATGTTGGTTTAATTATTCATGCAAAACTTCATTTAATAATATTATAATTAATAGATTATTCGATTAGTATTTTCATGCAGAATGGGGGAGGTATACAAAACTTTGTACTACCCGCTCCATCACAGCCATCAGGCTTACAGTCATAAATCTGCAAATGTATGTAAAATTACAAATAGCAAAGCAAAATACTTCCTCTACTTACAGGGTTTGACAAGGATTCTCAAAATGAACATCTTCTAAACCCCTGGTTTGTGCCACAGGGTAATCAACAAAAAATCCATGGCTACTAAGGGAATCTGTCGGATTCAATGTAAAAAAAGTTAGCTGCAGGCTTAAATTCGGAGAAATAACCATCTACTCATAAATGTCTACAGTTTCTGCGATCAATATTCCAACAAAATAAATACCATAAACCGAGAGCCATAATTATGACCCTCTTCAGCATGAGGGCTGCCCTGAATCTCTAGGATCCATAGCAACTTGGAGTGCCTGAGAGCAGACACAAATATGACTGAATGATAGAGAACCCACTCCAATGTACTGAGAGATGCTGGCAACAGAAAGAACAAGAGGGGGCTTTATAGATTTTACAGATTTCAAAAATGAATCTATGGTCAGAAGCCTTTGGAGCTTGGGAGTGCATCGCAGGACACTGTTAAAGTAACCTAATTTTCATCCCACTTTCTCTTGTTTCTAGTTTACTTCCCATTAGTTATGGCTCAAAGCATTTACATGAGACTTTTTGTATTTGATTGTTGGGAGTATTGATAAATTTGCACATTGAGCCTTGCCACATTCAGTTCTTTTACATCTATGAAGTGGTCAACTCTGGAGAATAACGTTTACTATACCTAGGATTTTTGGTGGCTCTCATTGCGTGCCCATGCGACTCACATTCTGTCCAGTCGCAGTTGCATTTTTTTTCTTTATTTGTGGCCTGTATGATGAGGATAGGAAGGCCTTACTCGTTCCACTGCTTAGGAGTCTAAATATTAGACAATGCAGACCTGAAGTGTTACACTTACAGTTACTTCAGACAGACATGGTCGGCCATACAAGTCTACAGGTATATTGCGTCTTCCGTGGGAAAATAAATACTTTTATGTATATACTGACTTTTTTGCCGCATAACCGTTTGTTCGTAATTGCATATGCACTTTTGAACACAAGTACTGTAAATAACAGTCACATAGGTCCCAAACAAGCATTATGAAAAAGAAATAGAGTGATACCTAGATTATAGGCAGACTGTACGGTCTTTTTAAGCCTAGTACGCGAGTGGTAATTTTTAGCCCAAGTATAATCTTATATGAATGGTATATTAATTTTATTTTTATAATTATATTTGCACTAGTTAGCACATGAGCCCCTTTGATTGCATATGTGCTTTATTAAACTATGGATTATATATACAAGTCTAATTAATTCTAAACATATTTTCACCATGCGGACTGTTGAACCACAAAATGTTTTATGGTTTAAATGATTTTTTCCTAGGTTATAATTGTAAACAATATTGATAGAATCAGCTCACCAATTATAATATTTTTGATGAGGGGTTGTATGTTCTACCTTTTGACATAATATGTGTATAACTTGTATGAATTTGCATCTTTTATGTTTTTTTTAAATGAAAAAGGATATTACCTACCTTAGCTTCATAGATTCACACAAAAGTCCAGGTCCTCCTCTATGCGGCTAAAATTACTGTCCTTTAGGATTGTGCTGTGAGGGTCTGAAGTATGGAAGTCTAGAATGGAGTTCCAAGCCTGTCCATCTCATTGGCTGCAGTCCTGAACCAAATAACGAGGTGAACGGGCTACAATCACAGTTGTATCAAATGTGTTTGATCTAATACTGTAGCACAGAGCATTTTGTAGTTGGTTCTCAGCCTGTTGCATGTCAACAATAAATAAATAATCAGGCCTATAAATGTTATCATTGGCTTGACCCCATAATGAACGCAAGCCTACTGCACTGAGTATAAGTTTTGCACAAGGCAACCATCTGGCATACATGCGTAAAAATACAAATGCATACAAAATTACAGCTGGCAAAGTGAAATGCTATCTCTCCTAAAAGAGCCTAACAATTAATATTGTATTGTGTATCTTCTATTACTACGGTTTGTTCAGGTGAATTGCCATTACTAAAACCCTTGGCTATTACGGAAATCTGTGAAGTTCCATGTAACAAATACCTGCCTATAGGCTTTGGCACAGAGTCATAACAATCAATCTTTAAATGCATATTGTCTTTACCACATGCTTTTTACAATAGGTAGGTCAGGCCTAGTGCCATAGTAATAGCATTTCATAGTAAACAGGTGAAACCCTTGAAACCTGGCACGACTTTCCCCAATAAATCAATCAGTTTACTTTCTACCATTTGCTTAACACCTCACCCACTACCAGCCTGGTCATGTGCAAATAAAATCTGGCAACCCTAATGCGTGCAGTTATGAAATTACAAATATGTATAAAAATGAAGCTTGCAAAACAATATAAAACCCCTCTCAACAAGACGTAACAAGAATAATCACAGTGGAATCCCCAGGGTTTGTCAGAGTGGGTGACCATTGTAAAAACCATTGCCTGCCACACTAATCTGTGGGATTACATGTACAAAAAATACCTGTCTGTAGCCGGTCAAACAATGTGATAACAAAAGACAGTTATAGCTTTATTGGCTTTCCAACAACAAATGCTTTTCAAAATTATTATGCTAGACCAACTAAATGCCATTGTCATAATGCTTCGTAGTAAGCCGATCAGACCATATGACATCAGACATAACATTTCCAGTGCACTAACCAGGCCTATTGGTTGTCACCATAACTAAACCAGGCATACAATTTTGAGTATCAGCATTCCTCACGACAACCGTCAGACACACAGCCATAAAACTAGAAAGGTATATAAAATTACAATTGACTAAGCAAAATACTATATCTTTTAAAAGGGCCTAACAATGATTCTCCCAGAGTAAACCTTCTATATCCAAGATTTGTCACACGGGGTAACCAACACCAGAACCATTGACTACTATAGTAATCTATGAGGTTCTATGTTACAAAATACCATTCATTAGGCTTTACTATATCGTAATAACATTCCACATTTAAATGCCTATTGACTTCAACATATGCTTTTCATACTAAATATCTCACGCCTAGTGCCTGTATCGTAAAATTTAATAAAGTAAACAGATCATGCCTAGTGCCATTAATATCGGCTTGCCCCCATAATCAGCTAAGGGCCTCATTCAGATCAAGAGGGATGGGTTACTCCATCACAACGGTGACGGAAATCCCGTACATTGACATTTTAATCCCATTATATCCTATGGGATTTATATTTCAGCGGGCGGGATATCTTTCACCGGTGTGATGGAGTAACCCGTCTGTCAAGATCTAAACCAGCCCACAATCCTGCTGCATTGAGTATAAGCTTAACCACAAGCCAAAAAGTGCAATAAAAGCAGACATTTTAGTGGCAGCACACAAATGTGGCAAAATCAAGTCCTGTACTCGAGGGGACCAACATGGGGTTGGAGTCGAAGCCCCTCTCTCAGAAGCACTCGGAAATCAATTTTTTGTTAATCACAACAAGGAAGTAACAAATGCACTGTCAAGTCAGACCTAAAAATCCAAGTAGATTAGTGTAGCCCTGGAATCCACAAATTGCTCTCAAACACAAAACTTCACTCTGAATCCCAGGGTAATGATAGAAGGGGAGGGTGCTGGGACTACAATAGATTCCTCATGACTGCCCTGCTCCCATCTGTGCTGTTGCCAGACAAAAGCAAACGCCATCATTTATCTAGGTAACCCAGACAATTTATTAGCATTGAAATGTCATGTGTATTCAAGGCACATTCGATAGATCAACAAAATAATCACACTTGTGTGGAGGGGATATCATTTTTCCTGAGAAAGCACATAACGTCTGCCTAATTAAAACATGTACTCTTGGCTACCAACATGTGGACAGACCAAAAATTCCTCTTTGTAATGCTCCTGAAAGTAGTTTTTTGGGTTGATCACATTACATCTGGTGACAACTGCACTGCGCTGTCAAGTCAGACTTAAAAATGGGTATCAGTGAGATCACCCTATATTCAGTAGGCCTGTGGTGTTGTGGTGGATGGACCTCTAGCAGAGGGTTTACAAGGGCAAAGCCAGATCAAACTAGGCCAATAGACTCCGACCAGCTTCCGCAACTCCAAGTGGGGTGAGGAAACTGCAAGTGTGGTTGGACTGGAAACCCAGAGATTTTTTGTGGTTTTCGGGTTACTCTCCCCTTCTAAGTGGGGTTCAAGAACCCTAATGTACCTCTGATGTAGCCATTCAACAATGCACCCTCGAGCACCACATTTTGCTAACCTAGGGCCATATGTAGGAAGCCAAATTGCGATCGCAAATGCTGAAATTCGCCGAATTTCAGCGTTTATGATCGCAATTTGGGCAGTGTGCTATATAGCACACAAAAACCCACATGCAAAATAAGGAATCGCAAAATTTGCGATTCCTTATTTTGCTAATGCATTTAAGGAATCCCAAATTGCGATTCCTTAAATGAAATGTAGGAAGCACCCAAGTTGTGCGATTTTGGCTTAAGGAATCGCATATTACCACCAACCTCAGGTTGGTGGTAATTTGCGATTTCTTTTTAAAATGCACTTTTTTGCATTTTTCAAAGTGCCATGTGGCGCACATACATGCCCTTAGCGCATGTATGTGCGCCACATGTGCGCCACATGTTTATTTCAGGGGTGCAAAAGGATGTCCTATTGACACCCGTGCAACCTTGAAATGGCATTCTCAATTTGCGATTCTCTAATTGAGAATCGCAAATTGAGAATGTCTTCCTATTCATTCCTATGGGCCTTCTAGCCCATAGGAATGAATGGCAAGGTATTCCTTATTTGCGAATCTCTATTTGGGATTCGCAATTAAGGAATAGGTGGGAATCGCAAAATATTTTGCTAATCCTACCTACATTCCGTTTTGCAATTCTCTAATTGCGATTCCCTAAAAACTGCAATTAGAGAATCGCAAAACGCGTTTTACCTACATATGGCCCCTAGTTGCTTGGAGTTCTAAAAGGAGAACACAGATAATGCGGCTAGTCACCTCCATAGATGCACAGGAGTAGAAATGTTTTTCTAGCTTCAAGATGCAGACCAGTAGGTTCGGAAACTGAAATGTAAAGAACAGTAAGTCTGGGACAATTGTTAATATTTAATACCAATCCTATCATTTTTTCATGGCTTTAGTTTTTCCTTGCTTTCTATTTTTGACTTTATTATTGCAGAGTGCACATAACCTGTACAGCTGTAATGTTTTTCTAACTTATTCTCCCACTCAAACATTTACAGATATATTTTTTAGACGCTATTAACACAGGGAACAAGATGTATGTCTTTGAAGAGCTGGCAACGCAGGTCTCTTCCAAGTGAAATACAACCTGTTCTTTCAGACATCTCTTTAATGAAGCAATTTGTTTATAAGTGCCTTTCCTTCAGGCCACTGTTTTACCTGGAGGAAGACCAGTGTGTTCTATTACTTTATTTTCAAGACCAATATCAAAATACATTATAATTAAGGCTACCTGCTCTATATTTCTTATTGTTACACATAAAACAGGCAGACACAATTTTTTTCTCTCTATATATTAAAAATTCAAAAGTACACAAAGTCGGTCTTCTTTTTAGTGACTCTCCTTGCTGCCACTCATGACTACCTGGTTCAATTCCAATTAGTACTTTATTTCGCATTTAAGAGCAAATGCATAAAAAGTTCAAATAAAAGGATATACAAACGTATGAAATAAATTATCATAATAACTTGTGTCTTAAAACCATTTTTCTTTCATAAAACCCTTCGTAAAAAGCATAAATATCATCTCAGTAATTCAATTGTATCTTGATGCATTTACATTTTTTGCAGTTTGCTTATTAAAAGAAATTTAACATTTGATTACGTTTGCTAATCTATGAGTTTTTGATTCTGCACACAAAAACGAGGCCACCGCCAAGCAAGCATAAGGAGTCTCTAATTGTAACATAACAAACAATGCAGTATTGTAATTATTAGACAGATTTTCTTCAATAATATTTTCCTCTCTGTTTTGTATAAATGGCAGAAATACTTAAGATCCCATTAGGATGGCGGGCGGATTGAAGTCCGCCCGCCATCATCGCGGTGCTGGGACTGCCCGCCATACGTGCGATGGTCCCGCACCGCCGATAAGGATGCGACCGCCAGCCTGGCGGTCGCAGTCCGCATTTTCGACATTGCGGCGGGTGGTGCTTATTGCAGCACCCGCTGCAATGCCAAATTGACATGATGTGCATTCCCATGGGCAACGTGGCAGGCACCGCGGGGTGCCTGCCACCTTGTTCATGGGAATGCAGGGGGGTACCATGCCCTCCAAGTGCACCCCCACCCCTCTGGGGGCCTGCAACGGGCCCCCAATGCACATCCCCACCAGCCTTGGCCTTTTCAACCAGGCATCATAATATGGATGGCGGTGCCTTCTAGGCACCGCCACCATATTATGCCTCAGCTCCACCCGGCCGGCAATCATAACGATTGCCGACCGGTGGAAAAGCGGCGGACAGACTTTTCGTCCACCGCGATACCCCCGCCATAATAATATGGCTGGGGTAAATCAAGTTGGGATGGCGGACGGATCGCCACCACCGGCCCAGCGGTGGCGATCTGCCCACCATTATAGTCACCCCAATATGTGGATAATTGATTGTTTTGATTGGGAGTCACACGGACATCATCCCAGTTGGCCCAGCATTATAGTTACATAGGCCAACCGAAACCTTATTAGTGATGGTGATTATTGGTCACACAAGCAAGGTAAGAAGATTGGCTGTGCACCAATAGGGGTCTCTTATTATATGCCATTACCATGGCTTTAACTTTGTATCTATGTTCTCTTTCTTGAGCACATTTCTCTATGAAACTTTTTATTAATTTTGCCTTCGAATTGCCACATAATTTTAGACCCATATGCCAATTTCATGACATCATTTATGATACATTGGTTTATCTGTACTGACTCCCATTTCCAAATTGGCAACCAGAGTAACAAAGGGGCCTGTTTGATATGTAGGGTAAACCTAGTTCTTTGTGTGTGATTACATTGGTACACGCCTAAGGGGCGGACAGTAACCTCTTGGTAAACCCATCCTCTATTTTTTGAAGAGAGCCCACATTGGTTATACCCCAGATTGCTGCACCATATGTAGCCACAGATACAGTTTTGGCCTAATAGATTTTGACCATCTCTGGTATTGGTTTGTTACCCAGATTCAATGCGAACCTGAAGATTGCGGCTATGCTTTTGTTCATCTGTGTGGCCCCCCGAAGAGACCATCAAATTCCAATCTAAATTATTGTCGAAGATTGGCTACAATGTCAACTTTTCTTTCTTCGATGGCATAATTTCCTTTTTTTAAACTTTTTCTAATACACATAATAAAAGACTTTGCTTTGTATACTTGTAGAGCAAGGTTTTTCATCAAGGATACGTAATTATTGATGCAATTTTGTAGGGCTAAAGGAGTTCATACCAGCAGGACCGCATCATCTGCGTACAGCAAGATGGGGAGCTGTATTGTACTTGTGATTTGGGTGTCTGTTACCTTTTCAACAAGGTGCTCATTTAATTTGTTGGTGTGCAATGAGAACAGGAAGGGTGTGAGTACGCAGCCCTGCCTTACTCAATTTGTAATAATTAAAGGTCTGGTGCATTCACCCAGCCTTCCGTGGTGAAACTTCGCTGTGGCACCTGCGTACAGTTGTCTTATGACACAGATTATTGCCGCCTCCACCCCCATTTGCTCCATGACTTGCCACAACTTGTTATGGTTAACACAGTCAAATGCATCAGAGAGATCCATAAATGCGATATACAGATTCTTTTGTTTGGCCTGTGTACACTTTCCTGCTAGGAGTGCCAAGTTCAGGCATTGGTCCACAGTCCCTCTATCTTTCCTGAATCCATATTGCAGCTCCGCCAGGATCCTCTTCTCACATGCCCAGTCTTTCATTCTCTCCAGAAATATTTGGCCCAATTAACTTTGTCGTGTTATCAATTAAGGCGATTGGCCGATAGTTTGCAGGATCAAAACCATCTCCTTTTTTGTATATCAGTACAATAATGGACTGTTTCCAAGACGGAAGGGGGCCCATGATGCCAGCGGCATTAAATACTAGAGTGAGTAGAGGGACCCAAAAGGTTCTGTAGTTCAGAAAAATATCAACTGGTGCCCCCATCTGGTCCTGCTGCCTTTAACGATGATACTTGCGACAATGCACGCTCTACCTCCTCCATATTTAAAACTAGGGGGTGAGTGCAAATTATCATGTCCGGCTGTTCTACAGAAGTACTTGTATCCGGCCTTTAGAAAATTTTTGGGAAGTGATCTATCCACATATTTTCGTCAATCCACACGCCTGTGGATGGGCCACCTACTTCTTGTAGAAATGGTGCATTAACCACTACCCAAAAAGATTTAGAATCACTTTCATTGGCTGCTGTCCTTAATTTCTCCCATGCTTTAGATCTTAGTTGTTTTTCCGTTTTTTTATTTTTTTTTGTAAATCTAGCTCAGATTTTTAATTTGTAATTAATCCCTTGGTTTAACTTTTAGGGCATGGCAAGGGTTGACAGAGGCTTTTGAGCAGGTATTATCAAACCAGCGAGTTTGTAGCTGGTTACCTGCACCCGATGGGCGAATTAGTTGTTGCTTGATCGCCTCTAGGATCTTCATAAATGCAGTAACTACTTGAGGTTTATTTGTTAGATGGTTTAGACAGGAGGTAACCTCATTATAATTCGTCTGTGTCAATCGGGGAAAAAAGAGCCCTTTGTCAATCTTACTCCATTTTAAGGAGTAGCCATTTCGTCTAGCTAGGACAAGGTTAGGGGTTATGGTGCTCTTTTTAGTAGTACATTGGCCTTTCCAAGGCAGCATTAGGGAGATATTAGCCTGGTCTCCAAATTCTGTCATCCTTATATTTACCTCCACTTGATTATTACTACTAATAGATGTTATTATCTGATCTATCACTGAGGTGCCCCCCACCACCCTCTGTAAAAAGTAGGTACTATTTGACCACTGTTGTGGGTTCTCTGTGTCCTAATCTCCAACTGCCATACCATTAAGAGGTTATTCAGAGCATTTCCATAGACTGTGTGCCTGAAATGATCATTCAAGCCTTCATTTTGTGAGATTTGTTGGCACATAGGATAATCTCCGTTCTTGCATATTGCTATATTAAAATCGCCCGCCCATATACAGTAATGTGGTTTTACTTGTTTAAATATTATATCCTCTAATGTTTCTTCGAGGTCCTTTACCAACTCTTGTGGGCCCACAAAATTGTTGTTAAAATAATTTATTATCAGCCAATTTAAGCTAAGGTTGCTATCTAATATGATGATGTGAAAAAATGGCGATTTGTTAACATAACATGCCACTTTAAGTATGATGGTGTTAGATATGCATGTCAACAAGCTCCCTTTAGCTCTTCCTTTGGTTGATGGGATGGCCGGGGTATTAAAACATCGATAACCTTTAACAAGAATGGAGTCCACTTCCCACGTTTCTCGGAAGCATAGGATTTGATAGGGAACAACTACATTATGCCACTCCTTGTTGTCTTTTTTATTTTTATATCCAGCTATATTCCAAGAAAGCAAGGAGTGATGAATGTTAGTTTCTGGTATAACCATTGCCAACTCTGTACTAGATGTCAAATCCTGGGAGCTAGAGTGTATTGCTATCAAGGGAGAATAGACAGCTGGTTGAGCGATCCCATCAGCCCTTTCCCTAGCTCCAATTGGGTTTACCATTACGGGAGGTTGTAAGAGGGCTTCAAGCCTTTTGCTTTCTTCCTTATCATAGCCAGCTTCGGGTGTCACTCTTAGGGGTAGTCAATCGCAGCTATTTAGGTCTGATACCGGGTTAATATTAAGGTAGTTTGACAACACGAGGAGTTAAAAAGAGAGTGAAGTTTCCTTATATAACAGGAAAGGTAATGTCTGCAGGTTTTAACTTTTGTATTGTGAATGGCTGCTTAGACTTCTAAGGCCTGACAGGGTCAAATTGTGAGTGTGGAAATAAAACAGTTGCAACTTACTTTTTTTACAGAACTCAAATATGGATTAATACCAATAAGATGGGCCAACAAATATGGATACATAAAGAGTCAAAGGTAAAACAAACTAAATGAAATAAAATCGAGAGCCATAATTATGATCCTCTTCAGTTAGAGGGCTGACCTGAATCACTAGGATCCATAGCAACTTGGGGTGCCTGAGCAGACACAAATATGACTCAATTATGGAGGACCTAGGCCAATGTACTGAGAGATGTTGGCAACAAAAGGAGCAAGTGGGGGCTTTATTGATTTTACAGATTTCTAAAATGCATCTATGTTCTGAAGCCTTTGGTGCTTGTGAGTGCTTCACGTAACATTGTTAAAATAATGTGACTGTCCTCCATTATTCTCTTGTTTCTAGTTTACTACACCTTAGTTATAATTCAGAGCATATTCATGCTGTGTGAGCATCTGAGGTATGGCAGTCTCTGGCTAGAATGGAGTTCCAAGCCTATCCATCTTATTGGCTGCAGTCCAGACCCAAATAACGAGGTGAAGCCTACAAAGCCCTCCACGACCTAGGACCTGCCTTCCTCAACCATCGACTGAACTTCCACCAACCCACGAGACACCTGTACGCCTCATCGCTCTCCCTCGCACACACCCCCCCGCATCCATCGCAGGCGCAGCGGTGGCCACTCCTTCTCCTACATCGCTGCCAAGACATGGAACGACATTTCCCTTCAGCTCCGTTTAGCCACCTCACTGGCGGACTTCAGAAAGAGAGTCAAGACCTGGCTTTTAATGGAGACACAGCGCCCAGATACCCCTTGGGGTGACATTTTCAAATTCTATTCGATTGTTTGATCAAACGGGCTACATTCACAGTTGTATCAAATGTGTTTGTTCAAATACTGCAGAGCGTTTTGCAGCTGGTTCTCAGCCTGTTGCATATTAATACAGGCCAGAGCTTGAGAATTAGATTATTAATCCTTTCATGCCTCACAAAAGGCATTAAACCATCCATAGTCAAATTTAACATTCTTTCCATACCAAAACTTCCTTCAATCTAAACATCTCCAGAGACAAACACATCCTTCAGCAGTCAGGCTTCTGATACTACTGCATCAATGAAGAAGCCACCCTTCATCTCTAGTGGACCTCTGTCACATTTGTTTGCTGATCACAAAGCCCTTCTCCATACTTATCAATCTGCACAGGCATAGAAGGGAAAACTCTATAAACAATCTCTTCTTATTCAACCTCCACTAAATTGTTAAGAGGGAGACTATAAGGTCTAGTACTCCTCAATCTGGTGTGTGCGATCAGAAGTTCCTGACTTAACCCCAATGATTTTCATCCCCAATATGGAGACCCTGGGCATGCTACCAAAATATCATAGCCAGAATACTGAGTACCAAAATATTGAGAAGTCAAATATACATATCTAAGTATAAATGTACTATAATGAACTCCACATATATGTACCTTGAAATAAATTAATAGAGAGAGAGCAAGGGAGAGAGACAGAGAGAGAGAAAATGGGTTGTTGGCTGTGGGTAGGGTGGTGAGTCCTTCTTATGAAACAACCTCATGTGAGCTGCTGACTCACACACACAAGGCTCTACACAGCCAAGTACTGCCTACATTAGGCACCACCTGAAATTCCACCAACCACTTAGATTACATTCCAATCACTTGCCCACATGCCTGCATCCACTGAAGCAGAAGTGGAGGATGTTCCTTCTCCTACATCGCAGCAAAGACCTGGTATAGCCTCCCCATGTAGCCCCGGAGCCTCACCTCACTTCCGAAATTACGATGGGTCCTCAATACATGGTTGTTTGAATGAGCCTTCTAGGACCTGCAAGTGCCTGGATACTCCACTGCTGATTAGGAGTGCTATAATAATCCTGATTGATCGAATCCCATAATCCCCTGTCTAGGTGAACCACAAAAGTCACTAAAATAACCTTAGCTTATCCCCATGATAGCTTGGCACAAAAGCAGTCAGGCTTAACTTAGAGGCAATGTGTCAAGTATTTATGCAGAACGAAAAGAATAATAAAATTAAAACACCACACCAATGTAACAAATAGAGTAAAATGCAATAAATAAACTGACACCAAAAAAACAAAATCCAATCAGTAGAACCGGAGATTTGCAATTTCAAAGATTCAGGTAAGTATAGTGCACACAAGCACAAAGCACACTCGTGTTTAGCGGTCATGCTAGATCGAGAGAAAGTCACAAGTTCAGGTCGACCGTGATGGAGCTTGGTATGTCCCTGTAGATCTGAACAGGAAATCAGTAGGGCAGTCCTTTGTCTGTAGTATCCAGAGGTCCAGAGTTACCTAAAGAGTGGATCTGGGGGTCCTATTTTCATACATGGTTCCAGCTTTGAAGTGAAATTAACTCTTGGAGCACTTTCCCTCCACAGATGGATCTGGAATTTCCTGCCTCCCTGTCTTGGTCTGAGGATGTCTGGAGTCACAAAAGGCTAGTGTGAAGTTACTTGTGTGTGTGCTGAGACAGCTCCTTTGAAGTGTTAGTGGGGCTGTGCATAGCCCCTCCCATTCTGTCAGGATGGCCCATTCTGCCAAAATCCAGTCACTCTTTGTAATACTGTCTGGAAGGAATACACAAAGGGCAACTGCAAACTACACTTACCCAGGACAAAGGCTGCAGGCACCAAATAGTTAAGACAAGAAAATGCTAACTTTCTAAAAGTAAGAAGGTAAAAGTGCCTACAACGGATTCATTCCACGATTATTGTTCAAAATAACTATATCTTCGTTTTGGTGACAACCATCAGAATAACTCAAGATAATTCAAAAGATTTGTTACAAGAAAAACAATTTTAACAACCGGGCATATCAAACAGGTAATCTATTTTATATTCCAACATTAAAGAGTGGTACAGAAATAACAGTAATCAAATTGAAAATTTGCATTGACAACAGAAAACATGTATATTAGACATACAAAGGGGGCAAGAAATTTCAAACAATCCGCCTTTGTACTGAAGATGGTCTCACTGATTTGATGCTATAGAGACCGAAACGTATATTCTGAACCAATTCCTCTTCTTCACTTAGTTATTGGGAATTGATTTAATCTGGGTGTGAACACAAGCATTTTAGCACTGGAAACCAGTGGTAAGGTTTACAGCGTCCTAAGGTAAAAAGTAGAGATACTCCGTTTATCGGTGCAGTCGCTTTCGGCAAACAGAAAATCACGAACCCCCGGAGATGTAGGCAATTATTCTTTTATTGTCCTCAAATTACACGTTTCAGGCACCACTTGCCCTTGATCATATATATTTAAAGGACTTTAATGCTACCCCAAAGCACGCAACCTACTTAAGGAATAATTAAACGAACCTCATGGACTACATGTACCATCATGCTTGGTGGTGTAAATGATGAGCCACGCCCACTGAGGGCGGCCTTTCCCATCAATAAAGGACGATGTGAAATGGAGGAGAGTTTCCTGTGTGCTTTGTGGTGTCCCTTTGATGAAGAGGCGGAGCGGCCTCGAAACGCGTCGGGATTCAAATTAATGTTTGGAGGAGAGGATTGCAGGTTGTCAGAGGCCTTAACAAATGCTGGATTGCGGGGCTGACGTGAGTGACCTTCCGAAGCTCAAGAGCTTTGTTTGTTTGGTAATACTTTACACGGCTACTCTTGGCCGTGGGGAGGAGCACCGCTCTGTTCACAGGTACCACACTGTGAAGCAGAGAGCCTTAATGGAGAACTGATCTTCGTTTCTTGGCACGACGTCCCAACATAAAAGTACAGCCTGCATGTCCCGCTTCTCCTTTCCTACTAAAGGTGATGAAAAAGGACTTTAATGCTACCCCAAAGCACGCAACCTACTTAAGGAATAATTAAACGAACCTCATGGACTACATGTACCATCATGCTTGGTGGTGTAAATGATGAGCCACGCCCACTGAGGGCGGCCTTTCCCATCAATAAAGGACGATGTGAAATGGAGGAGAGTTTCCTGTGTGCTTTGTGGTGTCCCTTTGATGAAGAGGCGGAGCGGCCTCGAAACGCGTCGGGATTCAAATTAATGTTTGGAGGAGAGGATTGCAGGTTGTCAGAGGCCTTAACAAATGCTGGATTGCGGGGCTGACGTGAGTGACCTTCCGAAGCTCAAGAGCTTTGTTTGTTTGGTAATACTTTACACGGCTACTCTTGGCCGTGGGGAGGAGCACCGCTCTGTTCACAGGTACCACACTGTGAAGCAGAGAGCCTTAATGGAGAACTGATCTTCGTTTCTTGGCACGACGTCCCAACATAAAAGTACAGCCTGCATGTCCCGCTTCTCCTTTCCTACTAAAGGTGATGAAAAAGGACTTTAATGCTACCCCAAAGCACGCAACCTACTTAAGGAATAATTAAACGAACCTCATGGACTACATGTACCATCATGCTTGGTGGTGTAAATGATGAGCCACGCCCACTGAGGGCGGCCTTTCCCATCAATAAAGGACGATGTGAAATGGAGGAGAGTTTCCTGTGTGCTTTGTGGTGTCCCTTTGATGAAGAGGCGGAGCGGCCTCGAAACGCGTCGGGATTCAAATTAATGTTTGGAGGAGAGGATTGCAGGTTGTCAGAGGCCTTAACAAATGCTGGATTGCGGGGCTGACGTGAGTGACCTTCCGAAGCTCAAGAGCTTTGTTTGTTTGGTAATACTTTACACGGCTACTCTTGGCCGTGGGGAGGAGCACCGCTCTGTTCACAGGTACCACACTGTGAAGCAGAGAGCCTTAATGGAGAACTGATCTTCGTTTCTTGGCACGACGTCCCAACATAAAAGTACAGCCTGCATGTCCCGCTTCTCCTTTCCTACTAAAGGTGATGAAAAAGGACTTTAATGCTACCCCAAAGCACGCAACCTACTTAAGGAATAATTAAACGAACCTCATGGACTACATGTACCATCATGCTTGGTGGTGTAAATGATGAGCCACGCCCACTGAGGGCGGCCTTTCCCATCAATAAAGGACGATGTGAAATGGAGGAGAGTTTCCTGTGTGCTTTGTGGTGTCCCTTTGATGAAGAGGCGGAGCGGCCTCGAAACGCGTCGGGATTCAAATTAATGTTTGGAGGAGAGGATTGCAGGTTGTCAGAGGCCTTAACAAATGCTGGATTGCGGGGCTGACGTGAGTGACCTTCCGAAGCTCAAGAGCTTTGTTTGTTTGGTAATACTTTACACGGCTACTCTTGGCCGTGGGGAGGAGCACCGCTCTGTTCACAGGTACCACACTGTGAAGCAGAGAGCCTTAATGGAGAACTGATCTTCGTTTCTTGGCACGACGTCCCAACATAAAAGTACAGCCTGCATGTCCCGCTTCTCCTTTCCTACTAAAGGTGATGAAAAAGGACTTTAATGCTACCCCAAAGCACGCAACCTACTTAAGTAATAATTAAACGAACCTCATGGACTACATGTACCATCATGCTTGGTGGTGTAAATGATGAGCCACGCCCACTGAGGGCGGCCTTTCCCATCAATAAAGGACGATGTGAAATGGAGGAGAGTTTCCTGTGTGCTTTGTGGTGTCCCTTTGATGAAGAGGCGGAGCGGCCTCGAAACGCGTCGGGATTCAAATTAATGTTTGGAGGAGAGGATTGCAGGTTGTCAGAGGCCTTAACAAATGCTGGATTGCGGGGCTGACGTGAGTGACCTTCCGAAGCTCAAGAGCTTTGTTTGTTTGGTAATACTTTACACGGCTACTCTTGGCCGTGGGGAGGAGCACCGCTCTGTTCACAGGTACCACACTGTGAAGCAGAGAGCCTTAATGGAGAACTGATCTTCGTTTCTTGGCACGACGTCCCAACATAAAAGTACAGCCTGCATGTCCCGCTTCTCCTTTCCTACTAAAGGTGATGAAAAAGGACTTTAATGCTACCCCAAAGCACGCAACCTACTTAAGGAATAATTAAACGAACCTCATGGACTACATGTACCATCATGCTTGGTGGTGTAAATGATGAGCCACGCCCACTGAGGGCGGCCTTTCCCATCAATAAAGGACGATGTGAAATGGAGGAGAGTTTCCTGTGTGCTTTGTGGTGTCCCTTTGATGAAGAGGCGGAGCGGCCTCGAAACGCGTCGGGATTCAAATTAATGTTTGGAGGAGAGGATTGCAGGTTGTCAGAGGCCTTAACAAATGCTGGATTGCGGGGCTGACGTGAGTGACCTTCCGAAGCTCAAGAGCTTTGTTTGTTTGGTAATATATATATATATATATATATATATATATATATATATATGTATATATATATATATATATATATATATATATATATATATATATATATATATATATATATATATATATATATATATATATATTCTGCTCCAAGGTTGTCCACCTGTAAGTAGCACTCGACCAGCAGCTTGATTTATGTGTAGGTAGGGACGGAGATCTGCTTGTAGGAGCCGCTATGTAGTGGATTTGCCTGACGCGTTGTTATTGTTATTGTTAATTCAATCTTGTATAGCGCGTATATACCGACAGGTCTCATAGCGCTCAAACAGAGGAAAAAACAAGAACATGGAAACAGACCAGGTCCTAGGTGCTGAAAGGATTCACACCAGATCAAACGCTTCTCTGAAGAGGAGGGTTTTAAGTTTTGCACGAAAGGGGAGAAGTCTAGATTCCTTCCGTTGATGGGGGAGGAGCATGTTTCCACCAATGGAGACATGGCAGGACTAATTTAACGCGGTGGGTGGCAGCCTCCTCATTGATTTTGGCACTGAAGAAGGCCGGTTAGGCCGAAATGCATTTGCCGCAGTTTTTATTAAAGCGCTTCCTAGATTCCCCTGCGTGGCCTCTGCTCTTTTCGCAAGGAGGAGGTTCTGTTGATTTGATACGCGTCAGCCAGTGACGCGATTCAGAGGCCCCTGCTGTGCTAGCTGGCGAAGACATTACTGGTGTCTGCTACGGCGGTTTCGTTGGATTCTCCAAGGTATTGGTTGGTCTAAGCCTGCCTCCAGGTCTGGGAGAAGAAGAAGCGGTGTATTGAAGTCATTGACTTCATGCATGGGCATTCTTGCCCCCGCCCACACTATTCCTTATCTTGGGGGCTGCAGTGGTTTTGGGGACCCGAGGAGGCGCTTGAAGATGAACTTTGGAGGATATTGGCTCCCACTAACACCGCGATCCTGCTTGCCGCTGATCACCTGGTCACACAGTCCCCACGCATCACCTACCTCAACAAAAGTGCATCTTGGGACATGTAGTTCACCAGCACTCCGTGAACTGCGTTTGGGTGAGCTTTCATCTGATGGGGGAGGAGCGTGTTTCCACCAATGGAGACATGGCAGGACTAATTTAACGCGGTGGGTGGCAGCCTCCTCATTGATTTTGGCACTGAAGAAGGCTGGTTAGGCCGAAATGCATTTGCCGCAGTTTTTATTAAAGCTCTTCCTAGATTCCCCTGCGTGGCCTCTGCTCTTTTCGCAAGGAGGAGGTTCTGTTGATATATAGATATAAGGTTGTCCACCTGTAAGTAGCACTCGACCAGCAGCTTGATTTATGTGTAGGTAGGGACGGAGATCTGCTTGTAGGAGCCGCTATGTAGTGGATTTGCCTGACGCGTTTCGAAGTTCCATATGCTTCTCTTTAGAGGCTTTAACGGAAACGGCGTGCACAACCGCTAACCCACTTCGCCATTTAACATATGACACACCCACCAATGGGAGGCTCAAATGAGACCGTGCATTATGGGAAGCGTAGTGCGGAAAGCACATAATCAAGTCCTGTATGGACCCTGCAAGTGGGCTCGTCCTCGATCCTATGTACGGCTGCTGTTCCACTTTCGTGGCCCCAAGGCTTCCGGGGTGGTGCATACTCCACGGCTGGATGGCCGCGTGTTATATTCTGCTCCAAGGTTGTCCACCTGTAAGTAGCACTCGACCAGCAGCTTGATTTATGTGTAGGTAGGGACGGGGATCCTCTTGTAGGAGCCGCTCCGTAGTGGATTTGCCTGACGCGTTTCGAAGTCCATATGCTTCTCTTCAGAGGCTTTAACGGAAACGGTGTGCACAACCGCTAACCCACTTTGCCATTTAACATATGACACACCCACCAATGGGAGGCTCAAATGAGACTGTGCATTATGGGAAGCGGAGTGCAGAAAGCACATAATCAAGTCCTGTATGGACCCTGCAAGTGGGCCCGTCCTCGATCCTATGTACGGCTGCTGTTCCACTTTCATGGCTCCCAAGGCTTCTGGGGTGGTGCATACTCCGCGGCTGAACGGCCGCGTGTTATTTTCTGCTCCAAGGTTGTCCACCTGTAAGTAGCACTCGACCAGCAGCTTGATTTATGTGTAGGTAGGGACAGGGATCAACTTGTAGGAGCCACTCCATAGTGGATTTGCCTGACGGACGCGTTTCGAAGCTCCATATGATTCTCTTCAGAGGCTTTAACGGAAACGGCATGCACACCCGCTAACCCACTTCGCCATTTAACATATGACACACCCACCAATGGGAGGCTCAAATGAGACTGTGCATTATGGGAAGCGTAGTGCGGAAAGCACATAATCAAGTCCTGTATGGACCCTGCAAGTGGGCCCGTCCTCAATCCTATGTACGGCTGCTGTTCCACTTTCGTTGCCCCCAAGGCTTCCGGGGTGGTGCATACTCCGCGGCTGGACGGCCGCGTGTTATATTCTGCTCCAATGTTGTCCACCTGTAAGTAGCACTCGACCAGCAGCTTGATTTATGTGTAGGTAGGGACGGGGATCCGCTTGTAGGAGCCGCTCCATAGTGGATTTGCCTGACGCGTTTCGAAGCTCCATATGCTTCTCTTCAGAGGCTTTAACGGAAACGGTGTGCGCAACCGCTAACCCACTTCGCAATTTAACATATGACACACCCACCAATGGGAGGCTCAAATGAGACTGTGCATTATGGGAAGATGCTAAATATTACCGGATTGCGAGACTGTTCATACCTGAAATAAAGCTTTCTTTGGGGTAAGGCACCGCTGCTTCCGAGTGTGACTTTCTGATGGACAAGACCCCTCTGAGCTTATATATATATATATATATATATATATATATATATATATATATATATATATATATATATATATATATATATATATATATATATATATACATATAGAGGAATTTCGCCACAACCACTCCTGCAATCCAGCAATCTCAGAGAACGCAGGAATAGACGAAGACTGACCCAACTTGCGAGTGAGTAATATGATCTTTTTATTTAACTCACAGCAGTGCCTGCATGACGCGTTTCAGCCTTCCAGAGGCCTTGATCACATGACGCCGAGGCTTAGCAGAGTTGTATTTAAAGTGCTATAGTGCAAATGAAAAGTGTAACACGATTGGCTAACGCGAGCATAGCATAATAGCCATCGAAGAAATATAGTATGTCAACAGACAATGCTGTTCCACAATCGGTGAGTAACAACATCAAAATATAAGCACCTATAACATTTAGTTCCAATATCCTTAAGAACACGGAAAACACATATGGTAAGTGAAATCCAATTCAAAGGTAAAACTAAAGGAGAACAGTTTAAAAATCATTTACATTAGAATTAAAATGAAATCCTATATGTGCAAGGTTTGGACAAAATTGTGCAAAGTTAGCAATTTGTGCAAATAATACCCATATATATCCAATCAACAAGGTTAGCCCCAATGAGAGACGCCAACAGCTGCGAACAAAACTTCGATATTTTATTGCTGTCAGCAACCTGCAGGCAAAGACAACAAAAATTACAGCCACAGCCAGACGCGTTTCGGGAGCAGCGTTCCCTTCTTCAATGGCATTGGTCCCCTTCACACCAAAACGCATTTTCTGCGCACATTTATTCCTAAAAACCTGCCCCAGTGGGCGGGGCCAATCCCTTGGCCTTCTGGTCCTGGGAGTGCAGGAATGATAGCCTCATGTGAGTTCATTTGGTGTGCAGTCCATGAAAGAATAATTACCCAAGTGGGTCGATGACAATCACCATGCTTCGAGTGCCGTGGATACCAGCTGCCAGCTCGAACGCAACCTCCCGTTGTACTGATGAAACCGCACTGGCTCCATCACGGGCCCGCTTTCCTCGCGGTGGGCCTCTCTCGCGGCTGGGCTCAGCCGCTCATATCCAATCAACAAGGTTAGCCCCAATGAGAGAACCCAACATGTGCGTACAAATCTTCGATATTTTATTACTGGCAGCAACTTGCAGGCAAAGACAACTGGCGGTTTCATAAAAATTACAGCCACAACCAGATGCGTTTCGGGAACAGCTTTCCCTTCTTCAATGGCGTTGGTCCCCTTCACACCAAACTGCATTTCCTGTGCACATTTATTTCCAAAAACCTGCCCCAGTGGGCGGGGCCAATCCCTTGGCCTTCTGGTCCTGGTAGGGCAGGAATAATAACCTCATGTGAGTTTGTTTGGTGTGCCATCCATGAAAGAATAATTACCCCAGTGGGTCGATGACAATCACCATGCTTCGAGTGCTGTGGATACCAGCTGCCAGCTCGAACACAACCTCCTGTTGTACTGATGAAACTGCACTGGCTCCATCATTGAAGCAAAAGTCCTGTTCCTCTAACTGCAACTAAGAGGAAACATCACTGGTACGGACCACATGAAGTATTTCGAAAGCAAATCCAAAGATACGGGTTCACAGTTCCATAGTTTATTTAAATTGCACCCAAGTGGAACAGGCAAGTGTCCGCCCCAATATATATATATATATCATTAATGATTTTCTCTCTTGCAGAAATAATCCAGCACTCCGAGGGGGGTTATTCACTCAACTTTTTATTTTAGTGAGTTAGATGACATCCACGCGTCCTGGCTGTCACATGCAGTCTTGTTCACGATGCAGATAGCCATTCTTTTAAACAATAAATACACAACTGTTACAACATGAACACAGACAAAGGACAATCCCAATGCACGTCTCGGCCACTGATTTCATTAAAGTGGGCGCCATCTTTAAACGTATTAAAACACTACAAAATTAATGCCTTTTCATGCAAGTGCATTACTAAAAAGCATTAACTACAAGTTAATCACAGTGTACATTTAACATTGTATTCAACTTAAGAAATGAAAAATAAAATACATCATAAATTTCATTTGACATAATGTTCCTGTGTTAACCAGTATACGCTCCACATTCGCCCACTATGTACTTTGGTACATCTTCTAATATTTATCACTGTGGCTTTGTTAAAGTGCTAAGTGCTTTTTTAAAAAGTACTAGTGCATTTTTAAAAAATTTTAATTTGATTTTAAATCCTATTTTATCTAAAAACAAATCTTATTGTATATTAAAATTTCAAATACATTCAAGTTTGATTAAAGTGCTAGTGCTAAATAATCTAAAGTGCAAGATAATAAAGTGCATGTGTCCCTTGTCCTTCTCCTCATTTATAACTAATAATAGTTTTAAAAAACAGATCTTATGAGTGTGCAGCTAAATTTCCTAATTATTTCCTCAGACACGTAAACAAATCCTCATCAATATTGAGTCTACTTGGCTCTCTACTAAGAGTGGGCGACAAATTCCGTTCCGCTCGCGGAGCTTGCGAAATTTCGGCATTTTCGCATTCCTTGCGGAACGCGAAAATGTCAAAACTTCCGCGATCCACCGTGGAGCGGAATTGGGGGGGTCATGAGGGTAGAGATATATAGGCTTGCACAGGATTCATTTTGGCACGATCCTCCTGTCACAAAAATTAAACCTCAACAGGAAGCACTTACAGATATAAATAAAGCAGGTGCCCGAGTTAAAACTCAAATTCAGTAACGCATTAATCGGCCAAAAATATTCGTGAGCTAGGTCAAGGCTGGGCAGGTGTGCTTTTCTCCCCATGTCTACCATCAAAAATTTGCTGTGATCCTTGATGGAGCTCTGTGCATCCATGACTTTCTTGAGCGCAATCCCCATTTAGTTCCTGTGACCAGGAGCTTCTTTCTCCTCATATGCTGCTCTGATCGGTCTCTGACCCTTTAAAAACAAGAGGCATGTGACTTGCATTGAAGCCCCAGCCGTTTGGCCCCGCCCCACACACCCTAGCGGTATGAAACATCTTCCCTCCCTTTCCCCACTGTGATGAACAGCTCGCTCAAGGGACCCCGGCGCCTTTCGGTGCCGTGGCAATGTTACAGACACATGTTTACGCAGCTGTAGTGTAGGAAAAGCACTATACATTTACCCAACGAGGTAGCATTTACTGATTAGCCAGTAGAAAGCACTCCAGTTGAGTAGAGGTATTGCACAAAACGGGGACATCTTCATGAATCAATATGCAGGGTAGGATTCATTCTGGCACGATGCTCCTGTCACAAAAACTAAACCTCAACAGGAAGCACTTACAGATATAAATAAAGCAGGTGCCCGAGTTGAAGCTCAAATTCAGTAACGCATTAATCAGCCCAAAATCTCCGCGAGCACGCAAAATTTCGCGTGTTCGCGGAGATTTTTAGCCGTTTCGCGAAATTTTGCGAAAGGCAATTTCGCAAATTCCAACCACCCCTACTCTCTACTATCGAATTCCAGTATGAAAAATGTTTCCAATCTCCGAAGCTCTCTTTCCCTGTTGCCTCCCCTCCTTTTCTCAGGAACTTCTGCGATACAGCTGTATTTCATCTGATTGGGCTCACTTTGATGTTCCTTCTTTTTTGTGTTCAAAATATTTTATTGAATTTTTGTTCAAATACAACTAAAAGATAGACAGCACATAAAATATTATGATTAAGCTATAATACCTAAATAACATTGTACATCATAAGCAAAATCATAGAAAAAATTATCTTAGGTAATGAGAAAATACATAATCAAAAAATACCAAGGGAGGATAGAAGGAGGGGGAGGGGGAGGGAAGTAGGCCTGGGCAAAAATTTCGTTCCGTTCGCGGAAATTGCGATAATTTGACATTTTTGCGTTCCGCGGAGAGCGCGAAAATGTCAAAAATTCCGGTTTCCGCAGCTTGGCGATAATTTGTTTCTTGCTCGCGCTGTAAAATGATACATTCTCGCGCGCGCGCGATCGCCTTACCTGAATCCCTGCGTTCGCCGACAAGTTTTCTTGATCCGGTCGCGTTCTCCATGAGATGTTGTATTGTTTTTAGCCATTTGCGCTGTCTCGCGACAGTTCGCGCCCGCAGTGACGTCATGCGTCGCGCGATCACGTCTTTCTTCTCGCGATCATGCACCGCGAGAACAACTCAAAACAAGATGGCCGCGCCCGCAAGCAGCCACATGGGTAAGTTGGCGACCCGCAACCATGCAGAAAATCGCGCGAACATGCCGGAAAAAAACTTCCGCATCTTCGCGATATTTCTGCTTGTTTGCGATAATTTTAAACATTCTCGCGATAATTTGCGAAGGTTAATTCCGCAAATTCCGCCCACCCCTAGAGGGAAGGGACAAATATACCAATTGACGTAGAAAATGCAAACAGAGCTACTATATGCCATTATAAAACTAATCATATTAATTACAAATCTGAATTAAAATTATTCATACAGCATTAAATGGATAAATATGCATCAACAGGTAACCAAAAAGATTGATAAGAGAAAAAATTATGAGTGATCCCCTTCATAGATAATTGAGCACCTCTTCTGGAAAGAATAACCCATGACCACCAAGCATTAACAGATAATACAGAGACATCTTTCCAACAAAAAGTAATGGATTTTAAAGCAGCCGAAATAAGAAAATTAAAAAGTTTCCTCTCTAAATCATGTATGTTTTGTGGAAGAATAGCAGATTTACAGATTATTAACTGATATGAAAGATCAATTTGAAATTTAAAAATCAATGCCAACAATCAGGAGAGGGGAGAAGTTTAGCTTGGAACAAACGTGATGGAGTCCATAAACGATTATAAAGGATATAAGAATTAGTTTGGTAGATTGAAACAGGCAACCACCCAGATATACTATTAAGCCAAATATCTTTCCATTTGTCAGTGGACAAGGAAAGTGAAAGTTCATTATTCCAAAAAGTGGAAATCATCTCTATATTGCTACCTAGAGTATCAGATAATTTTTTATATAAAATAGAAACCCCATGAGATGATTTTGAAACTGTTTGAATATAAATTGCTAAGTCAACTGTAACATTAGAGGGGATGGCATTAGGAAAGGAGTCTAAAATTGAATTGCACAAATATTGATACTTAATAAGATCAGATTTAAATAAACCAAAACTTGTTTGCAATGTTTCAAAAGAAATAAACGTATTATTGGAATAGACATCTTTAAGATAAAAAATGCCAGCCTTAATTCATGAAAACCAGAAATTAACATTCCTGTTCAATTTAATAACATTACTATACCATAAAGATAATTCAACAGTGTTATTCAGGGGGAAAAAGAAAAATTAAGTCAAGATCATTAAATAACATTTTAGTGTATTTAATAATAACTGACTTTTGAATAAATGGGGCATTATTATGCATGGACACCAAAGTAGATAAAGGAAATGGATTCGTAATTGATTTCTCAATACGGAGCCACGTAGGAGAATTATTTAAAAAGGAGCAATTAAACCATAATGAACTTTGTTTTACAATAAAAGCATTATGATAAAGAAAAAAGTCCGGGATACCAAATCCAGCATTACGTTTAGGAACTTTAAATTTTTTATACGCAATATGAGGAGGTTTGTTGTTCCATAAAAACTTTGACAAAAGTTTATCAACATCTTTATAAAACTTTAATGGAAATTGAGTAGGAACCATGGCAAGGGTATAGAATATTTTAGGAGCTATAGTCATTTTAAGAGAATCCATCCTACCCCGCCGGAAAGATGTAATGGCGACCATTTAGACGTTTTGTCTTTAATATAGTTTAGGATGAAATCACAATTTAGATTGATTGTCGATTTTATGGAAGAGGAAAATAAAATTCCAAGATATATTATCTTATTCTTTTGCCAAATATTTTCCTGCATGGGGAGCATATCAGGAGTGCAATAAACATTTAAGGGAAAAAATTCAGTTTTATTAGTATTTAAAGTGTATCCAGAAACTGCAGAATACCTTGTAATAATATCCATTAATGAGGGAAAAGAAGATATAGGGTCACTAACAAATAAAAGCACATCATCCGCATAGGCAAGGGTTTTAACAGTAACATCCTTAATAGTGATTTCTTTAATATGGTCACAATTTCTGATTAGGTTAAGAAAAGGTTCAATGCCAATTAAAAATAAGAGGGAAGAAAGAGGACAACCTTGTCTTGTACCTCCAAAAAGCGAAAATTGTGTTGAAATTTGGCCATTAATAAATAGACGAGCAGTAGGGGCAAAATCTAAAGCTGAAATCATACGAATAAAGGTATCTCCAAAATAAAATGAGGACAACGTATGGAATAAAAATTGCCGATGAAGTTTATCGAATGCTTTTTCAGCATCTAAGGCTAAAATTCCAGATGGCATCGATAACGTGGGACTTGGTTCAATAATATGTAGCAAAGTTCTCGTATTATTAGCAGAGTATCTATTCTTCATAAAACCAGATTGGTCAGGGTGTATAATAGAATCTAATATGGGGCCCAATCTAGTAGCATGTATTTTAGCATATAATTTACAGTCTTGGTTAATTAAAGATATGGGACGATAATTAGACACTCTGGTGGGATCTTTATCTGGTTTTGGAAGTACTATAATTAAAGCTTCTGTAAAAGAACCCGAAGTAGTTCCAGTGGATCCAAAAAATGTAAAAAGTTGATGCAAAGATGGTAAAAGGTGTGACTGAAATTCTTTGTAGAATTCCGCAGGGATCCCATCAGGACCCGGAGATTTGTTCTTTTTAAGAGATTTTATAGCTGATAGGATTTCATCTTTGGTAATAGGTGTATCAAGTCTAATTTGATTAGATTCTGAAATCTTGGGTAATTTACATGATTTTAAAAAGGAGTCCATTAAGGAAACCTCCAGAAAATCGGGTTTATTATATAATGCCGAGTAGAAATTCATAAATTCATTAACAATTTCATTGTGTGAGAGAGCAATATTACCATGAGGACCAAGAATTGAGTTGATTTGAGTTTTATCTTTTTTTATGCGCAAATAATTAGCTAATAGTTTACCGGATCTATTGGCATTAAAACTAAATCTAGCTTTAGCATTAGAAATTTGAATACCTGCCCTTTTACTAAGGATTGAATTAAATTCATAGCGCAATTTTTGTAGTTTAAATTTATATTGAGGATTGTTGGATGTAATAAAAAGTCGTTCAAATTTCGCAATTTGTTTTTGTAAGTTTTTCACAGTAGCATGAAAGGTTTTATTTTCATGGGCCATAATAGATATTGTTACGCCCCTAATATAAGCTTTGAAAGCATCCCGTCTATTTATCATAGAAGTAGACCCTTCAGGATTAAGTATAAAATATTCTTGAATAGCGGCTAAAAGTTTGGGCTTTTTATACTCATTCAGAATTACACCAGTGTTCATTCGCCATCTAGATTGTTTAGTAAAAGTTGACTCCAAGTTCAAAACCAAAGAAATCATCGCATGGTCTGAAATATCAATGTTACCAATATGAGGAGCAGTTATTGAACCAATTAGGTGCCTGGAAACCAATAAACAATCAATTCTAGAATGGGAATTATGAGGGTTTGAAAAGATTGTGTAACATTTTTCTGTAGGAAAATGTAACCTCCAAATGTCAACTAATTTAGTGGTTTGAATAAATGATTTGAAAGCAAAATATACCTTAGAAGGGCGAAACTTGGTAAGAGATGATCTATCTAACAAGGGGTCAAAGATGACATTAAAATCACCTCCGACAATTAAAGGGACATTACCAATCTTTAGAACCTCTGTTGTAAGATTAGACCAAAAAATATGATCATCTGCGGTAGGACCATAAACATTTAATAAATATAGAACTGAGTCATGAACTTTAATTTTAACGAGTATATATCTACCATCCTTATCAGTTGATTTACTCAAAATTTGACAGTGTAATTTTTTTGCAAAGAGAATAGCTACACCATTTTTTTTTACCACTGGCAGGAGAAGAGACAATAGCATCTACCCATTTCTTCTGCATATAATCTAAAATGTTATCATCTATATGAGTCTCTTGTATAAAACAAACATCAGCTTTGCAACTACCAAGGTAATCTAAAATTTTTGTATGTTTAACTGGATGGCACAATCCTTTAACACTTAATGAAATTACTTTAATATCATGGATATTAGCCAAAACAGAAGAAAAGAGAAAAGAATACAAGAAGTGAAGGATAAAAGAGGATCAAGAAAATGAGAAACAGGTAGCTCCATAGACAGAAGAAGGAAAGGAAAAAATGAAAAAACATAGAAAAAACGACAAACAGAAGACATAAATGTGAAATGTGAAACGCACACACGCTGTACAAGCATGACCGAAACCGCTGGAGCCCAATAAAGAGAAACTTCATAACTGTGTCAGAAGAAAAACATAACTGGCAAAAATCAAGTAGCAGAGTCATTGGTATCCATAGAGTGCAGAGACTGCTGATCCAAAAAATGCTTTAAATCTTCTGGACGTTGAAAAGATTTCGAAAAATTGTCCTTCCAAATGCGCATCGTCGATGGATCAAAAAGACCATATTTATAGCCTAAACTGCGAAGTTGCGGGCGAAGAGCCGTGAATTCTTTGCGAATTGAAACAGTTTCTTAGGCATAGTCTTGATGAATAAATATTTTATTCCCATTAACCATCAAAGAAGGGATTTCTCTAGCTGCTTTTCTGATTAAAACCAAATGGTGGTGTCGAAGAACTTTAAAAATCATTTGTCACGGTTTTGTATGTTGAGGGTTCCTGTGTGAGGGAGTCCTGTGGGCTTTATCAATTTCAAACTTTTCTGAGAATTTAATTTGTAGAAGACCAGGTAATAAATTCTCCAAATATAATCTACAGTTATCCCCCTCAACATTTTCAGGAAGATTAAATATGCGTAAATTATATTGTCTGTTACGATACTCCAAATCCAATAATGTTGAGTACATAGGAGAAACTTTTGCCACCAGTGGAGTAAATGAGTTAAGTTTGACCTTATTATCGTTTATTTTGATGGAATTATCTGATATTTGCATTGAAAGGTTGGCCATGTCTTTACGCACATTTTTTACTTCAGAGGCGATGGTATCTGTATTGACTCGAAGTGCCTGAATTTCCTCCAATATTAAAGACAGTGAAGGTTCAGAAGACTCCACTACTTTTGATTTAGCAGGAGGAGGAGAAACTTGCTGCCTCCTTTTATTAACAGAACTCTTATTTTCCATTTTAAAGTAAAAAGAGTCAAAAATATAATTGCAGACACAAAATAACGAAGGAGGAAATGAGAGCTGTGGAAAACACCAAGGAATGATTGGTGCAGCAGCTAAAATGGGCTGGGGGAGTGATTAGGCCCAAGCCAGGCCCTTTCCTAGAAGCTTGCTCCGCCCCCTTGACTGAAAGCCTGGCTGTACCTGAAAGCTGTGCAGGGAGCAGGAACCAGGCAGCGAAAAAACCCACTTCCGCCATGCAGAAACGCTTGAAATTGCTCCACAGTGCAGGTGAGAGCTTTATAACCACAGCGACCTCCTTCAGGGCATTTTTCTGACAGGAATCGGCGTCAAAATTTGCAAAAACGGGCCGAAAACGCGCGTAGACTTTCAAGCGGCGGCCATCTTGGATCGCGCGCTCGCGCGTCTCCACTTTGATGTTCCTTCTCAAAGTGTCTGGCAACGGGGTAGTTTCTATCATTGTTAACAATTGCTCATCTATGCTGCATGATCCTACGGTGTACTGGCAAGGTGGTACTTCGTATATGGACCTTTTTACAGGGACGCTTCGACTTCGACCAGTGGATGGAGGGATGGCAGAGTGGATGGATGGATGGGTGGGTGTATCGATGGCAGAGTGGATATATAATGGCAGAGTGCATAGGTGGAAGGATGGATGGGACAAGGAAGCAGTTCTATTGTTGCAGGGATTCTGCGCAGTCACAGAACTGTGGCTGGAAATATAGAACCTTAGTAGGAAGGGACTGAGTCCTCCTACCACCTGAGCACCCATTAGCCCGGGACGGACTAGCTACTAACTCACAGAGTGATTAGACACCCTAGGACACAACACTACAGACCCTCTCAGGAATTGTGGTTGCAGGACACACCCTTTCGTTCTCACTCTCGTACTTCTCCACAATAAGATCTGACAGAGACACGGGAAAAGTTTAAAATGTTTATTTTAACTATCGTGCTTTAGTAGGCAGTACACGTGCCACAATAAGTAAGAAAATGTCTACACAAATACAGTCAGCATAGTAAGTAATCTATAAATCATAAAAGGAGATGTCATTATAAAAGACAGGGTAGCCTAACCCCCTCCCCTCCTACAGAGGCAAAATGATTATATATCAGAAGATCTCTGGGTGTTGGCAGCCGACACAGATAAAAGTTCTACATCTCAAGTGCAGAAACGATCTCTTCCCTGGAAAGATTCCTCTCCAAGTGTGTCTTGTTACCCATCTTTCCATACATATATTACAAAAGTATGTGTTCCAAACAACAGCTGCATCTGCTTCTTTTGTCTAAGTGCTAGGGCCTTATCAATACACAATAACAATGAGCATTGTTATTTGACCTTGTCTACGGTGTTCAGACTAAATCCCAGGAAAGCACAGAATGCGAAAACAACAGCAGGTTCTGTGTGAAATTGCAGTGCTGCACAAAGCAAAATAGCTTTTATAGTAACATGCGCAAAGCAGAGGGCAGTCTGCAACGTGCTCATTCTAACATAGGGTAAACAGCAATGGGGCTGTATGGGACATATGACACTAGGGAGGGTTCAGTCACTTGCTTTGCTTGCTTGGTGGCATCATTGTTTTAGTTCAAAGTGGGGGCTATTCTAACTTCATTGCTACTCCCTTGCAATCTTGCATGGTAACTTAGAGCTCTCCCAAGTTTTCAGCACTCTTTGCTCTCGAGCTATGTTTGCAGTCTGCAAATACCTATATATACATAGACACATATTCGCTGTGGAGTAGCAAGAGGGAAAGGGGGGGTAGTTTTGGGTGCAGTGGTGGCTCCCCCAGCTCTTACATGCATTTGCCCTGGAGGGGCGGCAAGCGTAGACGTTATCGCCAGCACCCCACTGCTTTTCAGCCCAGCCTGGGGCGGCAAAGGCAGGGACCGCCACTGGCGGCAGAGGGCCAAGCTATGCCACATAATCACATACATAAAAATGCAGGTGTGTCAGATCCAGACTACTTCTTCTTAGTAAAATCAAGTTATAACCAGATTCCAACATTCAACAGATAGAGTTTCTTTATTTGTATTTCCATCTCTCTCTCTCTCTCTCTCTCTCTCTCTCTCTCTCTCTCTCTCTCTCTTTACTTCCGTCTTTCTTACTTTTCTCAATTTACACCATTGTTTGCCCAGCATCCTGTTGTTTCTATGCTGTTCTCTCCTAGACTCTCCTTGAGCCAACCTTCTTTGTTGTGTGAACATCATGTTCACACTTCTTGATAGACTATTATTCTGTAGCTGCTGTTTGGTTCTTGTACACAGCAGCACACACCACGAATGTTCCAAAATAGATTGCATGCCGAATAATTAACATAACAGATGTCTTACTCTCCACAATGGGACACGTCCACGAATACTGCACAATGACACATTGTGTTTTTTTTAATTATTGGCGCGTAGTGCTGTCTATGATGAGTCTCCTTTTCTCCCATTGCAGGCTCCCGGCTTTAGGGCATTTTCTCATGTCCCTGCTTACACTGCCTGTGTGGATTTCAATGAAAATGTTCTCCTGTCCAGATGTGGAGAGTACAATGTGGCTTTCACAGAGACAAGGTCCGTCTGGCATTGTGAGGCTGTCAGCAGGCACAAAACACCTTCAGCATAAAAGTTTTAACAGAAACCTCCCTGGCATTGCTATAAAAAAATATATAATAAACATGGGAAAATGGAATGTAGATATTGTCTTGGGCTCTTTAAAAGGGGGGGAATTGATTTGCGGCAATGCTGAATATATAAAAAACAAATCCACTTACCTTAGGTGACTCTCTGAAGGAATTTGGAGATGGAGATTTGGGCGTGTATTTGAGGTGTGCGCGTGCATAGGAGGAGAATTCAAGGGATAGGTAAGAGGGATGGGTTGTCACCGGGCGGTCTCTATAGTTGATATTAGGGCGATCAGCAAAATAGTCATGAGGGTGAACTATGTGACTGCCAATTGGATGCCCTTTGAGGTTGGCAGTCTGATTAGTTTTTGGGTTGTAAGCGTTATAAGCTACATGGGAGTAGTAAGTGGTATGAGCTATAAAAGGTCCCGCGTACAAAGCCCTTTCATGAGCCGGAAAATTCTTTGTGACAAGTAGAATGTCTTTTGTGATCCTTTTCCGAAACACAAATTGGAGGGGCGTAATGGTTAGAGTGGTCGACCTCAAAGCTGGGGAACCGGGTTCGAGTTCACATCCTGTGACTCCGGGCAAATGACCTAATCTCCTCATGCCTAACGAAATAAATGTGTCCATCTGTAATGCAACTGCTGCTCATGTAAAGCAATCTGATACCTTCGGGTTGATTTCGCGCTATATAAAACTCCCACCAAAAAAAGTGCCATTCCTCCTCCTATTTGTGGTTTGGAAAGGGGTGTATCAATGTTTTGTCACTGCACCATAGGTGCAAACCAATAATAAGTTACCAATCCCCAAGCTGAAGGTAGTAACTGATTTACAAAGACGAAGGTGTGATTTGTGAAGCATGTCAGTAGCCTGTGTATCTAGTGTTCTAGAGGCCTGCTGCCTGCTTACAGCAAGATGGATGCCTCCCACTGAGTCCCAGCAGTAAATGCCCTTAATTGCCTTTTTTTGGGACGATAATGGGTTAGTCTTACCATGTGCTCAAGCTTGCGGTAGGTCCCTAATGCTGTCGCTTTGGAGGGTTGTGTTTGCTGTCCCTTGGTTCATCAAATTAAGAAATCTTTCCTTCTTTAGCCTTTTCACTGGCTTCTGCCTGCAGGTACTGCTGAGTTTCCTGTCAGGGGGGTGGAGTCACTTTGAGGAAAGGGTGTGGCTGAGGCTTTGGCCACTCCCACAGCTGGTTTTAGCTGCTGCACTGCTCAATATCAGAGCATTCTTTTTCTGGCTGAATAATTCTTTGTTTTCCTTGCGCCTTGCCGTTATATTAATAATTTTTTTGATATGGAAACCAAAAATATTCATGTCATGCCAAACAAATGTAAGGAAAACACTTCTCTTCCGCCTGCTAAATCCAAATTAGTAGGAGCTAATGAACATTCATTATCCACATTACTGGAGGAAATACAAGCTGTTTGCTCTAACACTGATACTATTGCATCAGACATTAAAAATATACGCAAAGATATGGCTAGTCTCTCTATGAAAGTGTCTGAAAATGTAATAAAAATTCAGGATAATAAAGCAAAAATGGCCTATAGCGTCACAAATAGTACCAATGAGTAAATTATTACTTGACTTAGAAAATCGTAATCGACAGTACAACTTGCGAATATTTAATTTACATCAAGATGTGGAAGGTAATGATTGTAGGTTTTATTTGGAAAATCTCTTACCTGGTCTTTTACATATAAACTTTCCAGAAAAATTCGACATTGATAAGGTGCACAGAATTCCTTATCATCTCAGTTCTAACCAGAAAAATACACATCAAATGTTATTTAAAGTTTTTCAACCTCACCATTTAGTGCTGATATGTAAGGCGGCAAGAGATATTCCATTCTTGATGGTTAATGGGAATAAAACATTTTTTCATTTAGACTTTGCCAAGGAGACTGTTAACATCCTCAAAGAGTTTGCTGCTCTTTGACCAAGACTGAGAAGCTCTGGTTTTAAGTATGGAGTGTTCGACCCATCAACTATACAAATTTTGAAAGATGGTTTTACGAAGTCCTTTCAGCATCCAGGGGATGTTTGACTCTTCTTAGATCAGCATTCACAGCTTTCCATAGAAATGAATGACTATGTTACTTGAATATTTGGTTTACATTTCTTATCACAAGCCTCTTTAGTAGAGTACTTTGTAAGGGCATGTATAGCCAGGTAATTCTTGTCATGCGCGTGTGCGATTCAAAGTTTATGGTTTTTAATGTTGTTTTTGTTTGCGTTCGTCTGTGTCTTCCTTTTTCTCTTTTCTCACAATTTTAGAGCTTCTTCTTTCAGTCTATCTGGTTATTTCTTTTCCTTTCTCTTTCTTATTTTATGATTATGTCTAAAATTATAGGTGCTAAAATTGTTTCTTTTAATGTTAAAGGTTAACAAAACCCTGTTAAAAGTATTAAGGTTTTAGATTATTTAGCTAGACATAAGACTGATGTATGTTCACTTCAGGAGAGCCATATAGATGATACTGTTTTATCTTATATGAAGGAAAAATTGGGTAGTCACTATTATTTCTTCCACTGTGCACGTTAGGAAAAATTGAGTTGCTATCCTCTTTGCAAAAAATTATATCTTCAAATTTGGCACAAATGCTGTAATTCTAAAGGCTGTTTACTAATAACTAAATTCAAAATTGACAATACTATTTTGTATCTAATTAATGTGTATGGTCCCACCAAATATGACCCTGATTTTTGGTCTCTTTTTACTTCTGAAGTACTAATATTAGGAATGTACCTCTTATTATTGGAGGAGAATTTAATCTTATATGTGACCCCTTGTTGGATAGAATTTCCCAAACCAAATATTGTCCTCCAAAAGCTTACTTCACTCTAAAATCTTCTTTAAAACCAACAAATTTACTTTTTCTAATCCTCATAATTTCTGTTCTCAAAATGATTATTTATTAATATTCCGTAATTGAATACATTCTGTTTTTAATCCTATTATTCAGAATATTGGTATTTCTGATCATGCTCTTGCACTTTATGTCCTACCTCTTCTTAACCATCTCAAGGTAGATGGCACATGAATTCCAATGTTGTCCTTAATGAAAATACAGGCCAAGAATTTTGTCGGCAATTCATGACTCTTTTTCATTTAATCCTGGTGGTTCTACATCAGCTGTCACTCAATGGAATACATTTAATGCATATGTTAGAGGAGAGACAATATCTATTATGGCACAAAATAATAAATGATTTAATTTAAGAATTTAAGAATTAGATATGCAAATAGCTAAATACGAACATCTATTTATTACTTCTACTCATATCAAATATAAATTACAATTGCAAAAACTTCATTTTGAAATGAAATCCATACTAAGCAAAAGAGAGGGTATACAGAAGCAAAATTTAGTTTTAATGCTAACAGATCCGGAAGTTTTTTGGCCAATTATTTCCGTATTAGGAAAAACAAAATCAAAATAATGCTAATCAAACAACTAGTGGTCGAATAGCTTTATCTCATAAAAAATGATTTATGAATTTCTGAATTATTATTCAACTTATGTAGTAAACCTCCACCTAATGATATGTCACATATTGACAGCTAGGGATAGGTGTGGTTTATCAAACTATTCTTTTTGTCAGTTAGAAATAAATTAGATTGACCAATTCCTTTAGATGAAATACATTCAGCTATTAAGTCACTTAAGTTACATAAATCTCCAGGTTCAGACAGTATCCCTGCAGAATTCTATAAATATTTTTCTCCTCACCTTTCTTCTCATTTACCCAAACTATTTAACTTCTTTAGTACTACTGGATCAACTTCTGGGTCCTTTACTTAAACTTTGATTATAGTCCTCTCGAAACGTGAAAAAAAACCATCTTTAGTTACTAATTATCGGCCCATCTCGTTAATCAATCAAAATTGTAAACTTTAAGCAAAGATTCTTGCAACTAGGATGACTTTTGTGCTTCCTAACATAGTGCATATTGATCAATCTGGTGTTATGAAAAATAGCTATTTAGTTAATAATGTTAGATCACTGTTTCTTACGATTGAAGTTGGATCATCACTACCTCAAGCAGCTGGTGTCTTGGCATTAGATGCAGAAAAGGCTTTTGATAAAGTCCATTGGCAGTATCTTTTCCATACATTATTTGCATTTAATTTTGGTACCTCCTTTATTTGCATGATTTCAGCTCCATATTCTGATCCGTCTGCCAAACTTTATATTAATGTTCAAACTTCTAACTATTTTTCTCTTCTTTGGGGCCCTAGACAGGGTTGCCTCATATTTCCTTTGCTTTGTCTTGTGGCTATTGAACCTCTCCTAATTGCTATTAGAAATTGTATAGAAATTGAAGGCCTTATTATACAGTTCCTATTAGAACGTCAGCATATGCTGATGATGCACTCCTATATATTGGTCATCCAGAATCATCTATTCCTCCATTATTAAATCTAATTAACACTTACTCTCAGATTTCAGGATATATATTAAACACTAATAAAACGGATTTTTTCCTTTAAATATTCATTGTACAACTGATATGCTCCCAAACAAAGAAATCATTTGGTAGAAAGACAAACTGAAATATCTTCATATATTATTTTCTAATACCATAAAACAATCCCTTTCCTTAAATTATGATTCTGTTCCTGCTTATATTAAGTATAGATTTAAAAAATGGTCTATGCTACATTTAACTTGGTGGGGAAAGATTGATGCCATTAAAATGAATATTACTCCAAAACTGTTCTGTCTTCATTACAAGATGCCTATTCAGTTTCCTCTTAAATTTTATTAGAATTTGGAAAAATATATGTCTTCATTAACTTGGAATAACAAATCTCCTAGATTAAGTTATAAATGTTTTAATTTGCTAATGGTGGGGTAGGTTTACCGAATTTCCTTATTGATCATAAAGTGTTTATTTGAAAACTAAGTACTTTGTGGTTTCAGCATGCAGAAATTAATAATTTACCTTTGTGGCTTTGTATAGAAAAAAGTCTGACATCTTTATTTCCCTTACCTGCATTGCTTACCATGTCCAATTCTGAAGCTTTATTAAAAGAATCACTAATACTGAAATCTACAAAATTAATCTTACAAGACTTAGGGGTACATACCGCCACCATAACGGTACACGGGACCGACCGCCACAGGTGCGGCTGTCCCGCTATGGCAATCAGGATGCAACTGCCAC
The DNA here is from genome assembly GCF_964204655.1 of Triturus cristatus. NCBI lineage: Eukaryota > Metazoa > Chordata > Amphibia > Caudata > Salamandridae > Triturus > Triturus cristatus. The sequence goes on along the minus strand of NC_140593.1, from coordinate 1,150,322,385 downwards.
CCTGGCGGTCGCATCCCGCATATATTGCATTGTGGCGGGCGGTGCTGCAAGCAGCACTCGCCACAACGCAATATGTGCATGTTGTGCATTGGCATGCACAACGTGACAGGCACGGCGCGGTGCCTGCCACCTTGGGTATGCCAATGAAGGGGTGTACCTATGGTACCCCCCAGTGCAACCACCCACCCCCCCGGGGGCCCACAACGGGCCTCCAATGCCCATCTCCGCATGCCTTTCCATGGCGAACTCTCCGCCATGGAAAGGCAAGCATCATAATATGGATGGCCACCATATTGTGTCCCTTTTCCGCCCGGCCGGCAATCCGACAGGCGGAAAAGCGGCGGGGGTCTTTCCGTCCACCACGGTGCCCCTCGCTATACTAATATGGCGGGGGTGGACCGGGGACATTTGGCAGGCGGATCGCCACCATTGTAATGGACCCCTTAGTGTCAAACTGGATATATTGACTGATACTTGGGGCTTTATTTTGAGTTTAGTGATCCGATGTTCCACGAAGCTCAAGGTGGTGGTGCAGCTACTTTCACACCGGTGTCCGCCCGCCCTATTACCAGCAGGGCAGTCAGACAGCTGCTGCTGCCAGGGATCTGGATCTGCGACCCCAGGTGGATTTTGCAGCAGTCTTGAGTCCGCATTATGCTTTTTGGGTCCGCTGTAGCTCTGACAAGCATATAACGAATTTCCTCTCCACCATAGTTTTCATGGCGGTGAGCGCGCCATGAAAAGTGGGGCAGAGAGGAACACAAGGGGGCCCTACAGGGTCCCCTGTTGCTTCTGGGCCATGGAGTGCATGCAGGGGGGCACATGGTGTGCCTCCCTGTCTGCATGTAGACCCAGTTGCTGCAGGGCATTGACTTGACATGAACTTGCTTTGGCATTTTCATTGCGTTGCCTAGTTGATAGGGATCACTGTGGGACTACCAAAGAAATGTCAGCAAGTGACAAAAAAGTCATAATCTGGGAATGCTATTTTGGCAGTGCGGGAATGGGGCGGTCCTGCACCACCAAACTTATAATAAGGGCCTTATGTTTTTGAGCCTAGCCCTTCCCACTGCTGGTTGTGATCCTGAATAAATTCTCTCACCAGTTGTGGTATTGACTCAGTCCCTACCCTTTGCCTCTTCCCTTTCCTAAAAACGTTGCTGAATGGGAGTTTTAGTGATGTTCTCAGGTACAAAATGAACCTGTGCTGTTGTGTGCTGGGGATCTCCTGTTCTTCCTTGCTACTCATGGTAGTAATTGACCTGATCGTGGGGTTGTCCTAATATGCTACCTTCTTGAGGTTGGAGTTGTCTGATTCTAAAATAAGCAAAATACTATTGGCACCTTCACTACCGGGTGGCACTTCTTTGACTCCTTGCACTGAACACAGTCTTGAGTGGGAACAACTATCTACTTTAAAGAAGATATTGATAAGGACTGCCCTAAATGAGGCACTTCCAATGGAATATCTTGCTGGTAATGCTGCTCTGGAAAACCTCATTCCTTCTTTTAAGGACAGAACCAACATTTTTCCATAATGATATTTCCTTCTGTAAGGACTGGAACTCATTAAAGGAATTTTGGAACAGGAAAAAGCCTTCAAAAATAGGTAATCTCAGACAGATTACAAAAAGATATTTGAAGATATCCTATTTGGAGTGGTGCAATACAATAACTATTTGGTTATTTAAAAAATGATTACCCTGAAAAAGAGTCTTGGTCACTACACTCATGAAAGGGCTTTCTGGTATACAAAAGATGACTATTACTACTCTAACATATAGGAAGAGAACACCCAAGTCTACAAGAGGCCTTAAACTTAGTTTCATAAAAATATTCATGGTATTTGTCCACATTTCGCTCATAAGAGGGCAAAGACCATAGTGCGCTTTCACAGTGGTTGTCCCTGTCCATGACTTCGCTAATACAGTCCTCTATGTGTTTTGGACTCTCTAACAGCAATGATTCTCAGCTAGGACTAACAGGCTCCTAGCTCATGTCTTACATGTGATGGTTTCCAAAAGGACCATGGTACAATTAATACTAAAACTTTCTAAAATTGAACAAGAGCAAGACAACAAAAGACACAACTAATGATTAATGGGAAACAAAGAACAAGTTGAAACAACATCCTCTGGACATCAAGCATGGGCAAACTGTTCCGATAGCAAGAGTCAGATCCCTGGAGGGTCTTCAGGTCAGGAGCTATCGCTGAGTGCAATGATTGTCTCGATTGTCCACTTGTGATTTCATGTGCTGTATCTTCTCATGTCTCCGAAGAGAACAGCATGCTAACGTTGTACCCTCCACTGTACTCTCCATGATGGAATACTGTAACAAGCTGTGTCTCGGTTTACTGGGGCAGGACCTGGCAGTTTCTGATTTACCCTGGATGTAGGGCCAGAACCCCTACAGACCATGTTTCAAGTGCACTATTCTGAAATCCCTGGAGAATTACAAATAAGCACTGCAGTGGGCAAGGGTTTAGATTCCAAGATCTCAAGTTTGGAATAAGGTCCCAGTGCATCTATATAGCTTTGAAAGGCATCTTTTCTCCTAGGAAGTCTTTAAGAACATCTTGGTATGTTATATGTGATGTGGCTCTATCATTTTTATCCATTCTATTTCAATGCCTGTATCAGTGACAGCCCACGGGAGTGGTCTCTAACACTAAGGAGTCTTTTTTGTTAAAAGCGCACTTATTAAATAAAGAAATAAAAAATATTAGAGACCCCTGGTATCAGATGCTTATTGGTTGCACAAACAAAGCTACCAGGAATCATGGCCTCTGCCATGTTCTCAAGCTCTGTCTCCGGAGAGGGGAGGACAACACAGTCAAAGGCTAAGCTAGTCTCCTCATCTCCTGGACTTGTTGCAGAACACTAAGGGGTAGATTTTCAAACATTTTGCGCCGGGTTAGGGTCACAAAAGAGATCCTAACCAGCACAAAATGTTTATTTACCAATTTACTTTCCAAAGCAAAACTTGTTTTGCATTGGAGAGTACCCTACAAGAAACACAAAGCAGTGCGAAGCATTGCTTTGCGTTACTGAGCGCCAAGGGGGAATTACGTGGGTGGTACATAAGCATTCCCATGCTATAACTCATGCCTTTTGATGCAAAACCCTATCTTCAAACAATTGTAGACAGGGTTTAGTTAACCCCACAAGAAAGGCGGCGTTAAGAGGAGAAATGTTTTCATTTATCCTTTCTTTTCCTACTTTGCAGGCATTCTGCAGTGTTTAAACTTGTCTAGGCCTAGTATTTTGTACAGGAAGGGTACCCTTCCTGTACAAAACCTATGTAAGACTCAGGACGAATCTTAGTGCTATGGCGCTAAGGTGTGTGCCTGTCGCACGGCAGCTAAAATCAGCACCGGTGCTAGGGAGAGTGGAGGAGAGAGAGACATATTTCTGTAGATATGAGGCTCTCCTGCTCCCTCCCTGTTACGCAACGCAGCACAACATTCATAGGGTTACTCATATATGTAGTGTGTTTGAAGTTAAGTATTTTCCCTATTCTTGCTTAGACTGCAGTAGGAATAGTAAAATTTGCCTCTTTTCAGTTCAACCCTTTCCCTACTATTGCACTGTATGTAGTGGGATTAGTATACATTTCATGTCTTCGGAATCCAATGCTTTCCCTACTGTTGTACAATCTGGCGTTGGAATAGGACATTTTACCCCTCCAAAGTCCAATACTTTCACTACTGTTGCACTGATTGGAAATTCAATGTTTTCCCTACTTTTTTCCAGTTCAGAGTGAGAATATTAAATTTCAATCCTCCGAAAACTAAGGATTTACCTAATGTTACACAGACTGAAGTGGGAGTAGTATATTTTACATCACCAAATTCCAAAACTTTCCAAACTGTTGCACTATTTGGAATAGGGATAGTAAATTTTAGCCCTCTAAAATCCAATTCTTTTCCTACTGTTGAAGAGACTGAAGAAGGGAAAAGTAACGAATGCCCCTGTCAAAGTCCAACACTTACACTACTGCTGCGCTGTTTGGGGTGGGGATAGTAACTTTTACCCCTCTGAAGTTCAATACTTTCCCTAGTTTGTCCTGTATGGAGTGAGAATAGTAAATTACACTCCTCCGAAATCCATTGCTTTCCCTACTGTTGCACAAAATGGGTTGGGAATAGCAAATTTTACCCCTCCAACACTATTCCTACTGTTGTGCTGACTTGAATGGGAACAGTACATTTTACCTCTCTAAGCGGCATATTATCAAGCCAGGCGATAAAATTATCGCCGCTTTAGCGGCAGAAAACTGCCGCTAAAACGGCGATAATGGGCTTGATAATATGCTCAATGGAATTCCAATTGAAGCCCATGTTAGATGTGAAGGACATCTAACCTGAGCTTCAATTGGAATTCCATAGAGCATATTATCAAGCCCATTATCGCCGTTTTAGCGGCAGTTTTCTGCCGCTAAAGCGGCGATAATTTTATAGCCTGGCTTGATAATATGCCCCCAAAATCCTATGTTTTCCCTACTTTTGTCCTATTGGAAGTGAGAATAGTAATTTAACCCCTCTAAAGTCCAACACTTTCCCTACTGTTGTGTTCTTTTGCATGAGAATAGTAAATTGCACCCTTCGGAAGTCTAACACTTTCCCTGCTTTCGTGTTGTTAGGAATGGGAATAGTAAATTTAAACCCTCCAAAATCCAACACTTTCTTTAATATTGAGTAGAGTGGAATGGGAATTGTAAATTTCATCCCCTCCAAAGTCCAGCACTTTCCCTATTGTTGCTTAGGCTGGAGTGGGAATAGTACATTTTACCACTCCGAAGTCCAATGCTTTTCCTACTGTTGCAATGACTGGAGTAGGAATAGTAAATCTAACTCCTCTGAAGTCCAACAATTTACCTACATTTGCATAAACTAGAGTGGGAATAGTATATTTTATATTCTTAGACTACAATAGTTTTCATAATATTGTTAAATAGATTGTATAGCAATATTTCTTTATATTTAATTTTGATACTGATTTTCTACATATTTTTAACTATTTATTTTTACATATTTGATTTTTTAAATTACATTATATATTTTTAATATAAATGTTTTTATTTTTATTTTGAAACTGTAATGTTTTTTTTGTTTTGTATATATTTTTAAATATATTTATATTATTTTCTTTATTGTTTTTTTTTTCTTCAAATTCTTTTTGGGAGTAGCGCACCCAAAGCGTACCTTTCTCGATCGCTGCGCGGAACCTAGCCGCCATTTTAGGATTGTTGTGTAGGATTTGCGTAGGATGTGCGATGGGTGCGTATTTTCGTGCGCGATTGCTATGCGACCGGTACGCGACGTATTACTTTATGCGACACTAGCGCACTTGCGCGTGACGTCATATACGTGTTCGACGCGTTAGGAGTCGCGGACCCAGTGCGTGCACACCAAGGGGGCGCGCTGAGTGCCGCACTGGGTGCGCGACTCCTAACTTGCCCGTAATATTTTTTTAGCACCTATCACTAATTTCTATTCTCCCCGGGGACCCCATCCCCCGGGGCCTATATACAACGTTGGGGACCGTGGGGGGAGCCCCAATGCCCCCACGGTCCCAGCCGGCTCCCTGCGTCCTTCGGGAGCCGACATTGCTTTTCCACACGGGGAGCTGCTAACATGCAGCTCCTCGTGTGGAAAAGCAATATGGTTTGAATTTTGAAAGAGAGAGCAGAATTCCCTGCTCTCTCTTTCAAAATCCAAACCAAGTTTGCTATGACTGCCATAGCAAACAGCAGTGTCCTGGGGGTGGGCTTCCCGAGACACTGCAGGAGCCGGCCCTGGGGGGTGGCGGTCCCCAGGGCCATCGACGGCTCCAGGAGGAGGGCCATGCGGCCCCCTCCCACAATATAAAAAGCCCCGGGGGAGGTGGTCTCCGGGGCTTGGGGGGGCCTTTGAGCCCCCACCCATTTTTTTTAAAGCCCCGGGGGTAGCGGTCCACAGGGATGGGGGGGCCTTTGAGCCCCCCCACCCATTTATTTTTTAGCCCCGGGGGCCCATGGGCCCCCCATCAAATTTAATATTTTTGCCCCCAGGATTTGGCCCCCCCGGGGGCTAATTATTAAAGAAGCGTGTTCGCTTCGTTTTATTTATTTTTTTACAGCAGGATCCGTGCACCCTGCGTGCATTTTACCGCTTTTTCAATACATTTTTTTTTTTGGGGTCCTGGGGGTCCTTGTGGGACCCCCTAAGCAGGTCTAGAGGGTCAGGGTATTTCTACCCTGCCCCCTTTATACGTTTTGCACATTTGGTCCACTGATTTCTTGAACCTCGCTTCTACCGAGGCACAAAATGGCTGCCAACACTTTGTGGTTTGGAGTGTTGACAGCCAGTTGACAGCCAATTAGCTCGTGATCGGGAGGCTGCGCGCTGGGTGCGCATAGGGTGCGCGGATCCTCCGAGGCCATAGATATATATGTGATTTTACTTTTGATTTTCTCAGCAACTACTGAACGGATTTACACCATTTAACAAAAAGGCACGAGTGTGAACGAAGGGCTACCTCTTTGACAAATTTGGTGTAACTCCGTTCAGCAGTTCATATTTGCATAGGGAAAACACGTTTTGGGAACCCCCTTTTCTCTCGGCCCCCGCTTTACGAATCACCCCGAGACTTTCAGGGTAGGAGCGGACCGGAGCGCCTCACCAGTTTTGAAAATTTCGCGAAGATTCGTCAACCGGCGCCAAAGGTATTCCAAATAGAATGTTGCAGATTTCCTATGGATAATAGGTCCTAACTATAACTAACTGCTGGCGACCGCGAGTAGGTTATATATATATATATATATATATATATATATATATGTATATGTATATATATATATATATATATATATATATATGTATATATATATATTACGTTATAGTTAGGACCTATTTTCCATAGGAAATCCGCAACATTCAATTTAAATAACGTTGGCGCCGATTGACGAATCTTCGCTGCTATCCTCAAAATTTCATGGTGATTTGTCAAGCGGGGGCCGAGAAAAAAGGGGGGTCCCAAAACGCATTTTCCCCATGCATTTTCTCATAGGACCTGTTGACGCAGCTACAGCCCGAACTGCTGAAGGGAATTACACCAAATTTGGCAAATAGGTAGTCCTCAGTTCAGACTCGTGCCTTTTGCTGAAATGGTGTAAATCCATTCAGTAGTTCCTGAGAAAATTAGAGTTAAAAAGATAGATATATCTTGGCGGAGCCTAACCACACATCTCATTGTGAGATCTGATTGGCTGTCAGTACTTCATCCAAGAAGTGTTGGCAGCCATCTTGGTACCAATATACATGATAGCACCTCATTAAAAAGCATTGCAGTTAATAGAAGGTTTTAAGACTTTAGTTACATTATAAATCATTTGTTGATGGTACCATACTCATTTTAGGAATTGTGGTGTGTTCTAAGGTGATTTTACCATGTGAAAAAGCCTTCTGCTGTGATATCATGAATCATGTTAGAGAGAAAACTATTTTCTCATGCTTTTCCCACAGAGGTTTGGAAGGTGATCTATAAGCTAAACTGAGAGCATATTTTCTGTAAATTCACATAATCTTTCTCAGTCATGTGAGAATGAAGTCTGACATTCTCAGTAAAACATGTACATGGGCAGAGACTGTTAGTTGATTCCTTTGTGTTCTACTGCAGCTTCCCAGAGTGTTCTAAAGAACAACTAGAGCGCTAACAGTCCTACTTATGACAAACGTATTGCACACCTGAAGCCATCTTGGTTGGAATAAAGTGGTAACTCTTAAAACATTTAATTTAAAAGGAACAAAATGAGGGGGTTCATTTTGCCATAGAAAGTATGATTAGTGCTGCAGAAATAAAAATTGGGGCACATTTTGAGTGACTTCTCAAATCCTCTTCTATTTCATTAAAAAATTCTGACATGCAGACTGAAACATGCACTTTCAATACCAGCAGCAGACTTCCCTGGTGAGCAGTTGCTTTACTACAGTGATCTAATAAGCAACTAGAGTGCTAACATTCTGAATTCATGGCAAATGTGTGACACATCTGAATGCCTTCTTGATGGAACCAAAGTAAAAAACTGAAAGTATTTCCTACTGAGGAGACTGTAGTAAATGAGGAAATTAGGAAACTTCATAACAAATAGGTCTCCCAAAATGGCCACCAGAGACAAAAGAGCCCAAATGTAGCACAAATATCAACCAGATGTAGCCCAAGTATAGCCCAATGACAGAATGTCCCAGAGTGTTCTAACGAACAACTAGAGCGCTAACAGTTTTACTTATGACAAAAGTATGGCACACCTGAAGCCATCTTGATTGGAATAAAGTGGTAACACTTAAAACATTTAATTTACAAAGGCACAAAATGAGGGGGTTCATTTTGCCATAGAAATTATGATTAGTGCTGCAGAAAGAAAAATTAGGGCACATTTTGACTTCTCAAATCCTCTTCTATTTCATAAAAAAATCCTGACATGCAGACTGAAACATGCACTTTGAATACCAGCAGCAGACTTCCCTGGTGAGCAGTAGCTTTACTACAGTGATCTAATAAACAACTAGAGTGCTAACATTCAGAATTTATGGCAAATGTGTGACACATTTGAATGTCTTCTTGATGGAACCAAAGTAAAAAACTGAAAGTATTTCCTACTGAGGAGACTGCAGTAAATGAGGAAATTAGGAATCTTTATAACAAATACATCTCCCAAGATGGCCACCAGAGACAAAAGAGCCCAAATGTAGCCCAAATATCACCCAGATGTAGCCCAAGTATAGCCCAATGACAGAATGTCCCAGAGTGTTCTAACGAACAACTAGAGCGCTAACAGTCTTACTTATGACAAAAGTATGGCCCACCTGAAGCCATCTTGATTGGAATAAAGTGGTAACACTTAAAACATTTAATTTACAAAGGAACAAAATGAGGGGGTTCATTTTGCCATAGAAATTATGATTAGTGCTGTAGAAAGAAAAATGTGGGCACATTTTGACTTCTCAAATCCTCTTCTATTTCATAAAAAAAATTCTGACATGCAGACTGAAACATGCACTTTGAATGCCAGCAGCAGACTTCCCTGGTGAGCAGTAGCGCGAGATAGCACAGGCACTAGCGCGTGCTATGCGAAATGCCCCTTGGAGTGTAATATGCACAGGGCAGTGTTGTGTAACCTAACTAGTCTCTAAAGTTGTAATATAAAATATGTGCTGGGGAGTGTAACGTTGCATATGCACTGTGACAAAGATATGGATCCCAGATTGTAATATGTATGGCATAGCGCTGTGCGTTATAACATAGGCATCGAGGAAGGCACGTTAGATGGGGCAATATAACCCGTGCGAAGGCAAGTGTGACATGACATATTCACGGGGTGGTGTTACAGTGCACATGGGCTATAGAGTGTCATAGCATATGCACTAGCTGGTGGAATACAACACAGAAGTGTGTGGCACTCGGCGGCATTGGTGGGAGTAACACAGCATTGGGCTCAGCCAGGAGCACGCTTTGACTCTCAAGTGAGGTTCGTCTCCTTTCCAGAGTGTAAAATAAAAAGTATTACACATCCGGCGGTGGATGTGTGTTTTATTAACCGTGAGGGGGGTTTCTTGCATAGTTTGGTCGAATTTTTGTCGAATCCCCTTTGAATGGCTTGGTGTGTGTGTGTATTAAATGTGCCCGTTAATAGCTACCTGTGTTTGTATAAATAAACAACAAGGGTGTCTACTTGGAGAGTACCCACCGGCGGGGGCGCCGGGATTAGGCACAGTAGGGCGTCAGACACGTCAGAGCTTCACTAGCGGTGTAAATACATTCCACGTGGATTCATTGTATGCATAGTCGCCTTTTAATGAATATCACGCAAATCATCATGGTGATAGGTACATACAGTTTGTCCATCATGTCCTAGGTGTTTCTATAAATATATATTTTTTTAAATAATAAAAAACAAAGGGCGGCCCCGGGGGATGGGGTCCCCGGGGCCATAAGTGGCCTGAGGAGTGGGGCAACGCAACCCCCCTCCTAAAGAATTTTCTTTAAAAAGGCATTGACCCGGGGGTTGGGGTCACCGGGGCCGATTAAGGCCTTGGGAGGGGGCCCCCTTCCAAATTAATTTTTTTCCACAAAAAAAATTAGGGTGCAGGCCCTGGGGGATGGGGTCCCCAGGGCCAATAAATTAGAAAAAGAAGGGGGGCCACACAGCCCTCCTTCTTAAAAATATAAAATAAATAAAAGACCGGCATCGCGCTGGAGGCCACGCCCCTCCTTGCAGGACTCTGCAAACGCGCCCCCTGGCCAGTTGTAAGTTGGGGAATTAATTCCCCTTCAATACTGAGGGTCGCTGAGGGCCAACTAGCCCAACAGGTATCTCCAGTATGCGCCAGGGAGCTGCGATGCAGACAGGTGTTCCGAGACCATGCCCCTTTTTACACCTCTATGCAACGCAGCTCTGTGGCGCTTAATGGAGGTACCTAGTAGGCTAGTTTGACCCTAGGGACCCTTAGGATTCAAGGGGACATAATCTCTCAACTTAGAACGGCCACAGGGCGCGTTTACACAGGGGTGAAGGGAGGGGACGGGGCCTGAGGTGACATGTGCAAACAGGCCCTGTGGCACATTTTAAGTTGGGGAAATAATTCCCTTTCAATCCTGAGGGACCCTGGGGACCAACTAGCCCACCAGGTGCTTCCAGTAAGCGCCACTCCTCTGCATTGCAGAGAGGTGGTGCAGGCCGTGCCCCTTTTTACACCTCTCTGCAATGGCGCTTAGTGGACGTACCTAGTGGGCTATTTTGCCCCTAGGGACCCTCAGGATTCAAGGGGACTTAATCTCCCAACTTAAAACGGCCACAGGGCATGTTTACACAGTGGGGAAGGGAGGGGACGGGGCCTGAGGTGAAGTGTGCAATCACGCCCTATGGCGCGTTTTAAGTTGGGGAAATAATTCCCCTTCAATCCTGAGGGCCCCTGGGGGCTAACTAGCCCACCAGGTGCTTCCAGTAAGCGCCACTGAGCTGCGTTGCAGAGAGGTGGTCCAGGCCGTGCCACTTTTTACACCTCTCTGCAACGCAGCTCTATGGCGCTTACTGGAGGTACCTAGTGGGCTAGTTGGACCCTAGGGACCCTCAGGATTCAAATGAATTTAATCTCCCAACTAAAAACGGCCACAGGGCGTGTTTACACAGTGGTGAAGGGAGGGGATGGGGCCTGAGTTAACGTGTGCAAACACGCCCTGTGGCGCATTTTAAGTTGGAGAAATAATTCCCCTTCAATCCTGAGGGACCCTGGGGGCCAACTAGCCCACCAGGTGCTTCCAGTAAGCGCCACTGCGCTGCGTTGCAGAGAGGTGGTCTAGGCCGTGCCCCTTTTTACATCTCTGCAACGCAGCTCTGTGGCGCTTACTGGAGGTACCTAGTGGTCTAGTTGGACCCTAGGGACCCTCAGGATTCAAGGGGACTTAATCTCCCAACTTAAAACGGCCACAGGGCATGTTTACACAGTGGGGAAGGGAGGGGACGGGGCCTGAGGTGACGTGTGCAAACACGCCCTGTGCCACGTTTTAAGAGTTAGTTTTAATCCCCTGCCCTATTATATACTAGGGGCTTACAGAGGAGGTCATGCTAATCACATGTTCCCTAGTGTATGTAGGTGTTTTCACTGTATTCTACACTGGCTCTAGGGCTGGTTAGTCAGATTCAGTTACCACCAGTATCCGTCTGAGTTGAGGGTACAGGATGATTTTGCAACAAGGCTTCTTTCTGCTCTTCTGTTTGTTCTTTCTGCACATTATCCTTCTTCCTGCACTTTTCTTCGTCTTTGAGGACTTCTGTTGCTTCTTTCTGCATTTCTTTTTTTTCTTTCTGTGCGTTTTTTCTTCTTTCTTCACATGTTCTATCTCTGTAGGCATAGTTAGAAATTAGCATTTAAAAAACCTTTGAAATTCACTGAAAAAACCATAGGTTTCAGGCACGTAATAGTTAGGAATTAGCATTTAAAAAACCTTAGAAATTCACTGAAAAAACCATAGGTTTCAGGGGCGTTATAGTTAGCTGGACTTTTCACTCGTACAAAACCATTGAAATTCCCCTGTTATAGTTAGTTCAGCTAACTATAACTCGCCCGCCCGCAATGCACTGCTGATGACGTCACATATTACATCACTCATGACATGGTCAGTGACATCACTGATGACATCACTGATGACATCTCAAATGACATCACTGATGACATCATCCTTGTGATAGAGTGGCAGACCTCCTCTCCCCCTAATATAACCTTTGATACACACATTCAAAAATAGAAACTAAAATTTTCAAAACAATGGACATACCAATACCAGTTACAACAACCTATTCAGTAATTCTAAGATCCACATACACATCCACTCATTCACCAACAGTCCTATACAGTCACTCATACATGCACTCACTCATCATATGTACTCATACACCTATACATCCTGTTACACAACGCTACTCATCCATAGAGTTACTCACACACATAGTCACACATGCTAATAAAGAATCAAACATCCATTTACTTGCATATACAGTTATACACACACCACCATACTTACTTCCACAGAAACTTACACATACTTAGTCTTTTAAACAATCACTTATAGAAACACATACTTATTCATACAGGAACTCTTCCAATCTCTCACTCACATATACTCACTTATATACACCAATAGGCACATATACTAGTTTAAAACATATATAGTTACTCATAAAGACACTATTGAGACATTCATTCACTCACTAACACACCCATGCACATACTCATCCACCCATACAGTCCTGCACACATGCTGTCTTCAACACATACAAACAGTGAGTCACTCATTCATGCACCTATGCACTACGTAATACCCCCCACCGAACCATACAGACACTCAGACACTCATACTGATACTCAAAAAAACAACTAATAACCTATATAGACACTCATGTAGCTACTCACCAACCCATGCAGCCACTTATACACAAAGTGAGAGACTGATAGATATTTACATATTTAAACATTACTCACTAAGCCATGTATTCACTAAGATACACTTAATCAGTCAGTTATACAATCAATTTTTCAAAAACAAATCATCCATTTAGACACTTATATACCCATTTATTCTTCCATCGACCTTGAGATATACATATATAAAACATATGTAATTTTCAGAAAAACACACATTCACTGGATGATTTCATCAGTGATGTCATGATGTCATTTGGGAACCACTGTGAGAGAAGTATTTGCTAACATCGTGTTTTTGTGAGAGATAACTGTTTTAAAACCTGTCTTGTTGTCAAGTTTTAGTAGCATTGGAGGGCAGTTTTTGCTTATGCTTTGATTAAATGAGTTAGGCTTTGAAACAAAAGTGCAGTCCTGAAATATGTAGATTGTGTGCAGTTCCCTTACCACTTCCACAGAAGTGAATGATTTTTGGTAAACTCCTCGGGATAGTGGTTGTTGTCTAGAATCACACTGTGAGTCTGTGTGCATTTGGGAACCACTGTGAGAGAAGCATTTGGTAACATCGTGTATTAGCTGACAGATAACTCTTTTAAAACTTGTCATGTTGTCAAGTTTTAGTAGCATTAGAAGCCAGTCTTTGGTTATGTGTTGATTAAATGAGTCATGCTTTGACACAAAAGTGCAGTCCTGAAATATGTAGATTGTGTGCAGTTCCCTTACCACTTCCACAGTTGTGAATGAGTTTTGGTAAACTCCTAGGGATAGTGGTTGTTGTCTAGAATCACACTGTGAGTCTGTGTGCATTTGGGAACCACTGTGAGATAAGCATTTGGTAGATCGTGTATTTGCTGATAGATAACTGTTTTAAAACTGGTCATCTTGTCAAGTTGTAGCAGCATTAGAAGCTCGTCTTTTGTTATGCATTGATAAAATGAGTGAGGGTTTGACACTAAAGTGCAGTACCATGTAGTATTCTCTTCACTGCACCAGAACTGAACATTTAAAAGTTTTACCCAGGTACTGTCCTAGCAGTAGTCTGATGATTTAGTCAGTTTCCAAGTACTCATGTTGTGAACCATACATTACCACATAGAGTGCTTCAAATGTCTATGCAGTATGCATGCAGTCTTCTAACATACTATACACTTGTCTTTCACACCTTCAATTCCCTAGTCAGTATCCATATAGTCCAGCAAACATCCTGTCACTCCCTTTGCACTCCTCTAGTGACCCATTCAGTACCAAGTACTAATCCATTCACTGTGTCAAAAGACCACCACTTATAAATTCACCCAGGCACTCTCCTTGCTGTACTCTAATCATTCAGTCAGTACCCAAGTATTCATGCAGTGAGCTAGGCCTTAGCACATAGACTGCTTCAAATGCTTATTCACTATGCATGCAGGCCTCTAACCACCTACACAGTTGTCTTTGACACCTTCAATTCCCCAGTCAGTATTCATACACTTCTAGCAAACACCCTGTTACTCACCCAGTGTGCCCCCTTATAGTACTGTGATATTTCAGTCAGTTAGCATGTAGTCTTTTAGTGAGGTAGGCTTTAGGGCATGAACTGCTTCAAAGTAGTATGCACTATGCATGTAGTGTTTTAACCATCGTCACACTTGTGGTTCAGGGCTATAGTTTCTTAGTCAGTTTTTATATAAAATGTGTTTGTACAGTAATGGAATAGTATAAATTTGAAAGTTATTAATATACATTTATTTGTGATTCTGTTTTATAGATACTGTTTTTCAACGTAAAAATAGAGAAATCATAAAAGAAAAAGAAAAGAAACTCAGAAAGGCGCAGGAGTGTTTCTCATCCGTTTGCACTCTTCTCGTGCAAGATTGTTTGGATGAAGGGTCCTTAGGTGTTTCATCATACTTGCCGTGCCGTACGAGTATTTCTTGTTAGGATCCCCTCGCAACAGAACTCTTTTGCAAATCTTGCACGTGACCAAGGTGGCATTGATCTTTGTTTGCCCCTCGGGAAAAGTAAAAAATTTCCACACCACTGAAGTAATAAACATTGTGGGCGTGGTGCCTCCTCCAAAAATTCATCCTTAGATTCGGTGAATATTTTAAAGCGACAACATTTACAGTTTTTGTAAGTTAAACTTATAAAATTGTGTTAGCCGTAAGCATTTTATATATCTGTGATTTGTATCTTGTGGTATTTTGCTGAGAATAACATGTTGTTTTTTTTTTAACAATCTTTCTGATTGTTTTTTTTTTGCCTGCTGTTAAGTGATGAGTACGATTGAAATCACTATTTTTAGTGAAATTCAATATATTCTGAGAACAGCAAAAAAGGCAAACAAATTACTTTGTGGAAAGTATGCTGTGTTGTAAAAAATGTATTATTACATGTTATAATTTTTGTTTCCTTTTCTTTCACAGATCCAAATTTTAAAATAAGCAATTTATATGAATTTAGATTGCAATGAAAATCGGAAAAAAATGTATACCATTTTTTATTCCTATTACTGTGAAGGTAAGTTTAACTAAGTCTCAATATGCAGAATGAGGAGGTCTGCAAGAAGCTACAAAGTTGAAACACGTTTTTAAAAACACTCTGTTTATACCTATGTAGTTTTGAAATCTGATCATAATCAGATATCATGTGACTTGCAAAAAAAGAGATTTGAGGGGTTCATAATATTTCCCATTGTAGCTATTGAAGGACCACAATCATTTCAATCATTCTTCTTTGAACATCTTTGCATACAAAACTCTGTGCTTACCTTCTAGCATTCGCAAGGAATTTTAAAACCGGAAATATGTCACTTTTTGTAACATAGTTATTGTGCAAGACACTCTTTCATATTCACAAAGAGAGGAAAAGGCTCTCTGTGCACTTTTTTTACTCCATGTAAATACAACCTCAATATGCACACCAGTTTGCGTTGAAAGGGTGTTCTATAAGTGTTGTTGTGCATGATTGCACTGAATACTCATAGAACAAGACACATGTCTAGATTTATCATAAATCATAAATCTCGATATGTGTGTGAATGCTGCACCATTCTAAAATTGGTGTGAGAAAGCACAACAAGGAGAATTGTTTTCATTTCTCCACATTTTTATATCTTCAATGCATGCTACACTGCTCAGCGTACATTGAAAGAGAAAAATGCCTTTACTGATTGTTTTTGTGCAGGAAGGTGTGTCTTCCTGCACAAAAACAAACAGCACATGACACAGATATCCTTGCACTATGGTGCAAGGGTGCCTGTGTCACCACATGGCTGCAGT
This sequence comes from Triturus cristatus, assembly GCF_964204655.1. Lineage (NCBI taxonomy): Eukaryota > Metazoa > Chordata > Amphibia > Caudata > Salamandridae > Triturus > Triturus cristatus. The sequence continues at coordinate 1,150,306,164 of NC_140593.1, read as the reverse complement.
TTAAGCAGCCGTGCAGAGAGAAGCATAGATTTGCAACATATTTATGTACATATGTTGCATCCCTGTGCTTCGGAAGAGGTTACTATGTGATGCTGAAGCACTTCCTCATAGTTCTGCACTTATACATTCACCATATGCTACTAATGCATTCATTCAGTCAATTACGTACTACACATACATTCATCTAAACTTTCACACACTAACAAAGAAATTTAGCTCTTTTTTTAAACCAGAAAAGTTAGTTCTTACAAGGTTTTCTGAACAACTTTTAATTTTTGGGGGTTTTTCTGCGAAAAAAACAACAACAAAAAACAGGAGGAACCAAACAATAAACTTCAGGGAACAATAAAAATAAAAATAAAAAACTAGCAAATGTGACTTTCTTGCCGGCGGCAGATCAGATCGATCGACTGCTCACCGTAGCACAAAGTCGCATTGCACTTAGTGCAGAGCACTTTTAAAAATTGAAATTGAGGACGGATGTCCAAATTTTGGGCTGATGGATGCACTCTTGAAGTGCTCGGCTGCGATGAGGTGGAAGGCGCAGGAGCAGGAGTGTCTCTCATCCGTCGGCATTCTTCTCGTGCAAGATTGTTTGGATGAAGGGTCCTTAGGTGCTTCATCATACTAGCCGTGCCGCACGAGTATTTCTTGTTAGGATCCCCTCGCGACAGCACTCTTTTACAAATCTTGCATGTGATCAAGGTGGCATTGGTCTTATTCTGCCCCTCGGGAAATGTAAAAAATGTCCACACCACTGAAGAAAAATGTTCTTTGCGTGGTGCCTCCTCCAAAAATTCACCCTCAGATGTATGAGGAGATGCAGGTGATGCCTGCTGCCCTGAAGACATTTTTAGTTGAAAAAAGTTAGAGCTAAGTGTAAACTTAGTCTAAAAAAATCTTCTTCTCTGCAAAAAGATGCTCCTCCAAAGAAGGTCAAAGAAGAATGATTGAATTGGGTGGGGTCTTTCAATAGTTAGAAGAGGAAGTGTTATGAACCAATCAAATCTCTTTTTTTGCAGGTCACATGGGATCCGCTCACCCTGCGCATAGGCAGCACGCACCCAGCGCGCATCCGCGAAATTGAATTAAAAAAAATTATAGGATTAGATGTAAAAATATATTAGTTTTAAGACTAGTTTAGAGTTTGTCTTCAAGTAATATTCACATGAAATACATATATATATGTTTTTTTAAATGTTAAATATTTCGCGGGATCCGCGCACCTACCGCGTCATAGACGCAGATGACGCATCGCGGAAGCGCGTAAACGTCGCGTTACGTACATCGGACGTGTCACGTATAGGCTGGGAGTCGCGTACCTGTCGCATTGCGATCGCGCACTAAACACGTACCCAACGCATACCATGCGCGGATGCTAACGCGTAGGGATCGAGAACGGTGCGCATAGGGTGCGCGGATCCAAAAACATGGAAAAAAAAATATATAAAATAAAGTTTTGAACATATAGTTAAAGAAATATTTTTAAAAATATAAAAAAATATGTTTGAAAAACCCAATAAAAAAAAATATTTTTTAATTTTTAAAAGAATTAATTAAAAAAATAAATTTGAAAAATGGTGATTAAAAAAGAAATTCAAAAAAACATAATTAATGAAATTGACACACTGAATTTGAAAAATATAGAAATCCAATGAAAATCATTAAACATGATATCTTTAGACATAAGTTATAGATAGAAATTAGCATTTAAAAAACCTTTCAAATTCACTGAAAAAACCATAGGTTTCATGTACGTTATAATTAGGAATTGGCATTTAAAAAACCTTTGAAATTCACTGAAAAAACCAAAGGTTTCAGGGGCGTTATAGTTAGGAATTGGCATTTAAAAAACCTTGGAAATTCACTAAAAAAAACATAGGTTTCAGGGGCATTATAGTTAGCTGGACTCTGGTGCCCCCCTGTTGATCCCAGCACATTGTGGCACCCCTATGATGAAGCATGACACCTACGGTGTGTGAGGGGAACCGTCCTTAAAAAGGGATATCTTCCCCTGATTATTCGGTTTCTTCTCTGGTTTCTGCTATTTGTGTTTCACATTTTCAGTAGTTTTCATACCTTGGACCCGTGGGCTCTTTTGTGAGTTGATGATATGAGTGGGGAGTGTGCCCACGCCGGTCGTTAAACCTCCTCTCGGCCCTCCCTGTGTGTGTTAAAAGCACCTTGAGGTTCCTGCCACAGGGTGCTGGGATGAACTGCACCTCGCATTTTTACAATGGGAGCATGCATTCTGTCGGAATGCATGTTCTCATTATAAAGTATAGGAGTGCAACCGAACAGTGTTCGGTCACATCCTAATTGACCGAGACAATGTTGGAAAGGAGGAAACTCCACCCGACATCGTAATGAGGCTCTGTATTGTTTACCACCATATTATCTCAGTGATCCGGTAGGTGTCTGCTCAAGTAGCACTTGCATACACATATCTCAGTTGTGGTTAAACGTTAGTTTATTATTGAATTAAATCTGAAATATCCTTCATTCTACCCTTTTAAAGTGTGTCAAACATGATATATAACACAAGAATGGATAGATATTGTTTGAGTGCACTACTGAAGGGAATATTGTCGAACTGTTGACCATATATAAGAAATATAGCTTTCAATGAGTACGGTAACTTAGCCTTTTTCATCGTCACCTATTTGTGCGAAAGCTTGGTTTAGAGATACATATACATAGTTATTTAATTAACCTCTTTTTTGCAGTAACATGAGCTAAAATAAGCCATTTTTAGCTACATTTAACAGTTGTTTGTTGCATTCATATTTGTATCAAGGTTTAAATAATGATTAAACATTAAATGGCAAAATACACATAAAATGTATTTGTCACTTTTAAAATTTTTCCTTCTCAGGCCATCAATACTATTGGGACGATCCCAGCGGAAAGCATACTTGCTCAGGGATCAGACGTATGTGTAATTACAGGATGCAATAAACTCTACGCCCTTGATTTTTTTCCCTGGCACATTAGAGCAGGGCAGACATGTCCTAATGCACTGTATGTCCAGTAAATCCAGGGGCATGCAGCTTGTAGTGCACACAGCACCAAAGTCTGCCAGCCCCAATTTCAGAAGCAAAAATTGTAATTCAGGCCCAGATTTACTAACATTTTGTGTCACGGATGCTCCAGTTTTTTGATGCAGCCAGAAAGCAGAATGTTAATTGTGATTTTAAAAAGCTATGTAAATGGCTTTGCATCTGTTTTTGTCCCAAAAAGTATTGCAAGGCAGCGCATAGAGCAGCCTTGTATTTCTTTGCATAATGGAGGCATTCCATGGGTGGAACTTGAGTGCTCCTATGCATTCACCCATGGATTGACACAATCCTAGATTTACTAAGGTGAAAAACCTGGGATTGCGCCAAACTGCTATGCCGCCCTGAACCAGGCGTAACGAGAAGAAATATTTTTATTTCTCCTTGTTACTTCATCTTTCTATGCGAGCTGGATTCCACAGCACACATAAAATGAAAATGTGTCTAAGGATTGTTTTTGTGCAGAAATGAGTTCTTCCTGCACAAAATCAATCCCGCCTGTAACGCATGCACCTTTGAACCATGGTGCAAGGGTGCCTGCATTGGCGCTAGGCAGCACACAGTGTGCCAGAGCTGGGAGACAGCAGAAATGTGCCATATCTCTGTCTCCTTTTCATGCAATGCAGTGCAGAACCTTTGCTTGCTGCCCTGCGTGGCGTGGAAAATTAGTAAATGTCCTCCTCCGTTCTGAAGACCAGAGGATAGGATTTCCACTATATTTATCTCATGCCCCTCCAGGCAGTCCTAATTATATTGTGAGAAACTCTCCTGTCCTATTGCCCAGACAATAATCCAATCAAATGTATCTTCCCACACGCTCTTTTGTAAATGCTTTCTTAAATATCAATAGACAACAATAGGTTATAAAAGGAGGAAGCATAAGAGAGGAAAAACTATAATTAACCCTGTACTTACATAACACCGTGATGAAGGAACAACAGGACCTCGGCATCATAGAAATCAATTTCAGATGACATGCAGACTCATCCTTAACCACTCCAGGAGGGCACCACACTGAAAATACAGAAAAGGACAGCTTTCTGGATTATAAAACACACAAAAGGTGATGGGAGGATGCTTGCAATAATGTCCAACCACTGGCAATTGCTCAGGGTAGCACTCCAACCCATCGTTCCTGTACACACCATGGCATCCCATACCTGGCTGATGAGCACATAATAAGTGCGAAACTGGTCCTGGGTTACTTGTTTTTCAGGTCAGGCAGTTCAGGCTGGACTGTTCCCATTGGAGCAGAGTCAAGACTTATTTGTATATAGCTGAGACCAAACTGAGGTGGCATGGTGTGCAAAATAACAATGGACCGGGATACGACCCAAACGATTGACAGTGGCTGAGATTAATTCAAGCCTTTCATCCATCACCTTATTATTGTTGTACCATTCTGGATTACACCAGCCAGGAATGCCTTGAGAGATAAATAATCAATAAAGATGTCTTGAAGAACCTCATACTGCCCTACAGTCTTATAGCCAAGAAAAATAACCTCATGACAGGACATTGACATACAAATTGATGCTGGCTCACTGCTACCATGATACAGGGTACGGAGTCTCACCAGAGACAAAACCACATCTCATGAGCTTCCCCGCAAGGCTGGACCACAGTGACTAAAACATCAGGTGTCATGCTGTGAAAATGTTCTCAGGGCGTCAAAAGAGATATAATAGCACAGAGTAAATTCTATTAAAAAAATGGTTTCCTCCTCACCATAGGCACCATCATAGACACTTTTGTAAACACAAGAAAACACATAGGGGCTTATTTACAAGCCCTTTGTGCTGCCAGTGCATCACTATTGTGACACACTGGCGGAGCATTTTCCTGCCCCATATTTACAAGGACACAAAATGCCACCCTACGTGCCTTTTCCTGTCTTTGTAAATAGGGCCCCTTTACATGCAGCACTTTGCATGAAAGGGGCGTTCCATGGGCATTGCTAGGGGTGTTCTTATGCAACACTCATGGAACCTGACACATTTCCAGATTTACGAGAATTCGTAAACCTGAAAATGCGACTGAATGCTAAACCTCCCCAGGAGAGGCATAGGGTCGCAACGAGGAGAATATATTAATTTCTCCTCGTTTTTTTCCTAGTTCTATTTGTGCTGCATTCTGCAGCACACATAGAACGAGGAAATCACCTCTTGTGATTGTTTATGTGCAGGAAGGGACACCTTCCTGCACATAAACAATCATTAAAAAAATGACGTTTTGTAACTTCTATGTGTGCCAATGCAGGCAAATGCCATTTCAGATTGTTTATGCGCAGGAAGGTACGCTTTCCTGCACATAAACAATCATCCCTGTGATGCAGGCATCCTTGCATCATGGTGCAAGTGTGCCTACAGGCACATGGCAGCCAATTGTGCTCCAGTGCAGGGGAAGCACAGGGATGTGACATATTATTGTAAATATGTTGCATCCCTGAGCTTTGAAAGGGCCATAGTGTGGCGCAGCCAAAGGGCTTGTGGTGCAGCGCTGCAGAACTTTCTTGAAAATGAGGCCCTCAAGAGACTACTATATCTGCTTAAACAAAGAATATCCAGGAAGAGCTCAAGTGCATATTTTAAAGTGCATCAATATGAGTTGTAACTTAACCCCTTCGATGCTCATGACGGAGCGGTTCCGTCATGAGCATCGGTTGGGCTGTGCTTATGACGGAACCGCTCCATCATGAGCACAGCCCCTGTGGGAAGCGCTGGCGCTCCCCCCCTGGGGCATTGATCTTGCCCCCACAGAGGGGGATGGCAGCGGAAGAGTTTCTGCTGCCACCCCCGAGCCCCCCCACGCTTCCCCATGTCGTCAGCGCGCACAGCACGCGCTGACGTCATCAGGAAGCGCTGGGACGCCTGGAAGCCATTTGCTTCCAGGCGTCCCAGCGAGCAGCAGATGAGTTTTCTTCTCCGGTGGAGCCGCGGGGGCATGTTTGCAAGTATTGAGGCATCGGGGGGGAGGAAAGAGTATTTCCTCTCCCCTGATGTCTCAATGCTGGGCATTCCTGCTTCACGATCGCGTACAGATTCGCGATCGTGGAGCAGGGATGCCCCACTAGACACCAGGGATGTCTGTTTCAGCATTAGAAAGCGACCCCTTGGGCAAGGGTTGCTTCCTTGGGGGCAAAAATAATGTTAAGACTTTTCTGCCCCCCCTGGAGGCAGATTGGTCGTCTTTCTATCTGTTTCTGCTCCCAGGGGGGGCAGAAAAGCCCACTAGACACCAGAGATGTCTGTTTCACCATTAGGAAGCGACCCCTTGGGCAAGGGTTGCTTCCTTGGGGGCAAAAATAATGTTAAGACTTTTCTGCCCCCCTGGGGGCAGATCGGTCGTCTTTCTATCCGTTTCTGCTCCCACGGGGGGCAGAAAAGTCCACTAGACACCAGGGATGTCTGTTTTTAGACTTAAGGAAGCGACCCCTTGGGCAAGGGTCGCTTCCTGGGGGGCAAAATAAATATTAAGACTTTTCTGCCCCCCCTGGGGGCAGATCGGTCATCTTTGTATCCGTTTCTGCTCCCAGGGGGGGGCAGAAAAGCCCATTAGACACCAGGGATGTCTGTTTTAGCATTAAGGAAGCGACCCCTTGGCCAAGGGCCGCTTCCTTGGGGGCCCAAATTTTTATTAGGACTTTTCAGCTAGGCAATGTTGATTTCGTCTCACAACGTTTTGAGCCCTTGCCTGCCACGGGTACTTGGGCCACCCACACAAGTGAGGCACCATTTTTACCGGGAGACCTGGGGGAACGCTGGGTGGTGGTAAATTTGTGTGAGCCCAGTGATGCCACAACTTTCCCACACCTAAATGTGTGAAAAAAGTGATTTTTTTCAGCAAAAATTGAGGTTTGCAGGGGATTCTGGGTAAGGAAACGTTGGGGGATCCACGCAAGCCATACCTCCCTGGAAGCCGCCAGGTGTCTAGTTTTCAGAAATGTATGGGTTTGGTAGGTTTCCCTAGATGGCCGCCGAGCACCGGGCCAAAAACCCAAGTGACCCCCCTTGCAAAACCAGGTGGTTTTGCGATAGGCCATTTTGATGTCGCCTCACTACGTTTTGGGCCATTGCCTGTCGCGGGTACTTGGGCCTCCCACACAAGTGAGGCACCATTTTTACCGGGAGACCTGGGGGAACGCTGGGTGGTGGTAAATTTGTGTGAGCCCGGTGATACCACAACTTTCCCACACCTAAATGTGTTAAAAAAGTGATTTTTTTCAGCAAAATTTGAGGTTTGCAGGGGATTCTGGGCAAGGAAACGTTGGGGGGTCCATGCAAGCCATACCTCCCTGGAAGCCACCGGGTTTCTAGTTTTCAGAAATGTATGGGTTTGGTAGGTTTCCCTAGATGGTCGCCGAGCACCGGGCCAAAAGCCCAAGTGACCCCCCTTGCAAAACCAGGTGGTTTTGCCATAGGCCATTTTGATGTTGCCTCACTACGTTTTGGGCCCTTGCCTGCCGCGGGTACTTGGGCCTCCCACACAAGTGAGGCACCATTTTTACCAGGAGACCTGGGGGAACGCTGGGTGGTGGTAAATTTGTGTGAGCCCACTGATGCCACAACTTTCCCACACCAAAATGTGTGAATAAAGTGATTTTTTCAGAAAAAATTGAGGTTTACAGGGGATTCTGGGTAAGGAAACGTTGGGGGATCCACGCAAGCCATACCTCCCTGGAAGCCGCCGGGTGTCTAGTTTTCAGAAATGTATGGGTTTGGTAGGTTTCCCTATTTGCCGGCAGAACTAGTGTTCAAAAACTACAGCTAGTCACTTTGCCAAAAAAGGGTCATTTTTCACTGCAAAATTGAGGTGTGACCACGTTGCGTTTTGTGCCGCTTCCTGTCGCGGGCACTAGGCCGACCCGCACAAGTGAGGTACCATTTTTCTCGTAGGACTTTGGGGAACGCGGGGTGGGTGGAAATTTGTGGATCCACGCAGATTCCAGAACTTTCCATCACAGAAATGTGGGGAAAATGAGTTTTTTTGTTGTCAATTTCTTACGTTTGCAAGTGATTCTGGGTAACAGACCCTGGTGGGAGGCACTTAAGTCACCCCATCCTGGATTCCCCTGGGTGTCTAGTTTTCAAAAATATATAGGTTTGCTAGGTTTCCCTAGGTGCCGGCAGGGCTAGGGTTAAAAAACTACAGCCAGGCACTTTGCCAAAAAAGGGTCATTTTTCACTGCAAAATTGAGGTGTGACCACGTTGCGTTTTGTGCCGTTTCCTGTCGCGGGCACTAGGTCGACCCGCACAAGTTAGGTACCATTTTTCTCGTAGGACATTGGGGAACGCGGGGTGGGTGGAAATTTGTGGATCCACGCAGATTCCAGAACTTTCCATCACAGAAATGTGGGGAAAATGTGGGTTTTTTTGTCAATTTTTTACGTTTGCAAGGGATTCTGGGTAACAGACCCTGGTGGGAGGCACTCAAGTCACCCCATCCTGGATTCCCCTGGGTGTCTAGTTTTCAAAAATATATAGGTTTGCTAGGTTTCCCTAGGTGCCAGCAGGGCTAGGGTTCAAAAACTACAGCTAGGCACTTTGCCAAAAAAGGGTCATTTTTCACTGCAAAATTGAGGTGTGACCACGTTGCGTTTTGCGCCGTTTCCTGTCGCGGGCACTAGGCCGACCCGCACAAGTGAGGTACCATTTTTCTCGTAGGACTTTGGGGAACGCGGGGTGGGTGACAATTTGTGGATCCACGCAGATTCCAGAACTTTCCATCACAGAAATGTGGGGAAAATGTGGTTTTTTTTGTCAATTTTTTACGTTTGCACGGGATTCTGGGTAACAGACCCTGGTGGGAGGCACTCAAGTCACCCCATCCTGGATTCCCCTGGGTGTTTAGTTTTCAAAAATATATAGGTTTGCTAGGTTTCCTTAGGTGCCGGCAGAGCTAGGGTTCAAAAACTACAGCTAGGCACTTTGCCAAAAAAGGGTCATTTTTCACTGAAAATTGAGGTGTGACCACGTTGCGTTTTGCGCCGTTTCCTGTCGCGGGCACTAGGCCGACCCGCACAAGTGAGGTACCATTTTTCTCGTAGGACTTTGGGGAACGCGGGGTGGGTGGAAATTTGTGACTCCACGCATATTCCAGAACTTTTCATCACAGAAATGTGGGGAAAATGTGTTTTTTTTGTCAATTTGTTACGTTTGCAAGGGATTCTGGGTAACAGACCCTGGTGGGAGGCACTCAAGTCACCCCATCCTGGATTCCCCTGGGTGTCTAGTTTTCAAAAATATATAGGTTTGCTAGGTTTCCCTAGGTGCCGGCAGAGCTAGGGTTCAAAAACTACAGCTAGGCACTTTGCCAAAAAAGGGTCATTTTTCACTGCAAAATTGAGGTGTGACCAAGTTGCGTTTTGCGCCGTTTCCCATCGCGGGCACTAGGCCGACCCGCACAAGTGAGGTACCATTTTCTCGTAGGACTTTGGGGAACGCGGGGTGGGTGGAAATTTGTGGATCCACGCTGATTCCAGAACTTTCCATCACAGAAATGTGGGGAAAATGTGTTTTTTTTGTCAATTTTTTACGTTTGCAAGGGAATCTGGGTAACAGACCCTGGTGGGAGGCAATCAAGGGTCCCCATCCTGGATTCCCCTGGGTGTCTAGTTTTTAAAAATATATAGGTTTGCTAGGTTTCCCTAGGTGCCGGCAGAGCTAGGGTTCAAAAACTACAGCTAGGCACTTTGCCAAAAAAGGGTCATTTTTCACTACAAAATTGAGGTGTGACCACGTTGCCTTTTGCGCCGTTTCCTGTCGCGGGCACTAGGCTGACCCGCACAAGTGAGGTACCATTTTTCTTGTAGGACTTTGGGGAACGCGGGTGGGTGGAAATTTGTGGATCCACGCAGATTCCAGAACTTTCCATCACAGAAATGTGGGGAAAATTTGTTTTTTTTGTCAATTTTTTACGTTTGCAAGGGATTCTGGGTAACAGATCATGGTGGGAGGCAGTCAAGTCACCCCATCCTGGATTCCCCTGGGTGTCTAGTTTTCAAACATGTATAGGTTTTCTAGGTTTCCCTAGGTGCCGGCAGAGCTAGGGTTCAAAAACTACAGCTAGACTCTTCGCAAAAAATGTGTAAATTTTCAGTGTGAAAATGTGGTGTGTTCACCTTAGGTTTTGAGCCACTTCCTGTCGTGGGCACTATGCCTACCCACACAAGTGATGTACCATTTTTATCGGGAGACTTAGGGTAGTTCAGGATTGTAAAACAACTGTTATTACCTATTGATTTTTGATCCATTTCTCCCTTCCAAATGAAAGACATTGTATAAAAAAAAAGTCATTTTGAAAAATGACCAATAATTCTCATGCTAGTATGTGTATTCCCAATTTCGAAAATGTGCAAAATGCACTGTTTCTAAACTCTGTAATTTGTTCCCATTTCAGAAATACATAGGTGTCTTACATACCAATTTTTCCATGTATACATTTTCCCACAATAATTGCTATATACCCGGAACCAAAAAAAAAAACATTACAAAATGCTGCTCAGTTTTTTACTCTGGGTTCGTTGGGCTCTTGGTGAACCTACAAGTCCTATATATCCCCACAACCAGGAAGGTCCAGAAGTTACAGGTGAAAACATTGACACAAAAGGCTGCTTTTTTCAACTAATTTTTAATTTTTCCTATATTTAACTTAGTTTCTATAAAGAAACCTTGATGTCTACATTTAAAAAATGTATAGCTTTCCAGGATCCATTATTGCTTTTGTACCCATTTCTACCAATAACTGGAAGGAGGTTGAAAGCACAAAAAATAGCAAAAATAGGGTATGTCCCAGAAAAATGTCAAAACTGTGTAAAAAATGTTGGATTTCTGACAAAAATCTGTCATTCCCTAAAAGCCGGAGAAATGGTGATTTCAGCCCCACAAACCCTTTTTTGATATCATTTGCAGAGAAAAACCCAGACGCTTTCATTTGCAGCCAGTTTTTCCCATTGTTTATAAAAAAAACAAAATTTTGCTGTATTTTTACTAATTTCTAGGAACCCTCTAGGAGAATCCACAAACCCTGGGTACCTTTAGAATCCCCATGATGTTGGAAGAAAAGGACGCAAATTTGGCATGGATACCTAATGTGGTCAAAAAGTTACAGGGGCCTAAGCGCGCACTACCCCAAATAGCCCAAAAAAGGCTTAGCACAGGAGGGGAATAGGCCTAGCAGCGAAGGGGTTATTGTTAAGGGGCGTGAACATTCGGTTTTCGCTTGGCTTTGTTTAAAAATATTTAACTTCTAGCTGTTTTTGAAGTTTTTGGAGATGGCGTTCCAAAGTAGTACCAGCTATTCTAAGCTACTTACCATTCACAAAGGGTGTTTACAATCAAAGATTTACTCATGTGGACTCAGTTGATAAGCAAGAAGCTTGGCTATGCTGATAAAAATGGACTATATTGGCCGAATACCTGTGACCTGGCCATGTGCCATGACCCACAAGAGGAACAGCATACTAACACTGTACCCCACCCTCAGCACCATGCTAGTATGACCTACCAGTCTGTTTCACTACATACTAAAACACTTTCTGGCTTCGTCTTCGAACAGTGCAGCATCAGGGCATTTCATCCCTTTCAACTAAAATGGTTCCGGGCTTACAGCCTCCACACGTATATGAAAAGGATGAAATGTAGGCCTGGGCGGATTTCGCAGAGTTCCCTGAAGTGACCGCGGAGTGCATTACTTTGCGACGTTCATGCTGATTGTTAGCTCCAGGTGTTTGTCCCATGCTGTAAAATCAGTGCAAACTGCACCATGTGCAGCCCAAGAGGGTGCTGCTTCTTTCTGCCACTCGAGTAGATGTTCTACTTGAGCAGCAGCCTCCTCAACACGAATGGAAGGTTTCCAAACGCGAGTGGTAGTGGCCATCCGCGACTGCCTGCATTGATAAATCTTACCTGTAAGTGTTCTGGAGTAAGATTTCCCTCACTCTCCAAATCAACATTGGAACTCGGTGCGCTACGTGGAGCGTGTTGTGGGAAAAACACAAACTCCAAAAGGCCAAATAAAAAGCTGATTCTGCATATCTGTGACTGAAGACACGCAGGTCCACCCTGTGTGGTTACATCCATGTGTTGCTGTCCTTGTCTTTTGTTTCTGAAGCTCCCATTTTGCTGCTAAGTTACTAGGAGCTATCTCTCAGGGTGCCTCGGGCTCCCCCTGTATTTCTACAGGGTTCTAAGAGTGTCACTCGCTATAACCATCTGATGCATTATTCATGAGCAGGATACCTCGTTATAATGGCCAATGTCTAGTTGTTTGAAGGCGTCCAGTGTTCTTTTTGATGGCAGCGTGGGCGAGAAAAAAAGCACTCTAAAATATCAAATCCAGTGTTTATTAGGAATGCAGCTAACTTAAAAAACTGGTCTGCATGACACACACAGGAGCTCGGACAGATGACCCAGCTTCTCTATCCATCTCAGACTGGTCCTTAGAGGGAAACCACCTTTACAACGCAGTCATTACAACTCACTACCTGTACAACGCAGTCATTACAATGCAACATCCTTTGCATCGGGTGCCATTACAACGCAGCCATTACAATGCATGTCACTACAACGCATGCCATTACAACGCAATATAAGGTAAGTAATAGGGAATAGTAATTTTTACCCCTACACTATCCAACACTCACCCTACGGTTGCACTCACTGGAGTGGGAATAGTAATTTGTACCCCTACACTATCTAACACTTACCCTACTGTTGCACTTACTGGAGTGGGAATAGTAATTTTTACCCCTACACTATCTAACACTTACCCTACTGATGCACTCACTGGAGTGGGACTAGTAATTTTTACCCCTACACTATCCAAAACTTACCTTACTGTTGCCCTAAAAGTAATATGCAGTGTAATGGTATGCGTTGTAATGGTATGCATTGTAATGGAATGTATTGTAATAGTAGTTTCTAAAAATGCGTTGTGATGGCATGCAATATAAAATCATGCATTGTAATGGATGTTGCGATGTAAAAACTGCGTTGTAAAGGCATGCGTTGTAAATGTTTGCATTGTAATGTCATACATACATCCTTAGATCACGGCAGGATGTATTTAGAGGGATCCTGAACCCAGCTCAAACACCCAAGACTGACTTAAAAAAATACATTTGAATATTCCATAAAGATGAAAAAGTTTCTAGTGACATGAAAATATTATACAAGAATAATAATGTAAAATTGACAAGCAGGTTTTATGCTTGGTTCTAAGAAAATTAGGACTAAGCTGAAAATGTAAATTGCATTACCTTCCTCCTCTGCCCTTTCTTTTCTTTGGCCTCTCTGTGTAGAGTACCCTACTGGTTGGCCTGATTTTGCCTCGGACATACCAAAAGGTTGACTCACATTATGTGTTCATGCAAGTTTCTGATTGTGCATAAGTGGGTGTGACAAACAAAACCATATTTTTAATACAAAATCCTGTTTAATGCAGTTCCCTTTACAGTGGCAACTTATGCACAGCCTGTTGCTCTTTACTGTCATCAGTGCTGAGAGCTGCATCACCCAAATGTCATATGTATTATAAACAGAATGCCCCAGGCAATTGGACCCAGATATGCCAACACAGAGTGACAGAGTGGTGTAGCTCAGTGGCATTCTTCAATGACTGCAACAAGTCCATCACCTCCATGTTTGGCATACAGCATGGCAGACAGTGTGAGCGTGTGCATTCGTGAAGCAGTGTGTGCCTTTTTCACTAGACCAGACCTGTAGACAGGATGCTACAGGGGAGCACAGTTATAAAGGAGAGGCCCAACATAGGTTCAGAAGGACTGAATGCTTGCCAGATTGTATACTGACTATGTAAATATGTTCCACTTAGATCCATTCAATGCACAGTTATCCTGTGAGCTTGACCTAACTATTTGGGGCCTCTTGTACAATATTTTGACGTTCGGCAGCGCAGCAAGCTGTCCTGTCCTTCTCCCCTGCGCTGGCGCACTAACAGCATATCGAAATATTGTAAATGGGGCCAAATGTTTACAAAAGTGCGGAGACTGTCTTTAGGACTGCCTGCAACATGTGTAGATAAGGATGCTCATAGCAAAGGAGAGTCCAATGTCGGTCCAGGACGGCTGCATCCAAGAGTGAAGTTCAGGATGTTCACATAAACAAAAGTTAATCTTGTACACAAGCTGTGAATGTTTTCAAAATCTCGCACAGAGCCGGCCCTTCTGTCCTATAATGGAAAACCTGCTGTATAGGAAGGGATTTCAGCCTAGATTCGGTAAGCAGCTAATACAGAAAGTTGCTCAAAAACGTGGAAGAAACAGGACAGATGGCTGACGGCAAATTTTAATTTTATGATATCACTGGGTGAGAGCATTTTAATTTTAAACTGAGGAACAGGATTACATTTTAATTTTAGTGGGAACATGCAGATAGGTAATGTTTCACCCTGGATTTTACAGAGAGGGTGGGCATTTTCAATTGTGGAAGAGGCCCATCAAACATTCTGCCAGTCCTGCGCATGCGCCCCCCCCCCTCCACCCAACACACACGAAGACGACAAGTTCAATTTCAGCAAAAGGAAGGCACATATAGGATAACACTGAAGGAAATGTAATCATGCAATAATATGTCACGCACACTTACTGCGCTAGCTAGGAAATGTACAAAGGCAAAACCTCAGTAGTAAACCATAAGAAAGCATTGGCAATACACACCCTACCCAGAGATGAATGCCCTCCCGCATACAGGACGCGCCAGGCAGCAGTTCACCCGTGAGGCAGATGTGCACAGTACCCTGAGGACACGAGGTGCTACAGGACACAGTAGCATGTGCATTCGGACCTCTGTGGTGCCTGGCACTGTGCATGTACCCTGCATCCATGAAGTGCAGGACACAGCAACACCCACAGACTATCACCATCACCGCCCCCACTGTGCACACAGTGAGATAGGCGCTGTAAGGTCAGACCCTTGCAATCAACCCCCATACCGCTGCTGTGGACAACAGAGAGAGGTTCAATGTGTACAGATGTGTGGCATGGCAGGGGGGCAGCTGAACACCCGCTTGTGTGCAGTGCACTCACCAAAGAGCACCCGCTGCTGTCCAGAAGAGCGCGTCAGGCTCAGACGGGGGAGGATCTGGGGTCAATCGACAAGGTAAGATGCAACATCTGGACTCATCTCAACGTCTATGGACCCCCTCACAGTGAGTCCCTAAAAGGATGAAATCTGGAAAGTCTGCTTCAGGGCAGAATAATAATAATGACCCCGTATTTGTAAAGCACGAACTAATCACACGCAAGGGTCTCAAGGCGTTGGGGGCTGTTAGGGAGATTAAGTCAGATGTTGCCAAGAGCCACAGGGTGCTGAGCTGATCTGCCTCCGACGCTGGGGATCGAACCGTGAGCCTCGTGCTACGGATTCAGCCACCCTGACCACTGCACCACACCTCTCCCCGGAAGGTTATCCCTTATCAGCCCTGAAAGTTTACTCCCTGACAGTAGGTGCTGCCTCAACCTTTAGCCCGCCCTCCCGCAGTCTACACTGCCAGAGCATCAACGCTCCACCATGTAAGTGCCTTGAGGCTGGGGAGTGGGCTTGTGTTGAAGTGCCTTGGGACGGTCACTGGGTTAGTGCCTTGAAGACCTTGACAGACCCGACAATACGAATGACTGTCCCGCAGCTGGAGCTCTGATGCTTAGAGTCGAGCGGGCGAAGGGGACTGACAGAAACACAGAGGGCTTAACCTTGGACACGTTTGTCACCGGGTGACTGGACCTGACGTCCAGGACTGCACTCCTGGCCTTTGACCTTAGGTTTTGCTGCCAATGGGCATCTCATGGGCTGTTGAGGGCCCGCAAACAATGTGCTAAGATGTGTACAAGCTCAGCGTCGGCTGCTGCTTGAAGGTCATTCTGCTCAACTGAAGACTTCCCATAAAGAGAAATAAAGAAAAGACTGATGCTGCAGAGATTGTGGCAGTAGGTGCAGTGTTTATCCTGGAAGTGGTTGTCTGTGGGTGTCCAGTATCATGGCCGAACTGGGATGCGAAACCAGCCCCGGCAGTTCGCTCGATCAGCCTGGGGATAGGGTGGGAGGCTACAGAGAAGCTCCGGCTTGGATTGCTAGTGTCAACCACAAGCACTGCTGCAAAACCGGCCCCCAGTGACAAGACCGGCCCCCACGGGCCAAAAACCGGCCCCTACCCTTCCGGCCCACAGGGGACATTCCCGGTGCCCCTACATCTAGTCCGGCTCTGTTCAGTAATGGTATCTCTCTGCTGAGGAACATGTTGGCCAGCAGGAAGCAGACATGGGCAGAGCTCAAGTGGATCCTCTGCCTTCAGAGGTTTGTATTAGTTTCTGTGTATGTCCTGATCCAAGCACATGGATCAGTGGCTGAGAAAGTCAATGTTGCATCATTTCGTGGCACGGGCCATGTTATATTCCCTTTGTTTTTGACAGCCAGGTGTGACAGGTTATATCCAGCCATGTCCTCAAGGAGAGTCATCTGTCTCCATAGCTGCAAGAGGTGTGAATGTCATCCAGAGATGCAATATGGTTTCTGCATGTGTGGTGTACTCACCGGGCAAGATAAGGTGTGCTGTATGCATCTTTGCATTCTTGTGCAGACTCTAGTGGATTGTGTAAGTGTAAGTGTGTGTGTAGGAGGTGAGGGGGATAGTGAATAGTTCTGGGGGCATTGTTAAGGATATTACTGAGGGTGGCATTGCATTCCTTTGATTCAGCATGACGGAACCGGGATCCATATATCTCAATCTCCTAGTACAATCATCATACAAAATCCTCCACTCGTCGCATGGACCTTGGATTGTCAACTTAAAGTGTGCGAAAGGAGCTAACATTAGCAGGACATTTCAATTAATCATGAATCCTGGGAGGCTCCAAATAAATGACAGCGAGGATGATATCCCAACCGTGAAGGTTTATTAACAGATTTTTCAAATCACAAGTCAAATTAGTTGCCGAAAACCTAGGAAATATATCATCACTGCATGTATATTGAAATGACCAAGCAGTCTAAATGTCTACATTTTAAGTATTATCAAGAACAAAAGATTAACCACAGCCACAAAGACAAGGCAGAATACCCAAATTAAAGGTTGGATAAATAACTTTCCTGTTCTAAATAAAGCAATGAAAGTAACTGGGAATTTTCTAAAGATCAGAAAAGGGAAGAATGTGTCAGTATCAGGTGAACCTCGTTAAGGTTCAAGAGAAATGAAAGAGCGTTCAAGCATACAGCCTTTCTGCTCAGGGCAGGGAATTCATCAGAGTAGAGAAAATGTCTTCTCACCTCCAAGTCAGGACTAAACATGCCTAAATTAACCCATGGAACACAAATCAAAACAAAGTTTTCAGAAACTCTTCATTTTCAGGTTGAACCAATCCCGCAACAGAGTCCCCTGGGAAGCAGTAAACCCCCCTTTTCTCAGGCCCACACAATACCCCTCACATTTGCTTGTCCGTGAACGTATCATTCATCCGGGCTGTCTGGTACAGAAGTTTCTTCTCACCATCCCATCTCCACCGCCAAATCTACATTACTGCACCTCACTATCAGCCTAATACAGAACAAAGAACCTTTCTCTGACTAATGAGAAGTCTGACAGAGCACCTGCAAAGGACAGAGAAGACAACCACTGGCAATCATTGGGAAACATACCCTAAATATTGAGAGATACCCTCAAACCAAAGGGAAAGGTTTTGTAAACCAAAAACCACTCAGGGTTCCCCTTGACCAATGACTCTAAGCCTTTATTCACTCACACACAATAACATCAATCAGTCTAATTCAATACAACGCTAATTTGAGTAAAAACATGCATGAAAGAATAAGAGATGAGTCTCTTGGTAGAGTGGTTCTTTTAGAAGAAATTTTTCATAAAAAGGAAGGATTTATTTAGCCTTTCTTCAGTTGTGGTTTTGGAATGTGAGCAGTTTAGTTTAAATCTTTAAAAAAAAAAAATCCCTAGGGGTTCCAAGGAGGACCTACCCTAAGATTGGAAGACCCCTGCTAGTGGGTCGATTCCACATATAATAATACAAAAAGAACTGAGATTCATGAGCTCGGCTAGAAAAGGTAAAGAGCACGCCTTGGATAATTATGGGGGGGTGGGTGATGTATAACCAGCTTTCCTGTATCTTATGGGAACTTTGTGCATGTTACTTAGTTGAGGCATTAGATTACCGGTAACCATGCAGGATCTAAGGAATGTACCACTGAGACAGTTGGCTCGTGGCAGTGATAGATTACACTCTTTGTTTCACAAAGCTTGGATGGTGGATGAACATTGACTATATGGGGATACTCCAGGTTATGTTATGTTATTATAATTTAGAACACGCACAGCTACTCAAGAGTGTCCCGGCATGAAACCTAACAGGGGCAGAGATTATCGGATCATTAGATAAAAAGCAACGTTTTCAACGGTTTTCTGAAGAGTTTCGGGTCCTGGATTCCACGAAGGTCCAGGGGAAGAGAATTCCAAGCCACCGCTGCCTTATATGCCAGGGAGCTGCCACCAATTCTCATAAGGCGAAAGCGCGGAATGACCGCCAGAAGCTGCGTCGCTGAGTGCAGCTGTCTTGTGGGAGCCTCGAACTTAAAGCGCTTCCTTAGGTATACAGAGCCAAGTTCATACAGGGCCGTGAGCCAAAGTAAGAGCCTTAAATTTGACTCTCTTGGCCACTGGGAGCCAGTGGAGATCGTGCAGATGTTGCTTTAGTCTAGATCTCCCCGGAATATTGAGAAGAGTCGTTGCTGCAGCATTCTGGACTACCTGCAGCCTCTTCAACAAATACCCTGGCAAACCAACATATAGGATATTTGTGTAATCAATATGTGAAAGGATTAAGGCACGAGTGACCATTTCCTTGGCTGCCCTAGGAAGGAGGGGAAGGAATTTCCTAAGTGATTTAAGGGTGCCAAAGCACTGTCCAGCTAGCTTTTTTATCTGTGTGGAAAACCGAAGGTTTTTGTCAAACCAAATTCCAAAGTTTTTAGTAGGTTGGCCTGCAGAATTGGGCAACGGATAATCAGCCAGCCAGAGTGATTCCCTAAACTGGGGAGGAAAAGTCCCAAATAAAAGGATCTCAGATTTGTCTTCGTTACACTTGAGCTGTGCGGAGAGGAGCCATTGAAAGACAGCCGTAAGGCATGTCTTTGCTCGAGAAGTGGATAAATAATTTTTTTTCCAGGTGAAGAGGAGTTGGGTATCATCAGCATAAGCGATGATCTTAGCACTCAACCCCTCTGCCAGCTGAATGAGCGGGGTGACATATATATTGGAAAGGAGAGGGCTCAAAGTAGAGCCCTGAGTCACTCTTGTCACACTTTGAGGGGCAGAGGAAGACAGTGGAAGCCAAACTTGCTGTGTTCTGTCCTCAAGGAATGATTTTAACCAATTCCACGAAGACCCACAAATACCAATATCCGTGAGGCAGGCCAGTAACAAAGAATTAGGCATGTGTCGAATACCACAGAGAGGTCCAACAGATTTAAAGCCGCCCTGCCACCAGCATCCAAACAATCCCGGATAGCTTAGGAAATTTCAACAAGGGCCGTCTCCGTACTATATGAAGCCTGATTGAGCTGAGTGAAGCAGGCCCGAACCTTCAACATAGTTGGTGAGCTGTTTATTAACAGCTTTCTCACAAACTTTCGCAGGGCAGGAAGGAGAGAAATAGGGTGAAAGCCGGCTGGTATAGATGAATCCAAGGAAGGTTTTTTCACCAGAGGAAAGAGTTTGGCCTGCTTCCAAACTAAAGGAACTGTAGCGGTCTGTAAAGGCATGTTGACAAGACTATTACCCTCCAGGATAACAACCTTTGCGGCTGAAGCTAGCAGCCTGGCCAGGCATGGGTCAAATGGAGAGCCTGATTTCAAGGATTTTTAGAATCATCAGTGAGTCTTGCGGAGTAAAAGGCGAGAAAGGGATCAAAGGTGATGATAGAGAGGGGGTAGCTAATAGCCCTTAAAGGAGCAGAAATCCTACCATCGTGTTAGTGCCAATATTAAAGTTGGCCTGGAGAGCCTGAATCTTGTCAATGAAGAAACTAGAAAGTTAGTAGTGGGGTTTTATTTAGTGATTGCATCCATTGAGGCATGAGCTTAAGAGGAGTGATTGGAGCCTTTCCCATACTTTCCATCGTTCAGTAAAGGGATTAGACAAAGGGACAACAGTGAAGTGGGCCCTTTTAAGAATTGGGAATAAAGTAATAGCCTATTGAGATAATGGCGGGCCATGGAGTGCAATCTAGTAACCTAAATGTAGGTGTATGAAAGTGACTGACATTACTGTCAGTGGAAGGATTGTACTATTACATTTATTAAAGTGATGTGGGGCATACAAGTGGGATGTATGCACACTATGGAATACCACTGGATATTGAGCTGAGAAGTGTGTCCTTCAATTGATTTTTAAAGAATTAATACTCACTATAAATGGGTGACCACAATTCATTATTTTAAGATTGCAAATTAAGTTAGTGATGTGTTTGTTTTAGGTTTATATTTGGGAGTTGTACTATTCTGTTTTTCATAGATATCTGTTTTGAGGAGACATGAAATTATTAGTCCTGAAGAGGGTGGTATATATGCATTGAGGCCACCGAACTGTGTCAACTGAATATATAAGCATGATTCACAGTGCATGGAGAATGACAATATGTCACTGAACTTACTCATTAATATCCATTAACACTTTGAAAGGGTGTGTGTTTTATTACGAAAAGCTAATTGGATCATCTTGAAAACTCTCCACCTTTTTTATATTGTCATTTATTTTATATGGTACTTTTTCTACTGTCTTTTGTATTGTGTTTGCTATGTTGGTACATTTGTTATGTTATATAATAAGATTTTTAGAATGTCAGAATTTTAATGTAACACAATTAAAGCCCTGCATGTTTTATTTCAAATACCTGTGGTATTCAATTAGACGGATCGATGTTAGTGTTTGTGACTGAATGAAAGCTTAGAGTCATTTATCAAGGGGAACCCTGAGTGTTTTTTAGTAAACATTCGGAAAAGTGCAAAGTGTGTACTCAGGCCTAGCCACAAGCTACGGTGATATTACATCAAAATAAATATTACACAAATACAGTTATATTTACAATACAGTAAGCATAAGTGAATATTGAGTACTTTAAAGGAGGTATACATTTCTATTTATGATGAACACATTGATAACAGTTCACTTTTATGCATGGCCCTTAACTAAAGGCAAATACAGCCACCTCATTTTACTCAGTTAATATAGTGCACACAGATTAATATGTTTAACAGGTGCTACGTATATAACTTGCGTATATCTGACAAGTAAAGGGTGGAGCTCTAAACTGCGTTTTCAGGCATATAGTATACCCTGATAATGGTGTTGGGCTTTTATATATTGGAATAGCTGTGTGTGTACATGTGTGTGTGTATGTGGGTGTGGGTGTGTGGTTCTGATATCTTTGATTGTACTTTGTCATGTTTTTAGGAATAACTGTGCTGCAAGTGTTTTTTACACTGCCAACAATTTGTTATAGATTAAATCTATGCAATTTCAATGTAGTCTTGGGCTGGACTCTGTTACCCCACCTAGTTGGAAAAGACACTTGCACTTCAGGGGAGGCTATTAAAGCCAAGTTAGTTTGCATATTCAAGTGTTGCAAACATTATGATTTGACACCTTACAAAACCAGGGAAAACACTAGAAGTGGGTGATAAATTCCGTTCCATTGGCAGAGATGGCAAAGTTTTGGCCACTCAGCGTTACTCATTTGATGCCGAGTTCTGTCCAAACCTTATCAGGCACCATGTGGTGGAGTTTTTTCTCACGAGTTGCTCGCCAACGGTAAGTTGATGAGTACAAGCGAGATTTGGAGCCTGCTAGAGCAATTTTCATTCGCTAGGAGTGTATCCGGTGAAAATGTCCTAATGCAGGCAGGAGTGACCATTCAGGTTGGCAAAGCTGCCACTCAAGTAGAAAATCGGCTTGGCTGGCAGCAAAATCAACTTTAGAAGCAGCCTCCTCTGGCACTCCGCGTGGTTCCAGTCGTGCTGGTTTTTCAGTGCAGAACGAGCTCCGAGCACTAAAAATCAGCTCAAGCAGTGCGATGGGCCTAAATCCACCTATTCGCAGAACTCCATGGAATCTTGCAGAGTTTTCATGTAACTCTGCAGAACTCCAAGGAGTGAAACTCTGCGAGTTCTGCTCACCTCTAGAAAATGCATCCTGTGGCATAGATCAGCTATGCTCAGAAAAACCCAACAGATTCTCAGGAGGACCACACAGCTGATTCTCAGGAGGATCACACAGTTGATTCTCATGAGGATCACACATCTGAATCCAGGAAGATCACACAGCTTCAATCAGTCTCCCATACACTCCCATTACTCCACTGGCTTCCAGTGAAAAAGCGGGTGGTGTTCAAATCTCTTTGCGTTGCTTTCAAGTCCCCGCACCATGACAGTCCGGGATCCTTGAGGCAATGCTTCCAGTGGTATATACCATCAAGATTTCTAAGAACTGCATACTTCACAAATCTGATTATTCCTAAATCAAGAAAGTGACTTGGGGCTGAAGAAACTTTGTTGTGGCAACTGCCAAACTATGGAAATCTATGCTCTTGGAATTGAAAAAAACCCCACTAATTTATTGACATTCCAAAAGGTCCTAAAGACATGGCTTTTTAATGAATAGGTATGGCTATACAGATATTATATCCTCTGCATGTTATCTTTCCTACTAGGTTTCCATTGGGTCCTTCATCCCTCGTGCCAGAAATTCAAAGCACCTAGACACCTTCAGGTATTAAAGCGCTCTATAAATTGCAATTTCATTTCAGCTGATTCTCAGGAGGATTACACAGCTAATTCTCAGGAGGATCACACAGCTGACTCTCTGGAGGACCACAAAGCTGGTTCTCAGGAGGTTCACACAGCTGATTCTCATGAGGATCACATAGCTTCTTCTAATGAGGATCACACAGCTGACTCTCAGCAGGATCACCTGGTTGATTCTCATGAGGATCACACAGCTGAATCCAGGAGGATCACAAAGCTGATTTTCAGGAAGATCACAAAGCTGATTCTCTGGAGAATCACACAGCTCATTCTCGTGAGAATCACATAGCTGAATCCAGGACGATCACACAGCTGAGCCTTAGGTGGATCACACAACTGCTTCTCAGGAGGATGACATAGCTTATTCTGATGAGGATCAAACATCTGATTCTCATGAGGATCACACAACTGATTCTCAGGAGGGTCACATGGCTGATTCTCATGAGAATCACACAGCTGAATCCAGGAGGATCACACAGCGGATTTTCAAGAATATCACACAGCTGATTCTTTGGAGGATCACAGACTTCATTCTCATGAGGATCACACAGCTGAATCCAGGAGGATCACATGGCTGATTCTGACGAGGCTCACACAGCTGAATCCAGGATGATCACACAGTTGATTCTCATGAGGATCACACAGCTGATTCTCAGAAAGATCACACAGCTGTTTTTCAGAGGCATCACACACAGCTCCATTAAACGTACACCTGCGTTTGGAGTTTATGTATATCACACCAGGGTCAGTAATGTGACTTCAGTATGGAGCATATTCATAGTGAATTGTTACTTTCTGGAGCCCAGCGTTTCTCCTCAAATTAAATACGTTCATTTTGACTTGCATATTATCTTCCTGCAAAGATGTGTTCTTGGTAGACACAGAGAAGCAAATTTACTACATTTTGGAGCAATACTAGGAAGCAACCAAATGTGTTGTGCTATGCATTGAGTCAAATGGTGAGAGAAAAACAGCGTAATCTTTACTAGGATATGACACTTGTGAGAAATTGGGTTGTTGATTGACTGGGCAACAAGCCCTGGTCAAGCAGCAACCACAATCCTTGTCAGGGTGAGACACAAGCCAACCCCAAATTAACCTGTGCTCATTCCCTTGGTAGCTTGGCACACAGCAGTCAGGCTTAACTTAGAGGCAATGTGTAAAGTATTTCTGCAACACTTTAAAGAGTAAAACAGTGAAAACACACCACAACCGAAGCCCACATCAGATTTAGCAAACAAGAGCAATTTGTAATAAATAAAACAAGATCAAAATGACAACAATCCAATTAGTGGAACTGGAGAAATTGAATTTGAGCGTTTCTAGTGAAAATAGGGCCAAAAAAGCACAAAGCATGACTGGGCATGTCTGGTCGTGCCTGATCGGGACAAAGTCACAAGTTCAGCCCGACCGCAATCAAGCTTGAACCTACTACAGGGAACCAGTTAGGCCTGCTGAACAGAGTACCTTACATCCTGGTTGAGGAGTGTTGGGTGGATCTGTGTCTACGATGCACAGCACAGTTAAAGTGATGCATCGGTTCCGAGGCGCGGCCAGGTTCCGGTGTGTGGTCCTGTTGTGTCATTGCCAAGGACCCCATCAACGAGGATTGCGATGATAAGTCTGGCGTAGGGGATGTGGCCCGCAGCTGGCGATGCATCGGTTTCGAGGAGCTGCGAGACTGTGATGCAGAGTATGGTGTCGCTGTCAGGGCTGCGTTGTCAAGAGATGCTAGGACCAAGACTGTGGATGCGCCATGCCGTTGGGGCGATGCGTAAGTTCCAAGGATTGTGGTGGGCGATGCAGGTCTGTGCAACAGGTCCAATCCATGCAGCAGCAGCAATGCATCAGTCTTGCTTGGGGATGCACCTCTCAGCTGAGGAGATTTGTTGGATCTGCTCGGGGATGTGTTGCTCAGCAGAGAAGATGCATCTGTACCACTGGCAAGCACCTCAAGCCCACTTTAAAGGGTCCAGAAAGGTCCAGGACTGGAGGGGGACTACTTGGCAGGGTAGGCTCACAGATGGCAGAGTCCAGATGCAGCAGGTTGATTGGAAGCCTGTTATGTCCCTGAGGCTTCAGATCAGGAGGCCAGCCAACTAGCCCTTGGAGTTACTCTGGGTTCTGGGTTCAAGAGATGCAGGTCCAGTCCTTCTCACCCACGCAAGTGGGCAAAAGGCAGCAAATCAGCAGATCAGGAGTTCAGTAGAGTGCAGTCCAGCAGAATGACAGTCTTTAAGCAACACAGCAGTCCTTCTTCCTGGCAGAGTATCCACAGGTCCAGAAGCATGCTGGAGTGGTGATGTCTGAGGTCCTTTTTTTTATACACAGTTGTGCCTTTGAATTGGAGAGACGTTTCTAGAGGCATGCCTACGAAGTGCACCATGACCTGCCTTCCTTGACCTGGCTTCACACTAACCACAGGGATAGGCAGCCCTTTGTGTGGGGACAGGACACAGCCTATTCAGGTGTAAATAAGGCTGGACCCAGGTCCTACCTCCCATCACAATCAGTGCTGCAGGCCCCCTAGTAGCATTTAATTTACAGGCCCAGGGCACATGTAGTGCACGGTACTAGGGACTTATGAGTAAATTAAATATGCCAACTGGGAATGAGCCAATCTTATAATGTTTGAGAGAGCACATGCACTTTAGCACTGGTCAGACTAAATGAAGGAGGAAGGCAAAAGGTTGGGAGAAAGGTCACCCTAAGGCGGCAGGTCTCACAGCACTGTTTTTCTATCCCCCGCACTGATATACTGTAGGCTGTCATGCACCATTATGCTCACCCGTGCACCATAGTGCAATGGTGTGTTGTCTGTCACGCACAGGTTTGTACTGGAAAGGGGCTCTTTTGTCGCTTTTAATGTGTGTTGTACTATGCAGCACACATGGCAATGTGGAAAAATGTGGAGACATACTTTTTTTGTACTATTATGCCAGTCTTAATAAGGCATGATATTTTGGGTAAATTGTCTGCAAATGTGAGAAAATTGGGATTCACATGAATAACCATGTGTTGTTGCCTGGTAATGCCCATGTACTACTCTTAGTACTTCACTTGACGCAAAGTTGTGCAAAGTAGAGTATAATGCTACTTTTCATTACTTTATGCAACTTTTCTATGCCAATCATAAGTTGTGCTGGGAGTACATACCACCACAAGCTTTGCAATGGGTCTGTGTCCCTTTTATGATGTAAACCCAGTGCAAAGTGTTAGTAAACCTGAGCCAAAGTGAAAGCCAAGGCAGCTCTTAAAGCCTGATTACAAGTGGTCATTAAACACCTGATTGCTTAATGATTACAAACGCAAGTGGTGGTATAGTCGAATTTAAGGTAAAAATGGTTGGTATTTATTGTAACATGTGGATTTTGGTGCAGTAAGTAGCAAAATCTGCATATTATTTTCTAAAAGCTGTAGTACGCCATAATTATCGCGTGCTATAAAATTCCGAATGCCGCGGTGTCGGATTTTTATCAGATTCAATAATTCTCCCATCCCACAGGGCCTGCACGTAATCCAGCCACAGACCAATATTTGCTCACCCAAGAACAAACCAATATTTGCCCCTGCTCTGCACCCATTTGTCTTCCATTGACACAGCCTGACAGATGTTCAGTAGCTTTTTCTGCTGTCTCAATATTTTTGCCTCTGGAGTATTTCTGTCTTTTGATCAAATTCAATCTTGTGCAAGTATTGATTCTCATTGAGTTGTTTCTGCGTTGTTCCTCGCTGGAACAATGTGCCATATGTGGATAATATTTAAAAAGCCACAAAGCTTGCAGAGTGTGAACACATTCTGAATGCACTTCCAGCATACAAAACCCTACTCACAGGTCATGCTAATAAGTCCTGCTTTCAGGTTTTGGAGGGAAAAATCATGATGCTTGCAAATCAAAACATTACTGCTGCTTATATATAGTGTGCTCACACCGTGCAACTCGCTGTCCGCCACTGAAACAACTCCCAAGGAGAAAAGACAACTGCAAGCAGTGTGGTTTGACCAAGGGCGCAGCCTTTTATTCACACAGACACATAGACTCATTGGGAATTCATAAATGATAAGCATAAGATATTGTTATGAGAATACAGGACGTAAGATCAGCCAAATCATACATAATTGTTATGAGAATGCAGGACATAAGGCAGAAAAACATCTCAGAGATTGTGCAATCAATGCAACAGTTATGTCCACCTTCCCTTACAGCGGAACATTTCAGAATGCAAAGTGACAGCAGGCCCCTTTTACCTTATCCATTGACCATGCCCTCAGCCAAGGGCATACCATATAAGGGATTTCTCCCCATCACTCTGAGAGATGGGCAATGCCCGCAGTTCCTTTTACCAACACATCCACCAGGGCACAGCATAGCGCTTCGGCTCTCCGGGGTACCTGACACCAGGCAAACCCCCCCAAAATGTTCAAATCCAAGCATTCCGGGGTAGGGCAGAAAGGTCCAGGGCCACCAGCAGGTCAGTCCCCCCTCCTGCCTGCCCAGTGCCCACACAAATCAACACCCCTCCAAGGGCAAAGTTCAGTAAATTGGTCCACATTTGGGGTAGGCCCCATTTCTGCTGCAAGGAATTCTGCCAAATTCCGCCTTCCTTGAGAGGTGGATGGGTGGTTGTGCGAATGCGGTATGAGGGATCCTGGTGCGCAGTGAAGAGGCTGATCCTCCGCATTGTGAGGCCTTATATACTGCAACCCCGGGCGGGTGCAACTCCGATGTCAGAGGCGATCCTCCTTTGCGTCAACATCGATGACGGACACTCCACCTTGGCTCCTGCCCGTGGAGCTTCTAATGTCGCCCCTCTGCTATATGCCGGGGGCACTTTCCAATAGCCGCACTGCATGCCTGTTTACTCATGGACTGCAGCTCGCACTCATTAAATGTCCAGTGGCAATTAAGCTATTAATTAAGCACATGCATGACTGATGAGCCTGCACTAGTGAGCTGGCCCACTGGTCCCACTCTGTCAGTGCTGGAGCAGCACTCTCTGTTTGAGGAGCAGGTCTAGAGCAGTGATGGAGGGAAGCAGGGGCCAAAAAGGAAGATTCGTTGGACTGAAGCTAGGATTCTATGCCTGAGATGTACTTTCATGTTGTTTTTGTGCACCTTGGATGTAAATGGCGCATTTTCATCTTTTCTAATGATACAGTCCACCAATTCTGCTCTTTGATCTTCGCCGAGGGGTCTGCATTTGGATCTTGGTTGATTTGAAGTGTGACCACAGGATTTTCTGTCATCTGCTGACATTGGAGCGTCTTACTGATTACCTGCTCTTCTTGGAAGGGAACCATTCTTTTGGGTAAAAACTTTTGTGGAAAGTCCGCCTATATACCAGGGGCAGCTCCTCTGTTGGAGCAGTGCCTCACTTACCACCACCCCCGCCCACTTAAGCCCCAGAGATGAAAAACAAAATGGAATTTTTTTACCATTTTGTTTGTCAGGGAATGTCCTGATGTCCTGAACAGAGCGTCAGGACAGGGGCGGGGCTGCTGCTGAGTAGCAGCAACCCGCCACTCAGCAGGGAGGAGGGTTTTCTGGCAAAGCACTGTTTAAAGTGCGTATGTCTTTTCGGACAGCCGTCTTGCGACGGCCAGCCACACGTGCACTTTAAACAGCTCTAACCCAGCTGTCTTAAGACAGCCGGGTTAGAGCAAGCCAAAGCCTCCGGAGCCCTGTGGAGCGCCTAGTGAGGCTGCTCCCACCAATCCTAGGGCTGCTCTCATGCAGGTGAGAGCAGCCCTAGGATTGGCCAAGGGAGTTGCTCCTTCCGGTTCCAATTCCAAAAAAGAGGTCCTGGCCAGAGGAGTCATGTTCATGTACAGTAAGTACATTTTTTTAATATATTGTTTGGGCACTCTTTTATTTACATATAATTTGCGTGCGCACGTGCCCCTCATAGATGCCAGTCGCCACTGTTATGTACATCAACGCAAGCGCATAGTCTGCTAGCTCATGTGGACGATTGGACCTCCCCACACTGCCAGTGGCCGCACAGTAGCTTGTCTATCATGTTTGGCAGCATATCCAAACAAATTATGTAAACCATGTTTGCTTTTTCCTAAAAGTCAGCTACTGTTTCAATGGAGGCCTTTCATGGAGCTAACTCCACCAGACATCATAGTGGGCTTGTGTGTAGGCACATGTTGCCACACTAAGAGTGGTAGCGCCATCTATGCTCCTTGGCTTAGCCGATGGCAGTGCCATTGGTATCTGCTCTGACAGCATGTCTGGAGCTGTGGTACGGTACAGATATTTTGCCGTTAGAGCGGTGGACGAAGAGTCTGCCATATTTTAGTGGGCTCCCTGTTACTTTCCTTCCTAGATTAAGGCTGGAAGTGTCCTTATAGGAAACAGCATTTACAACACAGACAGAACTACGCAGTGCCATTAACAACGCAGGCACTACAATAAACGCGTCATCACCATGCGGTCCATTACAATGCAAGCCGTTACAACAACTTGCTTTAGGAAAAGCATGGTTAGATTTTAAATCCAACACCTTCCCTACTTTTGCACAGACTCGAGTTGGAATAGTAAAATATACTATTCCGAAGTCCAGCGCTTCCCTAAGGCAAGTCGTTGTAACAACTTGCATTGTAATGGAACGCATGGTAACAACATGTTCATTGTAATGCCCTCGTTGTAAAGGCATGCGTTGTAAAACCATGCATGAATACGTCATACATCTGTCCTTACAGATCAGTCCCCAGGCTACCCACTTTAATCAGGTTTATTCCTGCCCCAGCAACTCCTATAATTCTTCTAAGGTGAACGTCATCGCCTCCTCTGAGGCTTGCTGTGTTTATTTTTAACCACTATCAGATTGCACGCGCAAGTTTAACTTCGGTTTAGTCATCTGTAGCATTGCATTGAATTGTGTTTGTTTATCTGGGCCTCCCTCTGGATGCTGTATCTTTGCTCCGCTCTGGAGACAGGAGATTGAGAACTTCCTGTGATAAGCTCTGGCTCCTCAGTCTGGGATTTGTGACCTTATCTGCAGATATGTGATGCCAGCAAAATAGGTGTTTGCTCAGGAGCCCAGAGCAGGATGCAACAGGAATAAAGCAAAAGCAAAAAGTCCTATCCTTCTTGAATATTAAAAATGAGAAAGGTCTAGGGCCTGTTCCTGAAAAAACATTTCTAGATAATCAGCTAGTGTGGCTCTAGGGCCTGTAAATTTATCCCAAGCATCAGGCAATGAGAACTGCCAGATGTCACACCGCCGAGTGCGACAAAAGCCGCCGCACTCACCCCTAGCAGCTCTGCCCCATATACATAATAATTGATTCAGTATCGGTGTCATTTCCTCAAAATGTCAGGAGTATTGGAAGTGGCATCACATACTCTCTGACCTTAATGGCATTACAGGACGTGACATCATATGACCCTTGACCCTGACTTTGCTAGGAAGGCATGTCACATGACATGACCTTACTATCACAACAATTGATATTGCAGAAGATCTAAGCTAACTGCATGATTAGCATAACAACAGACAAATGTCTATTTAAGATATCCCCTACGATATGGTGCAGACTTGATCTTTGAAAGTTCTGGGTTGTAATACTTGGCCTGAATTGTAGTGAGTGAGTGAGACGAGTTAGCCAGACTTCTACTATTGGGTATCTACCCCCGAGAAAAGCTTTAAAGAATGGGTTGAAATAGTACATTTTAAAGCACAATTTTCCCATAAATTTGCTAAAATGCCATAGGTGCTGAAAGGGCACTTGTTAAATATTGTTTTTTAAATCATGGCGTGCCAAGCCAATAAAACCTGACGCATCCCAGGAGTTGACCCCATTTGTTTCAAAATTTGCTATGGGTTCCTTTATATGTCAAAAATTACCTTCATTGTGCCAGTGCCAGCATTTTAATGCCCCATATGCCAGAGGTGCCACTTTATAAAATAAATTACATATTATATGCCAGAATTTAACAGTTTATAGCATTGATATACCACTGGTTACCCCGATATCAAAAATGACATAAGTCAGGACGAGCATTTTGTCATGGTTTCCACCTTCTTATATTTCAGGTTGTCCGCCTTTATGCAGAATTACCTCCAGTATGCTAGTACCAGCACGTAGCTACTAGTGTCTACTTGCTAAGTAGTTCCTCAAGTGTGGTATGGTGCCATGAAAGTACCCCTAGTTTGCCAGTAGTAGTATTTTATCAATTGTGCCCTTCATCTTACGAATTATCTCCAGTGAGCCAGTGCCAGTGTTTTGTCACAGGTGTCTGTCAAGCTAACAATTGCTTTAGGGATGCCACAGACAATATTTTAACCTGGGTGTCTCTATAAGACAATAATTACCTTCAGAATGCCAGGGCCAATAACAAACTTACAAGCATCACATCACATTGTCACTCCCACTCAAATTCACTCACCCACATACATTTTCTAACACACACTCACTCATTCTCACTCACACTCTTTCACCACTATCTTACAGAGCCTTACATTCATTCTTATTCATTCCTACTCACTCACTTGCATTCACTCTTAATCTGACTCACTCATTCTGACATATATTTAGCGACACTCAGTCTCACACAATCTCACTTGCTACCTGTCATTGACTATCACTCACCTTCACTCACACACACAGGCTCACGCATTCACATCTCTCTCATATAAACACACTCTCACTGATAGAATGCACACAACATACATTTAAAATAATTTTTGCCAGGGCCACTAGAATTATGCAGCAGGGGAGGGCTAAATTATACAACAGGGTTGAGTAAATTGTGCGTCAAGAAAAGGCAAATTATGTGGCATAATGTGGCACATTTTGTGATAGTATTACTTCATGTTTGTCATTTTTAACCTAAACACTGTCTGGGCATTGGTTGCACCTCATTAGTACCAGTTAAACACCCAAATCTAGCGACAAACAACAGAACGGTGACGAGTTAACTTAACTTCTGCAAAGGGCCATCCACTGCGGGGCAACACTTCTCACTGCAGCTTTAGTAACTTTTGAATCATTTGAGCTGAAAGAAGCATTTGTTTGTGTTCTAATCTGCAAATTATGCAGCAGATGGTGGATTATGTGGCAAATGTGGCAAATCTATAACTAGTCACAAAAACACCTTGGCTGCACAATCACATAATTCAAGTGGCCCTGATTTCTATTTGCCACTACTGCCACCAAAGGTCCTATTCCAAGGTTATTGTGCTTCATTTTCCATGACACTAATAGTGAATAATATATTATCATTCACTATCAGTATAGTGAATGGTTGGCAGAAAAGGAAGAATGCAAAGTCATCCCTGTGTTCTTGGCACTGATTTTGCCACCATTGTGGCAGGACCTCGCAAAGGCAATGCCAAGGGTCACAAGGGGTATGCCAGGGTTTGTAGCTGGGACCCGTGGCAACCCCTAAGTGAGGCTTTTGTGATCCACTGTGAAGTGCAAACAGGTTGATTTTGAGAAGGTTTTGAGGGGCCAGGTTTGCATGTGTGGCTTCTCTCATTTTTTGGTAGCATAACCACTTTGACCAAAATAAAAACAATGCCCTGGGACACATTCCAAAGCAGCTCCTGTACGTGACACCACCCAGTGGTGACTAATATTAACTGTCACATCAGTTAACATTGCCACAGATGTAGGCCAACCCTGCTTCTTTGATATATATCTGCATTTAGCAGAAGAAGCACAGGTCCCTGAAAAGTGAAGAGGCTTTGGCAATCCACCCCTGCTGCTCCCCATTATGTGTTGTTCATGGTAACATTTAACTGCAAGCATATGAAAAACTGCGAACAACCAGAACGCGAGTAAGTGTTGCTGGCGCCACTTTTTCGTACTATTTTGTTACCACAAAATATGTCCTTGCATTAAAAATTGATTCGAAGACACATTTTGCTCTAAAATAGAGCTTTAAGTGACAGATTTGCATTTTACATAATTATACGTAATCTCACATAATCCCAAAAATGTGAGTAATTACACAAAAGCAATTTATGCAATTTTCGCACCCGCCTAACCATAAGATGAAGAATCACTTCACATTCTGAAGCAATAACTACACAAATACTCTCACATTCATCAGATTACTTCACAAATAAAAAACAACATCACTTCTCAATAAGGAACCAAATCTGCAAGATCTCTTGTTGCTTCTGCCTGTGAATTGTGTTTTGAAACAAACTGCTGTTCCATACTCTTCGTAGTCTGTCTAAGTTGGTCTTCTAAGTGCTGACTCTGCTTAATGTATTGCGATCATGGCCACCTGGACCCATATGTGGGGATGTTTGTAGTTCATCAGTGGCTTGACGAGGGTCCCACAATGCTGTATTGTGAAGCATGTGCCACAGGGAATCAATACGGTGTCCATGTTCATGCAGCAGCTGACTGCCAATAAACAGGACTTTTTTAGGTCTCACCTGACCCAGCGCTTGCGCAGGTCTGGCGAGGCTTTAAGTAAGGGCTTCAAAAAATGCTACAGCCGGCTACAGCTTGCAGTGCATGTGCGCGGGCGCGCGCTTGAGCAGAGGCGCCATATGGCATTCCTCATTGGCATTAAGTGCATTGCTCACCGCGCGCTTGATCGCAATCACTTTCACTTTTGCGTCGCACGACGGCCGCGCGCGCACCACTCCCTTTATACTCTCTCTTGTTTGCTTTATGTCTGTGCTCGATGTTAGGGAACTATTTTTCTCTTTTTCTGTTTGCACATAGAGTGCATATGTTTTCGAGTACCCTCCCCGTGAACTTCCCTTTCCTCTCGTGCTCCCTGCTGCTTGTCCCCATGTGTTTCTCACTACCACCTCATGTGCACTCGCCCATGTGCATCACCTGTGCATCTGTCTCCCCGTCCTTTCCTGTGTTGTTTTTGTATCCCCCTGCCTTCACACGTGCTGCTTTCGTGTATTGCGCGCTCTGCTTTAAACTTCCCTGTCCCCTTTCCTCCCCTTGTTTCTTCTGTGTCCCCCGCCCTCTCTGTGATGCTTCTGTCTTCCCGACAGTCCCCCATGTTCCTTCCACTGCACTGTTACTTGCGTCCCTCATTACTTCCGCTCTCCCTGCCACCTTTAAAAAAAGTGCTTTTGTGAGTTTTTCTTTTTAGTTGCAGATCCGACTCAGACTGGTAACTAACAACGACACAGAACAAGCATTGGCATAGCCAATAGGTCTCGCCTTTGGGACCGTTTAAGTGTTTAGCTATGCAACAGTTGTTGTTGCACCAAGAATATAATGCTGCATAACTAAATACTTAGACGGTCCCAAAAGCGAGACCTATTGGCTATGCCAATGCTTATTATTGCATAGCCACAAGGTAGCTTTTTAGGCCGGAAAGTATCTGAAACAGCGGCACCCTTCCAGGTGTACTCTGTACTTGATGCAAGGCAATGCCACAGCGTAAATTGTAGGATTTAGGCGACAACCATTTAAAGAGTATTTGGTTAACTCAAATTTCAGGGCAATCTTCCCCAAATGGAACTAGTGCATGCAGTGGGCATGCTTGGCAGCTGTAACATTGTCCCTATGGATTGGGGGTGTAATATTGCACCAGATGGAAACAAATAGATAAGTGAAGTATGGACAAATAGGCTTGAATGATTTTATTATTTTTACTTTAGGCCCCTATATTGTAGATCAGGCTCTACATAGACAGTGCTGCTTTTATAGCAGCCAGCGTATGGGAAACAGAGTTATGGGCTTTTATTAAAATGTTTCCTGTCGAATATATCGCCTACAGTAGTTGATAGTCTTTTTATCATGCCCACAGACATGAGCAATATTAAAGAGTACTCTTTTCTCTACAGCATACAGCAAACAGTAATATTTAACCATGCCCACAGTTCTGTACGCACAGTAAAAGGCTGCTCCAAAGGGAATTGAACTTGAAAAACATAATACTTTTCATCCATGTGAGAGCTGACTCTCACAAACATCCAAGCATGGATACCCAGCCTCATGTTGAACCCTCCTTCCTCATTGCATTCATTGCAAATTGTAGCTAACAACACCATGAAAGGAATGGCTTGATGAGATGCATTTGGATGGATTCACACCACAACTTGTGGGTAGCACCACACCCTTGACTGCCCATCAATATTACCTTGAACACAAATTTGGCACACGTTGTCCCTGCACCACAGAGTGCAGCCATTCCTTCCAGAAGATGACCTTTGGATATCTGCAAACATTCTGGCCCAATGGCACTGGATGTAGGTAGTGCTGTATGGGTCAATATCACAGAAACCCATCTGACTCCCCT
Source organism: Triturus cristatus (assembly GCF_964204655.1). NCBI lineage: Eukaryota > Metazoa > Chordata > Amphibia > Caudata > Salamandridae > Triturus > Triturus cristatus. The sequence continues at coordinate 1,150,271,051 of NC_140593.1, read as the reverse complement.
GAATGCCTTCTTCATGATGGGCATGCTTCATCAAAGGTCTTTGGAAGTTCAACATAATAATGTTACTCCTTATAGATGTTGAATGACTACATCACCTTCAAGACCTTCTCCATGCTGGCCACATCATCCCCAAGACCTGCTGCATTCCCTAGAAAGCAGTCAACAAAGGCACATGCCCTTACTTAGCACCTAAGAGCAAGACGTCAAAAAAGCAACACAAACCACAGAGTCAGAGCATTGCCAGACTGGAGGCCAACAAGATGACCAGACAACATGCCTTTTCCTCTTATGCTCTTATGCATCCCAGCCAAAATCTGTCAAACACATTGCCTCTTTCAACTTGAAAAAACTTCAAGATCCTACACTACAAGAAACACCTACTCACTATGGGGCATATCAACAAGGGCTTTACCTCTGCTTTTTTTGGCTTTAAAAGCCAAAAAAGCAGAGATAAAACTAGCGCCCTATCAACAACAGGGTGCTAACACGCAAATTTGCATGTTAGCACCCTTTTACTCTACGCTTCCCCTTGCATCTCTAATGAGATGCAAAGGAGCGATCCAGAGTAAAATAATAAAAGAAATGTCGCTAAGCGACATTTCTCCTATTATCCAGGATATCGTTAACCCTGTTAGCAATAAAAAAAAGCAGCGCTAACCGCGGTTAACGCTGCTTTTTTACGTCTGGTATTTTTCTGACTTAGCCATGATATCCTATGTAAGGTGGATATCATGCCTAAGTATGTCTATCCCTATCAGCAAGCTATACGCAAACCTTGTGGGATTGTCGCTGTATTTCCAGCGATAATCTCACAATTGGCAGCTTGCGCTCTGAATTTTATCGCTTTGGAGATAAGCGTTGCTGATAGCACGCTATCTCTGCGATAAAATTCAGAGTTGGCTGGCGATAATTATCCTCACGCTAAGAGCGCTGAGTGATAATTATCGCCGGCCCTTGCTGATATGCCCCTATGTGTCTCTTAGATACCATACTTATCTGAAGGGTGCCAGCGAGCCTCATCACTCTTTACCCTAACCAACAATGCCCCTTCTGCAACTAGCAACTCATCCCACTCAACCTTACAACTCCCCCAATGCTAACCTATATCTCTTTCTACAGGTTAACACTACATTCCCTCTTTCTCCACTTATTCTCCCTTCTGTACTCACCTTCCATGACCCAACCTCCTCCACAATGAATCACTGCACTACAGTACCGTGCTTTTGTGGTTTGTGGTGTGGGTTGTGCTACGAATGTCCACGTCATTGTATGGCTATTTACATTTCAATAAAACATTATTTGTGACTCCTGTGGGAAAAGTATTTAAAAGGACACACTATGCCTGGATAATCAGAAGGAAAATCTAACCCCCAAAAAATGTCCTCTACCCAAGTCTATTGAAAATCAAGACGTGATGAAGGATTGGCTGATTTAATGTATGCATTATGGTGGGGTGTTTAATTTAGGCTATATTGATAGTATATATCTGTCATTATGTAAGGAGTGACTGAAATTAAATTTGAAAATCGAATAAGATAGTCCATATGTTTTAATCACTGGATATGTAGTAAATAAATCATCAACCATTCACTAAATATTTTTGAGTGTAACATTGGCCATTGATTTATAACAATCCTCCTAATAAAGTGCAATTTATTAAACTATCTGACTAGTAGAAATGCCAAATAACAATTATAAATGGATACATTTCGGGAACAAATGTACATAGATACGGAATAAATATATATATAGATCTCTGTCTGGCACAAAGTGTCCGATAAGTATAATGTTTCTGGCAATATGTTATTATGTATGATGAAAATGACAATATGATTAAATGAAAATGGAAGACAATAGAATTACAAGGATATTATACACAAAGTTATTATTAATGAAGACTTATTCTAATAAATCAGGAATAATTCCATAAAATATGGGAAATTTAGCTATTGGTTAGGAAAAGCACAACGGTTAGTATGTATCATAGGATTAAAGATATATATCACCAACACTGGCAGTCGCCAGTAGGGAGATATAGTTAGGACCTATTTTCCATAGGAAATCCGCAACATTCTATTTGGAATAACTTTGGCGCCGATCGACGAATCTTCGCGAAATTTTCCAAACTTTTTGCCAGCTCCGGTCCGCTCCTATCCTGAAAATTTCACGGTGATTCATCAAGCGGGGGCGGAGAAAAAAGGGGGGTCCCAAAACGCGTTTTCCCCATGCATTTTCCCATAGGACCTTTTGACGCAGCTACAGCCCGAACTGCTGAACGGAATTACACAAAAAGACTCGTGCCTTTTGCTTAAATGGTATAAATCCGTTCTGTAGTTCCTGAGAAAATTAGAAGTAAAAGTACATATATATCTATGGCCTGGGAGGATCCGCGCACCCTCCTCGCACCCAGCGTGCACCCTGCCGTGCAGGAGCTGTATTCTAATTGGCTGTCAACACTCCAAATCAGGAAGTGTTGGCAGCCATCTTGTGTCTCGGTAGATCCGCCAGGCGACCTCAGGATTCAAGGGGACTCAATCCCCCAACTTAAAACACGCCACGGAGCGCATTTGCACAGTGGTGAAGGTAGGGGGCGGGGCCTGAGGTGATCTGTGTGCAAACACGCCCTGTGGCGCATTTGAGATGTCATCAGCCATGTCATGAATGATGTAATATGTGACATCATCAGCAGTGGATTGCGGGCGCGCGAGATGTAGTTAGTACAACTAACTATATCGGAGGAATTTCAATAGTTTTGTTCGAGTGAAATGTCCAGCTAACTATAACACCCCTAAAACCCATTGTTTTTTCAGTGAATTTCTAAGGTTTTTTAAGTGCTAATTCCTAACTATATCAGGCCTGAAACCTATGGTTTTTTCAGTGAAAAAAAAAATATATATGTATATATATATATTTTTTATTTTTTTTTGTCCAGACCATTTAATCTGAACGACAAAGTCGGAGAAGCATAAATCATAAACATTTCTGCATTTTTTTTACAGCAAAAATACTACATACGTTGATAGGAAAACACTATTGTTTTTTACACTGGATAAAACATTATACATTTGTGACATTTTAGACAAATGTAGTTTTCCACATCCATCACTCGTTACTCTTAAAAAACATAAGTCTCTAGGAATAGTCCGGCACAAAAACAGCCGACAGGCCTCATTGTTATGCTTTGCTTGGATCCAGATGGCCACAGACAGGACTGCTCTTCACACTGGAATGTCCTTACAGAAGGATTTGTCGTAACACGTGGCCAAGGGGGGTTTACAACCCCATCCTAACCAGAGTCCTTGTGCAGAGTCCTTGTGCACCGGCGGAGGGGAGAAGATGGTTTAATCGTCAAATTTGATTTTCTTTCCTCAGTTTCCACCTCTGGACCCCATGGCTCTGTTGAAGGCTTTTTTTAAGCTTTCTTCTGTTATGTCCTCAGAGAGTCCTTTGACAAACAGTGTTTTTGTTTGGCCGCCTCCTCGGGCATTTCCACCCAGTGAGTTCTGCATCTTGAGGCGGATGGATTGTCCTTCCACCTCAGTATTATTGTGGTATTCTAGCGCCTCGTTCGCATCTTCAGCCTTCAAAAACTCCACGAAGGCAAAACCTTTCGGCCGGCCCTGGTTGTTCTGTGGGATCCGAACAGACACGGCCTTCTCAAACACCTCTTGAAGGGAAGACTCGGTGGCGTTGTATGACAGGTTATCCACGAGCAAAGTCTTGGAACCCCTCCCTCGCTTCGCACACTTCTCTCCTGTGTAGTGTAAAAGAATCGACAGCCCATCAACTTCAGTCCCTTCCTTCTCCTCAATAACTTTATCTGCCTCCGCTTCAGTTTTGAATTCTATGTAGGCAATTCCTCTACTACTGCCATCGTGGCCTAAAGGAAGCCTGTCAACAGCAATGTCAAAAATGTCTTGCAGATCTTCAGTTGTGGTGGAATAAGGCAAGTTTTTCACAAATATTGTGTGCACATTCCTTTCCTTCTTGCTTTCAAGGTTGTCTTCTTTGGTTCTGCCTCCCTCCATCTTAGTCTCCAGGCCAAGAATATTTTTACCATTGAAATTAACCGCCTTTTCCAAATCCTCCTCAGTAGAAAATTCTACATATCCAAATTTCTTTGATCCACCAATTCGCACATCAAAAACTGTCAAGTTCTTTTTGGCGAAAAATTGCCTGATGGCCTCCTTCAGCTCGTCCTGGTCCGAGTTCAAATTACCAAGATAGAGGCAGAAACCTGTTTCAGTCCCTTCTGTCTTTTGCTTTTTTGCTTCTGGAGCACTTTTCGCCTGTGGAACCTCCTTTTTCCGCTTGCCAGAGTCCTTCATGGTTTCCTTCTCTTCCTCGTCGTCATCGTCATCCTCCTCCTCATCGTCATCATCATCTTCATCAGAGGACTCAGCCGTGACAGCAGGTGCCTTCGCTGGCGTAGCAGCCTTGGCCTTGGGTGGAGGCGGTGTAGTATCCATTGGCTCATCAGACTCCTCATCATCGTCATCCTCTTCGTCATCATCCTCTTCCTCAGATTCTTCTTTTTTGGCTTCCTTTTCCTTTGGGGGCGGCTTTTCAGCATTTTGGGCTTCAGGCTTCTTAGGAGTGAGTTTTTTGGGAGGAGGAGCTTCCTCTTTGGATTCAGATTCATCTTCGTCTTCCTCCTCTTCGTCATTGTCCTCACTTTCTTCTTTCTGGGCCGTCTTGCCGTTCTTCGCCCCTGCCGCCTTCTTCTCTGGGGTAATCACAGGTTTCAAAGGTGTGGCTGCCTTCTTTGCTGGCGTTGCAGCCTTCTTCCCTGTAGTAGCGGATACCTTGGCTGGTGTTTCAGCTTTCTTCTGAGGGACCTCCTCTTCCTCCTCACTATCATCGTCCTCTTCAGAGTCTTCATCTTCATAACTGTCGTCGACATCCTTTGGCGGAGGCGGGGCGACTTTCTTCGCTTTTCCTTGTTTTTGAGCTCCCTTTGCTAGCTTCACCATGATGGCGTTGGGTAGCCGCGGGTTCCCGGGTGTCGTGGGGTTAGGGTGCTGGTGGAGCTGCACATGCGGCCTGTGCTCTGCAGCGTCTGATGTGCGAGAGCTAAAGAGAGAAGGGCAGGATTAAAGATATATATGTATAGGCGAAACCATGATGCACTAGGAGAATATATGCTGCAATATAGGTCTAGAATAGGCAAAACATGCAATAATTATATTTATGATTATGTTTCGTCATCCCTCTTCGATTGCTACATGGTGCATAAGTGAGAATCTCGATGAATTAAATAAAATAACTTTTAATTAAATCAAAGTTCACTCCACACATTATACTGCCTGTGGTCAAAGCTCCATGTCCTGGCTACATCTTTCAGGGGTGCGGCAGTGTGTACTGATTTGTCAATACTTATGAACTATTCCTGCCTTATGTGCAACCTTACAAACAGAAAGAATTGTTTTAAGGTTCAGGGAATTTTGATAGTTGTTCACACGTACTCAACGGAGTAAATAAAGTGTGCACAAGAAGTGTGCTTTAGGTTCCTTTTGAGTACTCTGTTATATGTATGAGCAGTTGCATGCATTGTAGAATTGGCATTAGTCAAGACCTTTTGATTTTACTAAAATTATATGTACAACAACCTTAATTACAGGGGATTCAGCCATCCCTCCCATACATTAATCTGTTATTGTGTCATTAACATTTTTCTTCCATCAACTACGGCATACAGCATAGGGCAATGGGCCAGTCCCTTTCAGACATTGGCTGTGTTCAGCCTGAGTGACAGTGTTTAACCATTTCACAAGGAGCACAGTCACACACAAAGTAGTTCCCTTCATTGCCAGAGACTACCATGGCAATGTTTGCTGTTGAAGACCAAAATATTTTTGTTTTTAGCATCTTTTTTAGACTCAGCAACGTCCCCCAAAATTATATTTTGGTATAGTCATGACATAGCAAAACAAACATTGATAAAGCCAAAAGGCTGTTTGCCAACATCAGACACTTTACCATTGCGTACTTTAAGGCTGGTACCAGAAAACAACATCCGGCAGTTTCTGAGAAGCAACTCTAGTGGTGGATTTGATTGGATTTTAATATATGTATTCTGCTATAAGAAAAGCCAGGCCCTAGATATTGAGGAAAAGCATGTGATTTTGCTTATAGTGCTAAATCTTAGGTAGGCAGAGGGAGTAAGTATTTCCTCTTTTTTTAAATAACATTTTTGATGCATACAAACGGGCAACATAAAATTAAGTTACAAGGGAGATATTTGCCTCAGTTGGTGCCACCGCCTAGCCTTGTGGGAGCGTGTCGAACGTTACTGAGGTAGTATTTGGTCTGCCATTTTATCTTCACGCTGTGGTGCGCTTACTTTTCTCTTCGTCTTGCATGTCATCACAAAATGATTCATTTTTCCTCAGCCAATGCATGTCTGCCCAATGTGGGACGATTACCTTCATGTGGAAATGACAGTCCACATCTGTAACACATTTTCTTTTTCTGTGGGGACATCACCTTGTGTCCCCCAGCCTTTTACCTTTGCTTACTTTTCATGCGCAAGACTGATGCACTTTGGGTGCCTCCAGCCTCCGGCCCCCATCACTTGACGGCCAGCACACTCTTCAGCACGTGCAATCTTGAGGGCTTGCTCCAAGCTCAGAGTTGCCTTCAGGATTCATCCTTGAAAGGAATCAGACAGACACCCATCGATTATGGTGAGGCGAGTAGCTTCCTCATCATTAGATTAATTGAATTTACAGTGCTTGACAAAAACATCCAGAGGGCATATTTACAAGGGCTTTATCTCTGTTTTTTTGGCTTAAAAAGCCAAAAAAGCGGAGATAAAAATATCGCCCTATTTACAAGAGGGTGCTAACATGCCTAATCGCATGTTAGCACCCTTTTCCCCAACGCCTCCCTTTGCATCTCTAATGAGATGCAAAGTGGGTGTCACTGGGCGTTCCCCGGATGGACTACCTTGCAAATATCGCTGATGTTTACATCGCAATATTTACAAGGGAGCCCACAGGATTTTAGCAGACGTTAGATTTTGGCGAAAACGGCCGTTTTCGCCAAAAACTAATGTCTGCTAAAATCCTGAAAACCAGCGATGTTCCCTGCAAAACGGCGATAGCCTCGCTATCTCTGGAATTTTTATCGCCCTGGAGAAACGCGTTGTTAATAACGTGCTACCAGGGCGATACATTCCAGAGATAAACTGCGATAAAAAAGTTATCGCTAAGCACGGTCAGCGATAATTATCTCTGACCGTTGATAATATGCCCCCCAGTCTCTCAACAAACTCATCGATGGTTTCACCTGGTCTCTGGCATTCTTGACTGAATATGTATCTTTCATAATCCACATTTAGCACTGGGTTAAACTTGACATTCAAGGCTGTTTTGATTTGACCATACATTACTTCACCTTCTTGTGGAATTTTTTCATGGTTTCTTCACTCCTTCACCAACCATGTTTCTCATTTATTTTATGAACTTTTTATCATCTTTTTCATCTATTGCATCTAAAAAATCTTTAAAGGTCTCTATCCAGCAGGCCATCTATTGCCCATATTTAGCTTTTTGACATTATCAAATGCAGTTGGCAGTTTTAAGAATGCACAGCAGCAATAGGCTCCATGTGACAATGTCCAAAATGCTACATGCCTCCAACATCCACATCATGTCCTCCTCTGACCCTGAGGAGGGATCTTTAGGAATGTAACTTTTACTTCAGTGAGCATCTTGATAGGTGTTGCTTCACTCTTCATTTTCCCCTTTCCTTCTCCTTTTCCTTCCCCCATCTCCTCTTTTTGGGGTTGTTTGAGGAGACATGAGGCGTTTCTTCATATTCAGTGCCCTACCTGGGTGGGGTCATGCTACAATCAACTTCTTCACTATAACCATGTGTATGTGGGCTGCATCTCCCATTTTCCTTGAGTAACGTTTACTGCTCCCAATGGAACTGTACTGTGTGTTATGTTCATTTGCTTTTTTCTTGAAAATCAAAAATGTAATAGTTAAAAGAAAAAAAAAGAATCCAGCAGCAGCATATACATTGGTGGACAGTAGTGGTCTCTCAGGTGCTCCCTGAGGAACTTGAGGAGACAGAGCTTCTCTAGCCCTTCGTGATGTCATAACTCTGGGGTTAGCCTTAACGACTTTTGGAGCCTGGATCACGTCAGGCTCTCCATTGGAGGTCTTTGCCTGATGGCAGTCTAGGAAGCTGTTCTGAGCCCCTTTGGTGGTAGGCCGCTCCCGGGTCTGCGCTGCAGCATGCTTTTTTATGACTACTTTCTTTAGCCGCTTCAGTAAGTGGACAAATCATGTATACTACTTGTCCATAAAAGCAGATAACATTATTATATGTGGTTGCCTTTGTGCTTAAATGTTTCTTTACAAACACATGGTTAATCTCTGCATCATAGCACATAAATTTCAGTTTGAATTGTACTGATCTATTGATGTGCGTTGCTGTCATAACCTGGTTGCACCGGCCTTTAGCGTACTTACTCCTTATAGGGTATGGTGTAGTACCTTTTATTGGTGCCTGTTTCATTCAGTTGCAGGCCGCAAACACATTGACTTTCAATGTCGCTTTGTTTATCTTTAAGGGGCTGATTTTGATCTCACTAGGAAAGCCCTCTGTACGACTCTGATCCGGAGGGCTTACCTAGAGAATTGTGCTGTGCGAGTCCGACCAAACGAGTACCATGCAACCAAATACTGACTGACTCGGTTCACTCGGACTCCCATTGAACTCCATGGGAGCCTGTGTACCGACGCGTACACAGGCTCCCATAGCAAAAAAAGGTGGGGGGTGGGAATAAGCGTACACCCTGTGGCGGGCACCCCATGTTGCCCACCACACTGTGCATGCTTGGGTCAAGGGAACCCATGCGCACCCCCTCGTGACTAATTCGGGGAGCTCAGGGTGAAGGGGGGCATGCTGCAGCCCCTCGAAGTCTGATTCGATATCCATTATGTCTTGCTGAGACCGAGTCGATACAGCTGTCAGAATTGTACATCGTACTCGCTCATACGGAATTCGCCTCCCTTGGGCGGCACGATTCAGCTCAGAACGAGTCAGATGGACAGGATCGGATTCAGAAATTATTTGGTCGACGCGGACTAGATCTTTGCATCTTATTTGGTCATTCAGAGTGGGGGCTGACTCGGTCGGAAACATAGGCTCCAAATCGGATTTGCTCGTTCGGGAACCCGTCTGGAGGCCTTCCTAGCGAGATCGTAATCGCCCCCTAAGTGTTTTATACAGGCTGGCATTGCACTGAGACGCCTTCCATATCAGCATCGATTCTGCAATTTGATTGCGGCACACACAAGCAGTTTGCTGAACCACAGAAAACTCTTTGGAAGAGCGCTTTCAGTGTAAGGGCTTTGTATCTCCTACCTCGTTATCAGGTGTAGTGTCCTGCCAGCTCAGGTACTCTCCAATAACCAAGCCTCACAAGGAGAGTAGTTGTACACGTTTTTATTCCACTGCCTGTAAGTCAGAACTAAACATTCCGAGCCTGCCTTCAACTCATCTCTCTAAATGCCTACGTCACAGGCCTATGGTGTACAGTAGGAACCAAAAGAGTTCCAGCATTCATTTATTTACAAGACACTACAGTTGGCAAGATGTTTGCGAGAATCTTGCTGATCAAAACATGGCATTGTGCAGAGTAAATTTGCTTTAGAACAATGGGTCTTACCATGTGGTCCGAGGGCTTCTAGATGTCTGTGAGGCCTACTCAGGGGGTTCTTACAACTTAAATAATATTACAATTAATACATTAAAATTAATTAAGTATATACATATAAGGAAGTAAAATTGAAAATGTGTAAGTGTTGTCTATATTTGATTTAGAGAATTTATTTTTTTCAATATTTGAGCATTTGTTTAGTGTATATTTGTTTCCATATTTTTGTGTATTGAGGCCAGAAGTCCCTGACTTCCAATAATGACTCAGTAAAGGTCTCTGGATTCCAACAATGATTCAGTGGGGGTCCACAGAATGATAAGAATTGCTGCTTTAGAAAGTACAGTACACATCAGTGTGCTCAATGTAGAAATGTGTGCCGTTGTCCTCTATCGATTTAACAAAAAATGTGTAGCACGAGCTCAGTGAGGTGGCTGACTCTCTTTTGCCCTGCTCTATGAAAGGAGAATCAGAGCAAATAAAACAATTTTCGGCATAGCTGATGAGAACAACGGTACTCTATCGAGTAGGAAAGCCAATAAGCAGGAGCATAATACAGGCCCAAGCAGCCCCTGCTGTGCGAGGGTGGCCCAACCCTTCAGGGACCCAAATCCTTCAAGGGACGCCATTCTGTAAATTCTGTACACTGTGAGCACTTTTAGATGAGACCAGTACTTCAACTGGCTACAGATGACAAATGTTTTTGATCTCCAAACTTCAAAAGTGTTTGAAAATGTTAATTGCACCTCATATCTCATTATTCCACATCCATGAAACTTTCATTTTAGAATTATTGAAGAAGAGGTGAAAGTGGGAAGGATGCACTGCCATGCTGGGTGAAGGTACAATGGCATACATACATGCATGTACCATAGGAATATCTGCATTAGTGTTAAAACATCTAGCTAAATTGTGCAAAATGTGTGTAATTACCTGAAATTATTTGTAATATGTGGAATGCAAATCTAAAAAACTGCAAAAACAGAAGCAGTGCGAACAACAGTTTCTTGCATTCTGTTTCTTGCATGCTTTTGGGGTAAATTTATACTGCAAATGGCACCACCATGGTAATTTTTTGCTGCAAATGGTGCATAATTATTCAACATGGCGTATTGACGTGATTTGGGGAATTTCACATAACAAGCGTAACATGAAATTCCAGAAACTATGTATCACCACCGATCGGAGTCCAGACTACCGCCTCCGCCAGGATCTCAGGTCCCGACGGGACAGCAGTCGGAGTCAGGGCTCAGAATGGTGGCATACCAAGCCAGGCACCACCATCGGCATATGAATATCCCTTTCCGACTGTCTGTCGATGGTCAAGAAAGCGCTATTGGGGGCTCCAAACTTGGCCCCCATCTGTCGTGGGCCACTGTAAAGTGGCCCTGGTGTCACATGTAGTGCCACCATTCACAACATGGTGTCTGGCACACAGTCCCTGGACATGCAGGAGGTGCTGCTTATCATGGTGGCTTGTGCTACGGCCCTTTTCCTTGGCCGCAGCACATGCTGCTGTGATAAGGAGCACTTCCTAATGTGGCATTTGGACCGCCGCCTGCTTGTCAGGAGGTCTCCTGATAGCCGCGATAGCGGTCGGCAGTCCAACAGACCGCTATCAAAATGAGGCTCTATAACAACTATGTATGCCTCAAACAACCTGATGCCAGCTGCAGGTTCAAGGTAGGGCCAGGGGCAACACATAGGTGTTCATCCAGGGCACACCAGACTTTAAGCGAGGCGCCTCTTCGAATTCCTGGCAAATGTGGTGTAATAAATGCTGTGCACTACCAAGAACATGTTTATCTTGGGCTGGTCACTGCAGTCCAACGGGTTATCTTTCTGGTGAAGCCTTTTATGCAAGAGACATAAGCATGAAAGGGCGGCTCCTCGGATAAGGTGGAGGAGCCTCGCCCCACTGCTCTTTGAGCAGGAAAAATAAAATGATAATAACATAGTTATTATCATATTTAGTTTCGCAGATTTGGGGCTCGGTTAGGGCGGGCAGGGTGGAGGCACAGTAGAGGAGTGGTTTGCCCACTCCAAGTGGCATGAATGTTGGAATGGCCCTCTCAGGCCAGCCAAACAATCATGTGCACTTTGCATGTTCAACACCAGGCTGGATCACGCAGTCTGTTGGGGAACATGCCCAGGCCCCCAGTCCCCCTCTGAGCACCGTTCCACAGCCCCCAGACCAATCGCAACGCTGCACTGCAACGCTGATTGGCTATGGGAAGCCTGGATGCTTCCTGGTTTTGGACTTGCTGAGATGCAGAAGCAGAGAAGAGACGCTGCCTGCGGAAGAGGTAAGTGTTTTTTTATTTTTTGTCCCCCCACCACCCTCTTACCACTCCCCCCACCCATCCACCATCATTCCCTGCCAGCCGCTACTGTGCACAAGTCCTCTTTCCATCGTTGGTGCCCTTTGGTTTCCTTGGATTCATTTTACTGACTCACGATGTGATCTTGATCTGCAACAAGTGGAAATTGCTGCTTGCACTAATTCTTGTTTTACCTGTCACTGCCAATTGTTCTCTTTGAACGTACTTATTCACCTAACAAGCATTATTTAAAGTAGCCATTAGTATCGAGTAGATGTTTCAGATATTTCTTTACCTTGCTACATTTTTTGCTCTGGATTCTTTAGTAGAGTCTGAAATTAAAAATATTATTGTCATTCCATTTTGCTATTAAAGTTTGGGAATGTATTACTTTATATCCCAGATATAACATAGCATACCTTTTGGGAACAGTGGCCAGTGAGCTGAATAACAAAAATGTCTCTCACAATAAACAAGGTAACTGTACAAATTAGAGCACAAGCGGTTGTATGACAAAATATTGAGAGCAAAAATATCAGGTGACACAAATATTGTGTCAAAAATATAGTTTTCACATATATGACAAAAAAAATCTAAAATATATTGGAACAGATTATCAACCAAAAACATGCAAGAATATCATATTTTATAAATGTTGACTGTAAAGTTATGTATTTATATTATTTAATTTTGTTACTAATAAATCAATATAAATAAGAAGTTCCAATCAATAATTTATCGTAGATAGATACATAGATATGTGTGTAAAAATCTGTTTGTTTAAAAAAAAAATATTAAAATGTATTAACATATATTTCATATAATATATTAACATCAAAAGAAAATTAAAAGAAACTAACTCATATTCATAAGCCAATACATTTATACACATAAAACTAACCTAACTTATATATTAAAATAAACATAGAAAAATATTTATTTTGATACTTTAGAGTAAATATGAAAAAAGTCTATACATATATTGAAAAATACATAAAAATTGTAACAAATAAAATAAATTACAAGAATAATAGCAACAGTACCACAAAACATATATTATCAATTTAATAATTAATTAGACTAATATAATAAATATAAACCAAACAAATGCAAAAATATTGCAAGAACAACATTAGAAAAATAAATATATATAGGAAACAATACTACAAATACAAATACTAATACTGTATATAAATTCAGTCTAAGCAACAGTAAGGAAAGCATTAGACTACACTGGGGTTGGATTTACTAATCCTACTCTCAGAAAGTAATATACCTAAGCAACTGTAGAGAAAGCTTTCAACTTCGGAGGGGTTAGATTTACTTTTTACTACTCCAGCATCAGTTACGAAAGTGCCGTATTTGCTATTCCCACTCCAGTCTGTGCAACGGTATGGAAATTGTTCGACTTCGGAGCAGTTATAATTACTGTTCCTTTTCCAACAACAGTAGGGAGAGGGTTAGGCTGTGGTGTGGTCATCTGTACTATTCATATTCCAATTTAAGCAGCAGTAGGAAAAGCATTGGACTTTGGAGGGGGTCAGATTTACTATTCCGACTCCACTCTCAGCAACAGTAGGGAAATCGCTGGATCTTGGAGTGGCTTTATTTATGATTCCTACACTAATCTATGGAACAGTAGGAAAAGTATATATATCGGGGAGGTTAATTTATTTATCCAGTTTGAGCAACAGTCTTGGACTTCACAGTGAAGATTGGAGAACGTACTCATTTGAGCAACCCTTAGAACACTGACTGAGAATTTTGCTGTATGAAATTCCATTTGAAAAGATGGACTCGATATACTACTACGTCTTTGATAAAACTGAAGTTACAGTTTGAGTGCTTCTCCCTGATTTATGTAAATGCATACTAAAGGTAGTTAAATTCAAAATAAATAAATTAAACAATACATTTTAACAAATAAATCATCCTTTATCTACACACCCAAAAAATACATAAATTAAATTAAAAAGTATTTTAGTTTGAATATTTCTTAAATACTTCTAATTAACAACATGAATATTATTATAAAATACCTGTCAAAATATGTGCTCATAAATACAATTTTCAAACAGACTACACATTTATAGAATAAGTAAACAATTACAAAATGAACATGATTATTAATTTAACAAAGAAAATTAAAAATTAATTAAAAACACATTATAACTTCAATATCTTTTCACCTTATTCCCTTAAAAAAACACCAGAGGGACTCTTTGATGTTTGTTCATTTGCAGTGGATGCTCACATCTGCACTTGAAAGGCTATCTCCCTGCCCTCTACCCACATTCTTGATCTTCCACTGCCTCCAGAAAACAAGCATCTCAAAACCAAAGGACAGACTTCAATATGTTGATGCATGAAAACAAAGTGTTCATATCTTCACTTTGAAGCCAGACCCAAAGTTTGCTGTTTAGGTGTTTTATGTAGGATTGGCAAGCTGATTTAGTGCTATTGAACCAACTAGTCCTATGAGGATAGCTGACTTGGTTATGATAGCATTAGAAAAAATGTCATTGGGGTGGTAGGAACGTATAAACATAGAGGAACGGAAATGCAAATATGCTCATTTCATGAGCAGTGCTGGTTTCACAACAAGAAAAAATTGATCTAGATGTGAGTCTGCTCATGTCCCTGGCAGGTGTGTGCATCTATGAAAAGATTTAGGGCCTGATTCCGAGTTTGGCGGCCCCACCACCGCGGTCGCATCATCTTCACTGCCTAAGAGGTCCACCTGCTGTCTTAAGATGTTGTCAAATTTCAGAATGAAAGACTGCCGGAACACTGCCGCCACCGCCATCCCTTCACCGACCATCGCGGCATCTGTCAGGGAAAAGCAGCTACCATAGCGCGGTACAGAGAAGTTTTCTCCACTGTCTAAATTACAAGTTGGCTTGAGGTAAACTGACCTGGTCGGAGGGACCTCCTGCTTTGAGTCGTCAAAAATGAAGGCTTTGAGGTGCATACTCACCCATTTCCTTTTCTTCCCTTCAGTCTCCAACGTGGACCCCTTCCTCCAGGTGTCCCCTTCACAGCAGCATCGTGACCCCGAAGAAAACAACCCTTTTGATGCCAAAATCCAGGTATGTCAGTTTTGTAGCATTTACCCATTGACCGGACTAGGCACATATTGTCCAGACTCCAGCCATGAGTAGTAGTTATTTTTTCACGTGTCATGCATATGTGTAAATTCAACACTTGTGCAGTAAGAATATACACACTTGCATTGACAAATATGAAAAAACATTCATCACCGTCAGAAAGACTACTGCCGGCCCATCAGAGACATTGCAATACGGCAGACGAGAGACCACTACCGCGGCGGTCTTCTTCAGAACGCCAGTGAGGCAGTAGAGCAGTCGGACTGCTGAACTCGTAATCAGACCCTAAGTTTCTTGCTTTGTGATGTTTGCACAGCCTTAGGAATGGTAAATAGAGGGCAGCTATATAATGTTGTGCACAAAATAGGGCTCTCAATGTTGCCTCACATAACGGTACGATTACCAGATCTGCCTTTGTACGACAGTAATGGGTGGCTAAGAACCAAACATCAGGGTTAAGTGGGCTTTGCCAGATTGAATCTCAGCCTCTCCATTGTTTATCTTATACACATATGGCAGTACAAAAATTACAGCTAGTAGTGCTAGAGATGTGCCAAAGATTAGGAAGAAGGCTATAGGCATTAATTAAAGCATTTTTTTTAGGTTGCCTACATATAGTGCTGCAATGTTTCCTAAGGAGAAAATCATATTCTAGGTTTTAGAAAAACAATTCAAAATAAAAATTACAATCCTAAACCAAAAGTTGTACCAGTCTCCTTCAAAAATCATACACCAGGCTAATTGACCTCAAACTTTGGTAATTGCAGTAATTAACAAGATTTTAGGATATTCTGAGTTGGTGTAGGCTACCTCAGCTGATGGCGATATTAGAACTGTAAAATAAATGGCATTGGTAAGGGTATTTTTAGGGTTTAGGGATATAAGGTTGTAAGGGTGTTTTTAGTGTTTAGGGGTGGGTATTATTATAGGGTGGGAAGGGTGTTTTAAGTGTGGGTAAGGGTATTGGGTGATAAGGGTATTTTAGGGTCTAGAGGTGCTTAGGGGCATAGGGTGATAAGAGTAATTAATAAAGGGAGGCTTGGGGTATCTATAGATCTATCTATAGATAGATAGATAGATAGATAGATAGATAGATAGATAGATAGATAGATAGATAGATAGATAGATAGATAGATAGATAGATAGATAGATAGATAGATAGATAGATAGATAGATAGATAGATAGATAGATGTATCCTCCTTCAAGAACATATAGACGGCATTCCTATTGTGTATATATATATATATATATATATATATATATATATATATATATATATATATATATATATATATATATATATATATATATATCCACATGAATTCACACCACACACGGTGCCACACATGGTATGTTTTTCACCTTTTTATTGGCAGGATTGCCGGGAACCAGCAGCAGCACCCTTTCAGCTAATATTCATGGCCATACGCATTTCGGGCTTGTAGCCCTTGTTCACTGGCATCTGGTTGGGGAAAAAGAGCAGCAAGAGTTCTTTCGCCGCACTCGCGGCGATTTAAATGTGAGTCCAGCCCAAGTGGGCGTGTCCGCCAGCTGCATTGTGGTCTTTGATGCTCCAGTCCATAGTGGTATGCCGTTGTAACCCCCAGTTAACTTTAAAACCTGTAGTAGGTCGCTGTTCCAGGTGAGGCTGGATCCCCACCTTTGTTGACCTCACCAACATGGTCATACCGTTCCTCTGTAGCTCGTCATCATCGACGTGCAGGAGCCGCTCATCCACAGCGGGGCGTCTTGCAATCTGGAGCCGACCGCTATACATCCACATGAATTCACACCACAATTGAGGCACCACACACGGTACGTTTTTCACCTTTTTATTGTCAGAATTGCCGGGAAACAGCAGCAGCACCCTTTCAGCTAAAATTCATGGTCATACGCGTTCACTGACATCTGGTTGGGGGAAAAGAGCAGCAAGAGTTCTTTTGCCGCACTCGCGGCGATTTAAATGCACCTCCAAACAATTGTCTCAAAATGATTTATTTACTTATTCAACCATGTGCAGCTGCAGCGTGTAATGTCCTATGGTTTCAGCCATAGCCTTCAACAGGGCCATCATTATATATATATATATATGTATTTTTATATATATATACTGACCGTGATGTACATAATATAAAGGCCATTTTGACAGTACCTATAATACTTGTCGCATATATGTTATGCTGCTAGCCCTGTGCACATACAAACTATTTTGCACTTTATATAACATTTGCACAGTTGCACATAATATTATTTATACGGGTCGCGTACTTTAGGAAAATGAGGGGTATTCTTTACTTAGCACTTAGTCACTTATTCACACAGCAGCAGGATTTTGTGTATAAACCGGTTTTGAAGGTATTCTCCTAGCACTAACCTTTGAAGGCGCACAACAGCCCGGCATACTGCTAACATTTGCCTTTTGTCTTACCTTTTAGTGATGTTTGTTGCTGCTGCGTCGTCATTCTGCTAAGAGTATTACGTTGCTTCATTTATGTTTTTTAAAACTTTTTAAACAATCTGTATCTGCCCCGCTTACCCGCACATAAAATCAGCCTCCTCACATCCCGCTGCTTTAGCGGGAATCCAACATCTTTGCGTTACTCTCCGCCATTGTTGGGATAGGAATCCGGGGTCTGGTGCACTTCCGGGTTCGTGCTCTAGTGTTGCGGGCATTTGCATTCGCCTGCCTATTTTAGAACAGGAAATGCAAGCACGCAGCACGCGCGCAGTGGGCGCACCGACGGCGCGCCGGAGGCACACCAGAGGCAAGCCCGTCAGCGCCCGTCCGCACCCTGGAGGCGCCCTGTGCCAGCCATGCTGCTCATGGTAGTCTGAGTGGGATAAGGTACTCCATGGAACAGCTACTCGCTTTTGGTAAGCGGGATGTAGGGGGGAATCACCACTCTACCATTGCTCATAAGAGACATGCAAGGAACACCCTAAACTGTGGGTTGATCAACGGTAGAGCTCTTGTAAAGCATTACCAATGTTCTTTTTCTTACAGAGACTTGGACCAGCATGGCCTCCTCGGTACAAATGGGCCTGGTGTGCCCAGACGGATATAAAATATTTCAAAAACCGAGGGCTGCTGGCACAGGAGGGGGGGGGGTGTTGGGGTGATTTTTAAGGAAAAGTGGAATTTTGCACCTCTACAGGTAGATGATGTTACAGGGATGGAGATGTTGGGCTTCTCACTTCAGGAGACTAAGGGCAGATTACTTACGGGTGGGGTCTGTTATAGACCCCCAGGATCTAATACACAATTTCAAACACTGTTTGATAGAATTACTGACTTGAGCGTATCTCACGCTAGAATGATTTAGTAGGAGATTTTAACTTATGGGACAATGGTAACTTAGACAATCACCTGAGAGATCTTGGACACCTATGCGAAAATCTTAAATTGCATCAATTGGTAACACAGCCAACCCATTCAGGAGGACATATTTTGGACCTCTTGTTTGCAAACCAAGCAGAGACTGAAGTGGTTGATATTTTGCCTCAGAATTGGACCGACCACTCCCTACTTCATTTCCATATCTCGATATCTAGTTCAGAGGATAATAACAATCAGCCGTTTTATCGCAAGGGAAGAGAGTGGTCCAAGTTAGTGAAAAGGAGGACATACCCGACCTTTCCGAAACAGAATTTCTTTGCTCCCTCTGCCTCTGTAGGTGAAAGTTATCAAACATATTGTGATTATATATCAAGAACCCTTGATGCAATAGCTCCAGTTAAACAACTTAAAAATAGGAGAAAAAAATCGGCTCCATGGTATAATGAAGAACTGAGACAACTACGAGCAACTTTTAAAAAGGCCGAGAGGAAATGGAGGAGGGCATATTTGGAGCCAGCAAAGAAAGAACTAAAACTAATAGAAAACCAGTATAAGGAGTTAATTCTTAAGGCAAAGCAGATTTTTATGCAAACTCTATTCTGCAAGCACCAAATAGCACAAAAGCACTCTTTAATGTGTTTAGAGATCTTTCTGGTCCAACCTGCATGGGCAATAAGGTGGTCGCATCGCAGAAACTCTGCAATGAGATTGCCGTTTATTTTGAAGAGAAAATAACTAAAATTGTAGGCGATCTGCACCCCACTGTTGCTGTCACTAGTGGTCAGGATGACTCCACATGGAAGCTAGATGTAGGGCCCCTGGTGGACCCTTCCCTGGAATACTTTCAGGCTCCCACCGAGAATTCCTTTAATCTCCTGGCACAAAGCGTGTCTTCAGGATCCCCTTTCGACCCCCTTCCACATAAAATCTGGAAAATGTTCGGGCAAGAAACATTTCCTTGGCTAGGGAAGATCTGCTGCCAGTCTCTAGAGGAAGGAGAAGTACCAGAGGCATGGAAACAGGCAGTGGTGACTCCCTTGCTGAAAAAATAATCCATGGACTCTACAATTCCTGCAAATTTTAGACCTATTTCCCTCCTGCCATATCCGATTAAAATCTTAGAAAAGGCAGTTAGCAAAATTTTATCAGTCTACTTGGAGGAAAAGTTCTTGCTGGATAGGGACCAATTTGGTTTCCGCCCAGGACATGGCACTGAGACTGCTTTGGCAACCGTAATGAACAATCTAAGAATGTGTGCTGACAAAGGGAATTCATCTGTCCTGGACTACTGGATATGTCAGCCGCATTTGACACGGTGAGCCATGCAGTATTAGTGGAAAGGCTGAATGGCATAGGAATCAAAGGATTGGCCTTTCAATGGTTACAATCCTATCTGTCGGGAAGACAACAGGCTGTATCTCTGGCCTCGTTCACCTCTGATAGGTCTCAGGTACTCCATGGGGTGCCACAGGGATCGGCAATCAGCTCTGTTCTTTTCAACATCTACTTACGCCCTCTATTCCCCATTATTAAATCATATGGAATTGATCTAGTCAACTATGCGGATGACACCCAACTGGTGTTTTCCCTTGAGGGGAAACAAGCAATACCCATGGATACCTTCCAGGAGAGTATGCACCAAACCGCGGGTTGGCTTCGAAAAAATTCCTTACAGTTCAATGGGGGGAAAACTGAGGTAGTGTATTGTCCGGCCACCAGAATATCTCGACCTATACCGGTGGAGTTTAGGCTCACTCCCGAGGATGAACCCCTGATCCCTGTTAAAACGGTGCGCAATTTGGGGATCATGGTGGATGACAATCTCCAAATGGAATTACAGGCCAACAAACCTGCGGGTGTCTGTTTTTTTCTACTACGCATGCTTCGGAAGGTCCTTCCGTTACTACCAGAGGACTCTCGAGCACTCGTAGTAAGGAGTACAATCCTGAGTAGACTGGACTACTGCAACTCCCTGTACTTAGGAGCACCGCAATATATCTTGCAGGGCCTGCAGAGAGTCCAGTCTACAGCAGCCAAGCTGGTATTAAACAGACAGCGTAGGTCCTCTAAGACTTTGGCCCTGAGAGACCTACATTGGCTGCCTATTAAGGAGAGAATTTGTTTCAAATCTCTCTGCATTGTACACAAAGCAGTACATGACCTGGGTCCGTCTTCTTTGCAGAAGATGTTCACTTGGTATACTCCTGGGAGGCATCTTCGTTCCTCAAATACAAATCTGATCACAACCATCAAATTTTAAAAATCTAAGATGGGGGGCAGAGCGTTTAGTGTGGCCGCTGCACGCCTTTGGAATGACCTGCCAAAGAACCTTAGACAGGCTAGTTCTTTGACCTGCTTTAGGAAGGCGTTGAAAACCTGGTTATTTCCTAAGGGTGAATGATAGATCTCTTCATTTACAACTGGTCTCTATTGTTATGGTGAGTAATCCTTCAACCGAAGCGCCAGGATACCAGCAGGGTGACAGTTCGTGCTATACAAATCTCCCTTCCATTCCATTCCATAAACCAGGACAATAGGAATAAGTACATGACATAGGGGTCTATAATAGCACTTTGATTGCAACAGATCCCCATACCTATTATTTCTTAAAATATATTTTTTTAGGATTACTTTTCGAGTAGGTAATTTTCATGCTCTTTTACTGTATTTTACAGCGATTTGTTTCCTGGCTTATTGTACATTGCAATGTCATATGCACATTTTTTTAACATGATTTTAGCATTTATGCTGTAATTTACGTGAAAATTTTAAATGTGTAGTATGTTTACTATATCTATTGTTGCTGAATTTAGCACTTTAAAAGGAGGAAATGCCGCCCATGCGCTGTCATGTGATCAAGGCCATCTTTTCCGGCCGAAAAGCGTCATGGCGACATGGTAATTGCTTGAATAAAATCACTTGAAAGAATTTGGGTCCACCCTTGTCTTTTTCAAGCAGAACAGAAAAGCGGGCAAGCGCGCTGATATATATATATATATATATATATTAACAGTACGAAGAGCTCCTTCCGGGATACTGGGACCCAATGGGAGGTGGCGTATACTCCGGCGGAGCGTGCCGGTGTTCAAATTCAAAACGAAACACAATAAATGTCAATACGCTCTCAGGAAGGAGGCGACACACAGGGAAGAGTTATCCAAATCTTTACTCTACACAACGCGTTTCGGCGAAAGCCTTGGTCACGTGTCCAACGCTTTCGCCGAAACGCGCTGTGTAGAGTAAAGATTTGGATAACTCTTCCCTATGTGTCGCCTCCTACCTGAGAGCGTATTGACATTTATTGTGTTTCGTTTTGTATATATATATATATATATATATATATATATATATATATATTTATATATATATATGTGTGTGTGTGTGTATATATATATATATATATATATCCGGCTCACAATTCCGTCACGCCCCTTCACTCGCGGTCGGGTGCTTTCTCTGCGGCGACGGACACCGCACTCAGTCAAAGCTCCGGGTACAAAGGCACCAGCACTCACGGGAACAGTTGTCCAATTTTATTTTATTTGGACCAGCTTACAGCAAAACGCGTTTCAGCTATCGCCTTCGTCAATTGCTAGAGGCAACGACTTCTCAGTGGGCATAAATACTCCATTTACAAACATAGATATCAACATAGGACTTACTCCAGTCCACATTGGCGGCCATTACTAAACATGCAAACAACGTTCTCAGTTGCAATACAATTCTGCCCTGGATGGGCCTTCCAAAACATCACACCCTGAATGGGTTTTCCAAAATATCACACCCTGAATGGGTTTTGTTCTACCACATGTTGAAAAACAATTTCAATGAAAACAATAATAATACTGCATAATTAGGATCGATACATAGATACTCCAGACTACAGGTGGACAGCCAACTCCTCCCCACTATTCAGACCAAGTGGCATTTTGGTCTGTACATCAATAATATACCTGGATTCCAGTTTCCTTAATTGTAACTGTCTGTCACCCCCTCTAACATTTAATGGCACGTGATCCAGGCAGAAAAAACTTAGTAAATCCCTATTACTTTGGTGAAGGGATTCAAAGTGTCTTGCCACTGGATATGACACATCCTTATTGTGAATTGCCCTCATATGTTCCAAAATGCGTACCTTGGTTGGGTGAATGGTGCTCCCTATGTAATATAAACCACAAGGGCAAACCAGGCAGTAAACTGTGAAACTGGTATTGCAATTCATCAGTTTATTGATCTTTCTGGGGGACTTAAGACCTGGGACTTTATAGTGTGTTGTTTTCTTGCTATTTCTACAGGCCCTGCATTTAAGGCACGGATAAAATCCAGTTATTCTCCCAAAGGGTGGTGTTATCCTCTCTTTATTGCAATGGCTTTGTACTAGGTCATCACGTAACGTTCTAGCTCTTCTGAATGTCAATGGTGGTGCCTTAGGTATATCTTTTCCTAAAACTGAATCCATTTTCAGAATATACCAATTCCTTCTTAGTATGTTTCTGAGGACCTGAGCATCCTCAGAATAATCTATAATTATCCTGAATTTGTTATCAATCTTACTTGCTGGTCTGGTAATGTGATCCTTATCTTTGATCAAATCCAGTCTAGACTTCATTTCTGCTTTTCTGACGGCCTCATTAAGGATGTCCTGATGATAACCTCTCTGCTTGAACCTATTCATGCTTTCTCTCGCTGCTGCTTGATAATCACTATCTAAGGAGCAATTTCGCTTAATCCTAAGAAGTTCCCCATAAGGTATGCTACTTATGGTCTTCTCAAAATGGCAACTTCGGGCATGCAATACAGAATTCCCCGCGGTCGGTTTTCTATGCAAACGAGTGCACAGTCTACCTTCCATGGGGAACACCACTAAGTCCAAGTAGTTCACACATTTGTTACTGATATCCCCTGTGAACTTGAGGTTAAGGTCATTGTTGTTAAGTATCTCAACAAAATCATTTGCCATACGTTCAGTTCCATTAAAAACAATGAACAAATCGTCTATGTATCTTGTCCAACAAATGACTCTTTGAGTCCAACATGCATTGGTCTCCGCCCAGGCCACCTGCTCCTCCCACCAGCCCACGAACAAGTTCGCGTAGCTGGGGGCGAAGCAGGTCCCCATCGCGGTACCGCGTATCTGTTTAAACAAGACATCCTGAAACAGAAAAATTTTATTATGCAAGCAAAATCTCACGAACTCAATTATCATTATGTTGTGTTCTGCCAAATTGATTGGCCGATCATTCAGGAAGTGTTGAACCGCCTGGATTCCTTGGTCATGATTGATGCTTGTGTATAGACTAGATATGTCCAGGGTCATCATTACAAAGTCATTTTCCCAGTGTACATTTTGTACTCGTTTCCAAAAATCCTTGGTATCCTTGATGTGGGAGGTAAGTTTGGTGACTGGTTCAGACAAAAAGAAATCTACATATTTGGACATATGCTCCGTTAAACTTCCCAAAGAAGAAACAATTGGACGTCCGGGGGGGTTAACAGGGTCTTTATGCAACTTTGGTAAGTGGTAAAATGTTGGAATTTTCGGGTGTCTACATTCCAAAAAACCATACTCTTCTTTGGATAACATCCCCTTGTGGTACCACCTATTCAAAAGATTCCTGTAGGACATTGCACTGCTCTCGAATTCTTTGCGTGTTATCTTCATATAACTAGATGTATCATTAAGTTGATTCAGTGCTTCTTTCTGATAGTAGTCAAAAGTCATCAAAACGACATTGCCCCCCTTGTCGGATGGTTTACAGATAATGGATTTGTCATTCTGTAAGTCCTTGATCGCCTGTTTTTCTTTCTCGGTGATGTTGCCCCTCCTTCTGTTGTCCATGTTGCTTCCTCTTAGTTTAATCAAATCTTGTGTCACTGCCTCAGTGAATATGTCAATAGAGTCAGCTGGCATCATCGGTACAAATTTTGACGTTGGTTTGAATGGGCTACCTGGATTGATTTGAATAATCTCCGATTGATCCACTCCTTTCTTTGTGATCAATTGTCTGGGGTCACCTTCATGCTGCAAATCTTCCATAACTGCCAACGTTTCTAGATCGCCAGCTGTTAAATTTTCCATTTCACTGATAGATGGTGTTTCTTTCTCTTTTGTGGGAGAATAACTGGATTTTATCCGTGCCTTAAATGCAGGGCCTGTAGAAATAGCAAGAAAACAACACACTATAAAGTCCCAGGTCTTAAGTCCCCCAGAAAGATCAATAAACTGATGAATTGCAATACCAGTTTCACAGTTTACTGCCTGGTTTGCCCTTGTGGTTTATATTACATAGGGAGCACCATTCACCCAACCAAGGTACGCATTTTGGAACATATGAGGGCAATTCACAATAAGGATGTGTCATATCCAGTGGCAAGACACTTTGAATCCCTTCACCAAAGTAATAGGAATTTACTAAGTTTTTTCTGCCTGGATCATGTGCCATTAAATGTTAGAGGGGGTGACAGACAGTTACAATTAAGGAAACTGGAATCCAGGTATATTATTGATGTACAGACCAAAATGCCACTTGGTCTGAATAGTGGGGAGGAGTTGGCTGTCCACCTGTAGTCTGGAGTATCTATGTATCGATCCTAATTATGCAGTATTATTATTGTTTTCATTGAAATTGTTTTTCAACATGTGGCAGAACAAAACCCATTCAGGGTGTGATATTTTGGAAAACCCATTCAGGGTGTGATGTTTTGGAAGGCCCATCCAGGGCAGAATTGTATTGCAACTGAGAACGTTGTTTGCATGTTTAGTAATGGCCGCCAATGTGGACTGGAGTAAGTCCTATGTTGATATCTATGTTTGTAAATGGAGTATTTATGCCCACTGAGAAGTCGTTGCCTCTAGCAATTGACGAAGGCGATAGCTGAAACGCGTTTTGCTGTAAGCTGGTCCAAATAAAATAAAATTGGACAACTGTTCCCGTGAGTGCTGGTGCCTTTGTACCCGGAGCTTTGATATATATATATATATATAATAAATCACCCTCTTTGTGCGAAAAATGATATCGGCACTCCTGTGGGTTTCTCGTAATTTATTTATGGAAATTAGATATTCACCCACACGTTTCGGCTATCAGCGCAGCACATTGTTCACAATGAGGAGCACCATTTTTTTTACAACCCATTTTATATGTTTTTACTCATTTACAATAAACATAGAGAAAGGACAAACTTGGAACATCTTCATACACTACAGCTGATCAAAGTCAGCGCCATTTTGAAACATGCAAATTTTCTCCTTTTCTAATGCCCAGTGGTTCTTTTTACTTAGGTTTTTATCTGCCCATTAATAAACTTTTCATGTATACATCATTTTTTCAACTCCTTGAATGTTTCAAATTGGACACAAACCAACTTGATTACAATTTTCACAGTTATAAAGAATCTCTATTTCTCAGGTAAATTCCCCTAAAAAAAGCATTGCTCATTATAAAAGAAAGCAATTAAAAAAAAACGAAACATATATATTTGTTTTATATTTAACTTACCTTAGTAATACTTAACCTGTGTGGTAAAGACATATGCGTGGTGAAGGCCTGTGCGTGGAAAGGCATGCATTGTAAAAAATGAGCAGTAAAGGCATGCGTGCTGGTTTCTTGCGTTGTAATGTCATACATCCAACGGGTAGGAACAAGACCCCCAGTGCATCAGGGCCACTGTTGTTTTGTTTTTCTGAAACAAACTCCCACTTTAGGTGTTCATTCCAGAAAAGGAATAAAGGATTGTATAGCAAGTCAAACAAACATTGCTTCTGCTCTGCATTCATCAGCTCCGTCAAGGCATCTGACACGTCATCGGATGTCTTTGAAGACAGGGACATCCCTGCAAGGCAGGCGGCATATCTAAATATGTTGAGTGGCCCTCTATTAATGGAGCTGAGGCCAGGGCATCAGGTGACCAATGGGCTTTTTTTTACGACTGCCAAAGATTGTAGGAGGCCCAGAGATGCTCACCGTGGACCTGCAGTCAATGGGACTAAACCTGACTTCATCACTTGACAACAACGTTCCCAATTCATCACTAGTACCAGTGCATTCAATTTTGAAAATGTATAATACAACAATGTAAAAACCTACGGTGAAGTATTTATTCCGACAACATGTTCCCAATGGTTAATGGCAATCACTCGGGGTAGCATTCCAGTCCATCGTTTTTCACCCATTGTGTCACTCAAGGCAACGGCCCAGTTTATACAGATCAGTACTGACCCTTTTTCTCTAGGGAACAGTCCATCCTGAACAGCCAGGCCACGACTTTTTCAGAAGGGAACCGAGTGAACACGCCCAATCAGGCCAAAACCTGCTTTGGGGTGCTTTTGTCGC
The DNA here is from genome assembly GCF_964204655.1 of Triturus cristatus. Lineage (NCBI taxonomy): Eukaryota > Metazoa > Chordata > Amphibia > Caudata > Salamandridae > Triturus > Triturus cristatus. The sequence continues at coordinate 1,150,244,279 of NC_140593.1, read as the reverse complement.
AGTTCGAAGAGGACCTGGCTTGGCAGTTTGGGATAGACTGTTCCTAATGGAGGAGGGCCAAGACTGATTTGCATATGACTGGGTCTACTCTGAGGTGGCATTATGGGCAAAAGAATGATGGGGTGAAATGCTGCCAAGAGTGACTACCAGTTTTTTGGAACGGGAAGCATTAATCTTGTCACCTTTTGAGTTTAGTGTAGCAGACCTGATGACACCAGAGCTCCTACAATTTTCTTACAATTCGCATTATAAACTGGCGCACAGAGCACTTATCTATAATTCACCAGCCATCAATATTCTGCCAATCTTGAAGAACCCAGGAAAGCTCCTCTGCGCCGTTCCTCGTTTTTTCTTCAAAGTCCATCTAGTTTTTCACTCTAGTTATACCCTTTCAGACATTCAGTAAAAAGTAGCGTGGAGGATTTACCTTTCCAGGGCACTAAAAGAACCTTTTCATAACTTTAAAGTCTGCCCACGCTGCTGTCACCCGTCTCTCAACTGCTGCGCATCTCCCAGTGAGCTCTGCAGGCTGGCACCGCCACACCTGTGCGCACAATTCAAACGAATCTGACAGAAAAGGCCAGTTCTCACATCCGTGCTCTCTGTTGGCAGATTCATAATACCCGGAGAGTGTGTACAAATCCTGGGCTTACAAGACAGCGCGAGGAGAGACAAGAGGACATCGAGACCTGGCAGCCTTGCGCGCGCGCTCTTATCCACGCGCTGCCACGTCCAGGTCCAGTCGCTCGCTGTATTGCTCATTGATCCCGCCTGGAGGGACCACCGTACAAACAAGAGCTGTTCGTGGGTGGGGGGGGGGGTGGGGGGGGGGGCGGAGACGCAATCACTACGTGCATTCTGATTCGCTGCCTCCAGAGGCCCGGGACGGAGATGAAGTGGCCAGAATGGGAGTGATGTGTGTTTAACACTTAACGGCTTCTCCTCTGCCCCGCAGCTGTTTGCTTTTAATTGTTTATTCATGGCGGAGGATGTCTCTGCGCGGCCAGCGCTGCCTCTAGCATTCGACGTTGCAGAGTACTCTCACAAGATAGGGAATTCATTAGTGAACCTGTCTCGTGCCAGTGGGGACACCTTAGAGGAGGCAATGGTGAGGGAGGGGCTGCTAAATCCTGCTCTACAAAAATAATTTATATGGAGAATCTTCTGCTAGGGGTTGAAGATTAGGTTCCAAAAGAGCTTCAGTGAGGCAAGAAGAGACCTGGGGGCGATTAGGATGGCGGTGCAGGGACCGGCCACCAGTGATGTCATCAGTGATGCACCTGCAATTAGGATGCCACTGCGGCGATGGCATCCTCCATTCCCATTATTGTGGCAGGCGGTGCTCACAGCACCGCACACCACAATGCTGGAAATGCATTGTGTGCATTGTCATGCACAAGGTGACAGGTACCGCGAGGTGCCTGCCACCAGGTCCATGACAATGCAGGGGGTACCATAGGTACCCCCATGTTCACCCCCCAAAACCCTGGGGGCCTGCAACGGGCCCCCGAAATCAGACTCCGCATGGCTTTCCATGGCGGGGTCTCTGCCATGGAAATCTTTGCACCGCTGCCCATGCAAATATGGATGGCGGTGTCTAGGAGACACCGCCACCATATATAGTCCCTTTTCTGCCCGGTCACCTGTGTGACCGGCTGGAAACCGGTGGACGGTCTTTCTGTCTGCCGGGGGGGAAATGAGTGGCGGGCGGGGAAGGATGTAGGGCGGATCACCACCGCCATGCGGGCCGTGGCAATCTGCCCTACATCTTAATCAACCCCTTAGTTGTCCACATCCGCTTGGAGGAGCAATGATTTGAAAACTACCATAAAGCATTGACAAAACAAATAGGTCTGGCTTGTATTTTGAGCCCTTACTAAGATATTACAAATAACCACCTGCAGCGGAAAAAAATAAGCATGAGCAAAGCCAATAGGACTCACCTTTGAGACCTGTTGGCTTTGTTAAAGATTTTTAGCTATGCCAGACAGCATCTCGATGGTATGCAGCATGGCTAAATAAAAAATTGTATCACGTCATGTTGAATAACGCTGCCACTTTTTTTCTTTTTATTTGCCGATCGAACTTGGATTGAAATATAAAAAGAAAAACATGCAAAACCTTTTTTTTTGTAAAGTAGGTGTGAAGAACTCTGGTGGGAGCATGGAGGCTACACAGAGGTAAAGGGGAAGCAAATTGCTGTAAGGGAGAGCAGAAAGTGAGTAAATGGGCAAAAGCAGTGGTCAAAGTGGGAGGGATCGGAGGGCCACGACGTGGCTATACTTTTATTATCTATGGAAAACAGTTCCCCTACTTTCTGTGAAAAGATAACAGCCCTTGAGGGTTAATTCCAAGAGCTGAAATGCTTCAGCTGCAGTGTAAGGCAGGAAGTCTCCTGTTCTGTGAAACCGTAGATGGCAGAGAGCTAAACAAGCCTTCTTGCCAGGGTGCCAGCTTCCCTGAAAGAAATGTAAATGTTCACAAAGGGGCAATCTGTAAAGGAAGCTCGGAAGTCAATATTGGCTCTGATTAATGGAATTACTTGATACTTTCTGATGACACAGATTTATTCTTTTTGAGTGGTATTGGAAGGGTATTTCCAGCTGACTGGGTTATGTGTGTGCTTTTTAAAGGGGCATAACACAGGCCCCTTATGTCACAGGGGCCTGTGTTAGATCCTAACTATTCTCCACTACTCCAACCAGAATCCAATTCCATGGTTGATTGGTTGCAAACACAGACGCTCTGCAGTACATTTACTAATAGAGGTTTAATAAAGTATGCTAGTTAATTTCCCACTGATTAACTTAACTTGTGTTTATTTTACATTCAAGCTATGTGTTATTTTATATGTACATACCGGAAGATGAAAGACTGAAAAAAGTAGCAGCATATTTTGTTTTTGTAGCCACACATTTTACCCCAGCCCCATGCTTACTCGCCGCATCCCCATTGTGCACAGCATCACAGTTCCCTTACTTTTTTAATGCGCAATGACCGCTGGGCAAGAGAGACAGAGCACCTGGAGCTCAAGCGGTAGAAGTATATGGGCGGGAGAGCAACACAGGTGGGAGCACACACGACAGCAAGTGCATCATGGGGAGGAGCAGAAGCATGTGAATACAAGAGAGCAGCATGGCTAGTGAAAAAAAGCACACTAAGGAGACACCTGGAAAACACATGCAGTCTTGTAGAGTGCTTAAACAAAGAAGAAAAAGATAGCATTTCAAAAAGCAAGCAGTCACTCGTCAAACATCCCATGGTACTGTGAGCATACAACTACCTAGATGATGGTACTGTGATAAATCCACACTCAGGACATATTTGCTATAATGCTTAAACTGGTGTTTATAACTCCAAAAAGATTCTTCATGACCTTGGTAGGGCTCCCAGTCACATCATGTAGGCAACATTATTCAGCCTCCTTTATTTCACAACACAAGAATACAGAATTGAATCTTCCAAAAATAGAGAAAGACTCGCACAGAAGGCCTAAATAAAATGTCTGCGTCTTTTTAGGTCTGGCTAGAGACAAGCTCAGCTGTGTCCCAGATGTAACGCTATCAACTCAGAGCGAGGAAACACAAGATCATATCCACTCAGGCACTGGGTTTGAGTGCCATTCGCAAGTTGATCAGTCCATGAAGTGCAACAATCAGACGGGTCCTCTGAAGGAGGGATTCCATTATGCTGCATGAACTGTGAAGCATCTTTTATTTGCCTTCGAAGGACCATTAATCCTCTTTTTGCAAGAGACCTTCAGCATTATAACTTGTCAGCAGGAATAATGTCTGACACACAAAATGTAGGTATTGTTGTAGCTGGAAGAGAGCCATACAGTAGAATAGCTGAGGCTTGCTGACACTCTGCCACTGTTTCTCACCCTTGTAGCCATGTCCCATTCTGCACTGTGCCTTTCCTCTTGTTGCTCACCACCTGAGTCCATCCTCCCTTTTGTTGGATATATGTGTGCCTCATGCTCTCTGCTTGGTCTGAGTGGAGACCTCTCCAGGGCCTTGGCTCATCCCAGGAGGAATTTAAAGTACCATGTGGCAGCATTTGGAAGTACCTGAGAGGCATCTTAAGAACTCTGGCTTGTCAGCAGTGCTGATGGTCTGAGTCAACACCTCAGTCACCGCTAGTGCCCATCTATTACCTTCCTTTTCACCACCCTCCCTCCCATGCATGCTCCAATCAGCAGAAGATGGCATCACTGCACTCAGCTCTCCCAGCGTGCCTCCATGCACTCTCTCATACATGAACTCTCTCACTGATTTATGCACTGAGTAGCTCACTAATTCAACCATCCACACGCTCATGCATCCATTCATCCACCTATTGACTCAGTCTTGAAAGCCAGCATATCTACACAAGCTCACCATCTTTAAAAACAGTCTGACCTATTTTGCTAGTGTTTGTTATTGTCAGTAGGCAGCAGGGTGCACATCTTTTCAGTGTGGGCAGACACATCATCCTGGAAGGGCAGGGATGAGGAGGTCATGTGGAGGTTATGCTGATAAGACACATAGGCCCTGATTACAAGTATAGGTACTACTCTTCTCACCTGATAAATAGAAATACCTTGGGGTTGGTTATTTATCAGGTGTGACACATAACACCTGTTATGAATTTCTGGGGAATAACATACAGATTTTGGTGTTTAATGTACCAGAATCCGCATGATAGGTTAAATACAATATACTTCTCTCAGATTAAATTTTGGCAGGTGAGACCTGTCGAAATTTCATGAACGGTGAGTTATTAAACACATATGAAAATTATCAGATGTGGTAAATAAAGCCAAAGTTGTAATTCTGGCTTACGCTTAAAGAGGGGTTTATGAACTGTTTGGAATTAACCGAGCCACTCGTAATTAGACCGACACTGCAGATTTACCTTCTCCTGTACATCCAGTGAGAGTACGCCAGGACCACTCTCTTCCTGCTCTCCACCTAGTCAAGCCTACTCCTTCCAGCTGTATCTGGCCTCCTCTTCTGGTAAATTTGGGAGCACAGAATTAGGCACGAAAAGCCAATATCCCTCTTTTAATAGAGGCGTTCCCATCCAAATTGGTAATACAAAGTATGAAGAAGGACCGCCTGTGGTATTATGTCAGGCAGTATTAAAATACCAGGGACAAATCCTGCAGTTTAACCCCAGAAGGATTCTTCACCATAAAAAGACCCGGAATTATAATCTGTGTGGCAAATTGCTGTGTTTGGCCAAACCAAAGGAGGTCACTTTTAATGCCCAGGTAATTCTGCATCCTGAAATGACCAATACCGGTGGTTCTTCTAATGTAGTCCATAGCACTCTAAGGGCCATGTTATCAAGAACGGGTGTAACATTATCGCCGCTTTAGCGGCAGGAAACTGCGGCGATAAGGGGCGATAAGGGGCTGGATAATATGCTCTGGAGAATTCCAGTAGAGGCCCAGGTTTGATGTCCTTCACACCAGAACCTGGGCTTCTATTGGAATTCTCTAGGGCATATTATCAAGCCCCTTGTCACCGCTTCAGCTGCAGTTTCCTGCTGCTAAAGCGGCGATAATGTTACACCCGTTCTTGATAATATGGCCCTAACTAGGGTACACAGACCTCCAGATTGGCAGCAGCACCACATCCTTGTTTTCACAAAGCACTGGTAATTGTCAGGGTGCAGGGATGAGTGATTTTTTTAAACTAAATATTTTTGCCTGTCTTTGCCTGCTGATGCTGCTGGTGGTCTCTGCGGGCAAGACCTCGCCAGGGTACTTTTTTGCAGGGGTGAGTAGGCAGGCGAGTGACAGATGCAGAGGAGCAACAGTACAATATGAAATAAAATGAACGTGCTGCTTTTTAAGCAACTGCCTGGAAAACCAACACATGCTTAGCAACACACATCTGAAGGGGGGGATTATTCTGTGAGCGCCGCAGAGCCACAGACTCCAGAGCTCGCTGTATTTGTAAACACAATTAATTTTTCAAACAGGCGAGCTGTTTTTCCCTTCTGCAGACCACACGCTGAGGTCTTTGCAGAAGCTATTTGTGCTGTTATACATTTTTAATAGAATTTATGCTAAATTGTGTGGAGTAAAACAGCGGTTAACATGACGCTGTTGCAATCAATTAGAATAAAGGCAGAGAAAGAAAAAAACACTAAAAGAGATGGTAATTGAGGACAATTTTTCCAGTTAAATGCGCAGCAAAGTTGAGCTCAGAGCCAGAAGAAAGAGTTTCTGGCACAGGAGTTGCTGGTTTTGCCTTTTAGGGCGCTCTGCAGGTCTCGGCTGCTTTCCCATATTAAGGCTTGGTGTTGTAGCATTTATATCTGCTTATATTACTTACCGGTAATCGTCATTACTCCGAGTCATGGTTTTCCTCATTATAGTCATACCCCCACTCCCCCATGGCGAGAGAAAACAGGGAATCTTACTATATGTTAAAAAAAAATTCATCTTGAAAAATACCTGCCATATTAACTTGTACATCAGATAAGGAAATGTATTTGGTTGTGGTTTTGAAGGGTGAGGCAGAAGGCTGTAACAGAGTTGTTTATTTATCTTCTTGTTCTGTCTATTTGTTGTCCCCCATAGAACCCGTGTGTAACCTCGAAAAGGAAGAGCTTTGTTTAAACACATTATTTTGGGAGGTAGAATTAGGTCCCCCTTCGGTAAAGCCCATATTGAAAACATTCCCTTTGTTTAAAAATGGTTAAAAAAACAGGGGCATCGGAGAAGTTGAGAAAACCAGGGGACCTGTCTCTCAGTTGAGGGTAGGAGCAGTTCCTAATTCTCGCCACCTCCCATGCCCAGCACCCTAATCTGCCAGGGCGGGGGGGGGGTTGAAGGCAGGGAAGAGGGGAAACACCCCAAAAGAAATCATAAGGGGTAAAATATGAAAAGGAAACATAAAAAGATGAGATGACTTCCTAAATGAAAAGCGAGAAGGTTGCATTTCCCCCGGATTTCTGACAGGCAGAGTGACACACATACTATGATGGAGGCGGAGTTCCTAAAACCCTGTTCGAAGGGGGGAAGGGGGTTCCCATGGATGCACCCTCATTGCATATCGTTTCATTTGGGAGATTGGGGGGTTCTGAAGTGGCAGTGTCTTCACCAAATCTGATGCCTCAGTTGCCCCAAGAAGTCCAACTCCCCTTGATTAACGAGCTGGTTGACCCCCTGGAAGGGGAAACAGGAATGGGACGTGGAGTTTCTATGCCCCAGATGTGGTCTGGGGTTCTGGAGGTCGGAAATCTAGAGGAGTGGGTTCAAGTGCCGAGTATAATTCAGGATGGGCCCAATAGAGCTCTCACAGGGACCATTCCATCGTCTAATACAAACATGGAGGGTGCATCACCCGTCGCTTCCGTCTTGCATCCGAATACTCAGCCTAATGGTGGTGCACAAGTTTCTAGTTTTAGGAATAGGGTCCCTTTATGGATCCCCTCGATGGATGCCGTTAAGAAAACCAGTGTGGTGCAGAACGTTTCATCCTCTATTCTGGACTTCACTTGGTTATTTGGCAACAAAACCTTTCCGGTAAATAGAGGATTTATTCTCAGCTTTTTCTCTGAGATAGAGGCTTTAACGTTGATATCTAGTAGAGATATTTTAAACGTGAAGATTAACTCATTTGTTACCTTTCCGTACTCTAGAGTTACTTTTGGCACCCCGATTGTTGCTAATTTGCTTATGCAGAATTGCAAGCATTTTCTTAAACAAGGGATTAATATCACGTCTGTTTTAGAAAATGAGGAATCTTCCCCCATGTGTCCCATAATTCAGTGCCCGAAAGCTTCAAAGGCCGTTATACCAGTGGTCCAGTGGTGTCAGATGCGATGGGTCCCGACTTCGAGTATTTACCTGGTAATCCCAAAAATATTGTGGTTTCTTTGGGCAAGAGGGGGCGATCAATAAATATGGTGAAGTGCTTGGCAGCTGATCCTCAGGCTTCGGATATGGAAGATGAATTGGTCCAGTGGAGCTGGGTCGCGAGAGCCATGAAAAAAATCCGCCCTCCAGCGGGAAGGAGTGATCCTTTGAGGTAACTTAGGGGGTTTACTAGTGTCATGGAATATGTCTGGTTTGGGTCACAATGAGATCAAATAGAATTTTTGGAAAACCCCGAACTCTTTAATTATGTGTTTAGAAGGAAATTGGTCTTGTAAAGAATTTGACTGTGAACGCTATTTTGTTTTTACCAATTATGCTAAGCACTCTGGAAGGGGACACGCTAGTGGGGGGGGGGGGAGGGGGGGGGGGCTCGCTATCCTGCTTAATGAATTGAATAATTGGAATCAGACGGTATTTCGCCATCCGTCAAATCTTTGCATATGCTTGAAGTTGGCACCCTTGGGAGACAATGGTAGCTCTTCTTTCTTCCTCTTAGCAAATGTGTACATTCTTCCTCGGAGACACTTTGACCACCTGCTGAGTGTACTTTTTTCATTTGTTCATGATATAGCTAATAGGGAAGAATGTCCCCTACTAATAATTGTGTCCCCCTAGAGTGCTGGTAAGGTGATTAAATTTTAGGCCAGCAGCCTACTTTGGTGCGCGTAGAACTGAGAGGAGTAATGTTGCTATGAGGGATCCAGCAAGGACCAACTTTCATCCATCTGACCGCATTGTTACAAACTTATGTGATGCAGAAAAAAAATATAAGCTTCTGCAGCAGAGTCTCTGAAGTCAACAGAATCATGGTCTGTTACAATGAAAGTGGTATTTGGTTGCAATAGGGAAGGCGCTCCTGAATAATTTCACTTCCAATGTCTGAATCAGGATCAGTGTTAGGTGTGGTGCTAAAAGGGGAGAAGAGAACCACCCAACTCTTCTAACACAACCGTGGCAAAAGCAACAGTCAACAGACAGATACAAAACCCTTAGCACACAACATTAATTAAGAACATGATATTATTTATATCAGGATTAAAGCAGCAGCAGTTCTGAAAGAATTTTTGATGCGAGACTTGTTCTTATCGATTTTCTTGTAGATCCTTTTTAATAACACGAACTGTGATTCGGTAGATAAGCCAATGTCAAATGCCAACACGTGTTTCGTCGCTTTTTAGAATTTACATGCAACTTTTTCAAGGCTGTATTGGCTTCAAATACAAAAAATTATGTGTGGTGATAATTCCAACCCACACGGTCCTGCGGCGTGAGCAGTCAATCTAAAGCGGATATGGGTATGGTAAGCTGATATGTATCACGTAAATAACGCTTCCTCATCTGGAATGGTAGTGTCAGTCTTACGTCGAATCCCTCGAGTATGGTCTGGTTGTCCTCAGTCACACCACCGGAGACCTGCTGCCTACCTAGAAGGGTGAGTTCTTAAAAACAAGCTGCATAAATGCTAAAACAGACTGTGAATCTGCAAGTGGGGAATGTAGGGGCAGTGTACTTTCTGGGTGGGGACTAGATCCTGTCAAGGATCCTGCTGGTGGACTACAAAACCCATAGTGCATCGGGACAGATTAACCTTAAGCAGGAGTGATTGTGGCATTGTGGTCTGCACTCACAGAGTCGGGGGATCCCTCATACTTTTAGGAGGAGCGACTGATCCACTTGTTGCTACAATTCCAAGTTCTTTTTGACAAAGGAACAGAGTGCTCCACAGAGGACTGGTGAGCACCCAGAGCTGGTACCTGCCTGGCAGCTACATTTCCAGTGGTGAGTGGACATCAACTGAAGTCTTGTCTAAAAAGAAGAAGCTTATCCTCCGACCTAAAGAGCCTAGAAGTGCAAGCTGGCTGCTGGTAGTGAGAAAAAGCCTGCCAACCCAGCAGGATGAGTGACTATCCAGGAAGAGCCTGAAGCAGCTTGACCCAGCGGTGGTATGTCGAGTCGATCCACCAGAACAAGATGCCTAAGGAGAGTGATTCATGTGCCCTGAGGAGCACTGGCACAGTCTCTCTGTACGAATGGTTCACAGTGGGAGCTGCAACAAGGCTTGGTGCCCAAACGGACAGTGCTTCTGCATTGAAGAATTGTGGCGAATTGGAGCTGCGTCAAAGAACTGTGCCTGAGCAGACTTTGCCACTGCACTGAAGAACTGTGCTGAGCAGAATGTGTTGCTGTATTGAAAAACTGTGCCCAAGGCAGATTGTGCCACATCAGAGACTGTCCAAAGAAGGCTGTGCCACTCGCACTTCCCAATCCCTGAATCTCACCCAAAACCAGAAAAAGGTTCATTGACAGCCAGATGCCTGCATCATCACCAGAGCCTGGCACACTTGCAGGGATACCAGAGGGCTACAGAAATAATTTTCCAGGCCTGCATAAAACCTACACTGCAAAAGAATAGATGCAAGGTTGGTTGAGGTAGACCTTGACACCCCCTCCTTAAATTAGATAAGTTGAGGGATATGTGTTTTGATAGAGGGTGGAGGGCTCCCAGCAACAAGGACAGGGAAGTTATCTGATCCAGCCTCTGCGCAAATGGCAGAAGAACCTCCAACAAGCTAAGGATGCGTGCTGTAGGTCCCTGCCAGCTGCTGGAAGAGGACTGAAACAACTTCAATGTGGTGAGAGCTTTAACACAGGGACTGTTTGAGATAAATGTGTACGCAATGTATTTGAAGTGGTAATCTGCACTTACGTGTTGATACTTGTCCTAGGGAGCTTCGAACAATAAGACAGGACCTGCCGAATTACTAAAAGGGAGGAAACCTAGGTGAGGGAAGATAGTTGCCAGGACCCACGGTGCAATAGACCAATGACCAGTAAATTCATTGGACTTGTAGATTGTTCTGAGAAGTATTCGCTGTTACATGTGTACTACAATACTTTACTATACCAAAGTAAAGCACTGGATTGGCCAGTCAGCTCAGTTGGGTGATTATTGAGCACCTCCATAAGAAGCCTTTGATTGAAGGGTTGCACTTGACTCAGTTTGGCAAAGCCATAGCAGACAGACCCTGGGACAATGATCCCAGCCCTCACAGACGAGGGCCTTTATCCCCTGCTTGCCCCTGGTCCCCTGAGCAGTGTCTGACAATTGGTATCAAGAGATGTGAGATCCTGGAAAAGCCAGTTCCAAATTTCAATAACAGATCAATACATTCATATTGTACACCTTAAAATTAAGTGGGTGTGAAATTCAATGAATTTGTAGATTAAATTTTGGTAAAAATTACATGTAATTATGCATAATTATGGAAAATATAAATCTATCATTGTGAGCTATATTTAATCACAAACTGCCTCCTCACATCAATCATTCACGCAAGGAAGCATTACATGAAAAAAGAAAATTTTGCCCAGACCTACTTAAAACTGACACAGCAAAAGGACGAACACAAGGTTGGTTTAGGTAGACGCTGACACCCTCTCCTTAGACTTGATATGTTGAGGGAACCTGTGTTGAATAGAGGGTAGAAGGCTCCCAGTATCAAATCAGTCATATTAGAGACCAGTTAGAGAAACTAGATGGAGGTAAAGAAACTGTGAGAGACTGTGAGAGACTCTGAGCAGGGTGCCATGGTAGTAACCCAAAGAGGTAGTATTGTAGTGTGAGACACTCATAGCCCTTTTTACAGGTTTCACCTAAGTATACACCATGTGCATCTTCAAATTTGCTTCCAATGTTTCCCCAGCACAATCAGTACCACCATTATCTAGGGTACCATTGTCACTGACTCTAGCAGTTATTCACTTAGGAGGGTTAACTCTAGATGAGACCTTGAAATTGAAGTTGTCTCTCCAGAAAGCTAAGGCTGAAGAAGAGGAGAACACTAGGGAGTTTGGGGGAGATCAATTGAGATTAGCTTGCCAGGAACAAGAGAAAAGGCGGAGGGAGAGACTAGAAGAATGTGTCCACGAGGAAAGGAAGCACGAGGTAAGGAGTGGGAAGGGGGAAGGCAGGAAAAAGAATAAGAGGGAGAAGCAAAAAGAGCGACAGAACATAGCTTCAGAAATAAAATCAAATTGGCAGCAAAGACAGCTTCATCTGGATAAAAATGATTCCACTTCCAACTTTTTAGGAGTACCTGCAAAGGTTCCAAAAGAGCTTTGCATATGTATGTGGAGAAACAATATATTTTTGAACGATTTGTGAGTTTTGATATTGCATGTAGATGTCATGCTTTGTATGCAATGTCTAAGGTAGCTACTTTATTGAACTGATTGCACAGAAGGTACAGCAGTTGTTACTAGAATGCATGTGGCTGAGCAGATGCATTATGAGAGGATAAAGGAATCTTTCTGTTACTGGAAATATTGAAAGACAGGAAGAGAGAAAATAGTGTTCCATTTGAGACCTGGATCCATGGTGTGTAGTGGTTGGGTGAGAGGGATGGAGTGCAATCATTTTCATTCTCTTAGTCAATTAATGGTGACAGGGAGACAGAAGGTGACATACTCTACCCCATTTAAGCAATTCCTGTCAGATATGACAGGTTAGAGTCCAGAGAAACTTGCAATGTTGGCTTACAATTGGTTAGGCAGCTGGGTTGACAAAGCTCTGATGCAGTGTGGCTCTAAACCAAAAGGGGAGAAGAACTCTCAGCAGCCTGGATCCCAAGGTTCCAAGGAAGGACATATGAAGAAAGGGAACAAGGTTAGAAATAGAAACAACACAAGGGAAAAGGAGGGCAGAAAGGTTCTTCACAGCCTAAGATGGTTATTTGTTTTAAGTGTCGCAAGGAGGGACATTAGAAATTAAAAGTCAGGCTGTTAGGTGAAAGACCCTATCGCATCCACACCTATGATGGCAAGTGTTGACTGTGACTGAAGGGACCAAAGGGACCCTGCCCAGTTACACTGCAAATAGAAGCTTTAAATATTTGACCCTGATTAGTTTTCCCAAACACAATAGTGTTTGTGTTAGGAGTTAGTATTAGTAGGAGGTTGGTTCCTGCCATGAGAGAAAAAGGTGCTTATAAGACTACGGATGAGAGGAAGTATCTCAAAACTGAGGAGATTCTCTCTTGTTCCAATGTCTGGTGGACAGAATACTATTGCCCAAGTTGAAGTTGCGATCAATAGCAACATTCCTATGGCTGATGTAAGTGTGGGAAAGAAGGAGGGTGCTGAATGTATCTTGAACAATGATTTGATTGGCTCTGATTTTGTTTTGGACCAGAAGCCTCCTTGCTTGGACAATGTCAGCTATGTTGACCAGAATGCAGGCTGCAAATCGGTCTTAGGAGAAAACTGTAATCATACCGGATTTCCAGAGACCCTAACAGGGTAGTGTGTGGCTCGGGGCAGACTATTAAAAGTGACTTTCTGTGGCATCCATTGGCACTGCTCCAGACAGAGAGGAGAATAGGATACCTGAAGGGAATGAGGTGTTAGCTGCTAGAGGACCTAGCATAGAAGAATCCTCCAAGGTGCAAGTTGAATACCATACACATATGGGACTTAGTAAAGATGCCCAGGAGCAGGTCAGCAAAGGAGTGGATGGAAAGTACTATGCTGGTTTGGAAGATTGATTGCTTTACAGTGAGACTGTGAATCCTGAGCCAGGTGTTAGCAAGAGGCTTGAGGTACCACTAGCGCACAGGAACTTCCTATTCTCACTGGCCACCAAAGTGCCCTTTGCAGGACACTTGGTACCCGATTCACAAAGAGCCTCCACACTCATGGTGGACGATCCACAGTCGTGGCTGGATCTCCACATTGCAGTTTCTCATTGTGGAGATCCCAACACGAGTACGCAGATACCACCACTGCTGCGGATATCTTACCCTGGGTGCGGAGCCTCCGTCGCAAGTGAGGTGGCTCTTTGTGAGTCGGGCCATTGGTCATTAGAAAGAACCACAAAAGGTTTGACCCTTTGTTCTACTGGCCAGGGATGTTCAGAGCCACTCTGTAAAACCTGTCCCACATACCAACTGAGTGGTAAGTCAAGACACTGTTAATGCCAATGCAAAATGTAGGTGTCCCATTTTAGTAGGTTGAAATATACATTGTTGGCTCATTTGACCCCCTTAGTATCAGGCAATAAATACTTCCTGGTTGTGGTGGATGATACCACCAGTATCCAGAGGTGCTACCTCCGAGGAGCATGACCGCAAAAGTGGTAGCAAGGACCCTCCTTAAGATCTTGTCTTGGGCTGGATCTCCAAAGACAGGAATTTCTGACCAGGAACCAATTTTATCTTCTCTTTCATGATGAGGGAGATGTGGGAGCAAGCTGGTGTGACCTACGACTTCTCCACTGCATACCATCTACAACCCAATGAGTTTGGAGCAAGATTTAAAGAGACCCTTAAGAGCATGATGGGAACTCTGCCAGAGAACCTCAGGAGGAAATGGGATCTTCTCCTGCCAAGTCTTTTTTTCGCTCATTGGGAGATTCCCCAGAATGAGAGGGTTTCAGTCTCTTTACACTTCTCTTTGGGCACCCACTGCATATCAAACTCACCTTGATCAGAGAAGAGTAAGAAGAAGCTTCTGAGTCACCTCAGAACAATGTGGTGGATTATGTTAGTGGCCTCAGGAAATTGATGGTGCAGCACATGAGTGAAGCAATGAAAAACCTTCAGACTATCCAGATTATGGAATGGTATGACCAGAAAATGATACTGACTCAATCCCAGGAGTGTCTGTAGGTATTGGTGCTGAAGCTCATTCGCTCCTCAACTTTGGTGAATAAGAAGTGTGGTCCATACAAGGTAAAGCAGAAGGTTTCAGATGTGAGCTACTTTATGGACAAGGTGCAACAAGTAGGCCCAAGAGGCTGTTACATGAGAATGAGCTTCATCCTTTCCTTTGGAGAGATTGCACAGTGAACATCATGGCTATGTCAGAGAAAGTTGACAGTGAGCCAATTATTGACTTACTGCAGAGTGATGAGAAGGATGGATCTGTTGAAGGAGTACTACTTGCCCCTGAGATGGCACCTGAGCAGCAGAAAGAGCACAGAGATTTTCTGAGTTGATTTTCCCATCTTTTGTCTGTGTTCAAGGAACTTACAAAAGACCTGTCTAAAGCAAGACTTATAACATGTCTGACCAAGTCCAGAAATTCATTAAAGCAGAAACAGCCAAGATGTTGGACTTGAGGGTGATTGATAGATCTCATAGTACTCGGGCCAGCCTGGTGGTGTTTACACCCAAGCAGGGTTCCACAGACTAGCACTTTAGTGCGGACAGGGCCAACAATGAAGTCACTCAGACAGATGCACATCCACTACACAGGGCTGATAAGCTTGTGGTCAAACTGTGTGTTGCAATGTGCTTGAACACTTTAGATCTGACCAGTGTATACTGGCAGACTACTTTAGTGTCTAGTACAATGGAAAAGGGCACATTTTCAGAGCCAGAGGGGTTATTGCATTTCAAAGTAATTCCCTTTGGGCCACAAAATGCTATAACCACTTTCCAGCGCCTGCGCAACTATGTTCTACCAGGGTTAGAAGTGTTCCTTGTGGCACCCCTGGATGACATTGAATGGGTGTTTGTCTAGATTCAGGGGGCAAAACATACCATCAAGGCAACCAAGTGCCAGGTGGTACAGTCCATTAAAGTCTACCTTGGGCATCAAGTGGGTAACAGAAAGATTTGCCGATTGGATGCCAAGATTAAGTCAATATTTGAGTGGTAGGTGCCCACGACCTAGACACAAACAAGGGCCTCGCTCTGACTCACTGTTTACTACAGGAACTTTGTTGATAATTATGTTACCATAGTGGCCCCTTTGACAGCTTTGAAATGAAAGAAGCAGCCAAAGAAGGTGATTTAGACTGAGGAGTTTCAAAAAGCTTTTGAGGACCTGAAGAGAGCGCTAGCAATTTACTTGTGCTGAAGGCCACAGACTTTAGACAACCATTCATAGTACAGATAGATGCTTCACTTTTGAGCTGGATAGCTCAATGTAATAACAAGGGTAGAGAGCTTCTGATGGACTTTACTAGTTGTAGGTTACTGAGGGTTTGGCCATTGAAAAAGAATACTTTGCCAAGTGCAAGCCCTTCAGCACTTGAATGTCAGTGGTAGAGATGGCAAGCAGTAACATGCTTTTCAGGGAGGTTGTGTGGGGGTGCACAATCTCCAAACACAACAATTACCCAACAGTGCAATAACTGATTGTCCAACCCAGTGCTTTATGTTTACAAAAATTACTTTAACACAGATGCAGAATTTATTACTTCTCAGAACAGGCTACAGGTAAAATGACTTTTCAAGGCATTTGGGGTACTGCACCTTGTATCCTATTCCACAGTTTCCCACTGTTCCACGGTCCCTCCTTTGTGAAATTAGTGGGCCCTGCACCACCTTTTGGGTTTGATTATTTTATGGCAAGTATCAATGTTTTGGTGCAGTTTACCCCTTCAAATAGTGTGTGTGCTCAATAACCTTGAACAGTCCCTGTGTCTCACGAGTGTGGAGTTGTTTCAGTCCTCTGTCAGCAGGTGGAGAACTATAGCATACCTTCTTCTTGTTCCCTCGTCCGGGAAGAGTCTCAATGATCTAAAGTCTTCAGATAGGACTCAGTTCTAAGAATATTAAAATGTTTAAAAAAAAGTGGCCCCTCAGGATACTGGCTGATTGCCCATTTATGGGCTTGCGGCCTGCATGTTTTGTAAAGTGCAATATACAGTGGCTTTTGATAATTAAAGTAATTGCTTTTGTGACGGTCTCTGGACAACTTTATAGAGTTTGTAATCAACTTTGTTAGTGCAATAGATAGTGGATTGTACCCAGACAGTGCTGGCTCATGCAAATCCTAGCTTGACTTGAAGAAACGACATTTAGCCTTCTTGGTGACGGGCCCACACCAATTTGAAAAAAATATGGGGCTTAAGGACTCCCGGCTTGATCATAAAATGCTGAGTATAATATGATGGGGCCTAACACCTCATCTACAAAGCAGCCACCATCGCACACCACCAACCCGTCAATTCCACAATGAAAAACTTCTCTGACAGAATCCTCACCAATGAACACAACACCAAATGGCTCTACTCCATCATCAAGGAATTTGCCAAACTTTGCAGCAAAGCAACAGCTGTCCCACCCTACCAAGACCTCAGCAACAGACTCATCACCTTCTTCCACCACAAGATTAAGATGATCTATGACAACTTTGACAACCAAGACCACGTCACCGCTCCAGAACCCCCCTCATGTGAGTCACCCAACAGACCCTTCTCAAATGGATCCCACTCACGACAGAAGACACCTTGAAGACCATGAAAAGCATCCACTCTGGAGCACCATCAGACCCCTGCCCAGAAGACATCTTCCACAGAGCCGCCTCTGCCATCGCACCCAATCTACGTAGACGAATCAACTGCTTCTTCAAACACTGACGGCATCCGCTCCTTCCATGACCTGGGCGAAATGGCAGCCCTCATCCTCCTGGACCACTTGGCAGCATTTAACACCGTCTCCCACTGCACCCTACCCACGGGACTCTACAAAGCCAGCATCCACTGCAAGGCCCTTGACTGGATATGTTCCTTCCTCACAGGCAGAACTTAGCGTGTTACTACCTCTTGGAACTGACAGAGACCAACTGCGGAGTGCCCTAGGGCTCCTCCCTCAGCCCCACCCTCTTCAACATCTCCACGGCACCCCTTGCAACCATCATCAAGAACCACAGGCTCAACACCGACTCTTACGCCGACGGCACCCAGCTGATCCTCTCCCTCACCAACGAACCCAAGATCACCAAACACAACTTCCAAGAAGGCATGAAAGCCATGGCCACCTGGATAAACAACAGCTGCCTGGATCTCAACTCAGAAAAGACAGACGTCCTCATCCTTGGCTCCACCCCCTCTGCATCGAATGACTCCTGGTGGCCCTCTGTCCTCGAATATCCCCCCACCCCAACAGACTATGTTCGAAACCTCAGCATCATACTAGACTTATCGCTCACAATGAACCGCCAGATCAACGCCATATCCTCGACCTGCTTCAACACTCTCTGCATGCTCTTAAAGACTTTCAGATGGATCACAACTGAATCCCGAAAAACCGTCATGCACTCACTCATCAGCGGTAGACTGGACTATGGCAACAATCTCTATGTGGGAATCAATAAAAAACTCATTTGCAAACTCCAGACTGTCCAGAGCGCCACAGCCAGACTGATCCTCAACATCCCCCATCGCAGTCACATCACCCGACACCTGCACGATCTCCACTGGCTTCCAGTCGAAAAAAGAATAACCTTCAAACTCCTCACCTACGCCTACAAAGCCCTTCACAACAACCGGTCCCGCACGGACCGGAACAGTTGCCTCTCCTTTCACGCTCCCAAAAGACACCTGCGATGAACCCTCTCTCTCTGGCCACAGTCCCTCATATCAACAAGACTAGAATGGAAGGTATGTCCTTCGCCTACCTCACAGCCAAAGCCTGGAAGACTCTACCCATCCACCTCGGGCAATCTCCCACATTGCCCCGGTTCAGTAAGGACCTCAAGACCTGGTTCTTCGGATTACCCAAGCACACTACAGAGATTCAGAATGATGATAGATTAAACCCAGATCAGTTGCCTGGGGGTGAGTGCTTGCAATGTTCAACACTCCGTCCATCATCCCCTTTGGTTTTGCTTTGTTCGCCCTAAGTTGGCAGGGTATGCCCAGACGTGGGTCCCTTGCTCACTTTGCCACTGGATTCAAGCCTGCCTGGCTGATGATGGCTGATTAGCCAGAAACCGGTCTGAGGATGCTTGTTTCCGGTCCAGGGAAGACATGGCTTGGCAGTTCGGGCTGGACTATTTCCATGAGGCACAGGGTCAGACTGATTTGCATATAGCCATGTCTACTCTGAACTGGGGTGGCGGAGTGAGCTAAAGAATGATGATGGATTAAACCCAGGTCAGTTGACTGGGGGTGAGTGCTTGCAATGTTCAACACTCCGTCCATCATCCCCTTTAGTTTTGCTTTGTTCGCCCTAAGTTGGCAGGGTATGCCCAGATGTGGGTCCCTTGCTTACTTTGCCACTGGATTCAAGCTAGCCTGGCTGATGACGGCTGATTAGCCAGAAACTGGTCCCAGGATGCTTGTTTCCGGTCCAGGGAAGACATGGCTTGGCAGTTCGGGCTGGACTGTTTCCATGAGGCACAGGGTCAGACTGATTTGCATATGGCCATGTCTGAACTGGGGTGGCAGAGTGAGCTAAAAAATGATGATGAATTAAACCCAGATCAGTTGACTGGGGGTGAGTGCTTGCAATGTTCAACACTCTGTCCATCATCCCCTTTGGTTGTGCTTTGTTTGCCCTAGGTTGGCAGGGTATGCCCAGACGTGGGTCCCTTGCTCACTTTGCCACTGGATTCAAGCTAGCCTGGCTGATGACGGCTGGTTAGTCAGAAACCAGGATGCTTATTTCCGGTCCAGGGAAGACATGGCTTTGCAGTTCGGGCTGGACTGTTTCCATGAGGCACAGGGTCTGACTGATTTGCATATGGCCATGTCTGAACTGGGGTGGCGAAGTGAGCTAAAGAATGATGATGGATTAAATCCAGATCAGTTGACTGGGGGTGAGTGCTTGCAATGTTCAACACTCCGTCCATCATCCCCTTTGGTTTTGCCCAGCACCTTTAGACCCTCACGGGTGAGTAGTTGCCCTTTACCAACCCTGATTGATTGATTGATCTCCACTGGGCCTGACTAAATACTTTGTTTGAATGCAATACAAGGTTTTGACCTGAAGTCTAGTGGACAGCCCATTCCTTCAGCTGTCTAAGGCTTTCGAGTCCAAGATCATAAACATTTCCTGAAGACAGTTGTTCATCATCGCCACTTAAACGTACATTGACAGCCTGATTATGTTGGCTGATATTCAAACATTGAAATATTGGTTTTAGACAATAGCATCTTAAGTTTTTTAAAGCAGGACTAAGGCATATTACATGCACTAGTGATTGCTGCTTAAAGTTACACAGTCAACAGTTGTAGTTGGTGGTGCCTTTTAAACGTCCACATTTGTATGCTTTTAAGGAATTAGACCACATTGCATCCCGAAGAGTGACTTTTTAAGGGCCTGGTTCATTGAGTTGGATAGATATCGGGCTTTTCTATGGTTGTGATAAAACGACATGCATAGGTCTGCATGGGCCTTTTGCGCATCCAGGCAAGACTTCAGTTGATGTCCCCTCATCTCCAGGTGGCTGTCAGCATGACATCAGTTCTGGTTGCTCAGCAGTCCACTGAGCACACTGCATAGCACTTATTTTCTGGATCAAAGTAAAATTGGAACTAGAACAAGTCGTTCAGCGGCTCCCACTTTTACACAGTCGAAGCAGGAGGACGATATGGAGTCTGTCTGCACTTTCAGAACTGATTTGTTGTGCTTCTTCTTTCAAGTGTCCTTTCCAGGTTGTTTTGTAGGCAAGGCCTTTCTGTAAAGTGACCTTTCTCACAGCAGAGCAGTCTCCAGCCTGGAGCACCCATAACAGAGGCACAAAAAGGTGGGACCTTTCTGCACCTGGCTATCAACAGCCACAACGAGCAGTAATCAGGGAAGATACACGTGTTATCTCAGCTAAAAGGTTTCCTTTCATCCTAACAACAGACACTGAAGTCCCACCTTTTACCCTCACCATCTAACAAATAGCAGTGCTACAGAAAGACTAATTAGCAGCAAAAGATCTAATTGAATTTCAAAGGGATCCTTGTCTCCTTTGTCCCCTCTTCAGCGTCTAGGTACCCAGCTTCAGGAATGCCACTATTCGATGGGAAAATAACTGCCCCTCTATCTGTGCAGAGGAACAGGCCAGGGTCTTTTACTTTGGGAATCATAGGCCTCCATTGCTCACTCCTATGCACCATACATACACCACACACAGGGGCGTGTCTTGGTCAGTGAGTTTGGGGAGGTGAGAGCTTCAGATCTTACAACAATCATGTAATATTACATTTAATTTTACGACAAGTAGGGCGCATCAGGGAGCTTAAGGGTCAGTGGAAAGGGAGAAGAATGCAGATTGGTGGGGGTCCTAAGTGAGAAAAAAAGAATATTTGCCAAAATAAACATTTTTAAAGACGTTCAAAACAGAGAGAGGGAGAGAGATTTTGTGCGTGTGTGTCTGTGTGTATAAAATATTCCCCAGTGAAATCTGACAGACACCTTCTCATACCCAAATGGAAGCACCAGTACTCGACTATTTATCAGAAAATTCATTTATTAGGAGGGTGTAACACCCCAAAGACTCCCTTGAAGCTATGCTCCTGACCACACAGGCCACATATGCACATACACATGCATAACACACACCTCGATTGTTAGTGCTAGGATGTGGGTTAGTGTATAGAAGTGGAATTTTATATGAGTTGGCCAGTCGGACTCCTTTCCAGTAATACAGGGAGAAAGATCTGATTACAGCAGTGGATTCCCAAAACACCGTGTAATGTCACCACCACCATACGGGAAACAGCGTTTACAACGCTGTCATTACATCGCTGTACTATTACCACGCGGTGGTTACAATGACTGCATTGGTAGTACGCGATGCATTTACATCGCAAATCATTACAACGACTAGCAGTAGGGGTCACTGAGGTATTGGAAATAAATTCCAACATCTTCCTTACTGTTACACAAACGGGAGTAGGAATAGTAAAAAATACTATTCCTAAGTCCAGCGCACCCCCTACTGCAAGTCATTGTAATGACTTGCGATGTAAATGCATCGCGTACTAACAACGCAGTCATTGTGACAACTGCGTTGTAAAAGCACACAATGTAATACATTACATAGTAATGTGCTATATTCCCACCATACATGCCAAACCCACAACAAGGACAGTAGTCCCCATTCAGTAAGTGAAGGCACACTTGGTGCCCCTCAAGGTCACAGTAGAGGTCAAGAACCTCACTCATGTCATAGGCTAGGCCTAGGCCTCTGTGCATACACTGGTTTGAGTCTAGGGCTAAAACACCCAAAACAATATACCAAATGCTTGCAGTTTGGCACTTATGGCAGGGGAACATGGCTAGACAGTATGCGATGGCATTTTGTTCCAACGACACACAATAAAGTTCCCTAATCTCATCCCATTGCGAATAAAGAAACTGTCATTATTAAGGTGCTCAATGCATGTCACCCAGAGTGGTATCCTGGGGGGATTCTGCCCCATCTATTATGATTTGTCTGGCTCTCCCACACCCAAAATTACAGGCCGACAACATCTGACCAACCCACTGCAACCCCACTGACATGCACAACATTCTTAGAGCATGTGGTAAGTATCAATCAATCAATCAGGGAATTGTGGAGCACACTACTCACCTGTGAGGGTCTGAAGGCGCTGGGGGGTGGGGGTGCAGCTCCGAGTCAGCTGAAAAGACAGGTCTTGAGGCTCTTCCTGAAGGTGTGCCAAGTAGGGGATCAACTGATGTTGATCCGGAGCTAGTTCCAGGCCTTAGCCGCGACCTAGGAGAAGGCTCTTCCACCCGCTCTGGTTTTGCGGATGTGTGTGGTTTCTGCTAGGGCAAGGTTGGCAGAGTGGATGATTCTTTTGGGTACGTGGAAGGAGATTCTTTTGTTGTGGTATTTGGGTCCGGTGTTGTGGAGAGATTTGTAGGTGTGGGTGAGTAGCTTGAAGGTTACTCTCTTTTCGACAGGGAGCCAGTGGAGGTCTAGCAGGTGTTGGGTGATATGCTCATGTCGTGGGATGACGAGGACGAGGACGAGTCTGGTCACGGTGTTCTGGGTGGTCTGGAGTTTGCGTAGCAGGGATTTGTTGATTCCAGCGTGGAGGGCGGTTCCGTAGTCCAGTCTGCTTGTTATGAGTGCATGGGTGACAGTCTTTCTGGCTTTCGGGAGGATCTACTTGAAGGTCTTGCGAACTATGTGGAGTGTGTTGAAGCAGGTGGAGGCGACGGCTTTGATCTGGTGGGTCATGGTGAGGGAGGAGTCGAGTATGATGCTGAATTTCTGGGCGTGGCTAGTGTGGGTAGGGAGGTTGCCAAAGGAGGTGGGCCACCAGGTGTTGTCCCAAGCTGAGGGGGTTCGTCATAGGACGAGGACTTCTGTATTCTCCGAGCTGAGCTTCAGACAGCTGTTGCTCATCCAAGCTGTGACATCTTTCATTCCTTCCTGGCAGCTGAGTATGGTGGCTTCGGGGTCCTTCATGAGAGGATGAGCTGGGTGTTTTGTCGGCATAGAATACTATGCTGAGTCCTTGCTGTCTGACGATAGCAGTGTGGAGAGCCATGTAGATGTTGAAGAGCGTGGGGTTGAGCGACAATTCTTGGGGTACTCCGCAGTTGATCTCTGTGGGTTTGGAGAGGAAAGGCGGGAGTCTGATCCTTTGGGTTCTGCCGGCGAGGAAGGAGCGGAGCCAGTTGAGGGCTGTTCCCTGTATGCCGGCGACATGGAGTCTGGCTGCGGGAGTGCAGTGGAAGACGTGTCAAAGGCTGAGGAGAAATCTAGTAGGATGAGGGCTGCGTTGTGGCCTTAGTCAAGGAGCGTGCGGATGTAATTTGTGGCAGCAAAGAGGGCAGTCTCGGTGCTGTGGTTACTGCAGAATCCGAAATTAGGAAGTGTCGAGGATGGCGTTCGCTTCGATGAAGTGTTCAGCTGGGTGTTGATGATCTTCTCGGTGACTTTGGCTGCGCAGGGAAGGAGAGGGATGGGTAGGTACTTTTTCAGGTCTGTTGGGTCTGTAGAGGGTTTCTTGAGGAGGGGCTTGACTTCTGCGCATTTCCAGTTGTCGGGTAAGGTGCCAGATTCGAAGGTGCCATTGATGGTGCGTTCTAGCTCGTGCGCTATGGCGGCGGCATCTTTGTGGAAGATGTGCTACAGGCAGGGGTCCGTGGGGGCTCCTGAGTTAGTGCTCTTCATGGTCGTGGTGGTATCTTCGGTGGTGACCGGGAGCCAGGCGGTGATGGTGGACTGGCTGTCATTGCTGGAGGAAAGAGTGGTTTGTGGAGTCTGTTCACTGACCTATAAGCGGAATCACCCATTAAATAAGACAACACCTGCAGTTTTAAGCCCAGTAACTTTGGGGCCGGTATTTTCTTCGCCATTCCTAGGATGACTGCATCTAGTAAATGCAGGAAACAGGTGGAGAGATCCCAGCCCAAATCCTTAATTCTGACCCTTGCATCTTCCCACACATTTTCTGGGTAACTCGTTATGGGCTTCAAAGAGTTGTTTAAAACACTCTGAGGTCAGGACTTCATAATTTTCACAAAACTATGAAACTCTCCTGAGGTTTTTTTCCAAGCAGGGTGCACCCCACAGCTTCACACACTTTACTTATACGAGGCTAAGTCTCAGCTGCAGAAATAGCAGAAATAGGGTGTAGCCTAGTGGAAGGATGTCACATATCCCTTTAGGGGCTTGGCCAATAACTGTGAGTGCTCACTTCCCCGTTGCCACAGACTGTCATCCATCAGCATTTCTGCCTATACTCGCTTCCTCATCCAATCCTGCCAGATTACACCCCAGAGCTGCGAAAAGTCTGTCAGCATTAAGCGCTGTGTGAAAAAATTTCAGGTGGATGGCATATGTCTATAAATCTATGACCCCATTCTTTTATTTTAAAGAATGTGTGCAGCTTCAGCTCAAATCTCAGTCCATCCTTCAATAAACTCCCTAATGTCATTGGTCTCACTCTGCACAGCAGCTCCTGCGGGAAGACAGCTGCCTCCCTGCGCGACTACGTGTTACTTTTGGCGAAAGGTTTGTTTGCAGGTTTATGAGGACATGACTGTTAGTGGCTCGACCACATTAAGCGAATTAATATGTGTGTAAAGCTGTCAATTTATGCAGTTTTTGCAGTCTAGTGCATTCAATGAAGGCTCCATCTGCAGCATCCTTTTCATATGCTCAGGCCCTGCTCACAGATTTAACAATTATGGGGGGCAATGGGGATCTCTAGGAGAGAGGCAGCCAAACTCATACTTGAGAGGGAATATGGGCTTCACTTAGCCAAAATAGGGATTCATTTTTAGATGTATTTTGTCTACCACGTACTGAATGCTGAATTGATCGTGTGCACGCTTAGATTTTTGGTAGGTAAGAGACCTGAGACATAGAAATATCCAGGGCAGACTAGCTTTATGGGCGCCTGATATTTTCCCGGGGATCTGAATATTACAGAGTTAGTGTCAGTGTTGGATGGGCCACATAGGTCCAGTCCTGGAAGTTCCCATGACCTCATTCAAACCACACTCTCCTGATAGGACCTAAATTCAGTTGAGAGGCTTGCTCCTAAGACCCAAAGCATCACCCTTTAACAAACACGTTGGGACCAATTACGATATCGTGCGGAAAGCCTCTGAACGGCATTTGGATTCCCCTAGTCCGTGTCGGAACCTATATGCATGACTTGGTTAGAAACATTTCTGACCAACTGATTACGATGTTCCCGGTCGGAAAGGAAACTGTTCGGTCAATCCGAATCGGTTCCTTTTGGAATTCGGAGAATCCGAGTCAGTTGGAGCCCAATCGTACAGCACTATGGACAGCATTTCTGACCAATAGATCACAATGTCGGATTTGGACAGCCTTTCAGACTCATTTTGTCCGACATGGACAGGCTGTCGGAAACTATCTTTGAGGGACCTTAGCAACCCCCCCTTCATCTGTAAGCTTCCGGTTGGAGGCTGTGGGGGTGCCCTTGGGACCCCCCTTTAAAACCATGCACAGTGTGGCAGGCATCATGGGGTGCCTGCGACAGTATGCAAGGTTTTCCGCAACCACCCCTTTTCCCCATAGTAGCCTGTGTTTTCGGTTGGAACACAGGCTCCAAGTGAAGTCAATTGGAGACCTTCCGAACGGTGTTCAGAACCATCGTAATCGGTCGTGCAGAACTGCCGACCATCAGCCGGTCGGAACCGATTCCGACAAGGAGTCGGGTGGAAAGTCTCCGCACGACATCGTAATCTGTCCCTTAGTCTTTTTGGGCTGGAAGAACAAGCAACTTGACTAATGATGCTAGTGCACACGTCCATACACACATCCATATAAGGAGTCATGGTAGGAATTTGTGAAATTTGCATACTTTGCTTTTGCATATTCATGTGAAACTACAGCACAATTATCCATCATTTTGCAGAACATGTTAGTGCAAAATGCCTCGTTCTATCAATTTTTCACACATAGACGCATTTCACACAAAAAAGGTGCAAAGAAACAAACGCACCACAAACAACAGCTTCTCGCGTTCTGTTCTTGTGCGTTGGCGAATGTTGTGCTCGCAGTGCATTTTTACCACTTATCGTGCCTAATTTCCTAAAGTGCTTTAACGGTGTAATTACAGGACTATTGCGTAAAGGTGAAATGACAGAATTAATTTCAATTTCACCCAGGACTAATTCCTGGCCAGTGATCATTGCTGAGAGGGAACCTTGGGCTGAAGATTCACACTACTGTCACGCAGGGATGAAAACTGAAGCACTGCTGGAGGAAGGCGGAAGCTCTGGGTCACATGTATTTCTACAGAACATACTAAGCAGCTGGCTCGTGGGACAGTTATGGGCGACCACTAACATCCCCTTGAATTCCCAAGTGTGTGAAGTGCTGGAAATCCAGGCCCTGGGACCATTTACAGCCAGGGCCCCTGTGAGGAGGAAGGTGTGGTGTGGGCAGGGCCGGCTTTAGGGCGGTGCGACCGGTGCCAACGCACCGGGTGCTGGCTTCCTGGGGACGCCGTGTTTGAAAGTTTATTATGCTTTTGAAGCACCTGCTGCAGCGTTTCTTTCCGCCCGGCAATTACCAGGCCTCACATAAATGTCAAGCTAACTCGTGTGATTAATTATCCTCCTGGAGAGAGAC
Source organism: Triturus cristatus (assembly GCF_964204655.1). Classification (NCBI taxonomy): domain Eukaryota; kingdom Metazoa; phylum Chordata; class Amphibia; order Caudata; family Salamandridae; genus Triturus; species Triturus cristatus. Next base: position 1,150,217,605 of record NC_140593.1, on the reverse strand, counting down.
AGCATTTTGTATAGTTGAGGTTTTGACTTGGGTGAAGTTAGTGCAGAAGGTTAATGTGCCTGCTGCAAAGAACCTGTACCAAGTAGATTACAGAGTGCGTATGATGTAAACAGATCAGCAGGCTACTGCTTTTAAAAAGAGGCATCCTTTTGTTACTTGCAATTTATAACTGAAAGTCCTAATATAGAATAGTGAGCTATTAACTTTCATCCTAGAACTGCATACACACTGAAAAGTATACATTATTAGAACATTGATTAATTTTGCAAAAAGGGTTAATTTGGCTAGAAATCGATTCTTATTATTAAAGAAAACTCCCAACTATGCTGTTTCTTTTTCGACTCTGAGTTTGTGCTTCTCCACACCAAGCACTCTTAAACTATACTGCTTACCAGTATGGATGACATGTGACTCCTACACTTTTAGTCCTTTGGCTTATGTAACATTTCCTATACACTGATTTACACACGTATGATTGATTGTCTCTGTAATGTGCGTGTGATGACAAGTGCTCGGACACCCTACACTGGTATGAGTGGCGCTATACAACTAATTCAATGCATCTGAGAGAGTGTGGTTATGGTGACTTGGTCACTGTTAAAGGGTGCTAGTGAGAGAATCCGTGGTGGAGGTGGTCATTGGGGGGGCGCCAACAAACATTGTCGCACAGGGCGCCACCAGCACTAAAGCCGGCCCTGGGTGTGGGGGCAATTGGAGGAGGGCTGGGAGCTAGAGTGGGCAGCAAACCCATACTGCGGTTTAGACTGGAATGGGTTTTTATATAATTAGGCATTTTGTTTACTAGTAGGCAGTGGTGCTGAACACATCTGTATGATGAGGATTCTAAAATGATAGCGTGGATGTACAAAACAGGGCAATACAAATGTGCGTGTTAGAAGGGTAAATACTTTCTGTGGCAATCTGGCATTACAAGAGCAGTGTACATAGCTGGGCAGCATGAATTCAGGCATAACAGTACTGTTTTACACAACAGGGCAATAGGGTTTCTTGTGTGGCAGTAGTCTTTTACGCAGACTCAGAACATAGTTACTCGTGAGGAAGTGGCGTTTTACAGCCTGTGACGATGTAGGAGTTGCCGTGGCAATGGTGGTATGATAGCAAAACCTTGCCCACATAAATAACTTCAAGGGTTTTGTCCTGTGCCAGTATAATCAATATACTAGGCTAATCCTAGCCACAAGAGCAGCAGCATGGATGTCATTTAGGGGTCGCCAGGGGTCATAGATGCCTCATCTGTGCCATTTTTAAATTATATAAATAGTGTATAATATTATTCACTATTAGTGTAATAAAAAATGGAGTACATTAGCCTGGAATACGACCCTATCTGGAAAAATGCTAAGTGTATGTCCAATGTATATTGTATGCATGCTTGTGGATGAGAGTGTGTTTATGTGTGCAAGAGTGCGTGAATGAGTTAGTATTAAGGGTGGGCAGAATTTGCGAAATTGACTTTCGCAAATTATCACAAAATTGTGCAAAATCTCCGCGAGCAAGCAAAACTTTTGCGAACATGCGGCGATTGCTTTTCCCGCCCGTTCGCGATGTGTTTTTGCGTGCTCGCGGGGAAATATATCTCCAACTTGTCCATGCGGTCGCTAATGGGCGCGGCCATCTTGCTCGTGATGCTTATTTCCTGTTCGTGATCGCAATGAAGTGTTCGCGATCACAAACTCTCGCGGGATAGCGCGACCGGCTACCAACAATCCAACATCTTGTGGCGCGCGCGAACAGATAGGAAAACCCGTCGGCGAACGCAGGGACCCAGTAAGTCGCGACCGCCTGCGAGAATGCATTTTTTAAGCGTGAACAAGAAAAGTACTTCCGTTTTGCTTTCCGAGAAAATGTCAAAATATCGCAAATTCTGCGAGCGGAACGAAATTTACTGCCCAGGCCTAGTTAGTATGTGTAATTTTGTGTGTGTGAGTCAAAGTAAAGGTCAAATGGCGTGCGATGTCACTTCCAATACCCCTGACATTTTGGTGAATTGACGTCCAAGAACAGCAGCCCAGTCTTGGTCAGTGCCCCCTTACGAAGTGATGCAACCCCTGTCACAATGAACTGGCCTTGTTGAGCATCAGTGGTACCCATCAAAGAGCTTGGATTTTTGGAAGTTAACTTTCAGACGTGAGAACCACCCCTACTTGCCATCATATTTAGCATCATATTGTTCAGCAAATCATGAAGTTTTGGTGAACTCTTATCTGGTGGGAGGACATTGACCGGCATTATCTCATTACAGAGAAATTAATACTGGTGTCATCCTTAGCACAGCATTTTACAGAAGCATTCCTTCAGAGGGCACACTGTATCAGATAAGAAAAGGCCCTGTAGAGTAAACACTCCTCACCATGAAGCAGCATTTTTGTGAATGGTAGTAGTTGTGGTCTGTCGGCTAGATTGCCGACTTTGGTGCTGGAAACCAGGGTTCGAGCCTCGGGGTCCCGTCTACATCTGTGATTCTGGGCAAATCACTTAATCTCCTCGTGCCTGAATGTGTCCTTGTGCAACGTCACTGGTGCTCATGTAAAGCGCTCCAATACATTCGGGTCGAGATCGTGCTATATAAATCTAAAATGCCACAGGAATGGTTTCGAGAATTATTACAATTGGGTACATTGTCATACCCTGAAGTATAAGAGTATTTCATTAGTTGCAGATTGAGCTGGTTTATAAATCTTTGTCTATTGAGCCAATGTATAAACTTAAGGATACAGTTGGCCCCATTCAAAAAGTTGAACTGAGACGAATGTCTAACTTTACGACTTTCGTTATTCACAAAGGCGATTTACGAGGAGTAAAGTTAGACTTTTGTCTCAGCTTAACTTAATTTAGTCTTAAATTTAACTGAGACCAAAAGTCAAGTCTTAGTTAAACTTAAGTCCAAAACGTAAGTTTAACCGAGACAAAAGTCTAACTTTACTCCTCGTAAATCCCCTTTGTGAATACCGAAAGTCGTAAAGTTACACTTTCGTCTCAGTTTACCTTTGTGAATCGGGCCCAGTGTTTGGACGTATTTTCGACGAGTATTGTAAAGGCCAATAGTTCTGCCCCTTCATAAGCTGTTCAGCTGGTTCTTTTTTGTAAAGCAATTATATGGCAGAAAAAGGGGAAAAAAACATTCAGCTGCACAAATATGGCCATTAAAGACTTACAATAAAAAAATGTAAATTACAAAATGTTCAGGAAGGTGGCAGTTTTACTAGTGATGTAAATTAAGTACAAACCTTTCAGTTTTGCTATGCATTTTCTTATTATAAGGAGACAAAATAATTCACCACCTAAATAAGCACTCAAATTGCAGGCAGCAGCAGTGTTACAATTTCACTTAAACACTTTATTACAGCAGTTATATGGGCACCTGCTGTGCAGACTAAATAAACAGCCAGCATTTAAAGTTAATATAAGAAATGAATAAAACACACTTTGAACAAGATTGTCACTGGAGAGAAAGGAACTATGTTTATGTTGATGTGAACAATGTGAAAAGAATTTCTGTAGTCACTTAACGAGACAGAAGCAAATTGGTAAAGTGGACTTGCCCTTTGTCCCATGCATTATGTTGTTATGTTAATACAGCTCACTATAGCTCGTGAATCACCTCTGAAGAGGTATCTTGGCGCTAACAATAAACACAGGCAAGAGCCTAACACAGAATATGCTGTGTGGGATGAAAGCAAATGTCAATGGGCATTTAACCGGTCAAGAGATGAAAACCGCAGCAAAAAAAGCCCTTCTATGTATGTATATTATGTGTGTGTGCTTTTTTTTAAATAAGAAAACTGGTCTGGCAAGACAGCTAAAGGCCAGTCCTTTTAAAGATTGTTTGGTGGAGAATCCCCACTAAAACCATCCCCAGACAGGGTCAGTTTAGCTTAGTCTATACACTTGTTTGAACAATGCATTATGGGCTAATTTGAAATGTTTTTCCTGGACTGATTTTTATTTCCCATCGAGTCCCGGAAGTATAATGAGATGTGGCCAGGGTCAAACGAAGTGATGAAGGGAAGGTAGGATTTAACCCCAAGAAGGTAAGTTTTATATTCTGCAGCTAAGCTATTACACCATGTCTTCCCCAATGAAGCATTAAACAGACCTCACCATTCAGTGCGGGAACTCGAAGCCTTCTGGAAATTCATTAAATAATAACTACAAAGTTTGAACCTGCTATTTTTAGATTTAAGCATTTTCCTTTTGCTATTCAATGTGGACTACCACCAGCTCTCAAAACATTTTGTTTTTACATTCTCAAAGGGGAAGGGTTCCGAAGGGACCACCTCCTATTTGCGAACGGGTTACCACCACTTTTAAACTGGTGTTGAAATATTACTGTTTTGCGACTGGAAATAGGTAGCAAAACAGTAATTCATGCCACATTGTTTCGATATTTGGAAGATATGCTCTAAATAGCTAAACAAGTTACAGAATGACATTTTGCCTTTTGTACATTTGAAATAGTTTTTTTTGCAGTCGCAATCCACCCGATTCTGCAAATCAGGCCACTTGCAACCACAAAAAGGCTTTGTACATCTTGCCCTTAGAGTCAAGAGGCCAAGAAAATTGTGGAGCAATGAGGCCACGAAAAAAATCTAGGATCCTATTCACAAACCGCATTTTGTAGTATGTTTAATGGTGCTACAATAGCACTAGTAAAGTACTACAAAATCCTTTTCACAAACCTACGATTGTAAAGCTCAACATCTCCTATCTTTCTATGAGGAGATGCTCTCACATGTAAGTTTACTCCTAAGGGGCCGATTACGATGTCGTTCAGAAACTCTTCCGACCGAATCGGTTTCAGAATCCACTAACCTGAGTTCTGGGAGTCTGACCGACCGAATATGATGCTTACAAACATTATTTGGTCGGACTCGCATTGACTATAATGGGAGCCTGTGCTCCGAAGGAGAACACAGGCTCCCATTGAAAAAAGGTGTGGTTGGGAAAACCTTGCACCCTGTGACAGGCACCCCATGATGCCTGCCAAACTGTGCATGGTTCAACTGTGGGTCCTGTGGGTACCCCCGGGTCCCAACTAGAGACCTACGTGTGAAGCAGGGCCTGCTGCTGGCATCCAGAGTCAGATTCCGACAGCCGTTTTGTGTCAGGCAGACCGAATCGGAACGGCTGTCCGAATTGGTCATCGTAGTCGCTGGCTCAGAAACCATGTCTATAGAGCTGTATGATTCGGCTCTGAAAAACTCGGGCTGTCCGAATGCTTTTTGGAACCGAATCGGACAGCCCGAACGGTTTCCGGGCATCATAATCGGTCGGTTGGAAATGTATTGGATTCAGTCGGAAACATAGGTTTGAATTGGATTCTGAGATTCCGAATCCCATTCCGAGCTTTCCAGAATTACATCCTAATCCGCCCCTAAGTAGTAAATTGAGAGGGACTGGGGAAACAGCTAGAAAAAAAAGGGGCTGCCTACTTTTGAATGGAAGGAGTTTAGGGAGGAGTAAGGATGGGTTTAGGGAGGGGTTTAAGGAGAATCATGCACCCACCCACGAAGAGTAAGCCCATTGATGCTCACAAACTGCACTACTAAACTTTTTAAAGCTAAAAGGGACACTAAACAGTAGTAACAGTGCTGTTATAATTGCAGCAGCACACTTGGCTGACCACTGCTATTAAAACATCAATCTCTGATAGAAAATAATGGAAGTTGGGACTTAAAATGCGACCCCATAGGAGATAGTGTTCAATTAAAAAAATTACTTTAAATAGTTCACAAAATAAATATGTTTATTATATAAGTATAAAATATTTTAGTAAACTTTTTTGAATTTATACATTAATGTGACATTATTTTTTATTAAAATATGTTTGCATTAATTTGAATTAATTCTATACATCTTTTAAAAATATTATTAGTCCAAAATATAAATATGTATTTTAATTTAGGTGGGAACTCATTTAATGTATTTTAAACTCCAGAAAAATAATTCATATCTGATGTAATATATCTATATATATATATATTTACTAAAGATTCAAGGAAAACAAAATTAATTGTCTTTTAAAATTTTGTATTGTGTTCTAATATTAATATAAACATATAGATTTTAGCTATATGATATATATTATCTAAATATTTTAACTTTTTTGATTAAATAAGTGTTTTTACTTTATGTTCTACTTTACCATAGGAAAACTACAAAGTTGGGGGCCGTGATCTCCCTACGGTAAAGTATAAGGAACATTTAATAAAAATTATAAACATTGCAATAAATTATTTTTAAAGAATAATGTGCATTATTAATAACTTAATTTTTAATTAATTTCTTAATTAATTAAAATATGTTAAATTGAATAAAAATATGTTTGCAAACCTTACATTAAAAAATAAATTCCCACCTCTAGTAAAACAAAAACGTTTTTATTATGCATAAATTTTTATTCAAGTAATAGAAGAAAATGGATGTATGTCGAAAATGTATTTAAAGTATTTCAGGTCCTGATTTAGACCTTGGTGGATGAGTTACTCTGTCACAACAGTGACGGATATCCCGTGCGCCGAAATATAAATCCCATTATATCCTATGCGATTTATATTTTGGCGTACGGGATATCCATCACCGTCGTGACGAGTAACCTGTCTGCCAAGATCTAAATCAGGCCTTAAATGATATTTTAATAAGGATTAACATCATAGTAATTTATAAAGTCAAAAAAGTTTGTTAACATACCTCATAATTAAATAGTAAATATGGTTTATTTTTAGATTTGTTTTAGATTAAATTGTCTTTATTTATATTTGTATGTATTTATATTTTTTTTTATTCACTTTCCATTATTTCCCCCAGGATTTCATTTTGACGCCCTGCATCCATTATTTTCAAACAAAGGATGTTGATGTATCAGTGGTTGGTCATGAGTTGTGCTGGACTTACTAATGTTTCTTGTTTGGCAGCTGTAATTCACAATTATAAATTTGGCTTCACCCACTTTTCAGAAAGTGGAGATGTGTACATCTATGCCTTTGAGTAACTTTATGCTCTGATTTTGTGAATACCCCCAAAATAATAAAGTTACTCAAATGTGTAAGAGTAAATAACACTTGTAAATTACTCACAACTGTAGGTTACATTTGTGAATAGTCCCATCCGTTTTTGGGCGGAGAAAGGTCTTTGAGCATGTAAAGAGCATGCACTGAGAACTTACAAGGCCTGACTTGTTGAGTCCTTGGAGACATTGGAGTGTGTAGCTAAAGGGGATAAGTGAGTGCTGAGCCAGACGGAATCATGGTATCCTGGCGTCCTTTAGAACTTAGAATGTAGAGATCACCAACAATCTGGAGTGCTGAAACCATGAAAAACTTGACGTGCTATAGAGAATGTTGGTGCTGAGATGCCACAAATCATTTTGCAGTACATCCCTGGAGATCACTGCACTCTGTCGCCCTGGAGAACATAGAGTGGTAATGTGATAGAGAATCTAGCACATTAAGGATCTCAAGACCATGGTGTGCAGAAGCATCAAAGAATGTTGATACGTATGGCCTGGAATGTGCAGGCTCTTGCAATTGTAAAGTACTGAAGTGCTGGATGATCATGAGGTGCTGAGGAACTCAAAACTGTGTAAAGAACCTGGAGACCATGGGCGGCTCAGAGTTTTGAGACTGTGCCTTGCTTAGATTTTAAAAAACTATTTACGAAAGTAGTCCTAAATGACACCAGTCATAACATTTTGACTAGATTGATTGTTGTGCCTGTATGCATCTCTGAAATATGCATAGTTGTGAGGAAGGTGTGAAAATTGACTTTTAGGTGTGACCTTATGAATGCAATTAACTGAAGCGGGATTGAGAAGAAATTAAAGGGATCCTTGTCAACTTCCCAATCCTCATGACATAATAACAACCAAAAAGATAAGGTAGCCCTTGTTCCAGATTAGATCCACTTACACTAGAGAAATGAATCCACCAGTACAGGATTTACAAGACCGCTTGTGAACAACTATTATGTTTTTTTTATAGGGGCACTCACCCAATTTGAGGGCACTACAGGAAAAGAATAGAAAACTAACTGAACAGAGACTGTTGACAAATGTGTGATAAATGTTTGATTAAAAAGCCGCTCCCAGTGATACCTAAAGGGCAATGTGTGAGCCCTGTGTGAGATGATCAACGTAGCTTCAGAGGACTATAAGGATGCATGAGTATGTGTGCATGACATATATCTAGAAGTAAGGGGGTTTAATTCCAATATTACTTAGGTCCTGATGAAGGCCAACTGACCATTTCGGACAATTCATAGGCCGTGACATGTAGACCAGCTTCTCATTTGATTACACGCATAATACTCCTAGTTTTTTTTTTTTATATATTTTTTTATTTTGCATTGAAAATAAAATAAAATGTAGAACAAGGCATGAACACACAGAACACAATAATTGCATTTTCACACTTGTCTCATAAGGCAGTTACTCAAATATAGGGGCCTATTAGGATGGCGGTCGGGCTTCAGTCTGCCTGCCACAATAGCGGTGCTGTGACCGGCCGCCAGCGGTGCGGCAGTACCGCATGCCAATTAGGATGCGACCGCCACCCTGGCGGTCGCATTCCGCATCTTTAACATTGCTGTAAGCAGCTTCCACCGCAATGTCAAAGAGACATGCTGTGCATTGCCATGCACAACGTGACAGGCACCGCGTGGTGCCTGCCACCTTGTGCATGGGAATGTAGGGGGTACCATAGGTACCTCCCAAGTGCAGCCCCCCACACTCCCGGGGGCCCGCAATGAGCCCCCAAAGCAATTCCCCTCAGCCTTTCTGAAAGGTCCTGACAAACCAGCATCATGATGTTGATGGCGGTGCCTTCCAAGCACCGCCACCATATCATGCCCCAGCTCCGCCTGCCCGGCAATCGTAACAATTGCCGACCAGCAGAAAAGCGGCGGATGGACTTCCCATCCGCCGTGGTACCCCCCACCATGGTAATATGGCAGGGGGTAAATGATGTTGTGATGGCGGGTGGATCGCCCGCCATCCTAATGGGGCCCATACTGTGCATTGCAGGCAGCCTCGTCGGTGAGCCTGAGCGAGTCGGGTGTACAGAAGGAACAGTCCATGACCACAGTATACAAGATTACCAACAATAGGGACATACATTACAGCATTCAAGGCTCCTCCCTCGGCCCTTCTGAGATCAATCCGCCTCCCTCTTATTCCCCTTCCACATCTAAATTGTAGTATTTTATCCATGGTGCCCATATCTTCCGAAATTTCCGCGGTCAGCCCCTAACCTTATAGGTCACTTGTTCCGCCACCATGTACAGATCAAGATACGCCCTCCATTCCTTGAGTGTAGGTAGTTGTGTAGCCCCCCAGTATTTTGCTATATCCTGTTTGGCTACCACCACCCCCAAATTGGCTAATACTAGTTTGCGTCTTGGGATGTCCACATCCGTCGGGATACCCAGAAGTAGAAACCGCGGCACTAGTTCTATGTGGACTTCTAGTATGTTATTAAGTTCTTCCACAACCTTTCCCCAGTATGCCTGGATCTCTGCGCATTCCCAAAGGGTATGTATGAATGTCCCGCCTGCTACGTGGCATCTAAGGCATTCAGGACTTTCTGCCCTCCCTATTTTATGTAATCTTGCTCTATCAAAGTATGTGCGGTGCAGGATTTTGTACTGGATGAGACATACCGAAGCTTAATTGCCACTCCCCATGGATGCATGAGAGTGGCCTCCCAGTCAATATCTTCTAATACACTGGTGGCCATTTCACATTTAGTTCGAAGTGGACCTAGTTTGTCAGGCATGTTGTTGAGTAACGTCTTATGGGTAAACAAAATGGCTTTATTCGGGATCTCCTCCTGCAAGAGTCGACCCTCTAATGGGAGCTTATTCTGGCAATGTCTCCCCATCCAGCCCTTCCACAGTCCATGCATGCTTCAAACGGAGGTAAACATAGGCCTGCGTGTCATGCAGCTGATACCTGGCTTGGAGTGTGCCAAAAGAGGCCAACCCACCCTTCTCCAGGATGTCCCCTATTTTGGAAATACCTATCAGGTACCATTTCTTAAAGCCTCTCAGCTTCCCAATCTCGGTTAACCTATTTCCTTCCCACAGCGGGGTCTTCCTAGTGCATCTTCAGTCCCACTTCATTTCCATGCCTCTATTGTCCTCTGGGTCGCCTGTAGCAATCGTCTGCTTCCCGCGCCCCGCAGATATAATGCAGATGCGTACGGTCTCTGAGCTGCAACTCTTCTAACCGTAAGTCGAGTGATTCCCTGGTACGTGAATCCAGTCATTGATAACAGTAAGGTGGGACGCTCTATAATATGGCCTAATATCTGGAAGGGCCAAACCCCCATTATATGGATTTCTATGTAGAGTCTGCAGTGCCACACGTGAATGGGCCCCGTCCCAGAAGAGCAAGTGCAGTTCGCTATCTATTCGGCTGAACATTGCGTCTGGGATTTTAAGGTAAGTATTTAGTAGCACGTAGACCAGCTGAGGGAGAGTAATCATTTTGTACATAGCGGCCCTTCCCATAATAGTTAAGGGGAGTCTTCTCCACCGCTTAACATCTTCCTGAAAGTTTAGGAAGACCCGCCTAATGTTATGTGTTAGGCTTGCTGCCCCATCTGTAGTGATGTATAGGCCCTGGTAGGTAAACCCTTCTGTCGACCAGCGCAAACAACTAGGGTATGTCTGGGGCTCCAACACCCCCGACTGGGTATAGGGTAGACTTACTCCAATTGATTTTATATCCCGCATGACGCACGTAGGTCTCAAAAAGTCATAGGAGCAAAGGAAGCATCCCTGTTGGATTTGTAATGTATAATAAGATATCGTCCTCATATAAAGATTTACATACTTCCTCTAGTACTCTGGAGTCATCTACAAACCCACCCAGCCCCAGGAAGGTCCGAACGACACACGCCAAGGGTTCCAGAATAAGAGCAAAAAGTAGCAGGGAAAGGGGACATCCCTGTCTAGTTCCTCTTTGAATCTGCCAGGTTTCTGATAGAGCTCCGTTAGCGCGAACCCGAGCCAAGGGCTCTGTATATAACAGTGCCCCCCTGTCCCGGAAACCCGGGCCAAATCCGAATTTCTCCAGAGCTTGTCTCATGAAAGATGGTGCCAAACGGCTTCTCAGCATCAAGAGAAAGGAGCAAATGGGCCTCCTCCCAGCCTTGGACAGCATCCATCCAGTTGGCAACTCATCGCAGGTTATAGCGAGTGGCTCGGTGTGGCATAAAGCCAGATTGATCTTCGTGAATCAAAGTGGTAATGACGGTTAACAGGCGCATTGCGAGTATAGTCGCCAGGATTTTGGTCTCTATATTTAATAGCGAAATGGGACGATCTAACCCACAGTCGCCCGGGGGTTTCCCTTCCTTGGGTATCACCACCACAGTTGCCATTTTGAGATCCACAGGGAGTATCCCATTATCTTTGGCTGCTTTAAACAGCTTAAGTAGATGCAGTGCCAGAATGTCACTATGCTTTTTAAAAATTTCCCCCGGGAGGCCGTTAGGGCCGGGGGTTTTCCCCGTTTTCAGTCGATTTATGGCCTATGTTACCTCTTCCAATGTTATATCCACATCCAGCCCCTCTCTCTCTTCTGCGGCGATCCAAGGGAGTTCAATACCCTCAAAGAATTGGGTTATTTGCACCTCACTAACTTGTATCTGGGCTGCATAGAGTGTTGAGTAGTATCGGGCATAAGCCCCGGCAATATCCTGGGGCACGGTGTAGATCTGGTCAAGCTCACTAATAGACATAACCCACCTCAATTCTAGTTCCTTCCTGCCCAACCATGCCAACAATTTACCCGCCCTTTCCCCAGTCTCGTACAGGTGATGGTGACCTGCGAGTTGGTGTGCCCATGTCTCATTGGTGACTAACGCTTGGTATTCCCGTTCAGTAATTTCGATCTGGCGGCGGGTGTGTGTGCTCAATGTGGAGGCCCCCTTATTCTCAAGGTCTATCAGCCTGCCTTCCAACATCAGAAGCTCCTGAAGTTCCCTCCGCTTTTTATGGGCAATGATATTTTGGGCTCTATCTTGTAGTACCACTTTGAAAGCTTCCCACAGAGTAACGGCTGATTGCACCGAACCATAATTATCCTGGAAGTAGAGTTCCATCTCCACCCTAATTTCTTTGGCAACTGTTTCATCCTTCAATGCCCAGGCGTTTAGTCTCCATGAGGTGCCCTGCCTGGGGAGTGATCTGAGATACCCCTAGCCAAGTATTCCAACTCGTCTTATCTGTTCAATCTCTCCAGCTGGGGCGAAAAGGTAGTCCAGCCTTGAAAACACTGTATGGGCTCCGGAAAAGTATGAGTATGCAAGCGTGGAGGGATGGTGACGTCTCCAAAGGTCCGTTAACGCAAGGGTCGCCTGGAATTGCGCCAGTGCGGTAGTCTCATGCGGCCCGGGGCGCGCCGGCATCCGGTCCAGGGAGGGATCATGCACATTGTTGAAGGACCCCCCTATGATATGTGTGGCAGGGCCTGACTGAAAGAGGAGGTCCGCTAGTTTATCCAGCGTACATTGCTGGAGAAGTGGGGGAGCATAAACACTAATTATTAACCATGGTGTATGGTTCCAGGTGCACTGAACTTCTACATATGTGCCCTCTGGGTCTTCCCACCATCGAGTGACCCGGAAGGGGGGTGATTTTCGAATGAGAATTGCCACACCCCTCGAGCCTCGGTTGAAATCTGCATGAGCCAGGGTAGTGTATTGCCCCCTACACAGAAATGAACAGTGTGGGCCCATAAGATGTGTTTTTTGTAATAATATAATATCTGGTGTGTGTCTTTTAAGGTAATTAGATACCAAACCATGTTTAATTTTGTTCCCTAGCCCATTAACGTTCCACGTCATTACTGTGTACCCTTCACGGGCCATGGTATAAGAAGGTGCCATGCGTCATCTGCCCACCTCAGTCCCTGAACGGTGCCCTGACAGTGCAATTCCCGCTCAATATCTGTAGTAATGTACAATGATTGAACAAAAGCTAAAATTGCCTCCACCCGCCCTAGTCTCTGGGCGCAGTCGTGACGGTGCCTTTTCTTCTCAGTGTCAGTATTCATGCATATTGCTCACACTAAACTACCCTCCCCGTTTCCCAAAAAACATGATGCAGAACGTTTAACCCTGTACATCGTGTCCCCCCTCCCCACACTCTGCAGGCACCCCCCACCACCCCCAATTTCGTCAATGTGACAACACTGATGCGGGTAAACCGCCCAGAGGTCTGTAGCCCCCCCCATACCCCTAAATACTTCTAGTTTTTAATCTTATCAGGGTAACCAACAATAAACTATCATTGCTTTGATTTTACCCTAGATAACTTTAAATACCGTTTTTTTCCCCTGCAGTATTAGGAGCTCCCAGAATACTTGTGGAGCCTGTCAAGCATTATCATTTTACTGGGTGAGGGGTCCTATTATGAAGTGTGCCACTATACAGTAAGTGAGTGAGGACACCTATAAAAAAACATGACTTCAAGGTTGTTCCCAGACAGCTTTTAAAAAACCTGGTACAGGTGGCTTCATTTCTGGAGTCCAAGTGACACAAATCTGTAACCAGGCTACCTTGTCTTTTCGGTTGTTATGGTGGCCTTCTGAATCCCACTTGTAGTAATCCTTTGGCAATACATTTTGGAGATTGCAAAGATGGTGTCCTCTGATGCCGGCAGGTATAAGCATGTTATTTGCAAGCTCTCAGCATCCTCCACCAGGCAGCAAATGACAAATCTGGAGCATCAAGCCCAACATATTCCTCAAAACCAGAGTTCCATATTGGATCACAAAGAATCTCTGTGCTAGCATCCCACACACAATAAAGCTCAACAGAGATAAGGGGCAAGTGGTGCAAATGAACTACTGGGTCTGGCATCAGTTGAGTTACCTGTGTCTTGTTCCAAGAATGGATCTGGAGTCTGCAAAATATCCACATGCCTCTGGTATTTCTTATGGTGACCAACTGAAGAAAACTTGCAACCTCGTGTACAGGCAGGTGGGAAATAGTGGGTGCAAATTGTGCACCAACTTTTGAGATCTGCGTTTCACATTTAAATGCAACCTATGTAATAGTCGCATCAAAAAAAAATTCTATCACAGGCGGTCCCAGAGAGAAGAGTTTAATGATTGTTAATTAGACAGGTCGTTATTTGCAACACACTATGATTGGCTACAAACATAGGGTTGTTAGCCTATAAGGAACAGCCGGCCACCACCCCTTTAATTGCATTTTCAAATGAGGGAACTTTTATGTTTTTTTAACAAGCCTTTGTTGCTAAAAGGAACATTTGCTGCTTAAAAAATGGTGGGAACAAGCAATGGTTCATTGTACACTGCCTACTTCCCCTAAGGCCACTCAACACAATTCTCAAAGGGAAAGCTGTCCAACTTGGACAACTTCCCTTTATAGGAGTCAGTCACTATCTCCTCTGAGGTCTTGGTCACTGGTCACTGTTTACGACCACAGTTGCTGTTGCAAACCATTGATACATTTCATTGCAGTTTGTAATTCGGTGGGAATACCCCCTCCCCCAGCCATTTGCTATCTGGACTGAATCTCAAAAACCTCTTTTCCAATTCGAAAGGGCTTTTCCTAATCACAGAGGAGTTTTGGCTATTAAGGAATGTCATGCTGTGGGCCGAATCTTTGCAATTTTGCCATTCACAGGGTTTCTAACTGCAAAATCAGGTCTTCAGGCAATTAATAAGTCTTTAGAGAAATCTTTTGAGTGAGGCAGTACATTACCTACCAATGTTAAATGAAACTCTTATCTTTCGTACATTCTATTGCAGCAATCTATTGGAAGGGACACGAGTTACCGGCATTAAAATATAAACACTGTCTAAGAAAATATTTGAGAGAAGCAGTATGAATGAATATGTGTTAAAAACATAGGGCCTTATTTATGCGGCCATGCGACTCTTTTACACCGCAATGTTTTTGTGACACACAGGCAGCATAAAAAATGCGCCATGTTGCGTCCTATTTACAAAGTGACGCATCTGGGCAGGTGCGTCACTTTGTAAACCCCTGTGCCACATTATGCCTGCACCAGGGTGGGCGTTACCCCGCAAAAAGTCTCGTAGAAGTGGTGCATTGAAATCTATAAGACTTCTAGGACGTTACTGCGTCAATATCTTATGCCTATCTCACAGCAGGGGTAAGACTGACACAGGCCCTTTCACATGAGGCTGTGAAAGGACACATTGCTGGAGTTGCGTCTGTTTTCAGACACACCCCAGCAATGCGGCACTTTTGCGCCTACAGATACATCAAAAATACTAACGTATCTGTAACTTGTTGCGAAATGGAGCGCCGTACATTAAATACGGCGCATTCATCCTGTCGCACGGAGGGCGCAGTGAAAACTGTTGCATCGCTGTTTTCACACAGCAATACAACAGTTTTCATAAATGAGGCCCATCCATTTTATGCTCGGAAGTTGGGACACCAAAAATCACAGAACATTTTAGAATAGCAAACCAAAGTGGATGCTTTTTTCATCTATCTGTCTGTGGTCTACCTTACGAGAGGCCGAACAAAAATTCCCCTTAATTTCCCACCCTCTGATTTATTATTACCTTGGGGTCTGGTAATTTTGTATGGAGGAAAAATTGAAATTAAACGTATTGGGGAAATAACAGTGAGTGGCCATGTATAGGAGCTGTTGAAATGCGTTCAGGCCATGTGTCCAACCCACCACAGACAACCACCCACTGCTACACACAGCTTTCACCTGGAAGCAGCATAAGGTGACTGATCAGTCTCTGTGTCTCGCCCTTATTGAGTGGCCGTGGATAGGAGCAGTTGGAATGCGCCAGTGCTTAATTTGAGCCGGTGCTTTCCAGTGCTCAGCACCTGCACTTAATTGGTTTCCAGTGCTGGGCGCTGGCACTGAATTGTCAACACCATTCTTAGAACAGTCTACCACATGGTGGCGCTGCTCATCTAATTCAGAGATGAGCAGAACAACGGTTGTTTAGGAAAAAAGTATACATTAACATTGCTAATACCTGCCTCCCCAGCCATTCCTTTAGCTTTGGGGACCTGGAATAATCTGAACTGTCGCATTTTAATGCGAGAGAGATGGTTAGTGGTTGTTTTGGCAGCGATGACAAGGGCGATGGGTGGTCCAAGCTGCAGTGGCCTCCTGGTCAGAGCCCTGGCACTTAATAATTTACAAATCAAGCACTGTGCCTGCACACATACCTTATGTGATGGTCCAACCCCTGCTGCAAACAGCCTTCAACCATATGCAGCAGGGATGGGTGGGGGGGCCTGGCCTTTGGCCAAGCACGGTGCCTGACGGGCCGTGAGAGCAAAACACTGCCCACAGCACTGAGACTGCGATTTTGATTAAGAGCTCAATTTTCAGGCAGCAAGCCTGTTTATTTTTCATTTATTGAGACATATTTCCCTACCACTGAGTGCCCCCAGTACTCATCTCTAATAGTGCCCTCCAATGTCTGTGGAAATATATTTTTCACATCGCAAAAATCACAAATTTAAAATGGCCAAAAAAAAGACCTTGATCATTTTAATTCCTCTTCACCGGCCAATTACATTTGAGAAAAAAATGCAAATGTGATTGATAGGATTGGCGATTTATATTTTCTCAATTGTGATTTTAAGCGGCAGAGATTTGCACTCTTTAAAGCCCGCTTGGCAACTTTTTTGAATGTTTGTATCTCAAAAACTACTCACCCAAATAACACCAAACCAATGAAAGTTGCTGTCCGAGTAAAGTTCTACCTTCATGCTAAATTTGGCATAAATCCATTCAGCAGTTTTTGGCTGCTGACATGAGTGAAATTCTCTACGGGAGCAAAAACAGGAATACATTACTTTTTTTCCACCTTTACATTTTTCTCCATGCACAAAAATCGATAGTCAGACCTTGCCTGACTGCACCAAGAGATTGACAATTGTGGTACTAATTCGCTCATGTGGTGAAAAGTGCATCTAAATGATAATTACTCAGAGGATGTAGTGTATATTCGAAATGTGCCAAGAGTAATGCATTTATTACAAATTGTTGAGTGTGGTAATGGCCCATGACTGATGAGGTGAGGTCTCGAGTGTTTGCTGATTAGATCCTGGTAAAATTTAAATTAAACCGTCTTAATTTGAATAATTGCTGGCTTTTCATGCTATGTATTAAGCAAAATTCTGTGAAATTATGACATTACGCAGAGTTGGGATTGGCTCATGTAAAAAAAAACTATTGCGGAAGCACCGCGACAACATGAATGGACAGAATGGGAGCAACTCTTGTTCACTGCATGTGTGTTCTTTGTACTATTTTTGTACCGCAAAGTTTGAGTGCAAGGATTCACTTTGCATTGAAAAAAGAATGCGTAATGCCAGATTTGTGTTTTATATCGTGACATTTTCTCTGAAATGTTGCATAGTTACACAAAAGCACATTTTGTGGATTGTGCGCCACGGTTCTCTGACAAAATTTCGAAGGTCAGAAATTCGACCTACACAAATATCGCAACACTAATATCGATGTCAAGAATATCGACATCCTATCTACAACATGGTAAGTACAAACATATCGAAAATAAAATATAGATGTCAAAAATATCGTTTTTAAAAATATCGTTTTTTTTTTGTTATAAAAACATATGTTAAATAAACATAATAATACTTATAAATAAAATAAACATAATTAAATATATTTCACAATGTTAAAAATTTATAATTAATAAATATAATTTAATTAAACATAGACATATAATATATAATATATATACTTACTTAATAATGTTTTAATAATTATTTTAATAAATTATACATTATTTAAAAATGTTAACAATTGCAAAAACATTACACACATAAAACAATTACATAAACAAAAATTAAATAATTATTTATAACAAATTAAAACTATTACATTTAATTTTAATATTGTTAAAATTAATTATATACTACATTAGCTAAAATAATAAAAAAAATATTAAATAGCAGAGACAATAAAACTACTACTCCAGCCCCCAAAAAAACAACAGAAAGGAAAATGTTGGATAGCGTAAGGGTAAAAATTACTATTCCCACTCCAGAGAGTGGAACAGTAGGGAAAGTGTTGGATAGCGTAGGGGTAAAAATTACTATTCCAACTCCAAAGAGTGCAACAGTAGGGAAAGTGTTGGATAGCGTAGGGGTAAAAATTACTATTCCAACTCCAGAGAGAGCAACAGTAGGGAAAGTGTTGGATAGCGTAGGGGTAAACATTACTATTCCAACTCCAGAGAGTGCAACAGCAGGGAAAGTGTTGGATAGCGTAGGGGTAAAAATTACTATTCCAACTCCAAAGAGTGCAACAGCAGGGAAAGTGTTGGATGGCGTAGGGGTAAAAATGACTATTCTAACTCCAGAGAGTGCAACAGTAGGAAAAGTGTTGGATAGCGTATGGGTAAAAATTACTATTCCAACTCCCGAGAGTGCAACAGTAAAGAAAGTGTTGGATAGCGTAGGGGTAAAAATTACTATTCCAACTACAAAGACTGCAACAGTAGGGAAAGTGTTGGATAGCGTAGGGGTAAAAATTACTATTCCAACTCCAGACAGTGCAACAGCAGGGAAAGTGTTGGATAGCGTAGGGGTAAAAATTACTATTCCAACTCTAGAGAGTGCAACAGCAGGGAAAGTGTTGGATAGCGTAGGGGTAAAAATTACTATTCCACCTCCAGAGAGTGCAACAGTAAGGAAACTGTTGGATAGCGTAGGGGTAAAAATTACTATTCCAACTCCAGAGAGTGCAACAGTAGGGAAAGTGTTGGATAGCGTAGGGGTAAAAATTACTATTCCAACTCCAGAGAGTGCAACAGCAGGGAAAGTGTTGGATAGCGTAGGGGTAAAAATTACTATTCCAAATCCAGAGAGTGCAACAGTAGGGAAAGTGTTGGATAGCGTAGGGGTAAAAATTACTATTCCAACTCCAGAGAGTGCAACAGCAGGGAAAGTGTTGGATAGCGTATGGGTAAAAATTACTATTCCAACTCCCGAGAGTGCAACAGTAAAGAAAGTGTTGGATAGCGTAGGGGTAAAAATTACTATTCCAACTACAAAGACTGCAACAGTAGGGAAAGTGTTGGATAGCGTAGGGGTAAAAATTACTATTCCAACTCCAGAGAGTGCAACAGCAGGGAAAGTGTTGGATAGCGTAGGGGTAAAAATTACTATTCCAAATCCAGAGAGTGCAACAGTAGGGAAAGTGTTGGATAGCGTAGGGGTAAAAATTACTATTCCAACTCCAGAGAGTGCAACAGCAGGGAAAGTGTTGGATAGCGTATGGGTAAAAATTACTATTCCAACTCCCGAGAGTGCAACAGTAAAGAAAGTGTTGGATAGCGTAGGGGTAAAAATTACTATTCCAACTACAAAGACTGCAACAGTAGGGAAAGTGTTGGATAGCGTAGGGGTAAAAATTACTATTCCAACTCCAGACAGTGCAACAGCAGGGAAAGTGTTGGATAGCGTAGGGGTAAAAATTACTATTCCAACTCTAGAGAGTGCAACAGCAGGGAAAGTGTTGGATAGCGTAGGGGTAAAAATTACTATTCCACCTCCAGAGAGTGCAACAGTAAGGAAACTGTTGGATAGCGTAGGGGTAAAAATTACTATTCCAACTCCAGAGAGTGCAACAGTAGGGAAAGTGTTGGATAGCGTAGGGGTAAAAATTACTATTCCAACTCCAGAGAGTGCAACAGCAGGGAAAGTGTTGGATAGCGTAGGGGTAAAAATTACTATTCCAAATCCAGAGAGTGCAACAGTAGGGAAAGTGTTGGATAGCGTAGGGGTAAAAATTACTATTCCAACTCCAGAGAGTGCAACAGCAGGGAAAGTGTTGGATAGCGTAGGGGTAAAACCTACTATTCCAACTCCAGAGAGTGCAACAGTAGGGAAAGTGTTGGATAGCGTAGGGGTAAAAATTACTATTCCAACTCCAGAGAGTGCAACAGCAGGGAAAGTGTTGGATTGTGTAGGGGTAAAAATTACTATTCTAACTCCAGAGAGTGCAACAGTAGGGCAAGTGTTGGATAGCTTAGAAGTTAAAAATATCATACTTATAAATAAAATAATTCTTTAAAATAATTAAAAATGTAATTATTAAATAACTCTAAATTACTTACAAATACCAATAGATATTTATTAAAAACATAACTACCAAAAAATAATTAATTAGCAATAAATTATTAATAAATACCAATAAATATTAATTAATGAGTATTAATTACCAATTAAAAAATATTGAACAATTAAATTTTTTAGACCAAAAAATAATTATCAAACACTAATTACCAATTAAAAAATATTAAATAATTACATATTTTTATACTCAAATTATTAATTATTATACATTATTTACCAATTATTAATTACTTATTAGTATATTAATTAGAAATATCAATAAATAATATTTAAACATATTTAATTACCAATTGATTATTAATCAACAAGAAATTATTTTTCATAACCAAATTATTATAATTTGAAATATTTACCAATTAATAATTAATCTCCAATTAATTAATTATCAATACCCAACAACAAATTTTATAATTACTTAATTAGTTTTCAATTACTTCCAACACTATGCCCCTATAAACACACAAAGCACTCAAATAATAAAATAATACAGTTAACATAATTATCAATTAATCAATTAACGAATTACCAATTAATAATAATTAATTACCAATTAATACTTAATTAACAATAATATACTTATCAATACCAATAAATAGATAAAAATATTACTTAATTACAATTAAATTACTTCCCACCCTATTCCCCTATAAACCCACAACCCGCTACAGAATTTAAACGCAAAAATTATTTTAAATTATTTTATAATGCCTAATAATTTATAATTAATTTCATATAATTAAATTATTTCCCACCCTATTCCCCTATAAATCCACAACCCGCTACAGTACTAAAACACAAAATTAACTTTAAAAAACCATTATTAACATTATAAAAATTGTATACATATATTTTTAAACCAGTAGAACACTTAACAAAAAATAATTAACACATACATATTAAATACATAATAAAACACATAGTAATATTATAAATATAGATATTAGTGACATGGATATTAGTAACATCAATATATTTCATATTGATATTACTAATTTCGATATTACTAACATCGATATAAATGAAATCGATATTACTTACCTTAGGGTCGATATTCTGTCCATAGATATTCTTGCCATCGATATTCTGTCCCTTCGATATTCTTAACTCGATATTATTGTAGGTCGAAATTAAAGTTTCGATATTTAGGTGCCGATTACGATCCTGGATAAACCGGGTACGAACCGTCGGTCGGAGCGTTTTCTCCGTCCGACTCGTACCCGGTCGTAAAACTTTACAAACATGGAATTACGATTCGCACGGAAACACCATTTCCGTACGAATCGTAAAAAACACCGACCGACGAAAATATACATAAGAATGTGATCCGGGAATGCTGCGACGTGACGTCGGGACGCTTTCAGGTAGCGTTTCACGACTCAGGAAGTACGATTCGAACCGACAGCAGTCCGGACGGCAATATTTTCACGGCACCCAAAAAGTGCCGGAAAAGCGAAGTACGCCACGAAACGACCAGAGTAGGTGGCCCGGTACGTGCCGTACCCCCCCCCAGCCCCCGTATGTACGCGCCGACCCCCCCCAGCCCCCGTATGTACGCGCCGACCGCCCCCAGCCCCTGTACGTTCGAGTCGTACCCCCGTGTATGTACACCCGTGTACGTGTCGAACCCCCGTGTATGTACACCCATGTACGTTCGAGTCGTACCCCCCGTGTATGTACACCCGTGTACGTTCGAGTCGTACCCCCCGTGTATGTACACCCGTGTACGTTCGAGTCGTACCCCCACCCGTGTATGTACACCCGTGTACGTGTCGAACCCCCCCGTGTATGTACACCCATGTACGTGTCGAACCCCCGTGTATGTACACCCGTGTACGTTCGAGTCGTACCCCCACCCGTGTATGTATGGTGCATACCCCCACACGGGTGTACATACACGGGGGTACGACACGTACACGGGTGTACATACACGGGGGGTTCGACACGTACACGGGTGTACATACACGGGTGGGGGTACGACTCGAACGTACACGGGTGTACATACACGGGGGGTTCGACACGTACACAGGTGTACATACACGGGTGGGGGTACGACTCAAACATACACAGGTGTACATACACGGGGGGTACGACTCGAATGTACACGGGTGTACATACACGGGGGTTCGACACGTACACGGGTGTACATACACGGGGGGGTTCGACACGTACACAGGTGTACATACACGAGGGTTCGACACGTATGTACGGGGGCTGGGGGGGTACGACTCGAACGTACGGGGGCTGGGGGGGGTCGGCGCGTATGCGGACACATGTCTCCATGGTTACTATGGGAGTTCGGTGCGGACGGCGTTTTTACCATACGGTTGTAACATCGGACGCACGGGATGGATCGTAATTCCGCGGTCGGACTTCACTTTTCACATTTGTACGGTAAATCGTCCGTGGACGTGTCGGACACATTTTCCGTCCCGAGGACGTGTGGGGAATAATTCCCAATGCGATTCGTATGGACTTTTTCCCATGCAAATCGTAATTGGCAGTTTGTACGGCACTTGTACGATTCGTACGGTAAAAAGACCGGATACGTGTCGTACGGGGAATTTTTTTACCGGATCGTAATCGGCACCTTAGAATTCTCACCGTGCGCCACCCTAGTGCCGACCAGATAGCTTTATTATTGGGCTACAACTCTGATGAATGTGTCACTACAGAGGATAACTGCAGTGCCCTTCCATGGTGCCTTAAATTCCCTCAATATAAAGTGGAAACAGCTGCCACCAGCACTCATTTGTGGGGATTGGCACTTATTTTTCCGCGTAAAATATTTACTGAGCACAAGAGAGAGACAAACAAACAAAAGATGAAAGACGAGAACAACGATATACCATCACAAAAGGAGAAAGCAGAAACCTGCAAGAGTGAGATAAAAGGGGAGGGAGTGACTGGTAACTGATTAAAAAGGCATGAGATGGACTTTAGACTACGCAGCCTTTGTATTCAGTTTGCCAACAACTAATTGCAGCGGTGGCAGGCTTCTGAACAGAGCTTTGGGCACCGGCACTCTTTGTTTTACAAATTAGGCACTGGATGGCAACACTGTAGGGTATTGTAGACCAAGAATTAGGGCACTCACGTCTTACTCTTTATATTCCTTACACAGTCAGATTGGGATTAGGGTGAGTAGAGTGAAGTTAGGTAGATCCAGGACCTCAGCAAAGCCACGGACCCCACATCGTCTATAAAACTGCTGGAAACATGTCAACTGAGACACCAGGGACCTAGCTTCGGGGGGGTATTTGGAGTGTTGCACCCTCCAAATAAATGTATTATTTTATAAATAGTTGGGTACAGGAGCTTTCAGTCGGGTATGATAGGTGTCTGTCAGATTTCATCTCGGTTTTTAAATACTCACTCACACAAAAACACAAACATACCCTCTCGTCTCTGTTTTGATGGGTTTACCGCTTCGATACGGCGCGCATTCCCCCGCTGTGCGGGCGAATTCTACACGTGCGTGAATCGGACAGCCCCCGGCCGCCCTCCGCACATGCCCACCGTGACATCATACGGCCGGGGGCAGTCTGACGCACGGAAGAGGTTAAAACATAGTTGTTTTAGAAAATACTGTTTTTTAACTACCCCTCACAATCCACACTGCTTTCCATTTTCCACTGGGGATGCAGTTCTACAGTTCTTACCATTGCCGTGAGGGGAACGGCCACCTTTGTGCATCACTTCTGCCAGTGCCGTGAGGGAAATGGCTTTCTTTAGTACTTGCTGTCATCGCGGTCCAGCCGTGAGGGGAACGACAGAGCGGAGGAGTACAGCCACCAGAATCCCCCAGGGCTCGCGCCCCCTGTGACGCTGTAGTTGCACCAGGAGGCGCAACAAAAGCATCGCCACACTCCCGCGGCATGGGACGCACGCGGCCGTGTCCGGGCCGTGCCCGGGCCATGCCCAGGCCAAGGGCGGGCCCGTCTGCGCCCGTCCGAGCCAGGAGGAGGCAGGGCTGGTCAACCGCTCTTAGTCGTAAGAGGGAATTGGACATCAGATGCCACATAAGGTTATTATATATTTTGCTAATACGTTTGACTGCCCAGAAGTTTGTGCTATATTTATTCCGAGGCATAGGCTATGACGACCAAATGTAAGGCTACAGGAGCGCGGGGGTGGGGGTTGTGGGAACATTGGATGCATTCTTGACAAGGGCAGAGACAGTTTTAACACATGAAATTCAGCTCACTGAGAAACGACTCTCCCTGGATACATATGCAGGACAAAAAAGGTCATCTTTGGCAGGTATAGTCATGGCTAAATCTCCCTTGGGCGCACTGCAAATTCTGGATCATCTAAGCCTGGATATTCCAGTTACAAGTTCTGATGGGGAGCTAGTTGACTATTCAGCTGTTACATCAGGGGTACCGGAGGTGGGCCACTTAAGTAATCTGGATCTTGCCCAAAATCCGGTAATGAGTCTAGTTCAGGAGCCGATTGAAAATTTATCCTCGGAGATAGTAGATCCCCCTGCACCCCCTCTTTTCATCTCTAGAGCATATTTTAACCACAACCTGTACAGCCCAAGGTGACCATGCTACCAGACACAAAAGAGCTGTAAGGGAAAGCACGCTACGCTCCTTTAAGTCCTTGGCGGGAGGCAATGGTGAGCCACCTGCAAAAC
Source organism: Triturus cristatus (assembly GCF_964204655.1). Lineage (NCBI taxonomy): Eukaryota > Metazoa > Chordata > Amphibia > Caudata > Salamandridae > Triturus > Triturus cristatus. The sequence goes on along the minus strand of NC_140593.1, from coordinate 1,150,192,798 downwards.
GCACAAGGGGAAGTGTGGCACAGAGGAATAAGCATAAACCTAAATCTATGCACCAAGATACAGGGCTGCACGAGAGTCAGATCCCAGATAGTGGTATGGCCCATCTTTCAAACATTGACCTCCATACCATGGCGGATATCGGGAGTGACCCTGTTCATTGGAAACGCTCAGAGACTTTAATAACTGTTCTCTTAGCGCCTCTGTTATGTAAATTAGGGGCGATTGAGGAAAAATTGCTGCATCTTCAAAAGTTTAGCAATGTGTCAGTTAATCAGGAGGCATGTGGGTGTCAATGTGCAGGACTGGCGGCAGCCGAAGCACATTTTTGGCTCCGGTAATACCTGAAGTGAATGGGCCTGTGGGGGGGTAACAACAGGGAACTGGCCCACATAGCAGTCAAAGCTAGCATGGGTAATGGGGTTCCTGCTGCCACATCTCGATTATTATTTGTGGCATCTGGTCCCGGGGGGAATAACACACATCCGGGCCCGTGAGGACTGGGGACAGGCGGGATGGTTAATTCCTTTAATCCATCTGATCAGATACCGTCCCAGTTTGCGGGACCTCCGAGTCTATTACCCATTGCCCAGGCCAATCCTATTACCGGAGACAGTAATAACCGTAGGGGTGGTCCTAATGCGATGAATTCTCTGAATGTTAAGTGTTCTGGAGATGTACTAGACTTACCCCCGGCTGCATGTATTTAAGTCTTGGTCTTGGCTGGTGTGCCACCTCTTAGGCCAGGTCAAACTGAATCTTGGACCCAACTGCGTAACAAAACTACAGACTGGTTATCCAAACACAAAGGGTTTAGGGTACCTATGAGTAACAACATCCATTCCGTCATGAGCACATGCTCAGAGAATCCCTTTGCTGCAGGCAGCAGAGGGACTTCCCTTTTTTTTGCCTGGGAAGGTCGGGAAGAGCTCCCCCAACCTTCCCAGGCCTATGTTTAGATTTTGTTGCAATGATCAATCGTCATTGAAACAAAAACGAAACTGAAACTTAGTTTCAGTGTTTCAGTGCTCGTGGGGCTATCTCAGCCCCCCGAGCACCGGAACACTTGGGAGAGGTATCGTTGGAAAGGGGAGACTCTTCCCTAGTGGATCCCTGCTTGGGCGCCCAAGAGGGCGATCCCCAAACAGGGATCCACCCACTAGCACCAGGGAGGGGGGAGCGGACCCTGGGGCAAGGGCCTTTGCTCCCCCCATGTTTTTTTGGCCACATTCAGTCTTTCTGCCCAGGGATTTTTTTTATTATTACAAAATAGTGGTGGGGGCTGCCCAATATGGGGACGCCATAGCCCCCACCCCCCCATGCCCAATTAGAGTCTTTCTGCCCACTAGAAACCAGGGACTTTTTTTTATTGACGATGGGGTGGGGGCTGCCCAAAAAGGGCATGGCAATGCCCCCCCCAGATAAATGTCAGTCTTTCTGCCCCCCCTGGAGGGCAGATGGGGGTAGTAGCCCTCAATCTGCCCCCCCAGGAGGGCAAGAAGCCCTCTAGACTCCAGGGATTTTTTTTGCATCATTTTTTTTTACGGTGGGGGCTGCCCGAAACGGGCACACCAATGCAAAAGGCTGTTTTATTCAACTAATTTTCATTTTTTCCTATATTTAACTGTTAGTTTCTATAAAGAAACCTTGAAGGATCTACACAAATGACCCCTTGCTGAATTCAGATTTTTTTCTGCTTTTCTAAAATGTATACCTTTTCAGGATCCATTATTGCTTTCATGCACATTTCTACCATTAACTGGAAGGAGGTTGAAAGCACAAAAAATAGCAGAAATAGGCTATGTCCCAGAAAAATGCCAAAACTGTGTAAAAAATGTTGGTTTTTGACAAAAGTCTGTCATTCCCTACAATCTGGGGAAATGGTGATTTCAGACCCACTAGCCCTTTTTTGATACCATTTGCAGGGAAAAACCCAGACGCTTTCATTTGCAGCCCTTTTTACCCATTTTTCCCCAAAAATCAAAAATGTTGCTGTAGTTTGGCTAATTTCTGGGACCCCTCCAGGGGAATCCACAAACCCTGGGTACATTTAGAATTCCCATTATTTGGAAGAAAAGGATGCAAATTTTGTGGGGATACCTTATGTTGTCAAAACGTTACAGGGGCCTAAGCGCGCACTACCCCAAAAAGCCAAAAAAAGGCTTAACACACGGGGGGAAAAGGCCTAGCAGCGAAGGGGTTAAGACTCTTGGCGTCGGTTGTTTCCCCTATTTCTTTGTTTAATAGGTTTCAGGCCTTTTCTGGTTTGGATGCCCAAGACTGACTATCCCTCCCTGATGTAGCACCTGTTATCTTAGGTAGTTTCTCTGAAACACCGGACGAAGAAATTCTTGTTCCCATAGTCAGTTTGCCGAATTCCACTATTCCTTGCTCCTTGAATCAAATTATTCCAGCTAATATAGCAAAATCCGGTCTTATCCCGATTATAACTGATGATGACATAATGAAAGTTTTAACATGGAATATTGCCGGCCTATGGTCAAAAAAGTGTGACGTCTCTTGGGAACTTTTTCTTGCTACACACCACATTACAGCCCTACAGGAAACATGGGAATCTAATGACCATTTTTACCTGGATGGGTTTATATCTTTTTGTAAATTCGCTATACCCTCCAACATGGGCAGAGCAAGGGGGGGCTATTATTGATGATTAATCTTAAGCTGTCCTATAATGCAAAGTTGATTGATTCCTGTTCTCCTCGCATGTTAGCAGTAGAATTGTCAGGGAAGAATTTACCAACCCTCCTAGTGGTTAATTTTTATAATTCTTTTACTAGAACTCAAGAGACAGAGCATCTTAGGGCTCTTACGGCCATTTTGGAAAACTATGGAGATAGTTCAGAAGCATACCATGATATATTAGTTTTGGGAGATTTTAACATTCATACTTGCCCCTTTAATTGTTCATCCAGGCTGGAGGAGGAACATGGCCCTCAGGGGCTAACGCATTTTGAACACACCTCGTCTGGTATTCTTTTAGAAAGTCTTTTATCAGCTCATAACTTGACTTGCCTCGAGCAATCGGACAGGACAGTTCCCATACCCACGTATGTTGGTCATGGACGTCACAGTATAATTGACCATATTTTGGTTTCATCTCCGTTGTTGTCGGTAATAGGGAGATTAAGTGTAACAAAAAATTGTGTTAGTGATCATAACCCATTAACATTGGACCTTAACATAAATGCTGTCAATAAGGGAAGGATCATGACTCAACTTACTAACGCTAATATTGCTCCTAAATATCAAGCCCGTAGAGTGAGGTGGGAAAGGATCAGCCCTGAAAGTTTTATTGATAGCTTGTTCACTAGCTGCGCCCAGGAGTTTAGGATCTGTTCAGACCAGGATTCCCAACCAAGATCCGTTCTTAACGCCTTTGACTTAATCGTAAAGCAGGTTGTTTCTAATTTAGCTACAGCCAGTAGACCAAGGTGCCCAAAATTTAAAAAATGGTTGACAAAACCTGCATGACCACCCATAATAAACTCATGCAGGAGCGTAAGCAAAAACCTAGGGTGGCATGACGGATCAAAAATGTAAGGAAGGCTTATAAACTTGCAGTAGAGAACAGGAAAAGGCAGTTAAGGGAGATGGCCTGGGAGGAGCTTAGCCAAGCCACTGTGCTGGCCATTAGTTCCAGATTCTGGTCTGTTGTAAACAGTCCTTCATTTGACGATACACCAAACTCCAGTAAAGACTCTTTAGTTTCCGCTGAGATGTGGGTGCAACATTTTGGAAAAATGTATAGTGACACGACCTCAGGGGTTTCCACAGAGAAACCGGCTCTTGGTCCAGTAGGCTCCCCTCTTGTTTTTACAGCCAATGAAGTTCATAAAGCGATCACATCAACTCTTGGGGGGAAAGCTCCAGGTCCTGATGGAGTACCGGCTGATCTCTATAAGGCAGATCCCAAGCTTCGGGCTAAGATCTTAACTCATGTTTTAAATGCAGATTGTGTGTCTGGCTCTCCCCCGTCATGGGTAAAGGAGGTTATTATACCAATTTTTAAAAAGGAGGCAAAGGATGATCCGGCTTGCTACAGGCCCATTTCGCTCCTTGATTCCGCGGCCAAAATCATGGGGAAAGTTGTTTTGGCACGTCTAACAGAGTGGCTTGACCAAGCAAGCATAGTCTCCGATCTCCAATATGGTTTTAGGCAGGGGAAGGGCACTCTGGACCAATGCCTTAATCTCCATTTGGTGATAGGGAAGTACACAGTTGCAAAGCGCGGGGATCTCCACCTGGCCTTTATGGATTTAACCTCGGCCTTTGACCTTGTTAATAGGTCAAAGCTGTGGCTGATACTTCAAGATATAGGGCTAGATGCTGACCTGATTTCATTTCTGGCTGCCATCCACGACAATACAATAGCGGCAGTACGTTTTAATGAAGATGGCAGCCTGACTGATTCTTGGGCAGTAAAAAGAGGGATTCAGCAAGGGTGCATATTGGCCCCCTTGCTGTTCACCCTCTATATTAATAAATTAGGGGATTCTCTGACTTCCTGTTGTAAAGATATACCTAGAGCCGGTACCAAAATGATTCCGGCATTTTTGTATGACGATGACACGGTCTTGGTTGCCAGAACTGCAAGGGGGCTGCCACTGCTTTTAAATTGTTTTATAGATTTATGGAGTCGCTGGATTTAATTACTAATTTTAAAAAAACGCATGCTATGACCATAGGCTCAAGGAGGGCAGCGAAGGCTAAACTCTATTGCAAGGGAGTTGAGTTAGTAAAAGTCCCAGCTTTTCCCTATTTAGGGGTTCTTTTTGATGACCAACGCTCATGGTGCACGCAGCGTGTGCATAAAAAGAACGTGTTAGTTAGAGCATTGGGGGCTACTCTAGACTTCGCAAAAAGAATAGGATCAAAACCAATCCCTACACTTATGAAGATTTATATAATGCCAAGTGTGTTCCCATGGCGACCTATGGCAGCGACATCTGGGGCTATACAGATGTCAAAGAAATTCAAGGGGCCGAGAACATTTTTATGCGTAAACTGCTCTCGGTCCCCGCATCCACCTCAATCTTTAACATACATGAGGAACTGGGAGCGGATTTTATCCCTTGATCAGATTGAGGTTGCACCTCTACTACGTTGGCTGAGAATCTGTGCCCAACCGACCCTAAATTTAAATCAACTGATCATCCGAGATTGTCTTACCTTAGAAAGGGTGTTAGACATTCCTTGGATGAAATACATTAAGGATCAGATGGAAATCCTTTGCTGCCCTGATTTATTCTTGAGTCCTATAGCATTGGGTAAACTGGCCATTAGAGACCTCAAGCAGCAGTTTTTAGACAGACGAAAAGGATTAAGGGAGGAGAACGAATTTAAAAACCTATGGTGAGAAGATTTGTCACGCTGAGCTCGGGCCAACAGATGCAACCATATCTATCTTATATAAATAAACCTTATCATCTTTTTGTTCTGACAAGATTTAGACTGAATATGGTTCCTTGGCTACTAGCCTTCCCTAGAGGCTACTTTAAAGAGGGCACATTCAATCCCTGCCCCTGTGACAACTTCTCAGATCAAGATACCCTTCGTGTAACATTTTTCTGTGCCTATTACAATCTATTGCGCAGAAAGTTTATCCTCCCTTTGCTTTGAGGTTGCAATTTTGTACAAGTTAGGCCGACGTTGGTCTATTTACAAACGCTAGCGTCACCGATGGTCTGCTTTGAGGTAGCTAGTTTCCTAACGGGGGCGATTAGACATAGGAATAGGCTCCCCTTGAGTCAGCCTGCGGATATGGTTCCTAATCATGTTATGTAAAAAAATGTTAAAGAACATATTTTTATTTTTCTGTATGTTGCAGTCTTGTCTAATATGAATTCTTCTTATTTTAATTGTAAATACGAGCAAGTGTATGTTGGGCAAATTTTATTTTTTACTCCCAGGTCTAATTATGTCATGGTGGGCTGATCTCTTATTTATGTATTCTTTTCTCTCGCCATGGGTTTTATGATGTGTATTCTATTTTGTATGAATTGTCATATTATACGATGGTGTGTATCTTATCTTGTTGTTCTCCAAGGGGGTTGCAGACCATGAATTTCGTGTTGAGTAGGATTTTATGATGATTGTTAATTGTTTTATGGTTTTATTGTCTACTTATTTATTTTATATGTTTGTTTTATGGTTGTTAAAACGGTGGATCTTAACTGATTATGGATTATATTTCCATGTATTATAATGTTTGCAGAATGACCCGGTTTCTTTTTTCTTGTTGTACTTTTATGGCTTTAATTAGCCGAATAAAGTTAATTTTGACTGACTGACTGACACTGGCAAATAAGCCACCCTCATGCACTGCTTCTCATATAATGTTTAACATGATATGCCAGAGTGATTGACGGAAAATCTGAAGCTCACACACCCCCAGCCTTACTCACCAAGCTACGTCCCTGTGATGCACGAGACAACCAATTTTTGTCCTCAACATCTCATTAAGCTTTTTGTCTTAAGCATTTCATAGGCAACCACATTAAATACACCAGTTGTCCTAATGCTGAATTTATTTACATATATGTGGCTCCCCTTACTTATTGTCATCTTAAAAAAAAAAGAAAAAGATCTCAGTTAAGGTCTCCCACCGTTGAAGACCATGCAGTGTCAATTATCAGATGCGAAGAGGAACAGATCGCATGATGAAGCATGCACCACGGTGGGTGAGGGTTCGGTATACTACCAATAGACATACCTTCTGAGGTTTATAGCGGATCTGCTTTGTTCACTGCCACCTTGAAGCATAAAGTAAGAGCTTAGGTTCCTTTTACCTACTGAATGTTTGTGTTTTGTATATATTGTGTGACATATGGAGGCAATACTACAGGCTTCACTTTGCTCTCACTCATCCTTGTTAGTTATCAATCAGTATTTGTAGAGCATTCTAATCACCCTCAGGGATATCCAGGCAATGTGTGGGGTGGGGTTATTCGAAAAGCCATGTCTTGAGGCCACTCCTGTATTCAGCGAGGGAGGTAGAGGATCGGAGGTGTATAGAGGGGGAGTTCCAGGCCTTGGCAGCAACATAACAGAAGATGCGTCCTCCGGCTCGAGTACGATGGATGTAGGTATGTAGGTGATGGTTAAATTATTTGACTAAGCTCACTGTTTTGTGAGGGTACCAGAGATGGACAGGCATCACATCGGCGCGTATTATGGTGCCAACTCAAAGGTTGATTTGCCTTTGGTTTCCTTATATTGGATAAATCAAGAACTGACTGTACCTGAGGGTTTTGTTCAAGTATTATTCTTTTCTGAAGTAATCTTTAATATATAGACTGTGGTCATTTACACGCAAATAAGTTACAACTTACTCCCTGTTTTGAATGGGTGAATTGGTGGCATCATCATCATTCATATATTATTAAGCGCTTGCCCTGAAGAAGGCCAATGTATTGGACGAAACACGTTGGCTGTTCTTCCCTGCACATACATTCCACATCCAAATTTATTTGAATAAAAAGAAGATTTGAAAATGCATCTTTGAAATTGAATCATACTTCTTGATTATTCTAATGTACAAGTAATATTTGGTGCACTGGTTGGTTTCTGTTTAGACGGTTATATTATTACCTGGTGGATGGGCCCATAGCGCAGGCCTACAGGTATAATATGGCTCTTGGAGTTGCAGGTGAGAGGAGCCAGAAAGGAGGTTCACTCATACTAACACATCCAGCAAGGGCCCTGTCCTTTCATGCTAACCACACACTCATGAAAGACATCTGTTTATTGTCCTGTTGTGCCACAGTTGCAGCTGCAAATGCTGGTATTCCAATGCACCATGTTAAGTGCCGGGTGTTCTCCACTACAAGACAAGTTGGATCCTGGAAAGGGAAGGTGAGTCCAGACACATCCATTCGGCTGGACGTGGTGTCTGTTCTGTGGGGGGTACAGCACCTTTCGAACCAGGCACTAAATATTCCAATTTGTACACAGATTGGTCGCACACTGCTCGTCACACCAGCAAGTTGCCCCAAAGGACTGTGGTAAATGAAGTGGCGATGGCGGGTACGCCTATGCCACGATGTGTAAAGAGAACAGTATGTGTTGCATTTAGCCATCCCTGGACACGTGTTTCGAGGTAGTTGCCTCTCGTCAGCAGGGAGTAGGACAGTGTAAAGGGGTGCCGCGTGGACTGCCAAAATGTAATTAAAAACAGGTCAAGTACCTCTCATGGCGCGCAGGTGCAGATCCAAGGCTCGTCAGCCCGTTAGCTCAAGGGAGCAGTAATAATGTGTACACAGATTGGTCGCACACTGCTCGTCACACCAGCAAGTTGCCCCAAAGGACTGTGGTAAATGAAGTGGCGATGGCGGGTACGCCTATGCCACGATGTGTAAAGAGAACAGTATGTGTTGCATTTAGCCATCCCTGGACACGTGTTTCGAGGTAGTTGCCTCTCGTCAGCAGGGAGTAGGACAGTGTAAAGGGGTGCCGCGTGGACTGCCAAAATGTAATTAAAAACAGGTCAAGTACCTCTCATGGCGCGCAGGTGCAGATCCAAGGCTCGTCAGCCCGTTAGCTCAAGGGAGCCGTAATAATTTGTACACAGATTGGTCGCACACTGCTCGTCACACCAGCAAGTTGCCCCAAAGGACTGTGGTAAATGAAGTGGCGACGGCGGGTACGCCTATGCCACGATGTGTAAAGAGAACAGTATGTGTTGCATTTAGCCATCCCTGGACACGTGTTTCGAGGTAGTTGCCTCTCGTCAGCAGGGAGTAGGACAGTGTAAAGGGGTGCCGCGTGGACTGCCAAAATGTAATTAAAAACAGGTCAAGTACCTCTCATGGCGCGCAGGTGCAGATCCAAGGCTCGTCAGCCCGTTAGCTCAAGGGAGCCGTAATAATTTGTACACAGATTGGTCGCACACTGCTCGTCACACCAGCAAGTTGCCCCAAAGGACTGTGGTAAATGAAGTGGCGACGGCGGGTACGCCTATGCCACGATGTGTAAAGAGAACAGTATGTGTTGCATTTAGCCATCCCTGGACACGTGTTTCGAGGTAGTTGCCTCTCGTCTGCAGGGAGTAGGACAGTGTAAAGGGGTGCCGCGTGGACTGCCAAAATGTAATTAAAAACAGGTCAAGTACCTCTCATGGCGCGCAGGTGCAGATCCAAGGCTCGTCAGCCCGTTAGCTCAAGGGAGCCGTAATAATTTGTACACAGATTGGTCGCACACTGCTCGTCACACCAGCAAGTTGCCCCAAAGGACTGTGGTAAATGAAGTGGCGACGGCGGGTACGCCTATGCCACGATGTGTAAAGAGAACAGTATGTGTTGCATTTAGCCATCCCTGGACACGTGTTTCGAGGTAGTTGCCTCTCGTCAGCAGGGAGTAGGACAGTGTAAAGGGGTGCCGCGTGGACTGCCAAAATGTAATTAAAAACAGGTCAAGTACCTCTCATGGCACGCAGGTGCAGATCCAAGGCTCGTCAGCCCGTTAGCTCAAGGGAGCCGTAATAATTTGTACACAGATTGGTCGCACACTGCTCGTCACACCAGCAAGTTGCCCCAAAGGACTGTGGTAAATGAAGTGGCGACGGCGGGTACGCCTATGCCACGATGTGTAAAGAGAACAGTATGTGTTGCATTTAGCCATCCCTGGACACGTGTTTTGAGGTAGTTGCCTCTCGTCAGCAGGGAGTAGGACAGTGTAAAGGGGTGCCGCGTGGACTGCCAAAATGTAATTAAAAACAGGTCAAGTACCTCTCATGGCGCGCAGGTGCAGATCCAAGGCTCGTCAGCCCGTTAGCTCAAGGGAGCCGTAATAATTTGTACACAGATTGGTCGCACACTGCTCGTCACACCAGCAAGTTGCCCCAAAGGACTGTGGTAAATGAAGTGGTGACGGCGGGTACGCCTATGCCACGATGTGTAAAGAGAACAGTATGTGTTGCATTTAGCCATCCCTGGACACGTGTTTCGAGGTAGTTGCCTCTCGTCAGCAGGGAGTAGGACAGTGTAAAGGGGTGCCGCGTGGACTGCCAAAATGTAATTAAAAACAGGTCAAGTACCTCTCATGGCGCGCAGGTGCAGATCCAAGGCTCGTCAGCCCGTTAGCTCAAGGGAGCCGTAATAATTTGTACACAGATTGGTCGCACACTGCTCGTCACACCAGCAAGTTGCCCCAAAGGACTGTGGTAAATGAAGTGGCGACGGCGGGTACGCCTATGCCACGATGTGTAAAGAGAACAGTATGTGTTGCATTTAGCCATCCCTGGACACGTGTTTCGAGGTAGTTGCCTCTCGTCAGCAGGGAGTAGGACAGTGTAAAGGGGTGCCGCGTGGACTGCCAAAATGTAATTAAAAACAGGTCAAGTACCTCTCATGGCGCGCAGGTGCAGATCCAAGGCTCGTCAGCCCGTTAGCTCAAGGGAGCCGTAATAATTTGTACACAGATTGGTCGCACACTGCTCGTCACACCAGCAAGTTGCCCCAAAGGAGTGTGGTAAATGAAGTGGCGACGGCGGGTACACCTATGCCACGATGTGTAAAGAGAACAGTATGTGTTGCATTTAGCCATCCCTGGACACGTGTTTCGAGGTAGTTGCCTCTCGTCAGCAGGGAGTAGGACAGTGTAAAGGGGTGCCGCGTGGACTGCCAAAATGTAATTAAAAACAGGTCAAGTACCTCTCATGGCGCGCAGGTGCAGATCCAAGGCTCGTCAGCCCGTTAGCTCAAGGGAGCCGTAATAATTTGTACACAGATTGGTCGCACACTGCTTGTCACATCAGCAAGTTGCCCCAAAGGACTGTGGTAAATGAAGTGGCGACGGCGGGTACGCCTATGCCACGATGTGTAAAGAGAACAGTATGTGTTGCATTTAGCCATCCCTGGACACGTGTTTCGAGGTAGTTGCCTCTCGTCAGCAGGGAGTAGGACAGTGTAAAGGGGTGCCGCGTGGACTGCCAAAATGTAATTAAAAACAGGTCAAGTACCTCTCATGGCGCGCAGGTGCAGATCCAAGGCTCGTCAGCCCGTTAGCTCAAGGGAGCCGTAATAATTTGTACACAGATTGGTCGCACACTGCTCGTCACACCAGCAAGTTGCCCCAAAGGACTGTGGTAAATGAAGTGACGACGGCGGGTACGCCTATGCCATGATGTGTAAAGAGAACAGTATGTGTTGCATTTAGCCATCCCTGGACACGTGTTTCGAGTTAGTTGCCTCTCGTCAGCAGGGAGTAGGACAGTGTAAAGGGGTGCCGCGTGGACTGCCAAAATGTAATTAAAAACAGGTCAAGTACCTCTCATGGCGCGCAGGTGCAGATCCAAGGCTCGTCAGCCCGTTAGCTCAAGGGAGCCGTAATAATTTGTACACAGATTGGTCGCACACTGCTCGTCACACCAGCAAGTTGCCCCAAAGGACTGTGGTAAATGAAGTGACGACGGCGGGTACGCCTATGCCATGATGTGTAAAGAGAACAGTATGTGTTGCATTTAGCCATCCCTGGACACGTGTTTCGAGGTAGTTGCTTCTCGTCAGCAGGGAGTAGGACAGTGTAAAGGGGTGCCGCGTGGACTGCCAAAATGTAATTAAAAACAGGTCAAGTACCTCTCATGGCGCGCAGGTGCAGATCCAAGGCTCGTCAGCCCGTTAGCTCAAGGGAGCTGACGAGAGGCAACTACCTCGAAACACGTGTCCAGGGATGGCTAACGCAACACATACTGTTCTTTTTACACATCGTGGCATAGGCTTACCCGCCGTCGCCACCACATTTACCACAGTCCTTTGGGGCAACTTGCTGGTGTGACGAGCAGTGTGCGACCAAGTTTTGCATAACTAAATATTCCAATGATGGCTGCAATGTGACTATCTTACCTTGTTATATTTTTATGTAGTGGGTATCTACCCAACATATGCTTTCTATTATATATATATATATTTATGGTGCATCTGCTTAGCATAAACCGTAACAATACTGTGTAGTATTAAATATGCTGTAGTAGTGGGTAGAGGAGTCTCTTTTGTCGCACTGCTTGAAGTAAAGGGGTGTCAACAACCAATGTGCTTTTTTTTATTACTGTGGGGAGTATCTGTGTCACCTCTTAAATGCCGATAGAAAGATTCTAAAAGCTACTCTTTTGGGGCAGAATTTGAAACTGTTTCTGTCAACAGATTAACATCCACAAATTGCATGCAAACATTCTCAACCTTAAGAGACAGCATGAAAGATTTACCTTTCACGAATTCTGCTTCCTTCCCCCTGTCTGTCTCTTCTGTAGACACATTCCTCTAAATCTCATGCCTGCTATCTGCCTTGCAGCTCTTTTTAGGCACCATAACAATCTCTATTACTTCCAGCGGGGCATAGCGTCTCACATGCCCCCCTCTAATGATCACATCACTATCCACAATGTACCACAAAGAAACTGGTGTGAATGCATGAAATGAGCATGCAGAATTAACCCCTATAATTAATGGACTGACCACTAACCTTGGGCTCAAGTGTAGAGTGCTACTCGTAGTAAAGCACTCCGACGCCTCGTCAGGAGTAGGTAGCGCTATATAAATGCCATTTAAACAAACCTAAAAATAATCAGACATGTTGGCTTTGCCACTGTTTGTTTTGAACTTTCCTTTACTTTTCCTGTGTCCTCTTTTTCTTCCATTTTTCTCTTGTACTTCCATGGCTCTACACCATTAACGCTATCCCGTTTATGTTTTTTTCTCCTCATTCTCCTATTTTTTAAGGTAATTTTACCCAACCCGAAATGGAAAAAAACAACTACTTCTTTCTAAATACCGGTCAATTAATTTAATTATTTATAATTTTTCAGAAGCTGTCACAATTGTGACTCCCTGTTGCATGAGCACCTCTTCAAAGTGAACTGGATTGAGAATCCACAGGCTAGCTAACTTATCATCAAAAGCAAGCACCACCACACAAACCTGCATTCCAGCCAGCAGCACTTTGCATGCTGGGAAGTGAGGTTGTGTTTCTGCTGCATAAGCTTAGTCTAACAGGGCACTAACTACACGTGTCATTGACTACAACCTTGTCCTGTCTCTGTTTAGGTCTCGCCTACGTAGCGCGCATGCGTTGCATAGGAAAGAGACCTTTAGCAATCGGCACAGCTTTCCCGGCAAAAATGTGCACGCGTTGCATTGCTTCCAATGGCAATGCGTGCACGTCTGGCGATTCACTTGCGGGAGTGAGCAGCTGGCGCCATATGTTATCAATTATCGCGCCTTGCTGCTCGCCCCGCAAGGGAATCGCGCAGGCCCCCTCCTCTCTCCCCTCCCCCTGCTACCGGACGAGGTGCGTGCGCTTGTGCTTGTTGATGTTTAGTTGTTGACATACTTAAGGGCTATAGCCTGCAAAGTGTTTTCTGCTAAAATATACACCTGGTTCATTGGCTAAATAAAGAAAAGGTTTTTATAAACAAAAATGTGTGCATAGGAGAGAAAGCCATTCTGTCCGGGGTGCTTTCATGTCTGCCATTAACCCATAGTTATTTTCATAAAATTACCAAAGAATTAGCTGTGTAGAAAAGAATAATTGCATCTAATGAACAACACCAACCACTCTCCCAAAAGTATAACTAAAACAAAACCGTGGCACTTATTTCACTACCCGCAATAAAATCCGAAATAACAGAACAAAGGGGCATATTATCAAGCACAAGGTTAAAATTATCGCCTCTTAAGCGGCAGAAAACTGGCGTTAAAGCGGCGATAATGGGCTTGATAATATGCCTGTGAGAATTCCCATACAAGCCCATGTTGGCACCAGAACATGGGCTTCTATGGGAATTTTCAAGGGCATATTATCAAGGCCATTATCGCCGCTTTAGCAGCAGTTTTCTGCCGCTAAAGCGGCAATGATTTTAACGCCGTTTCTTGATAATATGCCCCAATGTTTCACTTCTACGCTTTTCTCTTATTACATTTCTCAGGAGTCTGTACCAATTTCAGAAGTTTCCACCATTCAATGTGCAAGGACAACAAGGATAAACAATACATAGGCTTGGAATCCACACCCCTAAATAATAACTGATAATGCTTGGCGGTAAACTGTGTTTGAGAAATTATGCTCGGCTGGAGTAAATAATTGATGTGTTTTGAAACCAGGAGGCAGGGGCACTGTGTTCAGCTCACAAGACCTAAACAATAAGATGCGATATTAAGTAATATATGTAATTCATAATGATACCGGGGTAAGTGACGACATAACCATTCCCTACTTCATTGTCTATATGTTTATGTGACGGTTATGCCAATATATATTCAATGTATTGATTTATGGAGGATTCTCTTTAGTCATCAAGATAGGAATATCTGTCTCGCCAGCCTCATGTAAAATGAAATATCATAAATAAGAAATACGTAAATATATCCACACGTGGATGGGTTTGAGGCAGCCCTTTTCGTTCACTTGTCTGTTCAACGATCAGTCGTATTTTGCTTCTATTCACCATAGTATACAGCACGAGATGATGGGTCAAATCACTTTGGCCATTGACTCTCTGGCACTATGAGGGATGTGTGGCACTTTGTCCAATCACATGTGTAACTATCGCACTCTCACCAGCGTAACAAATTGAACTATTACATGTCACCCAAAGCTATGAGAATGGCCATGGCGGTAGGATCTATTAATATTTAATTTATTTTGGGCTATTAAACTCTTTGATAAAGTGCTCACCTCAAAATTAGTAAACAGCACCGCCATGCGTTGGACTATCATAAGTGTTGAGAATGGATGTATGACGTTACAACGCACACTTTTACAACGCATGCACTTACAACGCATTTTTTACAACGCATAATCCATTACAACGCATGACATTACAACGCATGACACTACAACGCATTTTTAAAAAATACCTTTACAACGCATTACCATTACAACGCATACTACCTTTACAACGCATACCATTACAACGCATAATATTAAATTACATTTAAGGTAAGTATTAGATAGTATAGGGGTAAAAATTACTATTCTAACTCCAGGGGGTGCAACAGTAGGGTAAGTGTTGGATAGTGTAGGGGTAAAAATTACTATTCTAACTCCAGGGGGTGCAACAGTAGGGTAAGTGTTGGATAGTGTAGGGGTAAAAATTACTATTCTAACTCCAGGGGGTGCAACAGTAGGGTAAGTGTTGGATAGTATAGGGGTAAAAATTACTATTCTAACTCCAGGGGGTGCAACAGTAGGGTAAGTGTTGGATAGTATAGGGGTAAAAATTACTATTCTAACTCCAGGGGGTGCAACAGTAGGGTAAGTGTTGGATAGTATAGGGGTAAAAATTACTATTCTAACTCCAGGGGGTGCAACAGTAGGGTAAGTGTTGGATAGTGTAGGGGTAAAAATTACTATTCTAACTCCAGGGGGTGCAACAGTAGGGTAAGTGTTGGATAGTGTAGGGGTAAAAATTACTATTCTAACTCCAGGGGGTGCATCAGTAGGGTAAGTGTTGGATAGTATAGGGGTAAAAATTACTATTCTAACTCCAGGGGGTGCATCAGTAGGGTAAGTGTTGGATAGTATAGGGGTAAAAATTACTATTCTAACTCCAGGGGGTGCATCAGTAGGGTAAGTGTTGGATAGTATAGGGGTAAAAATTACTATTCTAACTCCAGGGGGTGCATCAGTAGGGTAAGTGTTGGATAGTATAGTGTAATATTATGCGATGTAATGGTATGCGTTGTAATGGTAGTATGCGTTGTAATGGAATGCGTTGTAAAGGTAGTTTTTAAAAATGCGTTGTAGTGTCATGCGTTGTAATGTCATGCGTTGTAATGGATTATGCGTTGTAAAAAATGCGTTGTAATGGTAGTGCGTTGTAAAAGTTGCGTTGTAAAGGTTGTTCCCCGTTGAGAATTAAGTGCCAGTGCCGAGTACGGAAAACACCGCCTCATATTAAGCACTTCCGACATGTTGCTTGTGGATTTCCTTAGTTTGATATGTCTATGTACTTGCAAATAATTTTCTTGCAAGTGTTGTTGCTGGTAACTTGTGAGCATTTTGCATTCTTTAGTTAGATTTTCCGTGCAAGTACTAAAAAGCACGAGGCATCAATAGCTTGTGAGCATTTTGAATGTCAGTGCATACCTCGATTTTTTTATTCTTGTGAGCACTCTGAAACTATTTTGCAGTCTTAACTCACAAGCATTTCTTGTGAAAGAGCACACATGGCTTAGGGGCATATCAACAAGCAGGCGATAAAAAATTATCGCCGCTTTTGCGGCTGTTTTCGGCCAAAAAGCGGCCATAATTTTATCGCCTAATCAGCGAGGTCACGCTAACGCGTGAAACCTTGCTTTAGCGTCAGGATTCGTAACGGCCAGCTTTGCATCTCTAATGAGATGCAAAGTGGGCGTTCCTGACCTGGCATGACCGGAGAAATGTCGCTA
The DNA here is from genome assembly GCF_964204655.1 of Triturus cristatus. Lineage (NCBI taxonomy): Eukaryota > Metazoa > Chordata > Amphibia > Caudata > Salamandridae > Triturus > Triturus cristatus. The sequence continues at coordinate 1,150,176,398 of NC_140593.1, read as the reverse complement.
AGCGACATTTCTCCTATCAACAAGCCTAACGCTATGAAGCATAGCGTCAGGAAGAGTAGCGATAACCCCTTGTGAGTCCCTATCAACTAGCTAACATGAGATTATCGCTGGGTTTCCAGCGATAATCTCACGTTAGCCAGTTAGCGCTAGAATTTTTATCGCTGATGAGATAAGCGTTGCTAATAGCACGCTATCTCAGCGATAAAAATCGGCGCTAGCCGGCGATAATTATCCGAGCGCTAAGTGCGCTCAGCGATAATTATCGGCGGTTGTTGTTGATATGCCCCCAAATTCTCTAGTACTCTGACACCGTGTTGAACTGGTAACAAGAAAAGCCCAATAACCAGGCTGAAGGGCCCGAACTATGGATACCAGTTTTTGCAAAATGTTTATGTACTTAGAGAAAAAAACCTTCAGCTGCTTTGCACAGACATATTGAAAACTAGAGCTGAATAAAGGCTGCCCCGTAACAGCTCTTAATACCAATTCATTTCAGTCACGCGCCCCAGCCAGATGGCGTGGCGAGTTTGCATCACCAGCAACTGGGTCACATTTACGCGTTAAGGTGATCAAAACAACACCCCTAATCCCTCATATAATGTCACAGTTGTTTATTGAGCTGCGGCTTGTGCTGAAAGTCTACCGTGCTGAAATTACAAATATTGCACCAGCTGTCGACGGAAACTTGGCATTTAATTGGGTGTTTTGCCGAGGAAGGCTGGGAAGGGTCCGCGTGCAGTCGGGGTTCTTCTGACTAATTCTCCGACCGACCGAAGGGTGCACAGCGCGGGAAGAGCTTCTTAGAAGATGGGGGGGGGGGGGGGGGGGGATCACAGACGCGGAGCACGTCGGCTGCAGAACACGGCTGGGTTACTGTGGAGACATATAGCCAGGACTACTGGAATTGTGCGGCACTGTCAAATTATGTGGCAGTGTTAACTGAATTATGCGGCAAAAAGGAAAATTATGTGACCCAATGTGACACATTTTGGGATAGTATTACTTCATTATTTTGTTATATTTTCACGTTAGCACTGTATTGGAAAGGTTTTACGTCACGAGTACCAGCTTAACATCCAAATACAGCAATATGCATCTGAGAGATGACCAACCTTCGCCTGGGACCTTGTGCTGTGTGGCAAAATGCGCCACTGCAGTTTTGATACATTTTGATCCATTTGATCTAGGAAATAAAAAATTGTTAAAATCTGTAGATTATGCAGCAGATGCTAGATTATGTGGCAAATGCAGAAAACCCACAACTATGCGGAAAAAGTCACAGCCACAGAATCGCATAATTCCAATGGCCCTACTTACGGCGCACACTGACGATGCCTGGATTTTCAGAGATTCAAACAAAACCAAACATTGATATTTTGGCACTCCCCTTCCCTAGCAATAAGAGCATGTTTGAGGCTATTTGTTGCAATATGATGCTGTCCTATAGAGATGCCGTAATGCAGCTGCCTATAGTGGACCTAAAATGTAGCACCAGCATAACATGCGGTAGGGAGCCATAGAGGGGCAGTGGGTGTGTCTGTGTTAGGTGTGTGTGCGCGCGCATGTGCATGCGTGTGTGAGCGCTTGTGATCACATGTGCGCATGGAATCATGTAAATGTAGGATGAGTGTACATCAGCATTTTTGTCTTGGACCGAAAAAATCTAGGACTTTCACTGTTCTGGTTCCAAGAAGGCCAGGCAAAAACTTGGACAGACTCCTCAGCAGTACCAGTGACTCACCCCACTAGTATTGTAGATCACCCTCATTTGAAACTGTGGGAGATTGGGCAAGCTGACCAAATTTGTTAAATCAGTAGGGAATTGAAAATGTAAGTGGATTAATTGATTAATGACAAATGTTGGCTGTCATGTTACACTGAATAGTTGGCTGGTCATGATCCGGAGGTACACTAAAGACCAGGAGTGTGTTCTCAAATCCCCATTTGCACCAGCCTTGTGTCTTCTGTAGATAAAAGTCAATCACATATATTAAATTATCTCATCGCAAACTCCAGGAACACTCATTGAGTGCCAGCTGCTGCTCGTGCACCAGAATCCTGATGGCTCCTAGCAGCCAGGTCATCAGAATCCAGAGGAACTGAGAGTGGAAGCAATGTCATTACACTCCATGAACATGTGGCTTTTTACTCAGAAGGCACATGTGGAGGCTGCCTGCAGGTTCTCTCTAGAAAATAAATGTTCCCATAAATGGGCTCCTTTGCCTTCTTCGAGCCAGCAGCATGGATGTATGTAGTGTGTATATGGACAAGGATCGGACTGATGAGCTTCTGGTTTTACTAGTTTATCCACCATTCACCACTGCCAGAAAGAAACTTTGAAACTGGATGCTTGCCACGTCTGCATGCGCTGCACTAACCATGGGCACTGAACAGGTACCTCAAATCATTTTTGGATACTAGGGCATACTTAAACCTCTTTCTACTACTCTTTGGAATGCACTACACTATTTCTCACCATATACCTGTATCAATATATCCTCTACCTCCACTCTCTTATTCATCCCAAACCACTACTACGACCCCCAAAATAACCCTTTCAAGACTCTTCCCTACTCTACCCCTCCTTGTATCATCTCATACCTCTTTTACTATACCGATCCCCCACAACAAGCCTTTGTGAACCCTTCCCTCTGACTCTTCCCCTCCACAACCCTTTTACTCATCCCAAGCCTCCTCCTACTGTTATGACCTCCAAAACAAACAAAACAAAAAGTCCAAATTCCACCCTCTCTTACCCCTCCACTATTCTTTTCAATCCAAATAACAGACTAACATGTCCACTCATATTTCACTATACTAATCCTTTATCGGTTCCAGAGTAGCGTGCTACTCTCCAAAAAAGCACTTCAACACCTCATCAGAGGTAGCAAGCGCTATATAAATGCAAACCTTTTCCCTCTTCTATCCCTCCGCTACCCTTCTCAATCCAAATAACTTACTAACATATCCACCACTCAAATTACTTTCATATTTCACTACACTAATTCAACACTAATCCTTTATGGGTTCCAGAGTACCGTGCTACTCGCCAAAAAGCACTTCAACCCCACCAGGGTAACAAGCACCATATAAATACAAACCTTTAACCCTCTTCTATCCCTCCACTATCCTTCTCAATCCAAATAACTGACTAATATCCACCACTCAAATTAGTTACATATTTTACTATAATAATTCACCACTAATCCTTTATGGGTTCCGGAGTAGCATGCTACTTGCCAAAAAAGCACTTTAACACCCCTTCAGGGGTAACAAGCGCTATATAAATGCAACCCTTTTTCCCTCTTCTATCCCTCCGCTATCCTTCTGAATCCAAATAACTGACTAACATATCCACCACTCAAATTACTTTCATATTTCAATATACTAATTCAACACTAATCCTTTATGGGTTCCGGAGTAGCGTGCTACATGCCGCAAAAGCGCTTTGACACCTCATCAGGGGTAGTAAGCGCTATATAAATGCAATTACAATGCAATACAATATAATACATTTGGCTGACAGGCGAACTGGTGAATGGTGGGGCTCGTTTGCACTTTCTATGTGTAAGTGAGTTTGTGTGTGTCTGTTCCACAAAATTGGAGTTTTGAGTTAAGTTTGTGATGGTCATCTCAGAGATTCAAGCCTGCTCCTATGCCCTGTCTGTCTCGCACCATAAACCTACTGTAGCAGGTGGGTGAGGTAAGTATCTAGCACATTACCTTTGTTTCTGTACTGGTTTCCTCTCTCTGGTATAATTCACCCATTTTCTTTGCTGTGGCAATCTCCTACATCAACGAGAAGACACAGGCTTTACTGTGAAGCCAATAAACAAAACACTTTGACCATTCAGAACTAGTCTGACTTTGAACTTCGGCTTAAAACCCTGGATTCTTTAGCCAGCAACAGGTCAAGTGACGGGCACACCAAGGGCTTTCTAAAGTCAAGGACTCAGAATAGACAATGTTCAGTCTTCATCACACAAAGAAATTCAAAGGAGAAGTCCCTTCTGATTCCTTGCCTTGGGAAAGCCCTCGGCGTACCAGCAACTTTGGGGCGAAACACGTCTCGGCTGCGTTTCCTTTCACATCAGGCTCTAAATCCTGATGCTCTCAATAAAAAAACTACCAAAGATACAGAGAACTCTTTGGGCATTTATTTCACAGAAAACAAACTTTTGAATGTGGCAGATCATTAGTTTGCACAGCCATCCTACCATTACAATTAGAATAAGGTCTGTATCCTCAGTCATTCATTGTCAGCCCCTGGACAGAAAGGTAAGTTGCACAGCAGAGTAGGAAAAGAGAACAACTGGACCAGTAGTGGAACCTGGGATAGGTTACCATTCTCCCTTCAGACTGGTCCTACTCCTGGTAGTGAATGTGAAATTACTTTGCCACTGCGCCTGAGGAAAGGAGACGGTACCTGCCTGTCAAGAAGTTGGATATACATGTTATGTTATGTTATTTAAATTTGTATCTCGGCGCAACACCTACCCAACAAGGGTTTACCGGCGCCCAACGGAGACAACAGCAGAGTATTAGATATAAGTGTACTAATTAAAAAGCCAGGTTTTTATGGATTTGCGGAATAATATGATATTTGTCTGAGTACGAAGAAAAAGCGGGAGAGAGTTCCACAGGACAGGGCCCAAATATGAAAAGGAACGGCCGCCCTGACGGGCAAGTCGAATCCTAGGCACCTGAAATTTAACCTGAGTGGCAGATCGAAGGGTGCGAGAAGGTAAGTAGGGGTGGACCAAATTTTGCACATACATTGGCGCCGTGCCATGTTTAATTCTGAACATATAGTTCAGAGCTTTAAACTTGATTTGATTCTCAATTCTCAGCCAATGAAGATCTCTCAAAAAAACAGAAGTAGATGTAGTTCTCGGAATCCGGCAGAGCAGTCTGGCCGCTGCAGTTTTGCACTCTCTGAAGCTTACGAATAACATCTTTATTAGCTCCCAAATAGAGGATGTTACCGTAGTCCAGTCTAGATGTAATGAGAGCTTGGACTACGGTTCTCTGAGTGGGGGTGGGAAGCATCCACACAATTTTTCTCAGCCACTTTAGAATGGTTGTTGACGCATAGATAGTAAGTCGTCAATAATAAAGCCGACATGCCAGTATTATTGACCCAATCTCCAGCAAGACCTGACGAAGACCCAGCTGACTTTAAGACCCTGCAGGATCCATGAGGTTGCTACAGCCCTGCTGCCCAAGAATAAGCAAACATGGCATCTGAGTCGAATAACTGCTCTATACCTTCAGAATCAATGCCTGGTGAGGCTGCATTGTTCCGAACCCATCCTGTGCCCATTGGATGCCTTACCCTTTCTTTATCAACCACAGCGGGATCAGCGGTGAAGTTGATCTTTTCACTTTCAATGGTTACCTTGGTTGTTGGAAGACTGTCCTGATCCTAGAACAGTTTGAACCATCTTCCTAGCCCTTGTTTCAAGTAATATTTTTTGTTGAAGCCTTCCCCTAAACTGATCAATTCCCAGTGGGGTCCAAAGTAGATGACCGTAGTCTTGTGTCTCAAACACAACTGGTAGATCTTGAGATATAGACCTGTCACATTACGGACACACTCTTGGGACATCACATTGGAAACCAGCCAACTATTGACATCTGTCCATCGGAAAGAATAGGGATCAGTTTGGTCTTTACCTGGTCCCAGGACTCTACTTGCCTGGACCATGGCCCACTAATCTGGTGACAGGAGTAAGGACACTACATCACAAGGGCCAGCCTGATGCACATACAACTTTGTAGAAAGACAGGCACTGTGTGGGTGGGATCATTGTTGTTTGTTAAATATGGTCTCTTTCTTATTACAGGATAAAACAATGCATGGGCATTGACGTTTCTAAATATTGGTTAGTGTGTTATGCTGCACACTTCTAATCCCATCCCTCGTCTTCTGGAATAATGCTTGACTTCGCACCATGGCCATCCTGACAATTTTAAGTGGCCAAGGGAAGTAATGTGGTTATTCAGTTGCAGTGCACCAGTATTGTAAACAGGTGTCATCAGTGGTAAATGACAGGACCCACACAGTACAGCACTGACGGCCCCAGTGCCCTATAAAAAGTCGAATAATTGTTGGGATGCTTTTCATTTTACAATAGCAGAAGATACCAAGTCTTGTCCAATCAACTGGGGCTGGTGAATGTCCTTAGGTGGATGAGTGTGGAACGCCTCTCTCTCTCTCTCTCTCTCTCTCTCTCTCTCTCTCTCTCTCTCTCTCTCTCTCTCTCTCTCTCTCTCTCTCTCTCTCTCTCTCTCTCTCTCTCTCTCTCTCTCTCTCTCTGTTGAGGAAGGATGGCAAACCTTAGAAAAAATCTTTAGGAACAAATGTGAGTGGGCTATATTCATTGTTACTTCACAAAGTACATTTCTGCCATATTCCTTTAGTCAGCAGCACTGACGCCATCTTCGCAGGAGCTCTTTACACAGATCGCATGATTAGAAACCCTGTGAACAATCCCATTGGTGTCTGTCTGGACAGCATAGTTCACGTTGTTTTGATATACCCACCCAGTTAGACATGACAGCCTTAGGGTGGTCTAACCGTATACCTTTTGCCTTACTCCTCCCTTTTTCGCGGACCTCGTTTCTGTTGGCCTTGAGACTTTGTGCAGTTTATCACCGCTGCTCAGTGCTAAAGTGTGTTGCTCACTCCCTAAAACATGGTAACAATGGCTTCCACGAAGTATCACACTTAATTTACCTTAACGTTCCTAGTAGAGTGGTACTGCATGTACCCAGGGTCTATAAATTCAGCGCTACTAGTGGGTCTGCGGCACTGATTGTGTCACCCACTTAAGTAGCCATTTCAGACATGCCTAATGCCTGCCATTGTAGCCTGTGTGGGTAGTTTTAAACTGTCATTTCAACCTGGCAAAATAAACCTTTTGCTACGCCTAAACCTTCCTTTTTAATACATATACATCACCCCTAAGATTGGCCCTAAACAGATCATGAGGCAGAGTGCAGTGTATTTAAAAAGATGGACATGTACTTTAAACTTTTACATGTCCTGGCACTGAAAAACGATTACATTTATTTTTACAACTTCAAGCCCTACCTCTCCCATTGGGATAACATTGGGTTACCTAATTACACTTGATACTTGCAGTGCCCCCCACTCCTTCTCCCTGCTGCAGCTGCTGTTCAGGAAGCCCTGCCCTACTAAAACTCAGAGCGGCTGGAAGCCTGCAGGATGAAAAAAAAAATGATAATAACATTGTTTTGTTACCATTTTATTTTTCATGATTGACTTTGCTGCGCTCACAGCGGTGGGGTGACACTCCTCCGCCCTAATGGGGAAGCCGCCACCGAGACTTAACCTCTGGGTGCCGCTCAGTTTCACACCATGCAGAATTTTGAATCAGGCGGGATATCGACCAATAACCTCCCCTTCTGATATACTGGCTCCGGGGGCACCACTTGTATTCCCAATGGAGCTGGTAACTCCGGTGACTGGCCCTATCACCGTTACCAGGGGCACCCTTACTCAGGCCCACAGTCATCGGTGCGTGGTTATGTTTTTGGTTCTTGAGCCAGCAGTCCTGATTTCTTACGCCTACCTCGTAAAATAACTTTAGTCGTCTGTGCATCAGCCCCATTGGCTATAAAATTGGGGCTCCTTCAGAAACTAGCTGTCTGTGCCAAATATAATCTAGTGGAAAATAAACTTCCGGTTCCCACCAATGGATGATGCGAGTAAGGTAGATGAGTGAGAAAAATATGGGTAAGGCAGCATGCATCTTGCAGCATGTCAGGAGTGGTGCCTCCCAGTGGTTACAACACTGAATTGTGCCAGTTAAAGACTCCTGTAAAATTGTACAAACAAGATGCAGAATCACAGCACTTTTAAAATAATAGGCAATTCCCTACACCTCCTATCTGGAGTCATGACCAACTCAAAAAACACGAGGCAAGCTGGAAATATCCCAGTTTTACAATTTTCATTGAGGGGTTACACACTCTACATTTCTCTACAAATTCAGTTGATGCCGCTGACAAACATAACATATCTTTTTATGCGCCCAAACACACACTCATTTATCTATGCATGGATTCATGCATTTAATCACAACAGATATTCATACCTGCACTTCTCTGATATGGAAGGATTAGTACTGGCACTTCTCAACACTGGCCTAATGGTTTTAAGGGGAGAATACTGGCACTTCTCAGCAGCAAAGCAGCAAACAGGTACGCTGGGAGAAGGAGTATATGTACTTCAACATTTCCCTTTCAAGCACTGATCACACATTTATTCATGTAGCATTCACGTATACATCCCTCCACATTTTGACTTATTCTTGCATACACCCACTAACCAATCCAAAAGACTCCACACATAAAACCACCAATCAAGGAGCGATTTCATTTAGACAAACACAGACCTTTTGCCTTTGCAGTGCTTGTTTGTAAGTGTGGTTATGCAGTTTGAAACGAGTGTGTGTTATCCCATATTTAACTGGTGGATTGTCACTGGCAGCAATACTGCAGCATGCCATGACAGAGACAAACTGAGCTGTCTGGAGTACTCCATGGGCAGCTGCCCCCTGTGATTGCATTTGGAACAGTCCAGGTGCAGCATTGGCAGTGATGACGACATGGCTTCCGCTTCTCAATTACCAGTAGGACCAGTAAATTGGGGCCAGGGCCCAAATGGTCAGTTGTCAGCAGCAGCAGGCAGCTAGAGCTTCCAACAGTGAGGGCAGAGGAGGCAGCCAGAGGCGACAGATAACCAGCTGGAGAAGGCATGCTATTCTAGCAGCAGATGGCAGACATGCTAACGTTTTAGAAGAGAAAAGTGTGAGATTTTTAGAAAAATAATAAGGAGTTTGTTTTTCTCCCGTTGACTTCTATTGAGGCCTTGGTCTGTTGTCATGTATGGGACTTAGTGTGCGGCTGCTGGATCGGATATCAGAAACGCAAATACATGCGTGTTTTCCCCCTTTCCTGTCAGGATCACAGAGAAAGCACAGGCAGAGAGTCCATGACAAAAATGTTGTGCATTGGCATGCAGGCACAGATTACTGGTAGTGAATACCATAAGTTGTTATGTTGGTGGCTAAATGCACTGTATACCTAGATAGGAGGGGTGCCCCTGATGTGAATCCTCCAACCACGGATGGAATGGTTTGTGCTGGTGAGGGAAGGGACGCAATCCAGTGTTTGGGTCGTTTGTCATACCACACATGCAGGTACCCGTGAGGCCTGCTGACCTCAAACTCAACAACGGGCGATGATTGGTCATCGAGTCGGTGCCCCACTCGTCCTCATACATGGTCTGCTGGTCGTGTGGCTGCCTTTCCTGCATTGTGGCGGCTCCCAGCTTCCCCGACATCTTGCTTGACGGCGGTCCTCCTCCTGTGGGCCTGCATCTCCCAGCGATTGTCTCCAGCGGTCCTCTGTGGCTGCAGCGCCTGCCAATGCTTCCAACAGCGGGGAAGCTGCGCCTTCCAGCGACTGTCTTAGGCGGGAGACATCCATTACAATGCAGCCATTACAACAACCTACATTTACAACGCAACTGTTACAACGCAACTGCCTTTACATCGCATGCCATTACAATGCATGCCATTACAATGCATGCCATTACAATGCATGTCACTACAAAGCATGCCATTTCAACGCGTACCATTACAACGCATGTCATTACAATGCATTATAAGGTAAGTAATAGAATTTTTTTTTAGTATTAGGGTGGGTATGGGTTTTGGGGTATATGGGAATAATAATTTTACACCTACACTATCAAACACTCAGTAATTTTTACCCCTACTCTATCCAATACTTACCCTACTGTCGCACTCACTGGAGTGGGAATAGTAATTTTTACCCCTACACTACCAAACACTTACCCTACTGTTGCCCTAAAAGTATTATGCGTTGTAATGGTATGCGTTGTAATGATATGCTTTGTAATGGTAGTTTTTAACAATGCGTTGTAATGGCATGCATTGTAAAATCATGGAATGTAATGGTAATTTTGATGTAAAGACTGCATTGTAAAAGCATGCGTTGTAATTGCATGCGTTGTAACGTTATATATTCATCTTAGGTGGCCCTCCATGGCTGTGGCACCTATCAACCCTTCAGACAGGAAGGAAGCGGCCTCATATGACCGCAGCGGCACCACGCTCCCAGCTCCTCTTCAGAAACCCTCCCGCTGATGTCACTGATCCTCCCAGGGAGGCGTCCTCCAGCCCGAGGTCACGTCTGCTGCCTGAGGAGGTAAGCCGCTCGCTGATAAAGGCCTGAACTTCTGTTTTTCCGACAAGGGGGCCAATTTCTTCTGCAGGCCCTCCCTATTTTCCACGTGGGAGGTCCCATTAATATGCTGCTTCTGCCTGACACCATGATGTAAGCACCCAGCTGCCCTGGAATTGCCTCCGACTCCTGCTATATTGCCTATACCACTGGGACAGTTTTTTTTCCAGTTCTCTTCTACATTCTGGCTGAACTTTTGAAGGTTGGTAGCGTGCACTGGAGTCCCCAGTTCTAATCACCAGATTTCTTTCATCAGTAGACAAGCAGCTACACAGTTCAAGAAAGACACTTACCCTGTTGGACTTGGCCCTTTTTGGCTAAAGTTCCTTAAACTTTTTGCCTTCCTCCTAGACCTTTTTCTGACAATGTGTTGCCGACTTAGATGCTTTGGGCACTTTGCCACTGCTGATCAGTGTCAAAGTGCAAGTGCTCCCTGTATAAAGTGTTATGGTAATTGGTTGTCCATAATTGGTATGTTTGTCTTACTAGTAAAGTCCCTAGTAGAGTGCACTATGTGTGCCAGGGCTGGTAATGCAAATGCTACTAGTGGGCCTGCAGCACTAATTGTGACACCCACACAAGTAGCCGTAAAAAGAGATCTCAGGCCTGCCACTGCAGTGCCTGCGCACAGTTTGTTGCCCTGACAAGTGCACCCACTTGCCAGGCCTTACCCTTTCCTTTTTATGCACATCAGACACCCCTATAGTAGGCCCAAGGTAGCCCCCTGGGCACAGTGCAGTGTATGTGAAAGGTAGGACATGTACTGAGGTGTGTACCATGTCCTGACAGTGAAATGCTGCCAAATTCGTTTTCACTGTTTCAAGGCCATCTTGCGCATAGGACAGAATGGGGAATGCTGTTTCACATGTTTACAGCATATTTTCCCATAGGCATAAGATGGAGAGATGGATTTTAGTGTGCCTAAACTCAAAATTTAATAACACATCTTTTTGTGAAGATGGTTTTTGAATTGTGTGTTTAGAAACCCCGCTTTTAGAAGTGTCTGGTTTCTTGTCCTAACCATCCTGCATGCCTCTGCCCGGTTGTGTATTGACTGTCTGCGTTTGGATGTGACAGGGTCTGAGAAGTGTCCTGACACCAGGGAGGAGTAGGTGAGACAGCAACAGGCTGGCCTGCATTTGGTGTGGTCGGAGGAGTAGCCCCTTTGATGCGAAGAGGCCTGTGCTGCTGCCACAAAAAAATGGCTCCACCTCCTGCTGAGTGTCTGAGGCAAAGACCCTGACTATCAAAGAAAGAAGGCGTGCATTGGCAGGAAGATACCCAGGTCTGGTTTGGAGTGGGCACAGAGCCCCCTGAACACAAAGACTTCAAAGGCATTTAGGGGTATAAATGTGAGAGCTGCAACCCCTGAACTGAAGACTGAACTCAAGCCTGAAAAAGGATTGAAACTACTTCGTGATCAAGAGGAACCTCTGTCAAAGAAGCACAGCTGAAGAGACTGAAGAGAAGGACTGCCCTTGCTGTGTGTTCTGGGGCTGGCCTGCAGTCTGATGATTTGACTAATGAGAGGACAAGGGACTTTGCTGTGTGCTATGTCCCCCTGCTAGAAAGGACTTTGCTGTGTGCTGTGTCCTGAAGTCACTTGTCTCCAAGGGCCCGAGAGGAGCTGGCTCCCTGTTGTGGAAACTCAGGAACATAAAAGTTTCCAAGTGTGTCTCATCAATGCTGTGTGCGTGTGCTTTTTGCAGCCTGAGACCTTTGTGAGAATTGCCCCGTGTGGCCCGGAGCAGTCTTGCGCTCTGCTTCGATCGACAGCGTGACCAGAAGTGCTGTGATCGTTATCGCCATCGGCCCGGACCGTTGTCCCAAGGGGGAGCCGTGAGAAATCACCGCCACCGGCCTGAGCCTGCCTTTGCCAAGGAGAGACATGTGAACCTTCACCATTGGGGGTCCGAGGTCCTTTGCCCAAGATCAACGGAGTCGCGCTGAGAGCTGATAAGCTGCAAGGGTGTCGCCTGGTAGACCGACTCTCACTGCGAGGAGCAGCCGCTGCCAACCCGAAGCCACACAGCATGACGCCCAAGCCGCAAGGAGAGGAGAGGAGAGAGAGACTGCACCCCCCCAGGTAACGCTCAGCGAGTGTGCGTGTGTTGCTGCCTGGGGTGACGTGCGTGCTACGAGAGACCGCTCTCGGCCTATCCCATCTTTGCAGCGCGAGCCTCCACTCAAGTCAGTATCGTGGCCCGTACTCACCGAGGAGTGGCAGTACCGGGGTCGGATTGTGGAGCTGCACTTTGTTTCCTTCATAACAGTATTGGGGGCATATTTTGGCAGTCGCAGACCGCGAGTCAGCCAAGAGTGGCATAGAGACCTTCACTAGCACCGCGATCGGTGCCGAACAGCATTTTTACTTGCTTTTACGATCTACATTAGTACTTGCATTACGAACTGCATTATTACTTGCTTTTACAATCTACATTAGTACTTGCACTACGAACTGCATTATTACTTGCTTTTACAATCCGCATTAGTACTTGCATTACGAACTGCATTATTACTTGCTTTTACGATCCGCATTAGTACTTGTATTATGAACTGCATTATTACTTGCTTTACGAACCGCAATAGTACTTGCATTATTACATTTCTACATTGCGAACTGCATTACGAACTGCATAGCATTGCATTAGAACTGCATTAGATCATCGTGAACTGCTCATTAATACCACAAGAACCTACAAGTGATTGTTGGCCTAATAACCGGCCCAGTGAAATATTATGAATACGCATATGCTGGATATTTTAATGTGTGGTGTCCATTTGTGGTGTTATCACTGTTTTACTGGGAGTGTGTTTGTAAATACTTTACACATTGCCTGGGAGATAAGCCTAGCTGCTCATGCCAAGCTACCGGAGGGTGAGCAGGGGTTATCTAAGAGGGTGTCCCTCCTTTCCCTGACTAGAAGCAAGGGTCCCTATTTGGGCTAAGGTACCTACCTCAGCCAACTAGAGACCCCCAATTCTAACATACCCCTTAATACGATAGCGGTAACTAGTACCCATCATGACTGCCGTACCTCCTATTGGTGCATTATAAGCTGACACCACCTGGTGTACTTCAATCCTACCCGGGAATCTGAACTGTCGGTAGATGTAAGTCGGCCTTGGAGGCGTGCTATTTCAAAGGCAGAGTAATGGGGGCTGGGCTCCAGTGGCATATGCTAGCCATGTGCTGACAGACATGGAACAACATTATTCCCACATCAAAAAGGAAGCTATTGCGTTGCACTGGGGCTGTCGCCACTTTCTTCTCCATCTCTATTGCCAACCTTTTGTAGTTTTCACAGATCACAAGCCTTTGATTCTGATATTCATGGGGCTGTCCTCAAAAACTCCGCCGAGAATTGAGAACTGGATCGTACAATTACAAGAATACCAGTTCACTGTGGTCTATTTCAGGGGACCCAAAATCCTGCCGATTTGCTATCGAGCCATGCAAGGCTGGCTATGGATGAAGAGGAATCATTTGCCAATGAAGTGGAGGAGTATGTCAGGCTGATAGTGGAATGGTCTAGACCGCTACCCATTTCTCTTGAGGAGATTGTTAATTCCACGGCTGATGATGAGTCTATTCAGTTGGCCATCTCAGCGGTGACCTCGGGAAAATGGTGTATCTTGAACTGCAAAACACCCTGTAGAACTGAGGAAACAAGGGTGGTACTAGACTCTCTATACAATGTACCTTCAGATCTGGCCGAGGCTCCCGAAGGCTGTCTCATGAGAGGTTCCTGTTTGGTGATCCCCGGGGCACTACAACAGCGAGTGGTGCATCTTGCGCATTTGTCCCATCAAGGAATTGTCAAGACGAAGTTTCGACTGAGATGTTAGATCTGGTTTCCGAATCTAGACAAGCTCGTTAAACAGACAGTTCACCAGTGCCCTTTTGCTGAGCGGCCGGACCAGCGGCGTTGCCAGCCCAAATCATCACTGAGGATATTCCACCATTTCTTTGGCAAAGAGCAAGTGCCGATTTTGGAAGTCTCCCCAATGGGAGACACATGCTGGTCGTCATAGATGAATTTTCAAAGTATCCGGAAGTTGAAGTCCCCAAGTGGACAGGCCTTCCAACATTCAGAAGCAAGTGGCTGAAAAGTTGAAACAGCATTGGGTATGAAATGATCATATGTCTCGAGTCTGCGGGGCCAAGTACAGGCCCATCACGGTTGGGGACTTGGTGATGGTTAAGAACAGGCTTCAGCGAAGTAAACTCATGCATCCTTTTGAAGTTGATCCCTGGCAAGTACATTCAGTGAAAGGGTTAATAATCACAGCTCAGAAGGCGGGAGAAACCATTACAAGGAATGTGTCCTGTTTCAATCACTATCAAGTTCCTGTGAACCAGCCTCTGAAAGATCTCTCTACAACATCGCGGAGTGAAGAGGGGAATGATGACAGGTTCCTTGTTGACTTTCTTCTGACTAGGCATTCCAAGTCCACAATTTCCACTTCAAGTGTGGCTGGGTCTCCAGAGACTGATATTTGTCCATCGGTGGAATCAAGTCCTGATGTACAGTCTCATTCCTGTCCACGTCCACCACTGACCTGACGAGATGAAGCAGGCAATGACGGCCTTCATCAAGGAAGGGGGAGGTACTATCCCGACCATGTATTGTGTGAGATCTTCTCATTTAAAGGAGTTTGTGTTGACTTGAAGTATGGTAGAATATGATGTATTCTCTCTCTCTCTCTCTCTCTCTCTCTCTCCCTCCCTCTTTCTCTTTCTTTCTCTTTCTGTGACTTCTTTCTTATCGAAGGTGTTACAGTCATGATCTCCAGTAAATATTTATTGCTGTTGTGTTTTGGTTGAAATAAAGGAGGAATGTTATGTTGGTGGGTAAATCCACTGTATGCCTAGATAGGAAAGGTGTCTCTGATGTGAACCCTCTAACCACAAATGGAATGGTTTGTGTCAGCGGGGGAAGGGACAAGGTAATAAATGTGCCCAAGGGACGCCCCTTTGGGCTCAATATGCAATCCAGTATCTGGGTCGTTTGTCTCACAACACACACATCCACCCGTGAGGCCTGCTGATCCCAAACTCAACACAAGTCTCACTAGACCAGCCCCAGCTGAAGCCTGCTGGGTAATCTGGAGGCAGGAGACTAGCCTTTAATTTCGGTATTCTCCCGTCTGAATCGGGAGACTTGGTATGTATGAGATGGGCCTATATTGAAGACTTGGGGTCCTCTTATCACATTCTGCAGGGGGCCCCATCATTTTACGCTACCCCACCAGACACATCCTCAGTTCCAGCCGCACTCTGCTGTACGACCTCTCATGAACTTTTCTTATTTCAAAATATTGTGCATTCCACGCATGTGGGTGCAAGTGATACTGGCCACATAAATACAAGTACATCAGGTGCTCAATATGAAAAAAGTGGGCATAAACAAAAGACTGGCATTGCATTAGCAGCGGAATTGGACACAAAACTGTTGTTTATCTTGGAATGCTTAGACGATAACGTGTAACATGTAAACATACACTTAAACGAAGATTGCAGTAACTGTGATCAAGATACCTTCTGCTGTAAAATAAACTATCATGGCTGTAAAAATCATAATAGTGCATCAACTGGTGCATGTTAAAATGAAAAAAACAAATGGAAAAACAAACAGAAAACAGATGTGTAAGTAAACACACAAACAACCAAATGCGCTCACACTAGTCTGTAAAATGAAATATGTCTCAGAATACTGCCGCAAGCGCTACCTACTGAAAACTGTTAAAATAGGTCCATAAGCCAAAATTTAGGTGAGTAAGCTTAGCTAACTATTTGACATACCATGACATAACACAAGCATTTTATTTGCAAAAACAAACACCCTGTCAGAGATTACTAACACTAGCCATAGAGATACTAACATGCTAAGAAGGTATCAAGAGTAACATTTTTTACGTAACCTAATAACAATAAAAATTCCTATTGCAATGACACCCAAGATTAATACTGTCCCGTTGTAGTGTCACAAAGGAAACTGCATGTGCTCGATCAGCGCATGCGTATATGTAGATAGAGAAGGGTGGACTCCTGGTGATTACACAATGTAAAGAGTACAAACACTAGGAGGTGAACCAGGCCCATGGGCAGACGGAAAGGCTAGGAAAGAAATCCTGGCTCAAAATCTGTTGTCAGCAAAATGTGCTGAACTGGCGTAGCATATTACTACTGGTAGGACAAATAATAGCATAGTGACAATCTAAAACAAAATATCTCCCAAGTGGGTAAAGTGTTAGCTGCAACTACCCAAGTAGGTGTGTGTAAAACTCAAGATCTCATTCAAAGCCAGAGAGCCTTCTCCCTATTAACCTGCCAGCCAAAGTATAGTGCTAACTCCTCACTGTAAATAAAACAAAAAAAATTTGTCACCTATAGCAGAGGACGGGACAGTCTCTGCTATATGTGATACCTTTTTAGGTCTCGCCTACACAGCACATGCGTTGCTCTGTGAGGCATGCGTATCTAGACTAGGAGCTGGAAGCACCTCCCATCTTTTCCATTCATTCCTGTTCATGCCCTTCAAAAATGTCTACTTTGTTCGGCCAGTATGCTTATTTAGTCCCTCCTTTTGGAGTTTCAGACCCTCACAGCAGACTGCCCCTGTTACATGTAGTCTTATTTTTTTTTTTTAAAGGTGCTTTTGTGTGCACTATTTTTTTATCTTTTCCTCACCTCGTGTATCAGCATAGCGCCCCCTTCACAGATGCCACGCTTAATATTTCAGACACATGTGCATTTTACAACTGTGAGTTTCTGGCAAGTGCTATCACACCAGGCTCACAGCTTCAAGACCTTTCTGTGGGAGACTGTTGCGTTTCTCCAGTGCGTTTGTGGTGCTGCACCGCCTCTCTACACCAGCGCTACCATCACCGCCCAAGAGGATGCCTGAAAGTGCAAGTATTTTGCATTTATTAAAAAATATACTTTCAAATGTATTGGCTTTTTTGTTACGAAAAATGCAATTAATTTGCATTTTACAGCCGTGAGTTTTGGGCAAGCGCTATCACAAGAGTCTCGCCGCCTCAAGAGCCTTGTGTGGGAGACTGTTGCATCCCTCCCTCCAGCACGTGTGTAGTGCTGCACTGCCTCTCTGCACCTGCACTACCATCACCCCCACTGTGAGGATGTCTGGGTGCGCATGTATTTTGCATTTATTCAAAAATATTCTTTCAAATGTATTGCCTTTTTTTCATTGTGAAAAATGAAATTGTCTGATGTTTTGCCATTGTAAATTGACCCACGCCACACATCTAAATATGGCTGCCACGTTCAATTTCCCACAAGTCTGCAGAAGAAAATGCTTGAGTCGTTCTTGAGGAGACAGTCTATTAGTTTCTATGGTTAAACTTTAATGAACCTTCGTGATTTCACTGAGTTATCTTTTGTGTGATTGGAAAGGACAGTTCAGCTTCAAGAGCTAGCTAACAGCGAGCCAAAGGCCAGTGGCGACACTAGGGTTGGTGTCACCCGGTGCGGGTAACTCATGGTGTCACCCCCTCACGACTTACCGCATGGACCTCCTCCGCCCCGAGTCCGCCATTGGACACAGTTGGCAAATAACGGGACCATACAGAATCCTTAGTAACGTTTGTAAATGTAGGTCCTATATTTACAAAATGTGCCTATTAACAACAGTGTGATAATGGTTCATTAATCAGGTTGTCCAGTGGGCTACCTGCTAGTCAACAGTTTATTGGAATTTATAATATCATAGGTATGGTACTTTTTACTGGTGTGGTGTTCCCACTATCCAGCAACACGATATATCAGTGGTCGAAGTGGGGGAAAAAATGTAGGGGAACTGTGGGCGGAGAATCAGAGGGCAGGAATAACCCAAGGATTGGATCAGTGGGCAGAGCCAGAGGCGTGGCCACAATGCGCAAAAATCCCAATTTTTTGTATTTGTTCGGTTTCACTGCCCAGTTTTATCAACCAATAGATACACATGATTATTTAGGGTTATAATGAGTTATTGACAGTAAAATGTGTTCACAAAGGGGGATATGCTTCTAATAAATGTGGAAGCACAAGCCATTTGTCTCCGAGCCATGGAGTTTCTGTCATCAGCACTTCTCCCTTTTCCAAAACAGCAGTTCAAACATGAATGGCTAAAAATCCTAGTGTGCAAATGTTTTCTAAATAATAATGGCTCTGCCATATTTGCCTCATAATGCAAGATCTGCAGCATGTTCTGACCATTTAAACGAATAAATTGTTTGTAGCTCAAACGTATCAAAAGTTAATAAAAAATGTGACTTGTGTTGCTGCAGAGTAGATGACAGTTAATAGCTCACTGTTCTATGTTAGGATTTTAACTTATTAACTGCAAGTAACAAAAGGATCTCTCTGACAAAAGCAGTAGCCCACTGGCCTATTTACATTATGTGCACTTTGTGATCTGCATGGTACATGTTCTTTGCAGCAGGTACATTAACCCTCTGAGCTACCTTTCCATGAGTCAAATCTTCCATTAGAAAAAATTCCGATATCTCTTTAGGAAGAACATTAATCACCAGAGGCATCATGACATTTTTATTGTTACTGAAAATTACTGGAGACCAGGAAGGAGGCAGCAAGCGCTTTTAAAACCATAATATACTTGCAAAAATGATGCCTTCACCTAAAGTGAGCACCTGGTGCGGTCACACCGGTTGCACCGCCCTAGAGCTGGCCCTTCTCAAGGGTCCTGTGATCTCAGTGACAGGGTCCCTGTTCTAGGGTGTACTGCTTCATAGGCCTGCCCGCAAGACTGGAGGTGAACTTCAGTATGAATAGTTGTGGACAAGCCTTGAAGGTTAACCTACACTTGTCATGCTAGAGTCCACCTGCTGGTGCTACGACACCGGGGCTTCTAATGTCTTGCGAAGCCTTCTAAGGTCTAGCATGAGATAGTGCTCTCTCAGGAGAGTGGTCTGGCGGACTGGTTATTAAGGCTGAACCTGGTTCCCCAGTTCCAAATTCAGCAGCTCTGGACATAGTGCCACATCCTCTCCCCCACTGAACACCATACTGCCCCACTGAGAAAAACTCAGACTGCCTTCAACTACAACCCAATTGTTGCCAGCTATAAACACCTGGATGCGGCTCAATTTAAATTACGCACTGGGCAAGAGCAATATGTGGCCTACAAAAAAAGTGACAGCATCCTGGAAAAAGCAAACAATCATAGGGAATGCAAAATGTTGCAAACCATGTGAAATGTAAGCAGGAACAATATGGTTACCTTAACGCTTTTACACTCACTGTTCAGAAATCAGTGAGTGCTTTTGCCTGAAAAGTTAAGGACATGACAACAGGGCACTGAATGGACCCATTTCAATGGCCATTGCTTATATCCTTACAAAACGTAAGCAGTATGGTAAAAAAAGACAACATCCCTAGATACAGAGCAGCAGTACAAATTTTGTTTTTCAATCCTCACATTGCAGTACCTCCAGGATTGGTGCACTAGTTCCAAGCCCAGGGAAAACAAAGCCAAGACAACAAAAATAGCGCTTCACTGGCAAACTCTGTAAAAGTGGCGCTAATGTGTTTGGGTGTGAATAAAATCAATCTGGACAGTTTGCTACCACTCTGTCTTACTTCATTTAGTTATTTATTTTTCATATTTTTAAACTTTTACCGATGCTGCATTTTGGAACTAAATGTCAGAAAAATACGACATTGATTTCCAGCAAAAGTGATTTTCTTTTTTGGATCCATTTAACAGGGAAGCAAATAAAAGAAAAGAGAGGAGACAGTGCGCACTGCGCACAGGCACCTCCTCCTCCTAAAAGGTTAGGTTGCACTGCGCACACCGGCCCTGTTGGTGTCACCCCATGTGAGTGTGTCACCCGGTGCGGTCCGCACCCCCCCGCACCTCCATAGTGACGCCGAGTCAAAGGTTACCTTTATGAACAGGCAGCTGCGCAGAGTGCGCTGGCGAGACTGTACAAGGAACAGATCTCTCGACACGGATCTTGGCATGATGTACACACATGGATCATCGCAGTTCCTTGAAGAAGTAAATGGTGGCCAAAGTTTGAGACGCACAGATTCAGCTTGAATGCCAGTCCATCAGTGTCTGCCATTTGTTATGCCACCTAGTGGTGGGAAAGTGGGAGATTTCATGGGAAGGCCCGAGCTAGAGCTAAGCCAGGATCCGACTTGGTTATAAGAGTCAAAACAGGGGCCGAGCCAGCACAAATCATTAGGGGACTTCTCTCTCCCTTTCTTTCCTTCTTTACCTCACTTTTGGCTATCTCCTTCATCTTTTTCTTTCTTCTTCCTGTTTCTTACTCTGTCTATTTTTCCCTCTGCCTGTCTTTCTCTTCTATCTCCACTTTCTGTCTTTGTAATCTCACTTTCTCTATCCTCCATCTCTACCTTTATATCTCTTTTCTCTTCTGTGCTCTCCCTCCCTCAAAGGAGGGCTTGCTAGCACCAAGGCCTTTTTAGGTCTCGCCTGACCAAGCGCATGCGCTGGTCTGGCGAGACTTATTGAGAGGGCTCCAAAAAAGTGCTACCAGGCCAGCCTAGAGCTACAGTGCATGTGCGCGGGCGCGCGCGCCGCGTTTTACCGCAATTACTTTCACTTTCGGCCGCACGGCCGCTTTGATGTTTGATCGTGATCGGATCGCGATCACTTTCACTTTCGCTGTCAAACGGCCGCTTTGTATAGCCAATAGGTCTCGCTTTTGGGACCTTATAAGTATTTAGTTATGCAACTGTTGCATGGCTAAACACTTATAAGGTCCCAAAGGCGAGACCTATTGGCTATGCCAATGCTTGTTGCATTTATATTGTGGAAATGCAATTACACGGTGGTGCTGGGGAGCCCCATCTATGCTGCATCCTGGTGAACTTGCACAATGATTTGATAGCGTCTAAAAAGTAAACTAAGCAAAATGTATTAATTTCATAATGTCACATGTTATACAAAGTAGTACCGTGAAATACTCAGCTTGTCCCGTGTTTGTGCCTAGTTTCACTTGTCACTGGAATGTAATGCAAAGCCAGGCCACACTGGTTTATTGATCTGACTTTGCATGAAAACGTATAGGTGTTTGCACTTTTGTTGCTATTTTCACATCAACTTTTGGGCAGACCGCTTTCGCAGTGCCCATGCAAGCACATGGTAAAACTGAGCTTCGGCTGGGTCTGTTATCACAGACCCTGATGCAACCCTGGGAGAGCCACTACCACCCCTGAGTGTTCTGTGTTTATATGTGATAACATAGTGGGTATTCTAAAGCGTTTACACTTGTTGTGTCTTCATTGTAGCCTCCAGGCTGGTTTGTTTCCTGCTTATGAAACTAGTTTTTCTTTTGAAATCTAGTGGTCACACTGCACATTCCAGTCATACAATTCATCTGAATAGACGATTTCCAGGATTTAGCAATATTATTCAAGGTTTGTTCTAAGGTTAATACATGATGCACTGAAGTGCAGACTATGGTTATTCTGGGCGAATGGATGGAGGCTATTCGTTTGTAGGTGAGAACCCAGAGCGGTGGTCGCCAGGGACGGCACGCTTGCCATCCTACTCTATCTACAGTTCATGCACCACTTCGCTGACAAACGACATTTCCCTCTCAATCTTACATTCTATGGGGCAGATTTACAATAACTGGCACATCCCTGCATATCAGCAGGGATGCGCCAGTTATTGTGCGTCACGGCTCCACCACCATGGATGCACCGCATTAACAATGCGGCGCACCATGGGGCAAAAACGGACAGATGCGTGACGCATCTGTGCCGTAAAGGCAGGGCATTGCTGGAGTTGCGTCGCAAGCACGATGCAGCTCCAGCAATGCTCTGGGTGGGCCCTATCTGTACAATGCTGCATCAATCCTTACGCCTGCTTCAAGCAGGCGCAGGGTTTTGATGCAGCATGGGCTCAAAAGTGACTGAGTGAGATCTTGTAGATTTCACTCAGCCACTTTTGGGAGGCGTTCCTGCGACGGAACGCCCCCCCCCCCCTGCGCAGCAACGCCTACTTCTGGCGCAGGGCTTTACAACGTGACGCATCTCCCAGATGCGTCATGTTGTAAATACCCCGCAGCATGGCGCTGGTTTTGTGCCGCCGCTGTGTCACAAAAGTGACGCAACGGCGGCGTAAAAGAGGCACAAGGGACTTGTAAATCTGCCCCTATCTATTTTATACAGCTCTCACCCTTATCTATTCACCATACTGCATAATTCCTTTACATAAATACACTGCACATACATACATACATTCCACAACTAAGGATTCCAACTCAAACCACATAATTTCACTGCAAACATACATCCACTCCACTACAAACAAAAAAAACAAAGGTAAAAAAAATATCATTTTCAATGCCATTAGCTCCAACTTTCACAAATGTGAGACTGAGTACATTGCAAATGTTATATTTTTTTTATTTTACAGAGTTTTATACAGTGCACACTTGACCTGAATCGGGTATCGGAGTGCTTTACATAGCACCAGTTGCATTACATGAGGACACATTCATTTTTGTTAGGCACGGGGAGATTAAGTGATTTGCCAGAGAATCACAGGATGTTCAGCGTCATTGCCGAGACTCAAACCCAGTTCCCCAGATTCGAGGTCGACCGCCCTAGCCGTTAGGCCAACTCCTCTCCTCTCTCTCCTCTCCCCAAATGCCTGTTCCATATATGTGATACCTTTTTTTCTGTTTTATAAAGAGGGAGGAGAGAAAGATACTCTCACCTTGGCACACTAGGTTTCAAGAGGCGGCCCAGGCCGTGCCACCCTACCCCTTCAGGACACTATGGATTCACTGAGTGTTATGTTTTGGTTTTGCACTTTTATCTTACACAAGCTATCACTATACCTTGGCTCAAGAGCTTTATAATATTTTGAGCACTGCTAATGTAATGCAAAACATGAATGATATCCTTTTGCAAAACAGACATATCATGTTAAAGCTCGATTGTGCTGTTGTCTATGAGGCTGGTTTGCATACATTTTGTAAGACAGGTGGGGCGCAACACCTTGAGAAAGGCTCAGTTGAGCCAAAACTTGTTGGAGCCTGTAGGACTTGGCCTTTATGGCTAAGGTTCCCTAAACTTTTTGCTTTCCCCCTAGACTGTTTTCCTGACATAGAGATGCCAATTTAGATGCTTGGGGTACTTTGCCAGTGCTGATCAGTGTCAAAGTTCAATTGTTCCCCGATGTAAAATGTAAGGGTGATTGGTTGGCCATGATTGACATGTTTGATATGTTTGCCTTACTAGTAAAGTTCCTAGTGATGTCCAGGGCTAGTAATGCAAAGGCGCGCGGAGAGGGGAACTCAGGCCTGCAGTGTAGGGCCTGTACGCAGAGTGCTAAGTTAGCATGTTGTCCTGACAACTGCAAGAACTTGTCAGGCCTGACCTTCCCTTTTACATACACATGGGGCACCCCTGTGGTAGGTCCCGGGTAATCCATGGGCAGGGTATAGTGTAGGTAAAAGGCAGGACATATACTAAGGTGTGTTATTTCCTGGCAGTGAAAAACACTCCATTTCGTTTTTCACTTCTGTAAGGCCATCCTGCCAATGGGACAGAATGGGGGAGGCTGGGTGTTGTGTTTGTTAGCCTAGTTTCCTGTCAGTTTATAATGGAGAGGTGAAGTTTAGTATGTATGAACTCACAGTGTCATAATGCATCTTTCTATGAAAGTGGTTTTGTCACTGTGTGTTCAGAAACCACTCGTTTAGAAAGTGGCTGAGTTTTGTGCTCTAGGCATTTCTGTGTGTCTCTGCTGAAATGTGGATTGTCTGTCTGGATCTGAAAGGTGAGAGGAGCTGGGAGAGGTCTTGACCGAGGGAGGGGTTGAGATGGCACCAGGCTGCCCTGCATCTGTAGAGTAGGGGGGGAGAAGCCCGGGAGGTGAAAAGGCCTGGGCTGGTGCTATAAACCAATTGACCCATCTCCTGCTGAGTGATTAAGGATCCAGACCCCCAGTATCAAAGAGAAAGAGGTGACACTGGGAGGGAGACACCCAGAACTGATTTAGGGAGCGGTCAGGGACCCCTGAGCATGAACGAACTTCAAAGACAGTAAGGGGTATAACTATGAGAGCTGAAACCCCTGAACGTTGGAATGAAACAGATATGGATTGAGACTGAATTCTGTGGTCAAGAGGAACCTCTGCTAAAGAAGGAGCAACTGAAGAGACTGCTGTGGAAAGACCAATCCTTGCTTCGTGATCTGGGGCTGGTCTGCAGTTAGCTGTTCTAACTAAGGGAGAGGCTGTTGGGACTGTGCTTGGAGGCACTGGGTCCCCCTGCTTGAAGAAGACTGTGCTTTGTGCTGTGTCTTGTAAAGCCAAGAGCCTGAGGTGAGCTGGATCCCTGTTTGGAAATACAGGATCATAAAAGTTTCCGGAGAAGTCCCAAATAATGTGGTGTGTGCATGCTTTTGCAGCTTGAGACCCTCAGAAGTTGTGCCTTGTGATCGTGGGGATGCAGGAGTAAGCTGAATGTTGGATGCGCTGGGTGTGTGTCGTGGTGCAGGCCAAGGCGTTAGTGAGGAGCGCCTGGTCGTTGTGTGCACGGGGAGTATTAGTGAGACTCGGACGCACTGGGTGCGTGTCATGGTGCAGGCCAGGGCATTGGTGAGGAGTGCCTGGTCGTTGTGTGCACCAAAAGAAGATGTGAGTCTCGGACGTGCAGCGTGCATGTTGTGGTGCAGCCAGGACGTTGGTGAGGAGTGCCTGGTCATCGTTTGCACCGGGAGAAGAGGTGAGACTCGGATGCGCAGAGTGCATGTTGTGGTGCAGCCAGGGCGTTGGTGAAGAGCGCCTGGACATCGTGTGCACCGAAAGAAGAAGTGAGTCTCAGACGCACAGCGTGCGTGTCCTGGTGCAGCCAGGAAATTGGTGAGGAACGCCTGGTCATCGTGTACACCGGGAGAAGAGGTGAGACTCGGATGCGCAGAGTGCGTGTCGTGGTGCAGCCAGGGTGTTGGTGAAGAGCGCCTGGACTTCGTGTGCACTGGGAGAAGAGGAGTGACTCGGACGCACAGGGTGCGTGTCGGGGTGCAAGCGAAGCATTGGTGAAGAGCGCCGGGTCGTCGTGAGCACCAGAGAAGAAGCGATTCTCGGACGCGTGATGTGCATATCGAGGTGCAACCTGAGGCGCTGGTGAGGAGTGCCTGGGTAGGGTGTGCACCGAATTTGAAGTAAAGTCTCCACAGTGCTGAGGGTGGATCTCGGTGTTGACTGAGACCGCCGGAAGGAGAGCCAAGTCATTGGGCCCTCGGAGTAAAACAGCAGCTGCCCAAACCAGCAGCCCCGGAGGAGCTCAGCCGCCGGCCCGAGTCCGCCGCACCCCGTGACGGAGTTCTGGTTCAAGGGCCAATTTGCTGAAGTCAGAGAGGAGAGTGGGGTTGCGCCCCCCAGGTAACATGGATCACCACCCGGGGTGGGGTGCGGTCCTGGAGGGACACTCTCTCGGCCTCTCGCTGCTGTCAGCTGCACGAGCCTGTTGCTTCGGCTCAGATCTCAGCCTGTGCTGACCCAAGGAGGGGCAGTACTGGGGTCGGAGTGGGAAGCAGTACTTTTGTGTCATCATTTGATCCATAACGGGGGCACTGTTAACAGAGCACCTAAAACTGTCGTATTACACTATGCATTATTGCTGCTAACGAACTATCGAACTGTCGTATGACGCCAGACCTCATTTGTGCCTGACGAACTACATGCTTGGTGCGCTACGCGGTGAGTAGACAAAATATCGGAAATGTAATATCGATATACAGAAATATCGAAGTCAAAATATCGATGGAACAATATATCTCTGTCAACAATATCGATGTAAAAAATGTCGAGATTGTGATGTGTAGTAAAATATCGAGGTATAGTATATCGAAAGACATAATATCGTGTAGTAAAAATATCGAAAAAGTATAGTATTAAGTCACTTTGTGATTTGTAAAAAATTATTGTTTAGAAGTGTCAGCAAATGTTTATTTAAGTGTATTAAAAATAACAATTTTCTTTCTATTAATATAATTTTTTAAATTTTGATATATAATTTTAGGAGCGGGATGTTGGGTTTATAGGGGATAAGGGTGGGGAGTGTTTTAAAAAAATATATTTGAAATAAAATATTTTAATAAATTTTTGTAGAATTTAAATTTAAATTTTGAACAAAATTCAATTATTTAAAATTTAATTGTGAAAAAAAAAATTTTTAGTGGGATGTTGTGTATATAGGGGTTAAGGGTGGGGAGTATTTTGGAAATAAATATTATATTTAATATTTTAGGATATAATTATTTAACTATTATTAATATAATTTTTTAAATTTGGATATATAATTTTAGGAGCGGGATGTTGGGTTTATAGGGGATAAGGGTGGGGAGTGTTTTAAAAATATATATTAGAAATAAAATATTTTAATAAATATTTGTATAATTTGAATTTAAATTTTGAACAAAATAGTAATATTTAAATTTTAATAATGAAAAAAAATATTGTTAGTGGGATGTTGTGTATATAGGGGTTAAGGGTGGGGAGTGTTTTGGAAATAAATATTAAATTTAATATTTTAGGATATAAATTTAGAAATATTATATTTAAAAAAAAAAAAAAAAATTCAAATGTGTTTTTAAATTTTAAATGTGAAAATTGTAATAATAAAATAAATGTAATCAGTGGGATTTTGGGGTTATAGGGGATAAGGGTGGGGAGTGTATTAGATATATATTTAATATTTAATATTTAATTAAAAAAAAAAATTTCAAATTTGGTATGAAAATTAAAAATTAAAAATTTTAGTAATAAAATTTAATAATTTATGATATAAATTTTGAAATATTATATTTAGAAATAAAAACATTTCAAATTAGTTTTAAAATTTTACATGTGAAAATTGTAATAAGAAAATAAATGTAATACGTGGGATTTTGGGGTTAAAGGGGATAAGGCTGGGGAGTGTTTTAGATATATATTTATTATTTAATATTGAATTCAAAAAAATTTACATTTAAAATTTTGTATTAAAATTTACAATTAAACATTTTACTAATAAAATACATTTAATAAGTGGGATTTTGGGGTTATAGGGGATAAGGGTGGGGAGTGTTTTTGAGAAATATTTAATATTTTATAAAAAAAAAATAGAAATTTAATTTTTGAGTTTAAAAATTAAAATTAAATAAATTACTAATACAATAAATTTCATAAGTGGGAATTGGGGGTTATAGGGGATAAGGGTGGGGAGTGCATTCAAAATATATGTAATATTTTATTTTTGAAAAATATAATGCAAAGTTCTAATTTCTTAATAAAAGTAAATTTTAATATTTTTAATAATAAAAAAAATTTCATAAGTGGTATTTTGGGGTTATAGGGGATAAGGGTGGGGAGTGTTTTATAAATATATCAAAATTTTATTATTCATAAAAAATTATTTCCATTTAGAAATGTTATTTTAATTAACATTTAACAATTTTAAGAAGATAATTCATTTAATAAGAGTGATGTAGGATTTATAGGGGATAAGGGTGGGTAGTGTTTACAAATTAGTAATTGTTTGAAAAAATCTAACATATATAGTAATCCTAATTCAATATAGATTGGAGTGGGAATAGTAAATTATTTATGGTCACTGTCCAGCACCTACTGTAATTTTTTATAGACTGGAGTGGGAATAGTAAATTATTTATGGTCACTGTCCAGCACCTACTCAAATGTATTATAGACTGGAGTGGGAATAGTAAATTATTTATGGTCAGTGTCCAGCACCTACTCTAATTTATTATAGACTGGAGTGGGAATAGTAAATTAGTTATGGTCAGTGTCCAGCACATACTCTAATTTATTGTAGACTGGAGTGGGAATAGTAAATTTTTTATGGTTAGTGTCCAGCACCTACTCTAATTTATTATAGACTGGAGTGGGAATAGTAAATTAATTATGGTCAGTGTCCAGCACATACTCTAATTTATTATAGACTGGAGTGGGAATAGTAAATTAGTTATGGTCAGTGTACAGCACCTACTCTAATTTATTATAGACTGGAGTGGGAATAGTAAATTAGTTATGGTTAGTGTCCAGCACCTACTCTAATTTATTATAGACTGGAGTGGGAATAGTAAATTATTTATGGTCACTGTCCAGCACCTACTGTAATTTTTTATAGACTGGAGTGGGAATAGTAAATTATTTATGGTCACTGTCCAGCACCTACTCTAATTTATTATAGACTGGAGTGGGAATAGTAAATTATTTATGGTCACTGTCCAGCACCTACTGTAATTTTTTATAGACTGGAGTGGGAATAGTAAATTATTTATGGTCACTGTCCAGCACCTACTCTAATTTATTATAGACTGGAGTGGGAATAGTAAATTATTTATGGTCACTGTCCAGCACCTACTGTAATTTTTTATAGACTGGAGTGGGAATAGTAAATTATTTATGGTCACTGTCCAGCACCTACTCTAATTTATTATAGACTGGAGTGGGAATAGTAAATTAGTTATGGTCAGTGTCCAGCACCTACTCTAATTTATTATAGACTGGAGTGGGAATAGTAAATTATTTATGGTCACTGTCCAGCACCTACTCTAATTTTTTATAGACTGGAGTGGGAATAGTAAATTATTTATGGTCAGTGTCCAGCACATACTCTAATTTATTATAGACTGGAGTGGGAATAGTAAATTTTTTATGGTTAGTGTCCAGCACCTACTCTATTTTATTATAGACTGGAGTGGGAATAGTAAATTATTGATGGTCACTGTCCAGCACCTACTCTAATTTTTTATAGACTGGAGTGGGAATAGTAAATTATTTATGGTCAGTGTCCAGCACCTACTCTAATTTATTATAGACTGGAGTGGGAATAGTAAATTATTTATGGTTAGTGTCCAGCACCTACTCTAATTTATTATAGACTGGAGTGGGAATAGTAAATTATTTATGGTCACTGTCCAGCACCTACTCTAATTTTTTATATACTGGAGTGGGAATAGTAAATTATTTATGGTTAGTGTCCAGCACCTACTCTAATTTATTATAGACTGGAGTGGGAATAGTAAATTATTTATGGTCAGTGTCAAGCATCTACTTTTATTTATTATAGAGTGGAGTGGGAATAGTAAATTGTTTATGGTCAGTGTCCAGCAACTACTCTAATCTGTCTGGTATTTAATTTAATTAAATTACATTGATATAGTAGTTATAACAATATATTTAAGTGAATATTATTTGTATTGTATGTTTATATATTGGATTTGTAGTAATTAATTCTATATTTATAGTTTAGGATAATATATACATGTAACCTTTTAATTTGATATGTTTGGAATATTTAATATTATTATTAGGAAAAATATATGAATATTTTGTATTGGAATAATGGGTAATGGCATTCTGTAATTTTATAATATTGATTGATTTGTAATTTTTTATAAAATAATTATTCTATATGTTAAATATTCATAATAGAAGATTAATATTAATAATCAGAGAAACACAATTCATAAGACAAGAACATGGTTTTTATTGTAGTTTTTTAAATTTGTTATTGTTTATTCATTTGAGTAAGATCATTCAGAAATAGTATTATTTACATTGTAATTACATTCAAACATATTGAATATAGGTCAGAACAAATTTTATGTACATTAAGTATATTTTCAAACATTTTTAAGTAAATTATAAAGATTATTAATAATGTTGTACAATGTAGTGTTTTAAATTAAAATTAACATAGCAATAGGTTTTGTAAATCTTTATACAAAACTTTTAACAAATATTTTCATATATAAACATTTTAATATTTGTAGTACAAACATGTTATACCTTTTTTATTAATATTAATATGTAAAATATTAATATTAATTATTTTTACAATGTTTTCGAAACAAACATCTTTTTAACATAAATAAAATTTTAGCATTTATGCAAAAAAAAATTTAACAATTTTTCATACATTGTTCTGTAGTATTATCTTTTTAGAAATTATAATAATAAATATTTTAAATTTTAAAATATTTATTAATATAATTTTACAAATTAGGAACATTTGTTGACAATTTGTAGGTAAATTAAAAAAATAGGTATATTTTTACTAAATAATATAAAATATTTGTGTGTGAATTTACTGTTTTACCTGATTTATTTAGGGCTTTTTAGTATAGTTAAATGTTTTATTATGTTTTGGACACTCTATTTTGTAACCGGGTAATGTTGTTTTGGGTCATTTGGTTTGAAGGGAAGCTCGCGGTTGGGAGTTACTTCGCGTCGTGAAAGGTAAGGTTTGTTTTATGTGTTTTAGATGGTTTTAAATTTACTTTTGAGCCTAGTTAGATAATGTTTAGTGTAGCTGTACATATATTAGTTATATTTGGAAATGTTATGTGTTAGAGTTGCGTGTTGTGTTTTTACGTGTTTTTAACGATGTGTAGGCATGTTTCGAAAGTTAGGTTTAAGGTGTTTAATGTATATTTAGAAGTGTTTTAAATCTAGTATTATTGTTAGTACGTGTTTATGTGTTGTTTTATGTGGGTGGGAATGTCAGTTGCTTTGTTTTTACTATTTCTTTTCTAGGTTATTCGTTTCGGATGGACTCTTTTTTTTTTTTAAAGAAGTGTGTGTTCGTTTTATTGAACAATATGGTTTTTACACTACTTTAAATGTTTCGGTTTTCATGGATCGTTTTTTAATATTTTTAGCTATTTTCGGGTTTTTCATGGATTTTCGAAGGATATTTGGTGAATGGCTTATGGATTTAATCGCCAGTTGTATTTTTGCATTTTTTTTTGGGAACCATTTTTTTAATGTTTGGATTGTGTAAGCAGGAAATGGATTTTTCAGACTTTGGAATAAACGTGGTAAGTTAATTTATTATTATTTCTTGTGGGTGGGTATTGTTTAATATTATTGTTCATTTTTATTTTATTACAAATATTATTAATGTGTGTTAATATATTTTTGACAATATGTATAAATATGTTACACACAGTAATTATTTTTGTAATAAGATACATATATTTTATGTGTTTGATATTATTGAAAATGGGTAATTAGTCATTTATTTGTATTTGTACTTTAAAGAAGTGTTTTAGCTATGATGTTTAGGTATTCTAGGCCTTTGGTAGTAGGGTACAATTTTACTTGTTGCTCTAGATATTTATACATTTGTTTAGTTTGTTTTGAGGTTTTTGGAGTTAGCTGAGTTATGGATTGTTCCATTCGGAACTCTTGATAACTCTGTTCTTTTTGTAGGCATGATATAAATCTTTCTAGTGTTGGTTTTGTTCTGCCTGTTGATTGTAGGAAGGCGTTATGCCATCCTTCAACTGCGTTATTAGTTTTGGATTCTCCATTTAAGGTGCTTCTGTATACGTTCCACCAGGGAATTAAGAATTTAGGGTTTCTTCTGTGGCCAGATCTATGTAGTCTGCCGACCCATGTATCTTCGAAATAGTCCAATAGTGAACTTAGTTTTTCTTCATTTTGTTTGTAGAAGGCGCTGTCTATTAAAATGTTGTAATGTTCTGTTACGTCTGTGTCAGGTACATAAGCTAGTGCTATGAGTTTTTTTATTTGATATGCAAAAGATGAATTAGTTGCATATTCAATGCTTAGGGCTGATTTTTGCATGTGTCTCCATAGGCATTGATTAAAATGATAGTAACAGCCTTGTATGGAGGTATGGGGGTGTGTTTTTAATATAGAATTAATCATTGCATGTTCAAAATCTAGGATTATTTTTTGTGGGGAAAAGTCATTTGTTTTTTGTTTTATTATATTTAATAGTTCAGTGTATGTGGAGTTATGTTTGTTTGGTAATAATGTGTAAATTAATGGTATATTGCAATTGTGATATATGACATGTATTGTATATAGTTGGAAAAATGGTTTGGGACATATGGTAAAAGTCCCATCCATCATCCAGTTATGTGATTCTTGTAGTTTACAGAGATTTTTAGCTGTTCCAAATATTATTATTCTTTTGTCATTGTTTTTATTATCAAAAATGACAAATGGTTCTTTGTTGAAAGTTATACTTTGTTCTGGACTTAGAATAACTTCACTGTATGTGTGAGGAATTGGGGTTGAAGTAGTAGTGGTTTTTTTAGTACGTGCAATAGTTCTTTTGAGTGAAGTTACAGATGGCATTTGTGTAGTAGCAGTTTTAGGAATTTTGGGAAGCTGCTCTTTTAAAATTACACTGGTAGGTTTTTGAGAACTTGTGCTAGCTTCCTTTATAGTTTCTAAAGCAGATCTGACTTCGATTTCAGTAATGCTTGGTGGGTGGTTATGTTCTCTAGTGTATAGTACTGTTGTTTGTCGTGTTGTAGCACGCCCATAGCACTTATTAGAGTAGTATTTAGTGCATTTCCAGTTAACTTTTAAACCATACACTTTTTCCTGTGTGTAAGTGTACCCCATATAGCATAGTAACATTTTTCCCTTCTGGCTTGTTATGAATTCAGCTCCTTCAGTCATTTTGATGTAGCTTTATCTATGAAAAATATATATTATAGTTATTATATATGATGTTATATTAATTTTCAGTAGAAAAAAACAAGATTTAGTTACTATATACTTACAACGTTGGTTTTGATGTGTTTGAGTAGAATGCTCCTGATTCTTTATTTGTGGGATTTTCCTCTAGTATTTTCTTTGTCTGGAAAAGAAAAGGAAATGTGTTGTAATAATTGTTTCTATATTTTTATAGGGAATGGTTAGGGGATTTGCAATTGGGATTTAATTAGGGTGGTATTTTAATCTATTAGTTGATTTTTGGTTGTGAAATACTTACTTTTTAGTTGTATCTTTTTTGGTGCTGTTCTGTATTTTCTTAGTTTCTTTTGGAGTTTCCTGTAGTGAAAACATGAAATAGAAAGAAGACATTAATTTATTTATAGTGTATGTATATTGTAATTACAATTTATTCTATTTGAGTTTTAATGAGAATAATATAGTTAACTTACTTTTGATAGTTTTAAACATTTCCTGTATGTTGATTTTCTTATATCTGTAGTTGCAATCCAGTCGATTTTCCTCTTCATTCAATTTCGTTTTTTTGGTTTTGGACTGTGAATGAAGTTGAACTTCTTTTTATAGTGCTTTGGATGTTGTAATATGTGTTTTATTGGTCAGTTTGAATTCGGAGTGTTTTTATTGGTTAGTTCGAATTTTTTTTTTTTTTTTCTGGTAGTTAGTTTCCTAATAAGGAAAACGCTAATTAGTGGTTTTGTGGTGTATTATTCTATATGTATTTTTCTAAACATTATATTATGTATTGGATGCATGAATTGATAAAGTATAATTTAATAATATAGTTGTTTAATGTAGGAATGTTGTTAATAATGTTTTAGTAAAGAGTTAATTATTTAAATCCATTTTTAAATGTAGTAAATATATAATTGTTTAATAATAATTTTGTGTAGAGATAAAAGACATTATTTGGTGTTTATGTAGTTTGATTTTAGGTTTTCATTAAATGTTATATAGTCGATATTAGTAAAATGGAGATATTTTAGTGGTCGATATTTTAGTTTACGATATTTTGTTATGAAGTATATGTATATTATTGAGCATCGATATTTTAGGATTTCGATATTTGTGTTGCCGATATTTTGTGTACCTATATTTATGTAGTTCGAAATTGTGTGTTCGATATTTTTGTAATGTTTTAAATAAGTATATGATGTCGATAATAATGTGATCGATTATTTTGTATCGATATATTTGTAGGTCGATTTTTTGTCTTTCGATATTGTGTCAGTGATTCGCGCTACGCACTGCGTTATTTTTCCTTTGTAGATTACCTGATTATAACGTGGCGCATTGCATTATTTCTTCAGTGCACAGTATCTGATTATAACATGACGCAGTGCATTATTTCTTCATTGCACCGTACAGGATTGTAGCGTGACGCATTGCTTGGTTTCTTCCCGGTACAGGGCATGCTGGTAGTGATACGCATTGCATTATTCCTTCAATTGCAAAGTACATGACTGTGGCGCTACATATGGCATTGTTTCTCTGTTGCACAGTACAAGAGAATATCGTTATGCATTGCAGTATTTGTTTTCTTTTGCAACGTGTGTGATTCTAGCAATACGACTTGCCTAACCTTTTGGAAATGGTTAGAAGTGAGCTTAACTGTTGGTTAGAAGCGGTGGATGGGATTAGAACCTACCAACCCACTGGAAAGAATACTATCCATTCTTATATGTTGATTTTGTATTGTGTGGTCATATCGTATAACTTCTTATATAAAGATTATTCTCATTTTATAAAAACTTGTGTGGAGTCTATTTGCGGTGACATAATTGGGTTGCTGTGAGCGTGGTTGCACTTACTATACACTCGTGCCTCGGAGATAAGCCTGGCTGCTCGCACCAAGCTACTAAGGGGGTGAGCAGGGCTATCTCAGACGATGTCCTTACTTAGCCTAACGTATATAGATGTATATCGATAGATACAGGTAGATATATATATATATGTGTGTGTGTGTATGGTGAGAGAATAGACTAAAAATATTTATTATACGTTATTTTACATTGAACGATATAAATAATTGAAACATATTACTTTACATATTTTTATTATTTTATAATTTACTATTTATATTTTATATCATGTATATATTATTATTATATTATTTTTTTTAACGATATTCTTACCCAGGCTGGCATTAGCCTAGAGTGCGGTTTAGTCCATGGATAAATCATCTTATGTACCGGTGTTAGTTTCACGCTGTTGTGCTTCTTCTCCTCCAATGGACCTTTTCTTTTGGCTTTTTCCATCCAAGTCCATGCACATTCTGGCACCACTGTGTCACCTCCTCCTTCCCGCTTTTATTTTTGGGCCATTATGTGTCAGTTGGTCACATTGTCTACACCTTTGTTTTCTGTCCTTCGGAACCCACTGGATGGCTGACGCCATCTTTGCTCGAGTGTCTCAGGTTCACAATGCCAAGGACACTCTGTTCTTGTACCCTGGCTTTCACTGGTTACCTTGTCTCCTGAATTTCCAAGCAGAAAATATTCGAATATCTGTAGTTTATTAGTCACAATGGCCTCTGTCAGTACTCAAGGACATTAAAAAGCTTTATTCAAGCACGAGCGTCATACATTCTTTGGTAATTCTGTGAATCACTTTCCAAAGGCGGTTGCCTCTTTTATGAAATCAAGGTAAATTTGTTAGATTACATTATCCTCCCAGACTTTGCCTGTCCCTGGTAGCAAGACTCTAGCTTCCTGCACTGCTTACCCAGTGTTCATAAATCTGACAAAATGTCCCAGACAAAAATTATTGTGAAAAAGCAATACATGAAAATGAAGTATTAACATTTCAGATCTTTGTTTCAGCTGTAAGCCATAAAAGAGCAATAAAACATAGTATAAAACATTACAATCAAACAAGCATACCACA
This sequence comes from Triturus cristatus, assembly GCF_964204655.1. Taxonomy (NCBI): domain Eukaryota; kingdom Metazoa; phylum Chordata; class Amphibia; order Caudata; family Salamandridae; genus Triturus; species Triturus cristatus. The sequence goes on along the minus strand of NC_140593.1, from coordinate 1,150,140,696 downwards.
AATGTGATAAAACTTGCTTAGGTCAAACATGCATCATAAAATATTTAACATAATCGAAATATTTATCAAACTAATCTCAAGGTTTCATGGGTTCTTCTCCTACTGCATTTCCTCTCAGTTGGTTGGTTGTCTGGCTGGTGGAGCTCCTCCCCTCAAAGATGTTGTCTCCCAGCAACCACAAGGACACTCCCCCAAGAGGTGGACAATAGAGGCATAAAGGATGCCTGATTATTGCAGACCGGCTTGACATAGACTCTGATGAAGGTTTTCTTATAGACACCGATGGGGATAACTTGAATAGGTTTAGCTCTACTACAAAGAAGCCAAGACGATCTTTAAAGTTTCTAAATGAAAATCATCAACAGAATATCTAAATTGAGATTTTTGCGTGAATGGATGAACCTCTTTTTGACTCGTCTTTGATACAATACATTTATCCTGATACAGCATCCTTAAGAGCTTTTTGCTGTCCACAAATATCAAATGTAGGGGTTGATTTAGATGTTGGCGGATGGGTTACTAGGTTACGATGGTAACGAATATCCTGTCCGCCGCAATGTAAATCCCATTATAGTCTATGGGATTTATATTTCAGCGGACGGGATATCCGTCACCGTTGGGACGGAGTAACCTGTCTAAATCAGGCCCTTGGTAGAGATCACCTTTGGCAAACCTGCCCATAGTGGGCTAAGGAAAAAATGCTCGACTCCAGTTGCCCACTTCAATGGAAGTGGCTAGTGAGTTGTGAGGTCCATCAATTTCATTGAGTCAAAAGTCAGTTTGTCTTCAAATCTCACAAGAATCCCAGGAAAGAGATAGATTATGAACCATATATATCAAAATGTTGTTTTGCGATTCTCAAATAGCGATTTTTTGAGGACCGCTATTTGAGAATCCCAAAACGCGATGTATGTAGGGTTTGCAAAAACTTTTGCGAATCCTACATATTCCTTAATTGCGAATCGCAATTAAGGAATACATCCCCTAGAGGCCCATAAGAATGAATGGGGAGACATTCGCAATTTGCGAGTATGCATTATGCAAATGCAATTTCAAGGATGCAAGGGTGTCAAAAGGACACCCTGTAGCACCCCTGAAATAAGCATTTGTGCGGATGTGGTGCACATACATGCACACAGGGCATGTATGTGCACCAAATGGCACTTTGAAAAATGCAAAAAAGTGCATTTTTCAAAGAAATCGCAAATTGCCACAAACCTGAAGTTGGTGGTAATTTGCGAGTCATAAAGCCAAAATCGCACAACTTGGGTGCTTCCTACATTGAATTTAAGGAATCACAATTTGCGATTTCTTAAATGCAATCTCAAAATAGGGAATCACAAATTTTGCGATTCCTTATTTTGCGAGTGGGTTTTTGTGTGATACATTGCATACTGCTAAATTGCGATCGGAAACACTGAAATTCTTATGATACATATGGCCCAAAGTTTTCTCTTTCTGTCAAGTGAAGCAGCTAAACAATTGGTCCCTTTACTAACATATTTGACCATGCAGCAAAAGTAAAGGACATTCTCAATTTCATGTTTTCTATCAAAACGGTAGATTACTGCAGACCATTAGGTTTTCCAGACAGTCCATCATTTTTACGTAAAGTTGATCTCTCCCTTTGTTCAGTACAAAGTTACTGCTCACTATTTTTCTCTGAGCGACATTTCCATATGATCAATTATTAGGTTTGCCGATAGTGCTGTCAAAGGGTCATAGAACAATGTCCTCCATGCCGATCCATTTAAATTAACATTCAAAATGTATTTAGCAATACTTTGGTGGGACTGATTCAGATTAAAATTGATTTTTGAGGTCAAAGGCTGAAATGAGAGTTTATGCATAAACATATCGTTTTATTTATTTGATGCAAATATTTTAGATGGAAATTAAAACATAGTATGTTCTAATATGAATGTACTGAAAAGACAAAATGGAGACGAAATATATCACATTTACCTACTGACCATCAACAAATTTACAAAAATGATCAAAAGCACAATAAATAAAGTATATATATGGAAATGCTGCAGGAAAAATACATGACCTAATATAGTACAGGCCCATCTAAGAAAATTAATATATTTGTTTGATATTCAGAAGTAGTTTTTGCATCAATGTTGGACCAGCTTGAGGATGGTTTAGCATCTCCTGCCGACACAGGCTCCGTAGTCAATTCATTGAATCAAGGTTGTCACCTTCAACAGACGGCGTCGGGTCCGGCAAAGTACTCAAAGTGGACACACGTTTCATGTCTTGGAATTACTCCATGATTCAACTATGTAGAAGGTTTCGCAATGTACTCATGAAAAAGCCATTTTAAAGCAGTTAAGTAAGATTCTAAGCATCTCAATTGATCCACCAACCATTTTCCTGTCAGGCATGAAGGATAAAGCAGCGAACTCAGCCTTTACATAAGTTGGAAACAGCCTTTAGGGTCAGGGAATGTTTCCATTGAAGCTCCATACCGGAAAGTAAGTCATGAACTTAGCAGGTTCAAAGACCTCTACCTTAGGCGCTCATTCTCTCATAGGGGCTATGGCTTCCAAAGCCTTCTGGTCTGCAGCCATACTTGAGGGCATTCTGAAGGCAGCAGATTGGTGAAGTGTCTTGTTTCTGAACTTTTATTGCAGACCGGTTCCTCACACTTATCAGTCAGCACTAAACAAGGATACCAGAAGCCTCTGCTCTCTCTATGAAATGTGGAATTTTCTGCTAGAAAAGATAGAATGCCCTGATTTTATAGAAGTCACAGAGGTAAATATTTTACCATCTCCCTCTGCATTTTACCGTCTCTCTACAAAGTACTCTAGGTGGGCATACATTGTTTAATTTGTGATTCTGTGTTTGCCAATACCTCCTTCTACTTGAGGACTTTTCAGAGTACTCGTTGCCTTGGCTCTCTTTCTGCCTCTGCTGTTCTCTGCTCAGCTGTTTCCAGTTTTGGTTTTGATCTCCTTGCAGTAAGAAGAAAGGCGTGTGTGCCATATCTAGGCATTGAATGCTCTTGTACCATTTCTGATTGGTCAACGATTGTTCTTTTTAAGTTGTGACTTCTTTCCCAGATATGGGACACTCTAATCAATTGAACCTTTTGGGTATTTCCCAGAGTTGGACTGGGGAAAGTTGGCTGCGGCCATGGGAGGCTAGTCTGTCATACTCTCCAGCTGCTATTGCAGTAGGCAGTGGGGGCATATGCAAAGAGATAGAAAGAGAGGACAGAAAGATGGAAATTAGGTGAAGAGAGTGCTTTGAAAGAGAAAGAGGGTGGAGGAGATCAGAGAAAGCAGGAAAAGTGAGCAGAAAACTAGACAGACAAAGAATGGATGGATGAATAGAAGAGAGAGAGAGAGAGAGAGAGAGGGGGGGGAGTAGGAAGTGATCAGGATTGGTTTGAAGATTTTGCCTGGGCTGCTTTTTGGTCCCCGTCCAGTTCTGCCCAGGCATGCTGGGAAAGTGTACATTTTATCTTTCTCTCTAACCGCTATACAATAAATAGCAAGCAGGAGAGCATACTACATGCCATGGTATCTTTAATAAAATCCGAACTTTTGTCACACTGGGAAAATCCATATACACTTTGGACATAGCCTCTGGTACTTCCAAAACTGGCTCCTTCAGTACATTTCAGGACTTGATGAAACTCCCGAAGTGCAGCAAATTGAAATTCCAAGGCTGGTGCTTGGAAGAGAGAGGACATACTTTTAGGTCAATCTAAGAAGCTTGGAGAAATTCAAGAGAAGAAAAATAATTCACAAGGGAGTTCTCATGTAAAGCACTATTTCTTCTAATCCATGCTTTGATTCTTCCGGTTATTCTAAACAAGCATTTGCAATGCAATAGGTCTCGCATTTACTAGAGTTTGAGCTATTGGCATTCCAAATCACAAAGCCTTTTATTTATGTGTTTTGAAAACCTGCAAGCAGTACGTAAACACCCACTTTGTACTTCTAGTCCTTGCTTATGAGAAGCAAGGCTGGCAGCAACTGTACCTCTTTTGCCGGCTTCCCGGGGTCCACGAAGGAGAACCGCTAAGAGGGCGGCCACCTTAGTGCCACAGGAGGCACAGGAGGCAGCCTCCCAGTGGTTAGGACCCTCAAGGGTCTGGCGTGCTGCGTCACTTCCGGATAGAGGGCGTGGGGGGTGAGGTACATAGACCTCTCCCCGCCCACTGAGCGCCCTGGCGAGGGGCTGCCTGCCTTGGCATCGCTCATAAGCTAACCCACCAATCTTGGCATTGTGTAATGCTAATAAACCTGCAGCAATTTTCTCCACAAAGAAGGTGCCTTGTCTGGTTATTTCGCTGAGAGATTGCTGTATGGGGGGATGGTGAGTGTTGCCAATATTGGCACTATGCTGCCAGCATGGCTTCTCGTAAGCAAGGACTAGAAGTACAAAGTGGGTGTTTACACACCGCTTGCAGATTTTTTTTAAAAACACATACATAAAAGGCATTGTCATTTAGAATACCAATAGCCCAAACTCTCGCAATTGTGAGATCTATTGCATTACAAATGCTTTTTTTTTAGTGTACACACACATAGGACCCAACTCCCTGGAATGGTGCTGTGTAGTGCTGTAGTCCTAACTATAATCTGACCATCATTCTGCTTGGCGTTGCATCCTAAGACAAGCGCACCTCTCCGGTCACTCACAAATGACAGCTAAACACTTCTCACATAGGATCACAACAATTACAACACTCTGTCAGCCACGACCCCCGGTGCTGCATGCTACCTGTCAGAATGTGTTCTTTTGTGCCCCACATAGACTTATGAAGAGCCATATAAATGCTACAACTCAATATTCATTGAACTACAGCTTATGCTGATTCAATCAAAATGGCCTCAACGTCCTGCCCAATTTCCATCCCACACAGTAGTGACCGAAAACACACTGAGCATGCCAGGCAAAAAGGGCAAATGTGTGTCTGGCAGAGCTGCACCATTCTTAGTAAACATATTCAATAGCTCTTTCTATTCAAACTGGGCTTCCTGGTATTTAGAGGACAAACTGTCCTGTCAAGGCATAAGCACTATGTGCACAATACAGATAAAAAGCAGCCACACATCACTGTGGGTATTTCCTCATAGCAAGCTTCCAAACAGCAACCCCATGGAATTGTATTTCTGTTTTTACACTACATTCACTTGTCAGGAATGTGTAGTATTTCACCGAGGCTGGCTCATGCAGCTCCTAAAAAAGGTTGTTTGACTTGCCAACAACAAGCACCCTAAATTGTTGAGATAAAGGCTGAACAAAGACACTTAACAATAGACCATCAAACCTTAGAAAGATGATAGAGTTCCAAAACATACTAAACAGGAAGGAATTATGAAAACGCAGTAAACAACTGCATTTGCAGCAAGACTCAGCCGAAGCATGCCGAAAAATAAAGTAATAAAACGAAACACGCCCGAAAAGCAAAGAATGGGCAATGTTTGGCAAGATGCTCTAAGACCCCTGGGACGGCACAACCGTGTGTGTGGGTGCCAGACCTGGAAGACTCATTGTCTGAGCAGGAATCAGAGCAGGAAGTCGGAATCTAGGAGCGAGAGGTTAAACTTTACCGAGCAATTTTCATCAGGATGAGGTTAGAGAAAGGTGGATTAATTCAGAAAGCACCAGAAAGCACCAGATGGCCTTGCGGCGGCTAGAGGAAGCAAGATGGCTGGAATGGTGCTGGTGATTTGAGCATCAGGTTAAACACTAATCCGAAGTGTGAGAGACAGAGGCAGGGAGGCGTGAATTATTGGGCCCCAGAGCAGTGACTGGTCCCCGTTGCGCCACTTCAAGGCTTGCAGTGAGAGGAGAAGTGTCATTCCACAGCTGAGAAGAGCAGAAGCTTTATCAAGAGACGAACTAGATCTCAAAAGATTAAAGGGTGTTGGAAAGCTTTTGCGGGCGGTGGAGAGAGCAAACCTCTGGCCGGGGGGACAGAGCGAAGAAAGAGAAGAGACGCAAGGACCTGGAATCTGGGGAAGAGAACCAAAGGGAAGAGAAAATGAAAAATGACAGAAAAAATACGACATTCCCAGCAAGTGTTTGCTTTTTGGGATCCATTTCACAAGGGAACAAATGAAACAAGCCTTATTGCTCAACATTCACAAAGCATAAGCCCTAGGAGTTGTGTGCGCGCGCGCGCACCAAAACTGCAGGGGTCTCTGCTGACACTAGGTTCGGTACCGATGTGTGGAGAGATTATAAAAGCCAAAGAAACAAGACAAGCCCAGCGGAGTGTGGCGCGCGTGCTTGGCGGGGGCGGGGGAGCACATTCCAGGCGGGTGAGCGGACCCTTTGAAGTACGATGACAAACGGATTGCATGGCGGCACGATGCACGTGATTGTGCGCGTGTTCGCCATGCAATCCGCTTTTGGGAGCACTTTTGGGAGCCCCTTACTATAGTCTCGCATTGCGATCGCTTACGCGATAGCTAGACGAGACCTAAAAAGCACCCAAAGTAGACTTGTTTGTGGACCCCTCTGGAGTGTCAAAGGGTTGAAGCATGGATCAAAAGTACCTTACAAGAGTGAAATAAAAAGACTGAATGTGTAGGGTGGTGGAAGAAGAGGCATGAGGTGGAATCAAGATAGTGCAGCTTTGATATTTGAGAACCGCATCATTCAGCAGGACCAGTGATGGGCTCTGAATAAAAAATTGGACCCCTGCACTTTTCTTCAACAAGCAAAGCACTGCTTCGGTATCTCCATCGAAGGATACACCTGCCCATTCACTGTAACTCTTCAGTATTTGAGCCATTGGTCCTGACTCACAAGGTCAGTATTAGACCCTCCCCTTCCTTCTTAGGTAAGAACCTGAGGAGGAAGAGGAGGGTCTAATACTGACGTTGTGAGTACTGACCGCACAGACTCCCGCGAGACAGCCGTACCAAGCCTCAGGAGGATCACAGAGTCATCGACATCAGTTTATTTCCCTTGTCGCAGGAACGTATGAAAATGAAATGTCCCCACATGTCCCTGATCCAATTGCATCCCGTTAGCAGTCAAAGGCTGACACCTCCCCAGACAGCTCCACACGCGGGTCCTGTTTAATGCCAGAGCCCGGCGACGCCGCGGCGGATAATAATGGAGATAGAGCAGCCCCTCACTTTATAAATATTAATTTGGCTATGCTTGGTCTGCTTTGCTTCTTTTAGATGAATTTTTAACTAGCTTTTTAATCTATTGCTTCTTGACAGGAAGGGGCTATCATTTTTCAGCATCCAAGCCCGCCTTGATCGCGCCTGTGAGAAGCATCGTAATTGCTCAGAGAAGGCCAAGGATTGGGGCATTAAAAGGTGAGCTGATCTTACATTGAAGCCAAATTAGGGAAATCGCTCACAATTTGTCCCCATGAAAGCGGGAGCTGTCGCGCGCTTCACATTTCTTACACACCTTGGCCGTAGCTTCGAGGTTGGTGCCATCTACTTAAGAGAGATAAATTGCTTCTCTTCCAGACTCCTTTTTTGTGTTATAAATAAATAGATCTACGCTGATGGTGCTCTTTCCTGCTTTTATTCTTGGGGTAAGCGGGAACCAATAGAATAAGCATGGTAGGACCAAAACAAATATGGCCGCCGCCAGGGGCCGGCTGGGATATGCCTAGAGCACATCTGCAAGTGCAACTCTGCATCCTGTGAACATGAGATGTGCAGATTGGCCTGTGAGGGGACGGTGTTTGTTAGCAAGCTGGCTTGGAAGGAAGAGTTGTGTCACATAAGGTGTCCTGAATAATGCAGCTTTAGAATCACGTTTACCTTATGGTATGCCAATAGGGAGGAATGCACCTGTAGACTTTCCTAACCCGACAAGAGGCTGGCCCCAAAGCCCTTCCTGCAGCCAGCTGCTCCAATATGAGTCAGATTCAGCTTGAATTCATTTCTAGTCTGCTCAGGCAGGGAAGAGTTTGGTTTACACCAGCAGAAACGCTGCTGGTTCCGCAGCCATGACCCTTTTACCTTACAGCCCATCCGCGACAGGGCCTTAAGAAGCGGCAGACCAGAAACCACAATCAGCCGAAGCCAACATGTTCAAAGCTGCACAGAAAGAAGCGTCTCATTTACTTAAGTTTGCACAGTGTGCTTTCGAGATGCAATTTCAATCTGGAGCTGCACATGGGGGCCTTTAAAATGGTAAGTAATATAGCCTTATACACCTACTGCCGAGGGCTGTAGCAGTGGTTAAAGGCTCTAGACCCGAGCTATCGCCCGAAGCCCTGGCGAGGGCCTATAATGAGGGAGAGGGCCTTTAATAACCAATAATGACCTCGGCAGAAAACCTATAGGGCTATTAGAACATTCCACCCACTGAGGGTAGAATGTTATAAATGTTGAAGAGTAAGGCTTCTATTCACAATAATTAGCCTTGACCCACTTCAATGGAGTTTGCAACATTTCAATGTTCTAATTAAAATTATATTTAAGGTTGGAACTGCTTCACAAAACTTAAGTAAATGAGGGGCAAGGTGTCCTGCATGAAGGGGCTTAGAAAGCTGCTTTCCTTTAGGAATGCTGATAAGGAGAGATGGGAACACTTGCAGTCAAGCATCCCCAACGCAGCCTAAGAGCATTTTAAACTAGTAGGCGTATCGCCCCAAAGATTTTAGGGCCATCGCCAGGTTTGGCCTTTTGATTCATCTCCAGTGAGCTCCTGGTTCCTCCTCTTCGTGAGATCAGTCACGCGTATGTTAACTGCGACTTCTTTGAAAGTCTTAGCTTTTTAGGCGCTGGAAGTTGGGGGGCTGCAGCACCCCCAAAATAACCGTGTTCGAGATCAGAATGTGAAGCAGCAAGAATTATTTCTCTACCCTTTCTTTTTCTCTTTTCACATCTGAAATGTATGTAAAGCCAGGGCTCAAATGTAAGGCTGTTTGTGGGGACAAGTTGCTGCGTGTTCTTTGAAAAGGGATATTGGTGTTTACTTTTCTTTCTCTGACTGCGAAGATTGAGGTTTTTGTAATGTAGACTATGTTACAATCTGAGTGAATAAAAGGATGTAGGATTTCATGGTTTTCTAACACACATACACATTTACATACCTGTAAATGAACTGCACAAATATTTCAAAATATATCAGCAGCAGGGAAAGCAAAAAATAGGCACATTTTTAAATCTGATATGTGATGGATCCAAAGATTCAACAGGGTCAAAGGGAATGAAGACATTTTGCTTGGTGACGTGCAAATGATAAATATCAGCTGAAACCACACAATATCATTTGTGCACTATGTACATTTTGCAGTAAAACTGTATGTATGTGGGAATTTAGTGGGCATTTCAGTGGCAAATGTACAGTCTGCGCTACCACACCAAACTAAAGTAATATATTTGTGCTCTTCAATGCACATAATGGACACGTGCTACACTCTACTGCTGAACGGGCCTGGCTTATTTGCTAGACCTGTTGTTTGTATGATGCTTGGATTTTTCACACTCCCCATGACTTATATGCTGTAACATGGATGGCAGCACCCCCACTATGAGAATTGTTCCAGCAGCACTGCTTTAATTAACAGGCTTAAGCCAGCCCCCCCATCCTCGCGGACACTACTATGGCACTATGCGAGGAAGGACCATGGTCCTACTCCTTTTGTAAAACTTTTGACATGATGGGACCACAAAGATTAATACCTGACTCCTTGCAGTTTTGTAGTTCTCACAAACCTGTGATATGAATTCTTTTTTTCTATTAATGTACCTTTACAAAAGACCTCATGCATAGAGTGTGTGATGCCAATGCAACTAGGCTGTCAGTTTACACTTAGGGGCAGATTTATGTTAGACTTGCTCCACTTTTATGCCGCCGTTGCGTCACTTTTGTGACGCAGCGGCGGCGTAAACCCTGCGCCACGTTGCGCCCCATTTACATAGTGACGCATCTATGGAGATGCGTCACGGTGTAAAGCCCTGCGCCACATTAAACCTGCGTCAGGTTTAATGTATGCAGGGTGGGCGTTCCATCGGAAAAAGCCTCGGAAAAGTGACGCAGTGAAATCTACAAGATTTCACTCAGTCACTTTTCCGACGCTGCTGCGTCTGCTGCTGCGTCAAAACCTTGCGCCTGCTTGAAGCAGGCGTAAGGCATGACGCCGCATGTTAGGTATGGGCATTGAAATTATTATTACATCAAGCTGCAGTTCAAATAGTCGTTGCTGGGTGTCCCTCTGCATTTGACTCATGCGGGACACATAGTAACGACTAGTGGAACTGCAGCTTCATGAAAGGGTTTCAATGCTTTTGCATTTGGCTCGTGAGGGACACCTAGTAACGACTAGTGGAACTGCAGCTTGATGTAATAATTTCAATACTTTTGCATTTGACTCGTGAGGGACACCTAGTAACGACTAGTTGAACTGCAGCTCCTTGTAGAATTATTTTGATATTGGATACTATAATATTCACTGCCCACTACTAATCTCACCCCATAATGCTTTGCAGGGCCTTTGGTTGGGATTGTATTTTGCCCATAATTGTGCTTGGGGTGGTGCTAAGAGGATGGGACCACCGCCGAATCGTTCAGCAAGATGTGCTCTTTGTTTTCAAGGCATCCGCTTGGTTCTCTCCCTAGGTTAGGGAGGATCCTAAAATCATCACCTCTCTCACTGCTTGCTAAAGTTTATTATTCACTTTTGTGAAATGACTATATGCATTTTAGCATGTAAAGACAGAGATACTTGCTATTTTACCAAAAGTATATGAGGTTTCTGTTTTATGAATTGGGAGTCTGACAGAACGGAGCAAAGTTGTGGAATTCATGGAGTTTATATTCAACTTCGTGGCATTCCGCGTAGTAGTACTCTGCCAAATACACCCACCCTTAATTATAAGCCCTGGCTTTACTGTGGATGGACACCAGTGGAAGAGGGGAAGCCAATAGGTAGCTGATTATGAATTTCCTGTTTTCTGACCATGCATGGGAATGTTAGCAGTCTCAGTAACAGCTCAGAGTAGATAATTGATTGTACTTTTGTCCACAGGATTTTGACGTCTCCAGTGACGAGTCCTTCCTGCCCAGGTCATGCCGAGGGGTTCTTCTCCAGTGGTCCTGCTGCCCAGGTCGAGTCGAGGGTCATTCTGCTGTTGTCTTCTCCCCTTGTTTCCCCTCTTCTCCCTACTCACTGGCTCTGGTTTGACATTGTTGGGCTGACTAGTGGTGGTGGGAAGTTGAGACCTGTGCAACGGTCTCCTGCCTTTTGTTCCCGTGGAAACCCCAGGTGAGCCTTGATACTGGGGAGCCTGTCCAAGCACTAGATAAAGGCCTCCACCTACTTTATGGGCACGAGTCATAGACCAGGAAGAAATGTTTAAGGAGTTGATGGGCAAGAGCTAGTGTCACCATTGCCAATAGCACAATGAGCCAGTAAAAGTGCCATCTCTGCTATGCCCTCACTCCTTCACTTTCCTTCACTCACTAAAGGGCCCTCCACTTGCTACATAATATATTGTAATCTACTGCATTGACTTTGCTGCTCTGAACATTGTTAACCGTGCGTGCTTGCTGTTAGATGGATCATTATCGTGAGATAATTGCCTGACACACAAATTAGTGATACCTAAACAAAGGCAAGAGCACCTTAATTGAGATAAAGACATACTGTTGAAATAATCATGCCAACTCTATCGACAACTAATGCTATTAGAATAAGATCAGGAGAATAGTATTGCATTTTTGTTTTTAGTTTTATATAGCCTGAACTCAACCCCAAGGTACTGGAGCGCTTCACACAAGCACCAGTTACATTACAGAAGGACACATTCATGTTTGGCAGGCAGGGGGAAATTATATGATTTGCCCAGAATCACAGGATATTGAGCCGATGCCGAGACCGGAACCTGGTTCCACAGTTCTAAAGTCCGCAGCTCTGGGTGTTACCCCACATGCACACTGGTTACCCTGGGACACCCTACAGACATGTCCTTTTTTCCCCTTCCGCCGGTCACAGCTGCTGTCCCTGACAGCTGACACATGCACTGTTTGTGTCAGTCATTATGGGTGTTGCTGTAACTGTCATTCACTGACAGTGACCACAGCAGGGGCACCGTCTGACATGGACGAGCTGGGCGCAGGCCCAGGGCGCCAATCTGCAGAGGCGAGCATGGAGCTCTCTGTGTCAAAGTCCTGATGGCAGAATCATGTGGTCCGGCAGCTGGGCCTCCTAGATTGGTTTCAAAATCATTGTATTAGAGGAAGCGTGACTTCATGGAGGAGGTTAGTTGGAAAGAATGATGGCGAGGGGCACATGCAGTGTGTTATAGCGTGAACTACACACCGCTATTTCATCCAGGGTGAGAGCTCTGTTGGTGATGAAGAAGTTGGGATCAATGTTGGCCAAGCAATTTATCCAGTTTCTTGCAAGGCTTAGATAGGATTATAGTAGCCAAAAGTCAGCGACGGCCGGCACAGGTAAGAGCGTCGGGCGGGGCTGGGTGGGGGGGGGATGTCGACAGAAGGACGGAATAGGTATTATTTATTTATTTAAATATACCTATTCCGTCATCTGTCGACTTCCCACCTCCCAACCCGCCTCACCACGATTACCTGTGCCGGCCACCGCTGTGTTACTTTTACAAGGGAAGAGGCTACTAAGACTTTCCTAGAGGGGTCGAAGGTGCGGGTTGTGGGACGGGATGCCTTCTAAGGTTTGCTAAAAGAAATCCTGTTTCACTGTTAAACAGCATCAGGAAAGGTTGGTGTTACTGTTCTTGAGTGGGGAGGGGCACAACGTCCGAGAAGGGGCATCTCTTAGGCATGGGGATATTAGTTCCATGAGCAATTTGTACCCCGATGCACTTCTCATACGTGTGGCTAATAAAATTGCTTTAGAACAAAAAATGCCAATCTGCAGCATTCAAGTTTAAGCTCTCCTCACCTCTATCACCATGGCGGGTTCTCATTTCCCACGAGTTTTCCCCTGGTTCAGGGCGTTTGAAATGATGACCCTTGGTAAAACCATGAGCAGAACTTTGATATGCAAAGAACTAATAGTGTACCCTTTGCTTTTAGCTACACATTTCACTGTTGTATGAATTACAATGTCCATATTATTGAAGTTCTTAGTCAAACTTATAAAAGAGTCAATTTCTACTTTGAACTTTGAGCATGCGAAGCCTGGGAAAAATGCCCTTTACCCTGATATCATGTATTTTGCATTAAGCATGCAATGCATAATGGCAAAGGCCGGCCACCGATTAATGAGAAAAAATAATTCCGAGCTTATTTTTGTCTGAAAGCCATGTTCAGGAAACTTTGTGCAAATTCCATCCTGTTTATTAACAGGAGATATGTCATAGAGAGGGAAGCTAATGTACGTACAGTAGCAGCTTCCTCTTCTTGTCCTGAAGGCTACTCCACCTGTTGTGGTGACTCCATGTTCATTTGGAGTTTGCCGATGAATGCTGTACGGAATTGGAGTATTCGTCAATGCGGGTGAGAAACTAACTCAAATAATAATCACAATCCTTGTTCAAGTGAGCCACTATTGTCACTAATTAAACCTGTCCTTAATTCTCTGGTAGATTGGCACAAGGCAGTCAGGCTTAACTTAGAGGTAATGTGTAAAGTTTTTATGCAGTACCTAAACAGTAATAAAGTGAATAAACAACCCAAGAAAAAACCGCAAGCGAATTTAGGAAAATAAAGAGCATTTAAATAAATGAAATGACTCCAAAATAACACAAATCGAATCAATAGAACCGGAGATGTGAACTTTTGAAGTTTAAGTTTCAAAATAATTACCAAAAGGTGTTATGCAGCAGCCACAGTTCTCTGGTAGCTCTAGGCCATGTTGAAGTCAAAAGTAAAGGCTGGCTGTAATGGAGTGTGGGTTGGATATCAGGGACCAGGTTTGTTCTAGTGGAAAGTTACCTTCAGACGTAGAACTTTTTCTGGAGAAAAGTGGTCATCAACGATTACTCGGCAGGGCAAGCTGCAAGCTGGATTCGATGCAGAGTTCCACAACAGCGTGTTGCAGAAGAGTGTGGTCCCTGTGCTGTTCGTCAACGAAGGTGGGAAAGTTCTGAGTGGGCAAAAGTCTGAAATCTTTTCTCAGGAAGGCCTTGACATCAACATGTTACTGCTCATTGTCGATCCCCTGAATCCCATTATGCTAAGGCTTAGAAGCTTTTCTGGAAATCAAATCTGCTTCAGAAGGGCAAACCAGCAAGTTGAATCCGAGAATCCAACGGCAATTTGACATCAATGGCATTGGCTCAATGGGGCTCATGGTCTTCCAACAGTTCCTTAGAAGCAAACTTGACAAACATTTTTAAGACCTAGCTTTTGCAGTTTCTGCAGGAGAAGTCCTCTAACACTAGCCAGTGGACCAAGACCTGGGAGGCTTCACTTAGGGGTTACAACTCACTCCAACAGAGGCCAGCAGCTGGGTTCAAGCCAGGCCCAGTTGGAACTGGTCAACTGGGCAGTTTGAGGGAAAGCTTTTGGGATACTTCTTGGATGTCAGCTTAGTTAAGGGGGCAGCAATGTTCCATACCCCTTAGTACATCTCCTGTAGTACCCAGTGGGGCCTACGAAGGCTCTCTCCTGGGTCTGGTTCTTGGGAGGCACCCAAACCATGATGGTCTAGATCTTGGAATGAAGAAGCTGGTCCTTTCCTCCACCGACTTGGTGGCCAGGTGCACCACTGAACCTTTCTCTGTCTGGCTATTACTGGCTGTGATAGTCAGGCCTGCCCATTGCAGTGCCTGAAGCACTTCCTAGAGGGGTGCAGGTGGTCATCCCAGCTTGAGCTGAAAACAGTATTATCGTCCAAGTAGGATGCACTGAAGTTTTGAAGGTTTCTAGTCCAGCTAATACCCAGATGCCCAACCTCTGGAAGGTGATGGGGCATCCTTTAGTCCTAAGGGCATCACTGTAAACTGAAAGGTGCACTGGGAGTGGGAAATGCTGACTTCTACTTATCCCACTTAGTTAGGGCAATCTGCCAATACCTGATGCTAAGTGAAAAGTAAGAGGAACCTGGCTGCCCACAAATGATTAATTAGCTCATCATCTCTGCAGATAAGGTGAACATTATTCTTAGTGACTGAATTGAGGCCTCTTTAGTCCATATGGAAGCTGATGGTGTCCAGTGGGACAGTCTTTGGTACCAGAACCTTTGTACTGGACTAGGACCTACTGGAGGGCTCTATCACCCCCAAATGCAATTTAGATTCCTAATCCTTTATACTGGCCCTCACTTAATCGGTACATTTTGTTTTTGACAGGCATGCTTTCCATTGTGTCTATATCATGGGTGCACTACTCATTGACCCCTTGGGTAAGCTCGAATAAAGAGACAAACTGCCCCAACAAGTGGCTACAGTTCCCCTGTTGCTTTGGGTTTAGGGTAGGGGAGAGTACAACTCTTTCCACTGACCCATCTTGTTTCATGGAAATCTGGAGGTTGGGGAGGGGTTCACTCTCCACTTTCTCACCATCCTTCTGTCACCAAGAGCATAGTTACTTTGGGCTTCTCGATGTGGGGCTTGAGGTGGTTCACATGTAGGACACTTAAGGGGTCCCGAGATGTATCGAGGTACATCAGGCAGGTAAACTCCTCTTTCTGCTCCTTTATCTCATAAGACCCTGTCCAACGCTCCTTCAAGGCCCGAGACTCCGCAGGATCCATCAAACACATTTTTTGGCCAGGCTGATACTCCACAAGAGTGGACTTCTGGTTGTACCAGTACTTCATGACCTTTTGGCTGACCTCCAGGTTCTCAGTGGCCCTTTTCGAGAAGCACTTCATCTGAAATCAGAGGGCTAACATGTAGCTCACTACAACTTGGGGTGTGACTTTTGGGGTTTTTGGGAGCTTGCTCCTACCCCACCTTTACAAGACTTAGAGGTCCATGCACAGAATGGCCAAACAGAAGTTCAAATGGACTGAACTCCACTCACTTCTGTTTCATCTCCCTGTAGACAAATAGTAGGCTTGGTAGCAAGATGTCCCACTTATGCCTCTGTGGTTCAGGTATGCCTTTCAGGGTCATGTTGATCCTTTCAACAATCCCATTGGTCTGAGAATGGTATGGAGTGGAGAACGTGTAGTTTACCCCACACTCCTCTCACATGGACTTCATCTAAGTAGACATGAAGTTGTTGCCCCTGTCAGACACAACCTCCTCGGGGAAACCCACATGGGCAAATATCTGTCCGTGGCTTGGCCCCTACTGATGGAGTCAACAACCTCAGGTACCTGCTGGCATGGCCACCAAGACCACAATGAACCTACATGTTGCCTAAAGCAGTCTTGGGGTCCAGAGGCCCAACAATATCAATGCTCAATCTCTTAAAATGTTTTCCCACTACAGGGTACGGAAGCAGGAGAGGTCTTGTGATCCGCCCCGGACTTTCCACTGGCAGGGGCCGCAGAAGGATCATCCCCATTGGAGATGTTGATGAAAGCTGGGCTCTAGTGATAAGGATTTGCAATTTCCGTTAGAGGGTACCTTTAATATTAGAAAGCTAGATATCTTGAGACAGACAATAAATGAGAAAAAAAACACTACCTAGAGCTACACAGTTTGAGACATTAAATAAATGGGATTGGAAGGCCATAGAAAAGGAGAGGAAGAAATGAAAAACCAGATAAAAATTTATTTTTAGACATTGGTTAGAAAGCAAGTGGGACAATCAGGAGAGATACTGGAGAGAGGATATGGTTGAAGGAGTAAAAGTCTTCCCTGCAATAGTTAAAGAAACAATAGACAACAAGAAAGTCGATGAGGGAGACAGAAAGAAGCAAAGCCAAGATCAGGATTCAAATGAGGAGGATAACTTTCAAATGCTTTTTTTGAATTCCTGACCTCTTCCATAAGTGAGTGAAATGCAGAGACTGGTACAGGATTGGTATACACCAGCAGTGAGTGCATCAGCAAGTACAGCACCTGAGAATACATTGATAACTTTGCTGAGTACTGGAGGAGATACTATTTCTTTCTCTTCAGTTTCTAATGATATGTCTTCTACTGTTCCTACAGAGCATCCTGGTAGGGGTGAATGATATGGAGCTTTTAAAAAAAGAAATTTTACAAGGGACAGTTAGTTTAAAAAGACTGATATCTTCCAATGTGGATGAAATTAGATATTTGATCAGAGAATCAGCAAGGTGTGCGAATAAAGCACATGATAAGCTTGAGGAGTTAGCTGATGAATTCGAGGACGACAATAGCAGAATGAGGAATGTACAGAGAACTTTTAAAAATGTATTTAACTAAAGAGGAAATACAAGAATTGTGTTTGTGGATTTATGCACTCACATTTAGGATCTAGTTGTGAAAATGGAAGACATTAAAGATCCAAAGTGAAGAAGTACTGGGAAAGATGTAAAAACAAATGTTACTTCTAAGAAGAAAGCTACAGAGGCAGGAAAGTGAAGTGGTCTGTTATTGATTCCGAACTAGAAACATTGTCAGAATTTCCTCTGAGAGGAGGGAATGGAGGGAAATATGTGCATGCACCCTGGACTAGAAGAGACATTTTTGCATTTACTACCAATTATTTTTTAATTTAGAAAAGAACCTGAAAGGTGGTACAAGGAGGTTCATAGATTAATTACTATTTTGAAAATGCTTTAAATTGATTTAGATACATTGTTTAAAATATTTAGTGATATATGGACTAAGTTTAAGACTGCTGTTGCTTGGCCAATAGATAAACCAGTTAGAAATGCTTCTAACAATGCTCCAGCTGGTATAGTTGCTGATAAATATAGAGCAGTGATAATGCATTTGAAAAAGAAGGTGCCAGCATAGGAATTGAAGTGGGCAAAGATCTTGAGAGCTACTCAAGAGCCGAAAGAGTCAGTGCATGCTAATCATGAGGCTTATGCAAAATTATTAAAAAACACAGCAAAGACCCTGAGAAAGAAGGTGTTAGTGGTAGCTTTTGTATAGGTTTGTGTCCTGAGCTTCGTACGCATATTCAGCAGAGTGTGATGTATTTGCAGACTAATGTCTTTCTCACTGTCTCCTTCTAACTCACTCACATTTTCTCTGTCTCCTTTTCCATCATTTCCCACAATCTCCCGCATTCCCTTGTTACTTCTTTCTCGCGGCCTCTCCCTCTGACCATTCGTCTGTTTTTGTCTCCATCTCCTTCTCAATAACTTTCTTATGTATCTCTCGTTTTTTCTTTCTCTCTATTTTGTTTCTCTCTTTGGTTCTCCTTTTGCCTGTCTGTATCACTCTCTCTGCCTATGTCTCTTTCTCTCTTATCTCCATCTTCCTGTCTCCTTGCTCCTTCTGCTAAGAGAAGAGGCGATGAATTAAGTGAATAAATCTGTGCTCTAAAACCCAAAATTCTTTCAGTTGCAGGGGCGAGAAGAGCTCTAGACAGTCTAGCTCAGCAGAAGCTCTATGGCCCCTGAAGTTACGCACACTTCTAGCTGTGCCTCCTGCAGGCAGATTAGCACGCGCCATGTCATGCAGACAATTGTTATCTTTTCAGTGGGGAGGTTGAACGCCCCCATTTATTGCTCCCTGCCTGCTGTTTTATCCCTATTCCAACTCTACATGGTATCTACAGAAGTCAGCCTTCTC
The DNA here is from genome assembly GCF_964204655.1 of Triturus cristatus. NCBI lineage: Eukaryota > Metazoa > Chordata > Amphibia > Caudata > Salamandridae > Triturus > Triturus cristatus. Next base: position 1,150,122,151 of record NC_140593.1, on the reverse strand, counting down.
CTCCTCCTCTCGGCCCCCTCCGTGTTCTGCAGCCCCGCCTTCCCCAACCGCTGGGTTTATTTTCAAAGAAAGCAAATAGCATTTTCACACTGTAGGCAAAGGTGAGGCCCAAGGTCACAGCGATCATGTCTTCTCTTCCCTCTGCGAGCGGCGTGTGTTTTCCCCTCATTCAGTAACCCTAGCCCGTATTTATTCCACCCTTCTGAACCGAAGCGTCCCAGAGGGCGCATTTTCCAATCAGTTTAGCTATCAACATTGCCCTGAAGCTCCTCCGTGGATGGATCCGTTTATTGTGGTTTTGAAATGGTTCTGGGCCTGCTCAATACTTTCCTGTGCTTTACAGTCGCCTGTGTGATTTTTCTGAAACGTGGCGAGTTAAGCTCGGGTGTTGACTTCCATTAGAACACCGGCTTGTAAACCTCACCTGGCCTGTCCTTTCCTTGTGAACAATAGGCCATGCTCTGGTCTTATGCATGCAGGGGCAGATTTACAAGAACTGGCGCATCCCTGCATATTAGCAGGGATGCGCCAGTTAAATTGCGACATGTAAAAAAAAGCCTTGTGCCACCGTGGATGTACCGCATTTACAATGCAGCGCACCGTGGAGCAAGAATGGACATATGCGTGACACATCTTTACGGCATAAGGGAAGCGCATCGTTGGAGTTGTATCGCAAGTACGACACAACTCCAGCAATGGCTAGGAATGCCTATTCCTAACATGCTGCGTCACTCCCTATGCTTGCTTCAAGCAGGCGCAAGGTTTTGACGCAGTGGCGTCGCAAAAGTGATCCAGTGAAATCTTGTAGATTTCACTGTGTCATTTTTACGAGGCGTACCTGCGTGGGAACGCCCATCCTGCATACATTATACCTGACGCAGGTATAATGTGATGCAGGGCTTTACAGGGCTCGCCCTAGATACGTCACGTGGTAAATATGATGCATCGTGGCGCACTGTTTATGACGCCGCTGCGTCACAGAAGTGACGCAATGGCGACGTAAAGTTGTCGTAGGGGGCTTGTAAATTAGGCCCCTGCACTGTATGTGTACTTGCATTTTCAGCCCTCCACACCCCTGATGAGGGGCCAAAGCACATTGGCAGGTGGAGCAGGTGCCCGCTGCTCACACCTCAGGTCGTGATTGGTTGGATGTATGTGGGTTTTTAATGTAGCCTAATGGGAAGTGTTTGGTGATGATAGTGCGCTGCTGTATCCTGCCCTATTTCTCAGCCCCCACACCTGCAGTGAACTGGAGTGGCAGATGAAACACAAAGGGCCTTATTTATGAGGGCTTGCGCTGCCGTTGGTTCACTTTTTTGTGACTCTGCGGTGGCGTGAACAATGCGCCACACTGTGCCCTTTTTGCAAAGGGATGCATCTAGGCAGATGCGTCACTTTGTAAAGCCCTGCGCAACATTATACCTGCGTCAGGTATAATGTATGCAGGGTGGGCGTTCCCACATGAAAAAAAGCCTCATTGTAGTGGCGCAGTGAAATCTATGAGATTTAACTGATCCACTCCTACGACTCTGTCACAATCCTTACGCCTGCTTCAAGCAGGCATAAGGAGTGATGCAGGGCTTTTTACATAGGACTCGCCCTATGTGTAATAACACATTGCTGGAGATGGGTCAGTTTACCGACACACTCAAGCAATGCGTCATTACTGCTCAACCAGATATGTCAGGCTTCCTGAAGTATCTGTTCAATCCTTGCAACATGGCGCGCAGTAGTGTAAATACAGTGCATCCTCGGTGTCGCAAGGACAGCGCTATAAAAAGTGGTGCATCGCTGTTTTTCCCCAGCGATGCAACACTTTTCATAAATGATGCCCTTAAAATTTAACTAGTTGCTGTGTCTGGTTGGAGCGGTGTGGGTTGTGTGTGGCTTGCATGTGGAATGCTTTATTTCCTTTATGATGAACATAGGCTTTTTTCTCTCCCTGTGTAGCTGCAGTAATACATGGAGTGAAGAAGTGGGAAATAGTTGTACGAGTGATAGTGCCTACCACCCTTGTGGGAGAGTGTTGTTTCTAGTTGTTGATTAGGGGTAGTTCTGAGACATCTGGGGTCAAGTTAGCTATCTGGTGCACAGTCCTGTCACACCTTAGCAGTGCTTTAATTTGTAAGAATATAAATGCCAGGGCTCTCATCAGGAGGCAACTGCAGCTTGCATCACACATTGCCCCTGCCAGCGCTGCCAATGATAGTAACAACACAACTGCTAACCATCACACTCCTAGATGTGTGACAATTTGGTCTATTTCATGCCTTCAAAGCTACAAGAATTGCTTGGGCGGACAGTAATAGTAATTTTTTAGATATATTGCCCTAATAACTACCTGTTGTTGTGGTCATCTCTAAATTAGCCAGACAGCGCCACCCTGTGACAGACTGTCACAAGCACCAATGTTGCAAATTAAGTGCCTGTGCTAAGCACCGGAAACCATCGGCTCAAATTAAGTACTGTAAAGGTCTGATTGAGACTGTGGCAGATATATTTTGCTCCATCGGGATGGCAGAATACCTTCACCTCCTCCTGCCAAATTTAGAGTTGTCCGCCGTCCCTGTTGAGAACTCTCTACATAGACAGAAACCACGGTATGGTGTTTTCTTTCAATGTAGGAAAAGTTTGACGGATTGTACTGTCAGTCATGATGGCCAGCCATCAAACAATTAAAAAGTTTTTTGTTTTTTAAACACAAACTCTCAGATCAGGAGTTTGTTCATGAAAAAAATGACTGCCAGCATCCTGGTAATTTTCTCCCAGGGTGTTGGGGTCATTTTTTTCCCCTGTCCCTTATCACTAGGTTTTTCTTGGTAGTGACAGACAGGAAAAAACAGGCCTTACACCATTCACCCTAAATAGGAAAGATGGTGTAAAGTTCTTTCTTCGGCACCTGTATATTTATACAGCACATGAATACCTGTCTACTCTGGAATTTGCAATACCAATACTAAATGCAGATGGTAGACAGGAAACGGGACCTTCAAGGAATGGCATCCATGGTAAATGGGGCTCCAAGGACAGAGTTTGGCAGTGGGTATTTATTATTTGTAGGATACATGAGCATTTTTTCAATCTGCAATGTGAAAGATGATAATTAAAGAGAGAGGTGAGCATAATTATTGAAAGTCCAATGCAGGAACGTTGAAAAGGAGCATGGGATCAGTGGGCGCACATGCTAAGCGAGTGCTGGGACATTATCACAATACCCAAGAATCAAGCATCGAATGGACCTGGCTTTTCAAAAAGCAATCACATACATTTTACATTTAATTTGAGACAACACATGAATTATTGCCTAAAATCTGTAATTGACATTAGAATATTGGAATGTTGAGAGCTGCATTGATGATAAGGAAGTAGCTCCGGGCTTATAATGGCTGGTATAGGCCTTCTGCTTCAACATTCCAATGTTTGTCTTTATGCTTCTCCCTTTTTAGTTTAGAACATTCTACCCTCAGTGGGTGGAATGTTCTAATCTCTTTAAAATCCTATCTGCCTCGGGCCAAAGGCCTTCTCCCTAGTTATAGGCACCCACCTGCGGCTTAGGCCTTTACCTCAGTTTCAGGGCCTTGAACAACCTGTAAAACCCTCAGGAGCCGGCTATAAGGCTATATTATAATTTTTAAATGTAGAATCTAGAGAAGTGGGTGGAAACTTCTGAGCTCACAGAATGGCTGCAACCATCGATGGCCATGTTAAATCGGACTTTGAGGGTGGAGTTGTGCGTGGATATGCATAGGGCGTTTCACTTTGTAGTATGCCACGTTTATTGATGGAATTACCAAAATGATAATTAAAAAGAAAGTTGTGAACAAGTTAAAGTCCTGGTGGGAGAGTATTGAAAGAGGGTCACTGGTGCCTCTGGACCACGCACTCGGTTACTTTATACCCAATTCTCTAATACTTTGTTGGATTGTAGTAAGTTTGTTGGCGTGCAAAAAGGTATCGTCTTCTGATCCTAGATGTATGTATTAATGCTTAGAAAAGTTGCGCTGTCCACATGTGGAAGCGTCCCTTACATGCACTCCCGAAGTTCCAAATGGAAATCAAATCTCAACCGGGAACCAGTTTTCTGAATTACCAAATGTATTCATTTAGCCACAAACTGAATACATTTGGTAATTCAGAAAACTGGTTCCAGGTTGAGCTTTGATTTCCATTTGGAACTTCGACAGTGCATGTAAGGGACGCTTCCACATGTGGACAGCACAACTTTTCAGTGTATTGAAAGAGAACATCCTTATCACCACCTATAGAAAAGTACACTGACATGTCACATGTTGAAGGTACATACTAATCATCTGTAGCCAACTAAGGTAAAGGCCAGGTGACTGCTTACTAAGGGCCTCTTTTATGTGTTTTTGCCGTAGGGCAGCGCAGCTGGCCCTCCGCTGCGCTGCCGTACGGCAAAAGAAAAGGGCAGGAATGCACCGTATCTATGAGTTACGGAGCATTCCTGTCATTTTCCCCTACGCTTGTTCACTATAGGCTGCCGTGCGCCAACGCAGGCACCTTTGCACCATGGTGCAATATTGGCAAAGTGAGCTAAAGAATGATGATGGATTCAACCCAGATCTGTGACTGGGGTGAGTGTCTGAAAAGTTTCAGCGCTCCGTCCATCATCTCCTTGTGTTTGCTTTGCTTTACATGAACACCAGTTGGGTTACATAAGGGCACATTTTTTTTTTGCCAGGCACGGGGAGATTAAGTGATTTGCCCAGAATCACAGGATGTTGAGCGTCGTTGCCGAGACTCGAACCCGGTTCCCCATATTTGAGGGCAACCGCACTAGGGCATATCAAATAATTGTATCATCATCAAACTTTAACAACATTGAAAGGGCTGGACGTATCCTTCATACTTTTGACCTTAAAGGTTCCCACATGGACTGTATTTCAGTGCACCCACTGGTCTTTTTTTATCCTCCTCGCACCGTAAGATCTTTGAAACGGGGAGGACAGTATTCAGGTCAGCACAGATCACAAGACGGAACAGTCAATTACGTACGCCACAGTAAAACTGCAAGCATACCACTCAGTAACTGTTTCAACTCCCTGAGCCAGTTGGAAGATCCTGACTGGCTGAGTCCTGCCCCCGTTGACGAGGATTTGCCCAAGCCTACAGTACCAAGTAGTTCCTCAGTCCTAAAGGCTCTCAGTTAGAATATTGCGGGGTGCGGGATAAGCTAGACGATGCTGGTTGCATTAAAATGTTGGCTACCTATGATATTGTATGTCTACAGGAGACATGGGATGCCGGTGGCTGCCTGCATCTGGACGTTTTTCCCCATTCACTGTACTAGCCACTCTGTCGCCCAGTTGACGTACTAGTGGTGGCCTTGCCACAGTAGTAAATTTCAGCCTTAACTGTAATGTTGAACCTGTTAGGTCCAAGTCGAATGAGCTCCTGGGCACTCTTTTAATGTTAAGAAACAAATGCAGACTAATGGTCATAAATTTCTATTATGCAGACACTCCCAGGTCTAAATTAGATGTTGCTTCTAGTTAAAAAATGTTTATTGATGATTTATTATGATTAGTTTTTTTACTTGGAATCCTTATTTACTGTGGTAATGTTATTGGGGGATTTTAATTTGCATCCTTGTTTGTCTTGTCAAGACAACGATGTACTTGGGAATACCAACCGAGGCATTGATCAGGTGCACCTTCTTCACATACAGCAAGGGGATAATATTAATAGTTTAATTGCGGGGTATAATTTGGTCAATTTAATGGACCGAAGACAACCATAGATTATTTTTTTGTATCCTTTTGTTTATCCTCAGCCCTTGTAGATTTTAAGGTTAAGTGGGAGAACCTTAGCGACCACAATCCTTTCTCGGCCATCTTTTTGTGGGACAAAAAGCCCAATGATGTGGCCTATTCCTACAAGGAATCAGTACTCCCTGGCGATCAGGGCCGACGGGTGCAGTGGGCTTCAGTTGTCCCTTTTGATTTCTTCTCTAACCTGGTCACCTTCTGTAGTGCCGATTTCCTTTCATGTCTCAGCTCATAGTATCATGCTGTCCTCAATTATTTGCAGATTTATCAAATCGGTTCCTAGTAAACTAGGTGTCCCTTCAATGCCTCGACCATCTAGATGGTTGGACAAAACGTGTTTGAAGGAACACAAGGACTTGTTGAAATCCCTGCATGAAACACCTCGGTTTCATGAAAAGGTGAGGACAGCCAGGCCGGTTTCATCATATGTCATGCAAGGAGCTTAAGATCTAGCTGAAAGATGAGACCAAGGACAATTTACTCACTGCTAGCATGTTGAGGGATAGTGCTGACTATTGGCGAGTGGTTAATCTGTGTGGAGGAGAGGTGGGGTGAGTAAATAAATTAAAAAATAGGAAAAAAAGTATCACTTAACTGCATGCCGGCCGGCCTGTTCATCACTCAGGAGCAGGAAGGAAGCAGGAACCACAAAGCACCCAGGCTCCAGACTCCTCTGACCAATCACAATGCTGCCTTACAGCAGCGTTGTGATTGGCCTGAGTGCCGTTAATCGGAGCTCAGAGAGGGACTAGGGGCCTGGGCATGTTCTCCACCCAGGCTGTAATACAGCCTGGGTGGAGAACATGCACAGTGCTCATGACTGTTTGGCCGGCCCGAGCCGGCTGGCTAAACATTCATGCGCATTTAAGAGAGTGCCAGCACTGTTCCTGTGATGTCCAGCCCACCACACCCCTAACCAGCTGAGACACAGACGGAAAAATAAAATGATAATAACGTTCGTTATTATCATTTTTGTTTTCCTTTTTCAACTGCTCATCGAGCAGTGGGGTGACGCTCCACCACCTTAGCAGAGGAGCCGCCCCTGGTATCACTGTGAAAGCGTCAAAGAAAATACATAGATCACTGATGTATAATCACCAGTATCTCTGTTACTCAGAGAAAACAATGGACCAGAACTATTTATCGCTTATCTCATAATAGGAAGCTTTGCTGGAAGGTTGGTTTATCACATAACATTAGTGAGTGTGGTGGAGCGATACTCCAAACCCACTCGTGCGGAGGCCATCTCAGTAAAGGAAAGGCTGTCAGTCCTTTCAGATATTATATCAAGAACGAACAGGGGGGGGGGGCGTAATGGGCTTTACGAGGGAGGTCCAGCTGAGTATGCCCTAAAGTGTACAAGAAAAGTAACAAAGCTGTTCCTAAAGATGGGTGAGACAGACCATGTAATGTTCTAGGAGAGTTATTGATTTATGGATATTGTGGCCCTCACACAACCATCAGGATGTCGTGAATCACGTACCCCTCAGGATGTCTCGTGTCATCATCGGGCTGCTCCTGCGTCGAGTCGGCTGGTGCAATACCCGACGGGCTCTTATTTAGAGAGCACTCTTGTGGAGATCTTTTTATCCAATACAGCCGCTGGGTGAGGTGGGAGTGTGGGGCTCTTTTAGTAATGTAGATGAAAGACAATAATTATTAAAATAGGGTTCGGAGTGCTTATCTCAATCAATTTATTTAGGAAGCCTCCTCGCCTAGTTAAAACTGTGAGGTTGAGTGTTGGTAACTTAGAGTAATAGAATAGGTTATATACACTGCCTCATTTGGGTCGACATGTTTCTCGCTCTAATAGAGGAATACTCTGGCGATTCTTCAGGACCAAAAATTATTCTATCTACATATGAATCTACACTGGGTATCCTAGATGACAGTGAGCATTCTCAATAGCACCCCTAGTGCACTTGTCACCTGCACCATCCCCCGTGACAGGTCGCTGCAGCACTGTGTTAGGCCCTCCTGCATCGTCACAGAGCGCCGGCAAAGTAGGGAAGTCGCAGTTGCCAGACGGTTGAGTGCCCTGCTGGTAGTGTCCCTTCTCTGGCGTTCCCGGCGCCGTGCTTCGATGTCAGCATCTAATTTGCTGCACAACTGCTGGATTGACTGGGACATGTCCCGAATGCCCGCAGCCATGCCGCCAATGTTTGTGTCCATGTTGACTAAGCTTGTCCTCATCACCCGCATGTGCCTCTGGACTGACATTACTGCCTTTGATTGCAGGCGCTGTTGCTTCAACATTTGGCCCTCGAGCCCCGAGAAGACACCATGGCCGTCAGTGGGTGCTGGTGGACTCTGGACACGCGACCTGCGGCGCCCTCTTGCTCCCGTCTGTGCTGCCTGTGATGTTTGGGGCACAGTGGGATGGCTCCCTTCCTGGGGCCCGGTGCGGTCTTCTGGGCCCATGCTGTCGTCTGACGAGGTGTCTAAGGCTCGTAGCCTGGCTGCTGGACGCCTCCTCATTCTCACACCTGCAAACGGAGATGTGGCCGGTGAATCGAACATGAGTGGCGATGCTGGCTCTGGTGGTGGTGATGCTGGCTCTCGGTGAGGTGATGCTGGCTCTGTGTGCGGCGAGGCTGGCTGCGTAGGTGGTGCGGCTGCAAGTGGGCCTGCTCCCTGGTCTGCACTCGTGCTGGCTAGAGGTGATTTTTGTGGCCGGTGTGCCGTCTCCCCTGCAGCATGCCCTGTACTGCATGATGTCACATCTGTGGACAGAAAAACAACATTGGCTCAGTGTCCCCGAAGGGCTGCATTGCAAGCGTCACAATAAATCATTTCACATTCCAATCTGTCCTCTGTCTCCTTGTGCCTCGAGTGCGTGACATGCCTTGTTGCCCTGTGACATTTACGTCATGGTTAGTGTTGCCCTGACTACATCTCCCGGAATGCATTGCCTGTCTGCACTGACACGTGTGGACTGCAGTGTGATTCTCGTGTCACAATGGGGGATGTGGGATAGGGGTAGGGGCGGCTACATTGCTGTGCTTTCGTCTTACCTTGGTGTGTTGCGGCTCTGGCAGAGCTGTCGGCGTCCCCAAGACCCACGACGCTCTCTTGCTCGAGTGTGGCCGCCACCAGCTCCTCCAGTTCGGTGAGGGCAGGTGCCCTGTTGGTTCCACCTCCGGTCTGGCTGGCCTCCTTCTGGATGTCGCCCATCTTCCTCTTGGTCACAATCCTCAGGTCATACCAGCGCTTTTTGAGGACCTCAATTTCCCTGTGGGTCACTCCCACAGCATTGACCTGCGCCTGGATGGCCTGCAGAGGACTATCCTATGGAGTTCTTAGGGTAAGTCCACCAATACAGTTCTTCTAGCAGTTTTTAATATTTATCACTGGTTAGAGTGATCACTTCACGTGGCTCCTGTTCACTGCATCCGTATATATATTTTTTCACCACGAATAGGGTGCACCACCACCATAGTTGCACTCAATAGCCCACAAGACACATCATGTATTTACACAGTGATTGTCTATATGCATTCTATAACCACCATGGTCTTCCTTTTCTTCCACAGGTAGACCGAGCTGCAGGTAAAATACCAGCTAATTTTGAGAATGCACACTGTCATCTAGGATACCCAGTGTAGATTCATATGTAGATAGAATAATTTTTGGTCCTGAAGAATCGCCAGAGTATTCCTCTATTAGAGCGAGAAACATGTCGACCCAAATGAGGCAGTGTATATAACCTAGTCTATTACTCTAAGTTACCAACACTCAACCTCACAGTTTTAACTAGGCGAGGAGGCTTCCTAAATAAATTGATTGAGATAAGCATTCCGAACCCTATTTTAATAATTATTGTCTTTCATCTACATTACTAAAAGAGCCCCACACTGCCACCTCACCCAGCGGCTGTATTGGATAAAAAGATCTCCACAAGAGTGCTCTCTAAATAAGAGCCCGTCGGGTATTGCACCAGCCGACTCGACGCAGGAGCAGCCCGATGATGACACAAGACATCCTGAGGGGTACGTGATTCACGACATCCTGATGGTTGTGTGAGGGCCACAATATCCATAAATCAATAACTCTCCTAGAACATTACATGGTCTGTCTCACCCATCTTTAGAAACAGCTTTGTTACTTTTTCTTGTACAGTCCTTTCAGATAGTCAGCGTCGTCTGGTGTGATGCTTCACGTGTGTGGTGAATACACTGTGCGCCAGCACCACCATGATGAACTACATTTCCCACAGGCTATGAGATATGGCAGCCATCTTGGATAGGAGTCTATAGCTTTGCTTGTGGCCCATGCTAACTTTGTAAGGCCATTGTGATACAATGTTGCTCAAGCCAAGACCTTGCTATGCCAATCTAGGATTTCCTTTGGTTCGGTTGGAGTTCTTTGAATGACATCAGTATTCTGAGCTCAAATAGTGGCAACAAGCCCTGACTCATTTTAACATTTAATATCAAGGCTGTACAATTGATGCATTGCAGTCGAGGGTTCTCCTGGAATGGAACAGAAAGGATTTTTAAATCAAGACTATTATGTATATATTTCTCTGTAAAAGATATTACAGTTTAGCAATTCTTATAAGAGTTGCTGAGATATGAATTACAGAAGATTAATGTTGCTAATTTCCTTGCAAGAGTCAAGTGGAAAATAAAGCTCATCTTCCACAGAGAGTGCATAGTGACGAAACTTGAGGTAGTTATCCTACTCAAAGAAAGACTGTTGGTGAACATATATAGTATAAAATATCCCCTGACGCACATTATAAAGATAATGCAAGTCACCAAGGAGTCTAATCCCCACATGGAGGAACTAGGATGAAAGTCAGCTCCTTTATAATGTAAAGGAACTTCGAGGTAACTTTCAATATCTTTATAATGTACGGCAGGGAGTATGTTATTCCTTTTAGCATAGTTCTTTTATATGAAAGAGAGAGCAGGTTTGCAAACATGAGGAATAAAAGTAGAATTTGTAGCTCAAATGCATCAAAAAAGCTGTTAAATATATGTTGCAAAAAGATATTAGAATCAGATAAATACAAGTCAGATTTTTTTTAAAAGGTTCGGTACCTCAGAATGTGTAGAAATGTGGAGAGAGAATATAACTTTTATACAATGATCTAAGGAGTGGAAAAAATAAACATGATGCCATAAATACCTTCTTTCTGCTTGCCATTGTACAGTTAGAAAAAAAGAAAAGAAGAAGGAAATGTTTTGTTTAATTGATTGTTCTTTAAACTGAAGTTTTAATTATGCTCCATGACCTGACCTGCCTTTCACCCCGGCTGCTGGCTCTTGCAGTAGGCATTGTGGTGTCAGACCTCAACTGTAATACGTTTTTACAGTTGAGCAGCTATGCCATTTCTTTATAATAGGTTACTGGGTGCATCACAAGTCTATTATAAAGAAATTAGAGACGGCTTATTTTTGGCAGGGGTGGAAGAATCCCATAAATTATATTTAGATGCTCATCTCTTGTGTGTTTACTTTCATGAATTGCAATTTTCACAGCTAAGTGCAGAGAGGTGGTTGCATCCTACAGACATCAGTGCCCAGCAGAAGTGACTCAACAGAGCGGGGGAGTACACTGTCTCTGTTTTCTCTATTATGCCATTCCTCTTTTTCTGTTTCCACCACCGGCCCTCATATTCTTGTGCATGGGGTCACTGGTGGAGGCAGTGAGAGCCTCAAAGTGCATCACTCCAGTTGGATCCAGAGTACATGATTAGTGCTTCCTGACACCTCCCAGTAATAGACCTGGGAATCACCTTTTCCTCTTCCATTTTCTGTGCATCACTTAACCAATTTGTTTACCTATCTGACACCACTTCAAACCATCAAGATTGTGTGTATTAAATCCTTAAGCTTCTCTTTAATTTAATCAGTCTTGTCTACACCACAGTCAGCAACCTCTCCTGCTCCACAACCGCCCTAATCCTGACTTATCAGCCTCTCGACATGAGAGTCACCAGCCTCTCCCACACCCTTATGACAATCCTAGCCTGTCCCTCAGTTTCCAGTGAGCACCAAAATATCCAGCCACTACAGTATGAGACATCAGCTGCATAATTAAAGGTTTCTCCTTCAAAACTACTGCTTCCACCAACATCAAATTCACCAATCTATATTGTACTGCAATTAACAGCCTAATTTGCAGTGTCACAATCTCACTGCTTCAACACTCTACTGAACCCTGCCTACACCAAAAGTGCCAGATTCTCTTGCACCACAGTTTTGAATCCCTCTTGCACCAAAAGGACAATCCTCTCTTCTATGATCACAAGCCTTTTATGTATCACAATTTCCAGCACTTCTTGCACCACAATTACCAGGCTCTGCTGATGTGCAGCCAGAAGCCGCTCTTGTATCACCATAACCAGCCGCACACATATCATAAGCACCTGTTTCTCCTGCATCACAATAACCATCTCTCCTGCATTACAGCCACCAAACCCCAGCATCTGCTGTGCTATAACAACATGTCTTTTTTGCATCACAGTATCCAACTCCATCAGCATTACTAGCCCATTGTTTCCTGAATCACAAAAAACAATGCCTCCGCCACCACAGCTTCTCAAGCACCACACTCACCAGTTCCTCTGCAGCACAATCACATACCTCTTCTTCACAAATAAACAGCTGCCATTCGCCTCAGTCATAATTTCTATCAGTCTTTCCACTATAATCAGTGGTATTACAACGCACAGCCACATGTGCATTACATCAGCAGCCCCACATAATACACTATAACCAGAAGCCGCCCACCACAGTCTCTCGCCTCTCCTGGTCCACGATGAACAACCTCTTCTGCATGACCATCGCCAGCTTCATAACTACCACTGCCAAGGGCCTCTACTGCATTTCGGCCATCACCTTCTCGTTCTCCAGAGTCAACAGCCTCTCCTTCCCAATCACCTGCCACTCTTTGACACACCTATCAACCTCTCACTTTCGTTCACTAGCACCTCCTGTTGCACAACCACCAGTTTCTGCAGCACCATAGTTGCAATCTGTTTCTCCAACACCATAACCAGTTACTCAACTATAGCAATGGCCAGCCTCCCCTAGACCAAAATCACCAGCACCACACTGGACAGCCTCTCTAGGACCCCAGAAACCAAGACATATTTTAAGTAGCTTTTCCAGTTTGTGGTGTTTGGTCACATGACTTACCGCCCAGCCCGCGTGGCCAAACTACCAAACAAAGCACTAGTCACTTTATTCTCTTTTGCCCTCTATTCAAGGACCCCAGAAATTATTTTTTATTACCTGTATTGCGGTAGTCCAAATTGAGAACACACCAGGAGAACTTAACGTACTTACAAAAGGCCGTGTGGAAGGAAAACCTGCTTTGATGTTAAGATGATTTCTCAATGATACAATACGGCCAAGAATGTACTGTCATATGCTGATGTGGTTGCAAATGTATTATTATATGTTGTTTAAATATTGGGGGCAGATTCACAAGAAAGTAACGCATCTGTGAAGATGCATCACTTTCCCTGCGCCACCCTGTGAAACCCTTGCACCACTATGGATGTGCCGTATTTACAATACGGCGCACCATGGCGCAAGGATTGACAGATGCGTCCGAAATTCTGACGCACCTGATGATGCAAAAGTCGTGGATTGCTGGAGTCGTGTCGCAAGCATGACGCAACTCCAGCAATGCAGGGGGAGGCCTATCCTCATTGTGCTGCATCACTCCTTTCGCCTGCTTCAAGCAGGCATAAGGATTTGACGCAGTGGAGTCCAAGAAGTGGCGCAGTGAAATCTTGTAGATTTCTCTGCGTCACTTCTATGAGGCTTTTTTGCGTTGGAACGCCCACCCTGCATACATTATACCTGACGCAGGTATAATGTGACGCAGGGCTTTACAACGTGACGCATCTCCCTAGATGTGTCACGTTGTAAATGGGCGGCATTTTTACGCTGCTGCTGCGTCACAAAAAGTGACGCAGCGGCGGCACAAAAATGATGCAAAGGGCTTGTAAATCTGCCCTTGAATGTTTTATAATTTGATGGCAAGGAAGGTTATTATTCCTTCTTGTTTTTATTATTTGGATAAATATTGTAATTGTTGTATTCTTGTCTTTTATAGCCCATGGCCAAATAAAGAAAGTATGACAGACTGACTGACCCCAGGAACCAGCTTCTCCTGCAGCACAATCCACAACATCTCTTGCACCACAATGTCCAGTCTCCTTGGCATTATAGTAACCAGCCTCACATTCCCCACAACTTCCAGCCTCTCATGCACCACAATACATAGCCTCCTGTGGTACAATAACCAGTATCGTCTGCCTCACAATCACCACCCTGTAGTTCTCTTGTACTACAGCTGGTGGTTTCTCTGGCATCTTCTTTCACACTAACAGCAGGCTATCTTTTACTAGCACCACAGTCTGCAACCTCCTGTGCACCAAAAACACAGGCTCTCCTGCAAACCTCAGGGTTCAAGCATCACAAACATCCGGCTCTCATTCAGGTTCAGCAACCTCTTCTGCTGAGTTGCACCAGTCTCAGTCTGTCTTAAGGATTTTGGGGTCCCCTGTTCCTCACAACTTTGCATTTCACTACTCATTGTCTGCTGATTGAAGACCGATTGCTGCCAAACCAACTCAGAAACAGGATCACACAAACAGTTGAACTATGTGTTTCTGGGAAGACCCCAAACCCTTAAAACACACTGGTCAAAGAGAGACTGGGTCAGAGTCAGAGGCAGCCAGAGAGGTTGAAATATAGAAATAGAGGTGAGATAGAGAGAGAGAAAGTTCACTTTCCCAGGGAGGGGCCTTTGGAAAGTGAGCGCCCTGGGCAATAGCCCACTTTGCCCATGCCTAAAAAGTCCCCAATGGCATAGCTAGACCTTTTGCCACCCATGACGGTCCTTGCCTTTGCTGCCCCACGATGGCCGCAGGTAAGAGTAGGGGGGTTGCGGTGATCCCTGCGTTTTCTGCCCCACGACTGCCGGTAAAAGCAGGAGAGGGAGGGGGTTGGTTGGCCGCTGCTCCCAAACCCCCCCTCCCTTGCTACGCCACTGAACGTCCCACACCCGGCACCCATTTAAAATACTAGAAATATTTCCCAGCAGCCACTGAAAGAGCCACGCCATCACCACCCTTCCTCCCCATTACTGGGTCTCATCAGAACACTCCCCATTGACAGCCACAGCTTTGCCAGCATCTGCCTGTGTTTTGTGCAGAAGAGCTTCTGGCTCCATCCACCCGCTTCTTGGCAAACCCACAGATCCCTAATGCCGCATGAGCCTGCAGCTCTTAATGCACAAGCCTCTGGCTTCTGTGTGTTATTCCAAAAGGCCAGTGGCTGCCAGCAGCGAGGCACTCTTGAAGCCAAAAAATAAAGAGGACACAAAGCAATCAAGCATTATCTAGTGTTCATGAAATTACATTTTAAGTGATCCTTTACTGTGTGTAAAGCACAAGGAATCGTTCCCTGATTAATATGAAGATGTAGTTAATATCACTTGTATGATTGTGGCACCCAGTGTTTTACCATTATGAAAAATAAATGAATGGGATTACAGCCTTGTAAACTGGTGTTCCGAACACACATTTAGGGGCATGTGTACAAGGAAATGGGGCAGCTCTGCAGCAAATTTGCAGCACAGCACTGTGTCATTTCAACAATGAGGCGCACACCTGTGTTTTCCCTTGCACTGGTGCTAAAAATAGCTGACTAGCGCCAACACAGACACAATTGCACAGTAATGTATGGGTGCCTGCATTGCAGGGATGATTGTTCATGTGCAGGAAGGTGTCCCTTCCTGCACAAAAACAATAATTAATGGTGTTTTGCTCTTTCTATGTGTACTGCAGAATACAGCACACTGAGAAAAAGCAAAAATGAGGAGAAATAAAAGTATTTCTCCTTGTTGCCCAATCAAATATCTGCTTTTGCATGGAATTAGATGTTGGTGATGCCTCAGATTTACAGATCTCCTTGTAAATCTAAGGCAGCGTCAAAAAGGAATGGGTTTTGCAGTGCAACGCCCGCAGCAACACCCGTTTCACGCCCCTTTCACGGAGACACTTGCGTGAAAGGGTACCATATTTACAAAGTGGTGTTAAGCCATGAAAAGTGGTTTAAACCCGCTTTGTAAATGTGCAGCAGGGCATTGTGCCATTGGAACGTCGAAAAATTTGACTTTCCGGTGGCACAATCCTATTGTACATATGGCTCTTAGTTCATGGTGTTTTCTAGCACCAACACGAATCCCTTTGATACCTATGTTGCACTTTGAGGCATGCAAATCACAAGACAGTTTTAAGATAATAGCAGAATTCTGAAAGTTGAGTCAATCGCAGGAAAGGCTACATTGTACATAACAACTGTAAACAAGCATTGGCAAAGCCAATATGTCTCACCTATGCAAGAGTTATTGGGTTTGCCAATGTGTTTTAGCCATGTCGTACACCAGCATGGCTGCTGTGTAGCATAGCTAAAAGTTAGTGGCATAAAGGAGAGTGGTGTGGCGTAGAGTGTCGTAGAGTGGCATGGAGTGGCAAAGAGTTGCTTAGATTGTTGTGGAGTAGAGTGTCATAAAATGGAAGGGCAAAGTGTGGAGTAGAGTGTCTTGGCACAAAGTAGAGTGGAGTGGCATACAGCAGAGTGGAGTGGCATGGAGTAAAGTAACGTGGAATGGTTTACAAAGAGTTGTGTAGAGTCTAAAGTGTCATAGAGAGTTGTAGAGTGTTGTAGAGTGGAGTGGTACTAAGTGAGTGGCATAGAGTAGAGTTACGTAGAATGACATATTGGAGAGGATTAGAGTGGAGTAGTCTGTCGTAGACTGGAGCAAAGGAAAGTGGCATGGAGTTCGCATAGACGGAGTTGCGTAGAGTGTCGCAGAGTGGAGTAAAGCGTTGTACTGTGGTAGAGAATGGAGCAGAGGTTTGTAAATTTTAGAGTGGAGTGGCATAGAGTGGAGTATAGTGTCAAAGAGTGCTGTAGAATGCTGTACAGTGGAGTGACATAGAGTGGAGTGGCATAAAGAGGAGTGGCGTAGAGTGGAGTAGAGTAGAGTGGAGTGGTGTGTCATAGAACAGAGTGGAGTAAGGTGGCATGGAGTGGTATAGAGGTAGTTGTGTAGAGCATTGCAGAGTGGAGTAGTGTGGAGTGGCATTGAGCGGAGAAGAGTAGAGTGGAATAGCATGTCATAAAATAGAGTGGAGCGAAGTGGCATGAAGGGAGTTGCGTAGAGCGTTGTACAGTGGAGTAGCGCATCATACAGTGGCACAGAGTGGAGTAGAGTGTTGTAAAGTGAAGTGGCATGAAGTGCAGTAGAGTGTTGTAAGAGTGGAGTAGGGCTCAGTGGGGTAGAGTGTTACAGAGTAGAGTATTGTGGAGTGTATTTTTGAAGAGTGGAATGTTGTACAGTGGAGTAGACTGGCCTGGAGTGAAGTGACATAGAGTACAGTGGAGCAGAATAGATTGGCATACAGTGCAGTGGTATAGAGTGCATTGGTTTTGTGTAAAGTTGTGTCCAGTGCATTGGCACAGGATGCAGTGGGGTAGAGTGAGTGGTTCAGAGGAGAGTGCAGCGGCGCAGAGTAGATTGGCACAGAGTACAGTGGCACAGTGTAGAATGCAGTGGCGTAGAGAGTAGTGACGCAGAGTGGAGCAGAGCAGCATAGAGCACAGTGGTATAGATTGCTTCAAAACAGTTAGGTGGCGTAGGGTGGAGTGGTGCAGGATGGAGTTCAGGGGCATAGAATGCAGTGGCATAGAGCAAAGTGGCATAGGGTGCAGTGGCGTAGAGCGCAGTGGTGCAGATTAGATTACAGTGGAGTAGAGATGCATAGAGTGCAGTGGAGTAAGAGTGGAGTGGTGCAGTGTAGAGTGGATTGGTGCAGGGTAGAGTGCAGTGGCACACAGTAGAGTGGTGTAGAGTGCAGTGGTGTAGAGTAGAGTGGATTGGCATAGAGTGCAGTAGCATAAAGTGGAGTGAGATTGAGTAGAGTGGTGCACAGAAGAGTTGGCATAGAGTGTAGTGCTGTAGAGTGCATTCACACAGAGTGCAGTAGAGTGGCGTATAGTAGAGTGGTGCAGAGTAGAATGTAGTGGCATAAAGTGAAGTGGCACAGAGTTCAGTTGTGCAGAGTAGAATAGAGTGGCGAAGAATGAAGTGGTGCAGAGTAGAGTATAGGGGCTTAGAGTGCAGTAGTGCTGAGTAGACTGCTGTAGAGTGTAGTGGCATAAAGTGCAATGGTTTTGAGTAAAGTGGTGTAGAGTGCTGTAATGTAGAGTGCACTCTCGTAGAGTGCAGTGACGTAGAGTGCAGTGGCATAGAGTGCAGTGGTGTAGAGTTGAGTGGCGTAGATTGGAGTGGTGCACGGTAGAATGGAGTGGCACATGTTAGATTACAGTGGTTTAGAGTTGGAGTGGAGTGCCATAAAATGCAGTGGCGTAGAGTAGGTTGTTTCAGTGTAGAGTGAAGTGGCGTGGAACGGAGTGAACTGTTTCAGGTTAGAGTGGAGTGGTACAGGGTTAAGTGCAGTGGCACAGAGTGGAGTGATGCAGAGTAGAGTGTCATAGAATGTAATGGTGTATAGTAGAGTGCATTGGTTTTGAGTAAAGTGTTTCAGAGTGCAGTGGTGAAGATTACAGTGGTGCAGGTGCAGTGGCATAGTGTAGAGTGGTGCAGAGTAGAGTGGAGTGGTGCAGCATACAGTAGCAGAGTGTGCAGTGGTGCAGAAAGCAGTGGTGCAGAGTAGATTAAGGTGGCATAGAGTAGATCGATGTAGAGCACACTGTCATAGAGTGGAGTGGCACAGTGTAGAGTGCTTTGGAGTAGATTACAGTTTTTTGAGTGGTATTCAGTAGAGTGGTGCAGGGTAGAGTTGGAGTAGAGAGCAGAGGCGTAGAGTGCATTGGTACAGAGAAGTAGAGAGTGGTGTAGAGTGGAGTCATGAAGAGTAGATTGGCAAGGAGTGCATTGGTTTTGAGCAAAGTGGTGTAGAGTGCAGTGGTTCGAGTAGAGTGGCGTAAAGTAGAGTAGAGTGCTGCAGCATAAATTTCAGTAGCATAGAGTTAAGTGGCGTAGAGTGCAGTGGCGGGAGAAGAGTGAAGTGGCGAAGAGTGGAGTGGTGCATGGTAGAGTGAATCCAATCCCAGGGAAGCATTCCGAATGTCCCCAAGATGACTTTAGTAAACCAGACAGCTTTGCCGTCTTGTAAGCTTCAACTTAAAAATTGAGGTTTTTTAATAACACCTAATCATGCACTCCTGTCCCATAGTGAGCAAAATACTATGGACCTTTGCACAACTCTGTCTTAGTTGCGTTTTCAGAAAAACTTTGAAGTCAGGATCTACTGATCATCAGACTCTGTGGTGGTCTGGTGTTCTGAGTCAAATGTCTTCTGTCTTTGTAACTGATGGTGCTCCCCTCTCAACTGTGAAGAGGTTTGTTCCAGAGCATAAAACTCATAACAACCAGTGATTGACCTTTGAACCTCTGGAGGCTACTGTGAGGGGCCATGTTGGATCTAAGTATTCTGGTTTACAGTTATTTCTGAAAGTTGCCAGCTTATGCCACGAGCAGTGAAGACCTGTCTTCTGTACCCATTATTTAGTGATGCAGAGGACCATGGTCTCACATCAGCTTTTGAATGGAAGCCATTGACATTGTTGGCGTGGGGTTGTCTCTTGGACTGACATGCATGATATACACACAGTGGGACTCCTCTGCAATTCCATGTTGCTGTCACTCTAATTTTATGCTGAATGGGATGGTTATGTGACTCTCGGTGTATTTCTGATATGACTGATCCATAACTGTCTACACCTCTAATGCTGTTCTGTGACATTCAGACCCGGGATGTGATGACTGTTCTGTGGCTTTTCGTAAAACCCAATGCAGAGGGTTTAGCTAAAAATCCTGTCTGTTACCCTTCCTACACTTAATGCGAATGGGAAAAAGCCTTTTGGGATGTATCATCCCAAAAGGCATTCGCAAAATAGGGAATCACAATTTTTGCAAATACCTATTTTGCGAATAAATTTAAGGAATTGCAATGTGTGATTCCTTAAATGCAATGCAGGAAGCAAAACAAAATTGTGACCTGGCTTTAAGGAATCGAAAATTACCACCAACTCCAAGTTGGTGGTAATTAGCAAATTCCAAGAAAAATGCATTTTTTTGCATTATCTAGGTGCCATGTGGCGTACATACATGCCCTTAGGGCATGTATGTGCGCCACATGTGCACACATGCATATTTTCAGGTGTGCAACAGGGTGTCCACTTGGCACCCTTGCACCCTTGAAATTGCATGCGCAATTTTGGAGTACCTATTGGGTACTCGCAAATTGCGCATGCCATTCCCATTCATTCCTGTGGGCCTCTAGGCCCATAGGAATGAATGGGAAGCCATTCCTTATTTGCGACTCGCAATTTGCAAATCGCAAATAAGGAATATGTAGGAATCACAATTATTATTGCAAAACCTACATACATTGCATTTTGCGATTCCATAATAGCGAGTCGGTAAAATTCGCTATTATGGAATCGCAAAATCCAATATAGATACATCTGGCCCTAAGACTCTTAGCCAACACAAAATGTGACAGTTCTGTGTCTCTCAGTCGAACCTAATATGACTGTTCTGTGACCATCAGTCAACACCCAATGTGACAGTTCTGTGTCTCTCAGTGAACACCCAGTGTGACAGTTCTTTGACTGTCAGACAACACCCAATGTGACCGTTTGGCGAATGTCAGTCAACACCCTTGTGTGACAGGTCTGTGGTTCTCCATCAACACCCAATGTGGTAGGTCTGTGGCTGTCAGTCAACACTCAGTGTGACAGTTCTGTGCCTGTCAGTCAACAAACACCCAGTGTGACACTCTGTGACTGTCAGTCAACACCCAGTGTGAAAGTTCTGTAACTCTCGTCAACACCCAGTGTGACAGTTATGTAACTCTCAGTGAACACCCAATGTGACAGTTCTGTGACTGTCAGACAACACCCAGTGTGACAGGTCTGTGGTTCTCCATCAACACCCAATGTGGTAAGTCTGTGGCTGTTAGTCAACACTCAGTGTGACAGTTCTGGGCTGTCAGTCAACACCGAGTTTGACATTCTGTGACTGTCAGTCAACACCCAGTGTGACAGTTCTGGAACTCTCAGTGAACACCCAATGTGACCGTTTGGCAAATGTCAGTCAACACCCAGTGTGACAGGTCTGTGGTTCTCCATCAACACCCACTGTGATAGGTCTGTGGCTGTCAGTCAACACCCAGTGTGACAGTTCTGTGGCTGTCAGTCAACACTCAGTGTGACAGTTCTGTGGCTGGCAGTCAACACCGAGTTTGACATTCTGTGACTGTCAGTCAACACCCAATGTGATAGGTCTGTGGTTCTTAGTCAGCACCCAGTGTGACATTCTGTGACTGTCAGTCAACACCCAGTGTGACATTATGTGACTGCCAGTCAACACCCATTGTGATAGTTCTGTGACTGCCAGTCAACACCCAGTGTGATAGTTCTGTGGCTGTCAGTGAACACCCAGTGTGATAGTTCTGTGGCTGTCAGTGAACACCCAGTGTGACAGTTCTGTTGCTGTCAGTCAACACCCAGTGTGACATTCTGTGACTCTCAGTCAACACCCAGTGGGACAGTTCTGTGGCTGTCAGTCAACACCCAGTGCGACATTCTGTGACTGTCAGTCAACACCCAGTGGGACAGTTCTGTGACTGTCAGTCAACACCCAGTGTGACATTATGTGACTGCCAGTCAACACCCAGTGTGACAGTTCTGTGGCTGTCAGACAACACCCAGTGCGACATTCTGTGACTGTCAGTCAACACCCAATGTGATAGGTCTGTGGTTCTTAGTCAGCACCCAGTGTGACATTCTGTGACTGTCAGTCAACACCCAGTGTGACATTATGTGACTGCCAGTCAACACCCATTGTGATAGTTCTGTGACTGCCAGTCAACACCCAGTGTGATAGTTCTGTGGCTGTCAGTGAACACCCAGTATGATAGTTCTGTGGCTGTCAGTGAACACCCAGTGTGACAGTTCTGTTGCTGTCAGTCAACACCCAGTGTGACATTCTGTGACTCTCAGTCAACACCCAGTGGGACAGTTCTGTGGCTGTCAGTCAACACCCAGTGCGACATTCTGTGACTGTCAGTCAACACCCAGTGGGACAGTTCTGTGACTGTCAGTCAACACCCAGTGTGACATTATGTGACTGCCAGTCAACACCCAGTGTGACAGTTCTGTGGCTGTCAGACAACACCCAGTGCGACATTCTGTGACTGTCAGTCAACACCCAGTGGGACAGTTCTGTGACTGCCAGTCAACACCCAGTGTGACAGTTCTGTGGCTGTCAGACAACACCCAGTGTGACATTCTGTGACTGTCAGTCAACACCCAGTGGGACAGTTCTGTGACTGTCAGTCAACACCCAGTGTGACATTATGTGACTGCCAGTCAACACCCAGTGTGACAGTTCTGTGGCTGTCAGACAACACCCAGTGCGACATTCTGTGACTGTCAGTCAACACCCAGTGGGACAGTTCTGTGACTGCCAGTCAACACCCAGTGTGACAGTTCTGTGGCTGTCAGACAACACCCAGTGCGACATTCTGTGACTGTCAGTCAACACCCAGTGGGACAGTTCTGTGACTGTCAGTCAACACCCAGTGGGACAGTTCTGTGGCTGTCAGACAACACCCAGTGCGACATTCTGTGACTGTCAGTCAACACCCAGTGGGACAGTTCTGTGACTGTCAGTCAACACCCAGTGGGACAGTTCTGTGACTGCCAGTCAACACCCAGTGTGACAGTTCTGTGGCTGTCAGACAACACCCAGTGCGACATTCTGTGACTGTCAGTCAACACCCAGTGGGACAGTTCGGTGGCTGTCAGTCAACACCCAGTGTGACAGTTCTGTGGCTGTCAGTCAACACCCAGTGCGACATTCTGTGACTGTCAGTCAACACCCAGTGGGACAGTTCTGTGACTGTCAGACAACACCCAGTGGGACAGTTCCGCTGTTCGCTTGTTGACAAATCCAGAATGCCTTTACCCTGTGCATTTTGTGTTTCATGCGGTGTGTCCTCACTGAGAATGGCCCCTGATCTCCATTCTCTGCCTGTATGAACCAAAAATCACACATGACATGCATGTTACATGACACACGGCCCACTGCATTCACACGGGAGCAATCAGTGAAGAAAGCCAGTTACGAGGGGACAGAATCGAATTCACCGGGAGGTGGGTAGATCTTGTCCACACCAGGAGTATAGGTGAAAACACCTGTGCCCCCCCAAATAGCTGCCATGATCCACCAGCCTCCCACTAGCCTGCGTCCTGGGGACACTAGCTGTCCTCTGCTGTTTGTAGGGCACACTTGGGGTGAACTCCTCAGCCTGCAGAGCTTGCTACTTTCATAAATAAATGTAAATTAACCCTTGAAGTAACCTCAGTTGACTCTGAACGGGCCAGATAAAGTTAAACTGAGCAGGATGGCGCAACTCTCATTGCCATAAAAGCATTTGTATCTCTACGCTAAGAAGTGGGTAATGTGAAAACCTACAGCCCGTGCAATGCACAACATGCGTGTACGGGTTTTACAATGAAAGCAGAGCTGTTGTTTCATTTCTTGATGTATTCACTTTACAAACATTGCTGTGGAGCTTCTTAACGTGTCAGTGGTCTTAAAAATATATAATATATTTCTTATGTACTCACAAATGGATCAATAGCGCCACGAGGCTTCTGTCTTGGCGCGCAACATGCATTTATCCATTTGATTAACTATACAAGGCTACTGATGTGTGTACAGACAGAGCATGAGCACTTGTTAACCAAATATCTGCCTGACTCCCCCCCCCACTCCCCCGCCCCCCTGCCATGCACCCCCGAGAAGGAAATCCCACTGCAGGAGCAATCTCTTCTGTACATACTTTAATTTCCTTCCTTCATTTCCGACTCACCCTCAGGAAATCTCTGCGATGATTTGTTTGTAGATTCTCTTCCTTCTAGGTTTTCTTTTTATTTATTCATAATATCAAATGAAAGTGGAATATCTCTGCCTGAACAAAAAGGATATTAATAACACCACAGAAGCATCCCATAGATCTAGAGCGGATATGGTATACAATAATCAAAGTAGCTACAGGTCCCCTCTAGATTTCACTTAATAACATGGGCCTTAAATAGTTTATAGATTGTCAATCAATACCATAACAGAGAAAGAAATGCCAATATAGACCTGAGTCCACTACATAAGACCATAATATATAAAATGTATCAAGAGATTCAAATTCATGCATTGCACGAGGATCAATAATAAACAACAATGGTGCTCCATGAAAAGTGATCGCGCGGTGCAGATAGATGCCATAATAGAGAGGAAAAGATAAAAGGTTATCATGAAACAGGCAGGAGACAATATAATGGTCCAATCGCAGGCCTGATACGACAAATGATCAAGGGCCTGATTTAGATCTCGACGGATGGGTCACTCCATCAAAACAGTGACGAATAGCCCGTCCGCTGAAATATAAATCGCATAGGATATATTGGGATTTATACAATAGCTGCTCCTGCAGGGAGTGGTGCGGGGCGGTGAGGCGGGGGGGGGGCAGGGGCAGGATGGGGGGTAGTATACTCCTGCATACGGCCGACCAGAGTTAAGTACATAAATAAGTAAAGAAAACGAATTACATTGCGCGCGCTGCAACACAATTTGCGTTGCTGCGCGCGCAATGTAATTTGTTTTCTTTATTTATTTATGTACTTAACTCCGGTCAGCCGTATGCAGGAGTTTACTACCCCCCACCCTGCCCCTCTCCCGCCCCACCTCACCACCCCGAAGCACTCCCTCCAGGAGCCGCTACTGGATTTATATTTCAGCAGGCAGGATATCCGTTACCATTGTGACAGATTAACCCATCCGCCAAGATCTAAATAAGGCCCTAAGGGGCAGATTTACAAGAAAGTGACGCATCTGTATAGATGCGTCACTTTCCCTGCGCCACCCTTAGAAACCCTTGCGCCACCATAGATGCGCCGTATTTACAATACGGCACACTATGGCACAAGGATTGACAGATGCGTCAGAAATTCTGACGCATCTGTTGGCAGAAAATTCACGCATTGCTGGAGTCGTGTCGAAAGCACGATGCAACTCCAGCAATGCGTGTTGAGGCCTATTTCCACTACACTGCGTCACTACTTACGCCTGCTTCAAGCAGGAGCAAGGTTTTGACACAGTGGCGTCCTAAAAGTGGCGAAGTGAAATCTTGTAGATTTCACTGCGTCACTTTTACGAGGCCTTCCTGCGTGGGAACACCCACCCTGCATACATTATACCTGAATCAGGTATAATGTGACGCAGGGCTTTACAACGTGACGCATCTCCCTAGATGCGTCACGTTGTAAATAGGCCGCATTTTTTGCACCGCCGTTGCGTCAAAAAAAGTGACACAATGGCAGCTCAGGAAGGCGCAAGGGGCTTGTAAATCCGCTCCAAAGTTTCCAAGCAGACAAAAAGCCCTTCAATACTTTTGTTTGCTCCAGGTTGGCCAAATCTTTAGTACAATATCTTTATGTCCCAAAATGCCGACAGCGTCAGAAAAGTCGATTCTCCAAATGATGATATACTCAAACGCTTACCATAATTTTGCTTCCTTTATTGTCATAGTCGAGTCAGGGGATGGAGGAGATCCCCTTCTGTTCAGAGGATTGATGCTAAAGCTCATGATAGCATATTAAGTTGGGGGAGCGATGAATTTGGAATGCTGAACTTCTAATCCGAATTTGTCCTGGAAAAAAAGGTTATACCTTGAAACACGTGTTAGCTGTGTGGCAGTGTTTTAATGGAAAATTATTATGTTTCAACTCAAATACGAAAATAAAGTCGCCTACTTCTTTTAAATAATGAATTCGCTCGTTTTATGGTTTATAAGTACATTGCCACTGCAGTTCGGCTCTGCAACATCGTTGGAAAATGAATTCTTGGGTATTGATTATGTTGGCTAAAATTTTATCATTTTTATTTATTTATTTATTTATTTTTTGTGTGAAATAATGTCTTACTTTGCTCTTTTATGGCTATTATTTAGCCGAATAAAGATTTTTTAAATGAAATGAAATGAAAGGGAACTAAATTATGGAAAGCATTTGAGTACATTGTCATGTTGAACATACGCTTTTCTTACAATTGACAATTATCCTCCTATTTGATGCAATATATTCCTATGTATCTTGATGCTCTTATTCGAACAAGCAATGGGAAGGCCCGGCCAAAAACTTGACTCTAATTTAGATTCAATTTAATCCGTCTTGACCAGTTATCCTCAATAAGGTTTCTGTCTTGCGAGTCCTCCTGAGGCGGAAGCCGGGAGCAGACCTTTAGCAATTTTACCCTGATTAATAGAGAGAATTGTGTGTATTTTACTTGTGTACTTGCTCTTAATAAAACCTACTCTACCTGCTCATTTCCGGTTCCCCGCGCAGCCGATTCATCGCTGCGGCGCGAGGTCACCGACCTTTGGACAATACTTCACGCCACTTTGGCGAGCGCCGAGGCCACGCCCCCTCGCGGAGGCCACGCCCACTTTCAGCGCATTTAAATAGACGCTGTTCACGAGCGTCCTGCCCAGTCTTGCGAGTCCTCCTGAGGCGGAAGCCGGGAGCAGACCTTTAGCAATTTCACCTTGATTAATAGAGAGAATTGTGTGTATTTTACTCGTGTACTTGCTTTTAATAAAACCTACTTTACCTGCTCATTTCCGGTTCCCCGCGCAGCCGATTCATCGCTGCGGCGGGAGGTCACCGACCTTTGGACAATACTTCACGCCACTTTGGCGAGCGCCGAGGCCATGCCCCCTCTCGGAGGCCACGCACATGTTCCCCTTCCCTCAACTCCCATAAATCATGTGCCATTACCGGACGCGCAGCGGACGAGCGCAGCGGGCGCGCTGAAGGCGCGCTTAAGGCAAGCCCGTCTGCGCCCGTCCGCGACCAAACGCGCCTAGGGCCTAGGCCCCTTCTCCTGCCCGGCCCATTACAATATTCATCGGCACAGCTACTCGCTCTTCAAGCCAGCAGGCCCATTGAAGCCTCCCTGACCATCCATATCAAGAATCTGGGCATCACAGCCGCAGCAACTCCGATCGCCCCTCTCACTCCGCCCCTCCCTCCCCCCCTGCCCTCTCCTCCCCGTCCTAATCCCCCAGCCGGCCCCAGTCAAGTCCCACTTACCATATTCTACCTCAACACGCGGTCCGCGGTTAAGCATTGCCACGAACTGTCAGTTTTGCTTGATATCCATAAACCAGACCTCCTATTCCTTACGGAGACCTGGTTCCGCGACAGCTCCCTCCCTAATCTCCTTGCCTCCCTTCCAGCCACCTACTATGCCCTCCGGGCTGACCGCCCAATGGGTAAATCCGGAGGGGGTGTCGCCCTGATCGCCAGAAAGGATCTACCATTCCAACCTATCAGTTTTCCCTCGATAGGCACGGCCGACTTCTTAGTCGCTCGCTCTCTTTGTTACCATACTCCCCTCACCTGCCTTCTTATGTACCGCCCTCCTCAACCGTCGCCTACCTTCTTGGACGGATTTCAAGAACTGGTGGCCTCCCTAGCTGTAAACAATTCATCCATCCTGCTCCTGGGTGATTTTAATTTCTGGCCTTCCGACCCAGCTGAATGCTCCACTTCCAAGGAATTTTCTGAAACCTTACGCTCTCTTAATTTCATCTCGCATATCAATACCCCGACCCATATTCATGGACACACGCTCGACCAAATCTGGTCTCTGAACTGCCCTATTTCTTCTCTGTCCATCTCTCCCTGCCCCTGGTCTGATCACTCATTGATCTCTTTCTCCTCTCAACTCGGACCGCCTATCAAGTCCTCGCACCCCAAAAACATCTGGGCCCGTTCCTGGGGGCGGGTAGACCTGGCTGCCTTAGCCTCCTCTCTCTCCTCCTCCTGCCCCGATCTGTCCGGCCTGCCCTCAGCGGATCAAGCTAATTCCATCAACTCGTGGCTACTCTTAGCCTGCGATTCCATCGCTCCCCTGAGGCGCATTTCCTCCAAACGGACTAATGATTCCAACCTGTGGTTCAATAACGATCTGAAGGCACAAAAACTAGCGGTCCGCCACGCAGAACGAGCATGGAGAAGACAGTACTGCCCTCAGCTTAAATCACACTACACTTCCCTTTTGCAGCAATATAAGAAATCCATACTGTCCACCAAAAAAGAGTACTTCTCCTCCAAAATCCTAGTTGCGGAGAACAAATCCAGAGAAATTTTTGCCATCATTAAGAAACTCGCATACTCTGATCGAACCACCCTTACACCCTCCCCCTCTCAACCTCTTTGTGATACCCTGAACTCCTACTTTTTGGACAAAATTGCGACAATCAGGGCCAATATTCCTCCCCCTTCCCCCTCTTTCCGAGTCCCTCCTTGTCCCCCGATAGACGCCCGCCTTCACTCATTCCCTCCTTTAACAGAAGATTCTTTCCTTTCCCTCCTCCCTCTGGTCAAATCTGGCTCCCCTCACGACCCTTGTCCTGCTCATATTCTTGCTCATGTCTTCACCAACTGTCCGCTACCCCCCCTCACCTTTCTTAACAGTTCCTTGGCCCAAGGCGTGGTCACCCCCGCTCTCAAATCTGCCATAATCCTGCCCATTCTAAAAAAACCTGGATCAGATCTTTCCGTCCCTGCTAACTACCGCCCCATCTCCCTCCTCCCCTTCCTAGGGAAAGTCCTGGAGCGGCATGTCACCAAAGCACTATCTTCCTACGTGGAAGCAAACCGAATCCTGGCGCCCCGTCAGGCCGGCTTTCGACCGGCTCACTCCACCGAGTCGGTCGTGCTTTCTGTACTGGACAACCTTAGAGAGGGAATGGACACTGGCATCCCCCAGGCCCTGGTGCTACTCGATCTATCGGCCGCTTTCGACACGGTAGATCACTCCATCTTACTCTCCCGTGTCGGAGCGGCGGGGATCGGAGGCACCGCCTTGGTCTGGCTGTCCTCCTTTCTAAGCGGACGCACCCAGGCAGTTCGCCTGGGGGACTTCTGGGCTGAACCACGGAAGGTAGTGTGCGGGGTCCCCCAGGGCTCTTCCCTTTCCCCCCTACTGTTTAATTTGTATATAGCCCCCCTCATCTTTGCTCTTCAACAGATGGAGGTCTCCGTATACAATTATGCGGATGACCTCCAGCTCATTTTTTCTCTGTCTCACTCCCCTGACTCCAAATCCAAATTCCAATCCACCATGCTTTTCATCCGGGACTGGATGAATCACAACCACCTGAAACTAAATCCAGATAAGACAGAGCTTGTTCTGACAGGTGGTTGCTCCAGTCCCTGGTCCCCCCTCTTCTGGCCCTCCTCACTTGGTCCTCCCCCACCCCCTACTTCCTCCGTCAAAACCCTGGGCATAAAAATCAATGATCAACTCACTATGCACTCCCAGGTGAGCTCGGTGGTTTCCTCCTCTTTTCTATCCCTCCGCACTATCCGTAAAGTCTCCCGCTTCTTCTCCTTCACAGCCCTGAAACTTATTGTACTGGCCATGGTCATCTCCCGCTTGGATTATGCCAACGCTCTTTACCATGGCATGCCAGCCTATAGCGTACGTCGTCTCCAGCTGGTCCAAAACCAAGCGGCCCGCCTGGTATACAACCTGACGAAATCCCATCACGCCACTCCCCTTTTGAAATCCCTGCACTGGCTCCCTGTGCGCGAACGCTCCCTTTTTAAGGTGGGCTGTCTCGCCTTTCAGGCCCAGCTAGGCAGGTCCCCTGCTTTTATTTCCTCGGAGATCATACCTTATGTCCCCCCCAGGGAACTTCGCTCCTCTTCTCACCACCTACTCACAGTTCCTCGCTTCCGTCGTAAGAAATGGGGAGGGTCTAAATTCTCCACCCTCGCCCCTGTGTTCTGGAACTCCCTTCCGATGCAACTCAGAACTTCCAATCAATACCAGCCCTTTCGAAAGGCCTTAAAAACCTTTCTTTTTTCCAAAGCATTCCCCTCATAAATTCTCCTCATTTTCTCTCCCCGCTCCATGACCTCAGAGACTCTGCCTACTGTAGCGCCATGAAACCTTTGGGTGTACGTGCGCTGTATAAATATTTTAAAATTCAAAAAATTCAAAAATACGGGAGACTTATGCCTGATTACGAGTTTGGCAGAGGTGTAACTCCATCACAAACGTGATAGACATCCCGTCCGCCATATTACGAGTTCCATTATGTTCCATTTGATATAATGGAACTCGTAATATGGTGGACGACATAGTCGTCATGTTTGTGATGGAGTAATCCATCAGCCAAACTCGTAATCAGGACCTAAATGTACAGGGTTATGTGTGACCAGTGACCCTGCAGAGACTCAAACCCACATTATTAGATATCCACATAACCAAACTAATATTTCACATTACATTCACAGTTGCATCACAGGTTTGCTGCAATATGTGTGGGAAAGCTATTACAATCACCAAATCACAGATTTTGTTCTTGTTGGTATAAATGGAAAATATTTTTATTTTTCGAAACTCATCAATTGGAAAAAAAACCATCTTATATGTATTGCATACGCTTCAGCAAAAATATTTACATTATATTAAATCAGAAAAGGTTATTTTCTTTCCAATTGTGTTCAATCCAGTATCCACAAAGATTGTCAATAGACAGTCAACATGCACTTCATGGTGAGAAGTTCATTGCTTCTTCAGGCCTGTGTGACATCAGTAAAAAGACAAAACAGAAAAAACAAAGCAGAAAATTAACTTGGAAATACAATACTCCAATGTTTCAATGTATTTACCAGAGGAAAAACCATGCTATTAGTTTTGATACATTTTTGGCATATTCATATAAATAATTTATTAGTGAAGATTTTTCGAAATATATGTTCAAACATTTTTTAATTTTTTGAAGAAATAAATAATTGTACCATATGTCCTTATCAAATTAACAAAAATAAAGACCATACTTCTATTTCTTAAATGTCTAAAGAGAGCAATAGTAGAATTATGTCACATAGATCACAAAACTGGAAAATTATTATAACTGAAATTAAGCCTGCATTAAAACCGGTAATTAATCACAATGTGATCATGTTCTCCAGCAAAAAGCTTTCTTCCATTTCCAAACAAGTGTAACATATATTATTCTGAAGACATTAGTACGTACAGACATTATATAGAAATTGGAGGATGGGATACTCACATGACGTCTGCCATAGGCTATAATGCACTTGTAATCTGGCAGACGGCACATCTGCCATGTTTGTGAGGGAATATCACGTACAATAAACTCCTAATAAGCCGTAAGTGCTAAAAATGTGGTTCTTCTTTAACTGATCCACTCGTATACTAATCGTTTTTATCACACTCAACATAACTCGCTGAAGTGTACTCAATTTTAGTCTAATAATGTTCTGAAACTCCCATATAATATAAGCCATCAATACATTAGAGTATATTATTAGACTAATTACTCTAAAACTACATCTTGAAACAGTGCCTTATTTAGATCATCATATTTACAACATTTGTTCGAAAAGGTTGGACTCATGGTAGATTTTCAGGATAGCTACTGAATATGTAGATGAATGTAGATAATTAATTTTATGCAAATTTATCTCATATGGATGTCGCAAAAATCAGATATGATTTTGGCCCTAATGGATAGTGCATGATTGAGATAACTTTTACTGATGTACATATAAAGCCCTCATACGTATGATCGGAATTGATCATAGGGTGAAAATTTGATTTTTAACTATACCTGACACCTGTCAAGAAGACTCGTCTGGATCCACATGTGAGAGAGGAATTCATGCAGCAGAAGAGATCTGAGTACAAACCCTGACTCTGTCCCCTCCCACTCAGGTGAGACGAGGAGCTTGGCGAAGACTCACAGGGAAGGTATCATCATTTTGACATCAAAACGTTGTTGAGGGATCACGGAGGTTTGTTGAGTGGGATCCTGTAGGTGCTGAGAAAATGAGTATTGTACCATGACCCTAAATTACATGTTTTGCTTCTATCATCAGAGCAAAGTGCACAGTCAAAATGAAGTGTCACTGCTGAAACAGCAATGAGTTGTGGCAACATGAAGACAAAGTGCAAGGCCAAGTCCTCGGATGCTGCATGGCTCCCCTTTGGGGAGGCTCAGGAGCTTGGAGGAATGATGAAAAACATGTGGCGGAGTTATAACTAACCAGAAGAAATGCAAGGGAGGAACCGGGGGGCGGTCAGAAGGTGCCCGTCTGTAAGGAATAACAGTAGGAATCAGAAGGAGAGAGACCATCCCTGGCACACATGTACTGGCAAAGTCAGACATGAGTTTAAACCAGAAGAACTGAGAGGGGTTTTACAGGGGAAACAGGCTGTTGCACAAATTAGATGGAGGATCAAATTGCTTCTTCTGAGATCCCTGTGTTTCTCTTTCAGAGAGCTGTGGACTGATTCAAAAAGGGCCCCGCACTCATGGGGGAGTCTCTGCAGTCCAGTGGAATCTTCGATTGCGGAGACTCCCCCATGACTACGGGGCCTCCATCACAAGTGTAGAGGCCCTTTGTGACTCAGGCCCTTAGACACACTCTTGTTGGGTCTGTGATTCTACTCTACAACCAGACACTTGCCTGATCAAAATGGAGTGTAAACAAATTGGAAGATGTATAAAATGCTTCAGTTTTAGAGACTTCCCTCTGCTTCTTCCTCTGGGCATCTGATAGTTTGATCTCTGCATTTGCAGAGGCTTGCCCTCCTGGTTCAATCACAAGTGAGCTGGTTAAAATCATAGGGTTACTTCCAAATTGCCATAACCATCACTCTGGTCAGGCAGCTGTAAACCCCTCGCTTAGGTGCAGAGAGCACTGACGACACAAATCGGAAGCAGTGAAACATGTATCTGCCCCACCTACTTGTAAAATGTATTGTGCTTACATGGTTTCCTATTACCCACTGTTACAAGGTATCTCTCCTGATATGCAAAATTAACATGACTTTAAATTGATGAATTGTGACTGAAATGCAAAATCATATTGGCACTGCATTGGTAATCAATGCTGAGG
Source organism: Triturus cristatus (assembly GCF_964204655.1). Lineage (NCBI taxonomy): Eukaryota > Metazoa > Chordata > Amphibia > Caudata > Salamandridae > Triturus > Triturus cristatus. The sequence goes on along the minus strand of NC_140593.1, from coordinate 1,150,089,294 downwards.
CAAGTAGGGGTGAAGTTAAATTCATGTTACCTATTATCATTACAGCAGGTCTGGGAGAGGCATCTCAAAGACACATAATGATCACAGGTGATCTTACATTCTGGAGGGATCTACCCTAGGAAGTCCCAGAACAGAGGACAGCAAAGGGGTGCAGCACCGCTTGCCCAGATCTCTGCAGCTTGATATCGGCTCCCTGTTAGGCGGGGCTCGGCTACAGGGATTAGGCTAATTTTCCACTGAGCTGGCAGGGACAAATTTGGGGAATATAGTACTTTACATGAGATGTACAATTCCTCAGATTTGCAGAAAACTGGATATAATGAAATCTACACATGGTCATAAACAACACTGCCTTTCCCCAATCTGCAGGGGAAACCACAAGACCCATTGAAGACCTCCCCTACCAGAGGCCTCTAACTGTAGGTGCTGGCTCAAGGAAGAGACCTTTCCGTCTCAGTGAGCTCACATAGGAGGCCGGGGATGGAGATGTGAGCCTGAGAAGAGCTTTGCACAGGTTTAGGTAGGATTCACTATTTTGTATTTTAAGTGCATGGAACTCTGGGATAGTTGAGTTGCCACAAGGCATGTAGCAGAAAAGGACACGTATCATCTTTCTGAAGACCTGGAAGTGGGAAACCGAAGGCTTGTATTAGTAATGGCTGGCTCTCTCCATTAATCAGTCAATAGTGTACCTTTAGTCAAAGAAATACCAAAGCACACAAAGAAGTCCAAAGACATACAAATATATTCCAATACAGACAGGCAGCAAACACGTGTTTCGTCATAGAGCGTCTTTCAAGGCTGGAAATTGTGATAATAGAAGCAATGCATAAGGTGGGCGCGCTGCAGTGTAGTGCCTCACTGTAAATATCAAAGAAACCAACCTGAGAGGTTTGTGGGGGAGCCGATAATGGTAATGTGAAGCTCTAATAAGCCTGTGAAGCAACAGCATGAAACACATGAAGAATGTGTGAATGCAAGTTAAGAAGTGCAGAACATTCCGGCAACACCCTTGGGTGCACTGGCTACATTTCTAAGGCTTATCAAGGCTCGACACCAAACTTCTGTATTTGCATACACAGTCTTCAAAAGCCTCTATGACGAAACACGTGTCGGCTGTCTGCCTGTATTGGATATTACGCTTGACATAAGGAATGTGCAACACTGTGGAAAGAATAAAATTGCAAAAAATTCAACTACAAATTTGCTCCACTGCTTTATTGAATACATTTGTATGACTTTAGACTTCTTTGAGTGCTTCAGTATTTCTTTGACTGTTTGTACCATTGCACCCCAGATGGCAGGGTGTTTATACCAGGAGAGCAACAATCCTTACTTTGTTCTTCGATTTGTACTTTGAATTTCTTTTAAACTATTGTACAGCTTAGGATGTGCGAACATTTTGGCACAGCCACTATCATTTTGTGCATTGAAAAGGTTTACTTGTCCCACACCAAAGGCAGAAACCTGGCTGGATCTGTGACTAAAAGACTACTTCCTTCTATGTAGATTTGTGGAACTCCTGCCTGCAGGCCAGAGTATTGAAGAGAGTTGTAGTCATTCCTTCTTGGAATTCAACGTTTCAGCATTTTTCAAAAGGACTGGTGGCACAAGTCTCTTGCTGACCCACTGAAGTCCCCATGGCAAGATAGTCCCCACAGGAACCCCACTCCCATTGCAAGAACCCTTCCGGCTCTCCTAAAGCAAAGTATTATGTTTGTGTGAAGTAGCAAACATTGCACGTTCATATGAGACACATTTACTAGTTTAATTTACTTTTTCCCATTAAGACTCACAGTTCGGGTGGTCAAGAATCTCCAAATATTTGATTGCGGTTCAATGGGAGCTTTGCTAGCTGGACATTGAATAAAGAGTGCAATACTCCGGTCTATGATCTAAAGATTTCTGATCATGCATCCTTACTTATCCCTTACCCTCCTGCCCTCCCTCCTTCCCTTCTTTCCTCCCTTCCCTCCTTCCCTCCCTCCCCCCTCCCATCAGGCGCGCAACACCCATTGGGCTCACCGGGCTTCAGCCCCCCCCGTCGTGTGTGACAGCCCGGCTGAGACAGCCTCGCGGGCTGGCGTCCCTCTAATTGCAGCCGCACCAGAGTACTTCACGGGTCTTTAAAAGACCATTTACTCGTTAATGAGGCTTTTGTTGTGTTTTCGCCCTTTCTTACAGCCACTCTGCCTATGGCCGGAAGACTTAGCCCCCCCCCCGAAATCTTTTTCAGCCCCCCCCGAAATTTGGCTCTAGTTGCCCGCCTGCCTCCCATCCTTCCTTCCTTCCCGCATGCCTGCCTTCCTTCCTTACTCCTTCATCCTTCTTTCCTTCTTTACCCATGTCTTCCTTCCCTCCGCCTCCCTCTTTCCCTCCCTGCTCAAGTCTCACTTCCCTCCTCTCTCTATCTTTACCCCTCGCCATGGATCTCTTGCCTTCTTTGCATTCATTTCGTCCCCTCTTGTCTTTTTATTTTCCTCTTGTCCTTCGTTTTCCACCTATTTTCCCTCCTTCCAGTCTTCCTCCTTACTTCTACTTTTCTTCCTCCCTTCTTTGCATTCATCCTTTTCAACCTCATTTCTTTAGTTCCTTTTTTCCTCCGTTTTTTGCTTCCTTGGCTTCATTCCTTTCTTTCTCCCTTCCCACTTTGCTTTACCTTCCAAGCATCTTTTAAGTTGTACTTTCTCTGTTTTCATTCTTTCTTTCCAATCACATATTTCTTTTTCTCTGGCTTTCCCCACCCTCCTTTACTTCTTCTTCTGTTTCCTTTGTGCGTCCCTTCCTTCGTAATTCCCTTTCCTTCCTTCAAATCCCTTTCTCTCTTCCCATCATTCTTTCCTGCACCCCTTAATTGATTTAATCTATTTTTTCCTTCCTTCCTTTCCTCTCCCCCTTACCCTGTTTCTTCATCCTTCATAGGCCCACCATGTTCTGCTTTCTCAGCCTATAAATGCCACAGAGGAATGTAATAAAATCGTAAAACGAACTGCACTGCGCCACGTGGCGTCACGCACGAGCGTCAGAGCGTTGCCGCAATTTTTAAGCAATCCCTGGAGAACTCCCGGAAGACCCACCAAAGCTTGGCTGCACCGAAGGCGCGAACGCAGTGCGGGGAGGAGATTGTTTTTCCTTCCTGCCAGTTCCAATGAGGCCTGTTTTTTGCCCTAACCAAGGCTGATGGAATTGTATTTATTCGGACTGTCAGGACGGATTTCCGCCGGGGCCTCTGATGGATTCGGCTGTGTCGGGCTCACTGCGGATCACCAAACCGAGATCTGCCGCCGCAGTCTGCCAGTCACTCCGCGCGCAGCAAACATATTTGGCGCCAGCTGGTCATTTAATAATCCGGCTTAATCACAACACACAAGGCCAGATATTTGCTTTCATTTGCATGTTTATGAAAACTGATCATTTTATCACTCTGCAGCAACAGTTAGGTTCCAGGACTGATAAAGTCGTGCCGAGAAGAGGAACTTTTTGTGCGGGGGAGGAAAAAGAAGCCAAGTTAGGTGAACTTTGGAGGCCACCATGTGCAGCAGGTGATGGCATGAAATGGCACCGTGTTTTGGTTACAGACAAGGATGCTCCTGGCCTGAGCAACACTCGACTACTGCTAACTCTAACTCTTTTAGTATTTTAAACGGTGCCTGGATATTAATAACTGCTCAAGAATTAGCCAAGAAAAATATATTATTAGTCCATCGTTTTCAATGCCGGGGCCAGTGGCTGCAAAAGGCAAGTTCAATCCTTGCCTAGAGTGGCGCCGTTTGCTGATTCTGATGTGCGGACATCCATGCTGTCTCTTGCACCAGTACATAGTGGATCTGTTGCTTTTTATTTACATGATGTAAATGCTAATGCAGTGGAAGTTTGAGATTTTTGATGGTTGCTCTTCATCTGGCAGGGGGAGAGTAGGGGGTGCGGTTGGTAAACGGCCACCAGTGCATGCTGCATCTGTACTCATCACCTCATAGTTTGCATCGCATACTGGCACTTAGTTAACAGCGGCAGAGCCTGAGTGGGGATCTTCGAAAAAGAGTGGGGTGGGGGGAGGAGCCTAGCGCTTGACCAAGATGGACGCGTGAGCTCTGAGCTCCCGAGACCCTCGCGCCCTCCGTCGACTATCCTGTCTCTAATCCTGTCTGTATGCATGGCATCGTGTGGATGACCTGTCAGGGAGGCGATTGATGCTACCCGCGGTCGGATCGCCCACCGGGAACCGGACTTATGCCTGGCGGAAGATTGCGGCCTATCTCCGAGGGATGCCAGGGGCTAGAGTTGGCAGGATGCCCGACTTCTAGTTGAACAACAACGGCCAGGCGAGGTGTGAACTGTCGGACGGAGGTCCCCGTCCTTTCACTTTCGCTTTCTCTCCCTTTGTCTGCCCTGCCCCTGGAGAGCTCTTGGTGGCTTTATTATCTTTGGACGCTCTACAGGCTACTCTGGCGGCCCACTGCAGAACTGATCACTCCTGATTCCTCTCGTTGAGAGAGGGCCGTCTTATCTGAACCGACCTGCTTGGTACCAACCATGTCGGGCAAAGCAGAGGTGGATCGGCTGAAGACTAAGTCTACCAGGCGGGGAGCCTATACCCAAGTCAATAGTATGGACCGCTACGCTCTGCAGAAGGGATCACCGAGTGGGTCGAGCCAGTCGCCGGATACCCAGAAGGCGGCCTCGCCCTTGGCCCCGGAGCTCTCACTGCAGGATGTCATGGGCGCGCTCGAAGGGATGCAGACTTCGATTGGGAGACAGTTTGATGCCCTGGCGCATAAGGTGGATGCCATCTTGGTGGATGTTAACCTGATCCGTGCGGACTTGGGCAAAACGAATGAACGGGTTAAAACCCTGGACCTCAAGACCACGGGCCTCGCCGATGATGTCACGGAACTGCAGACCGAGGTTCATAAGCTGAGGACCGAGAGTGATCTCGCCGCCCGCCGGCTGGAGGACTTTGAGAGCCGGGCCAGGCGCAACAACGTGCGCGTCATCGGGGTCCCGGAGTCCTCGGATGAGGCTTCGGTTGACCTGCTTGTCGAGGACTTGGTGCTTAACCATCTGCAGCCTAAGGGTCTTGGAAAGTTCTTTGCGGTTGAAAGGGCCCATAGAGTGCCGGGTGGGAGGCCCAAGGTGGGTGCCCCACCGAGGCCGATTGTCGCCCGGCTCTTTCATTTTCGAGATCGGGACGCTATCCTGCAAGCATCGAGGGTGACGGGCCCGGTCCCCTTCCAGAACGCGTCGGTGAATTTCTATCCGGACTTCACCCAGCAGGTGCAGAGGCAGAGACAAGGCTTTCTGGGGGTGAAGAGGCGACTTCGGGAGAGGGATCTGAAGTATGCCATGCTCTTCCATGCCAGACTACGTGTGGTGCACGTAGATCGGACATTCTTTTTTGAGTCTCCTGTTATGGCCGATGAATGGCTGGACGCTTTGCCCTGGCGACGGACGGGAGAGGACATTGCCGAGGATGGGGACAGTGGCCGGAATGGGCAGGGCTGATTTTTCGGAGCCGGTCTGACTCGATTTGACTTTATTTGATGACTTGAATAGAGTGCAGTAAATGCGGAGGGTTGCGGGAGGACGAGGGGTGCTCTTTCCTCCCTTAGGGTGCTTTTTGTAGATTTTGGGTTTGGAAGGGCGACAGGCACACTGCAAGTTGGGGGGGCTTTGTAAGCTGCAGCAGGGGTGCAGGGTGGGGGGGATGGTTGGGATTTTGGGGTTGTTGTTGGGGGGTTTGTTTCTGCAAGGCGTAGTGATCATCTTCGGTATTGTCCCATGGTGGCTCTTCGGGGGGGGGGGCGGGCCTCTTTGTGTTTAGGGATGGGGGTAGAGGTTTAAGTGTTATTAGCTGGAATGTCAATGGTTTGGGGGATCGCATTAAGCGCGGGATAGTTTTGCAACACTTGAAACGGTCAATGCCAGATGTTGCCCTATTGCAGGAGACACACCTTATAGGTAACACGTGCTACGCTCTTAATAGGAAGGGTTATAAATTCATAGCTCATTCGGGATTTTCCTCCGGGTCTAGGGGTGTGGGCATCCTAGTCAGGGCCTCGCTACCATTTGAGGTGGACTCCACAGTTGTTGACGATAGGGGGAGGTTTGTGGCGGTGGCGGGGAGGTGGGAAGGTAGAACTTTGGTTTTAGTTTCGGTTTATGTCCCTCCAGCCCTGCAGGCCTCCACGTTTGTAGATCTGGGTAGGGCTTTGCTGGATCTCCCGGGGGGTATGCTAGTGGTGGGGGGGGATTTCAATGCTGTCGGCTCTGGACTGCTGGATAGGTACCCGCCCAGAGACACTGGGGGGGCTCAGAAGTGGCTTCCAGACTTCCTCGACACACTTGGCCTGATAGACTGCTGGAGGCTCCGGCACCCCACACAGCGTCAAAATACACCTTCCACTCCGGGGCGCATGGTAGCCTTTCTAGGATTGACTACCTGCTCACTTTGGCTGTGCACGCCCCTTTGGTGTCTGAGGCCAGGCACATGGCGCGTGGCATATCGGACCATTCGCCAGTGTGGGTCAGGCTGGATGTTGGCCGAGAGGGAGGGGGAAGGGTGGCTCCTATTAACCCCTGGTACTTTCAAGATTCCAAGATGCGCAGCGCACTGGTGAAGACAGTTGATAATTTTTTCAAGGATAATCAGGGGTCCGTGGACTCGGCAGTGTCGCTCTGGGAAGCATTTAAGACCGTGCTGCGAGGGGAGGCTCTCTCACTTGTAGTGGCTGCCAAGCGGCGGAGAGATGGCGAGGTTATGCAGGTGGAGGAGGAGATCGTGGCTTTGGAGGGAGCGCTAGAGGAGGAGGTAACAGCGGCCTCACTGCATGAGCTGAGCTTGAAGCAAGCCGAGTATAAGGACCTTGTGACAAATGCCGCTAAGACCCTCAGTAGGGAACAGCAGGGCCGCCTGTATGATGTTGGCGACAAGGCCGGGAAGCTCCTAGCTTGGCTGGATAAAAAAGAACGGGTTAATAGAGTAGTGCCGGAGCTGACGGGAGAGGGGGGAGAGGTGATTGTGGAACCTGAGGGGATTGTCCAGTGTTTCTCTGACTATTTCCGTAAGGTTTATGCCTCAGTGTCGGATAGGCCGCCCGAGGACTCGCGTGACCTCTTGCGGGATATCGCTCTGCCCTGTCTTTCCGATGTAGATAGAGATGATCTTGATGGAGACTTAACGGTCGATGAGGTGGCAGGAGCTATTCGCGCGCTGAACTCGGGCAAGGCCTCGGGCCCGAATGGCTTGCCGATCGACCTGTATAAACTGTTCCCGGATAGGGTAGCCCCTCACCTGCGCGCCATGTTCGTGGAGGCGCGGGGGAGTGGGACCCTCCCGTTGGACCAGAGGCTGGCGACAATTGTTATGATACATAAAGATGGTAAACCCCGAGATAAGTGTGCCTCATATAGGCCTATATCACTCCTCAACGCCGAGCCGAAGATCCTAGCTAAAATCCTGGCGGGCCGATTGGTCAGGGTACTTGGAGACTTGATCCACCCTGATCAATCCGGTTTTATTCCGCATCGCAACACCGCGTTGAATCTTCGGCGCCTTCATGGCGTGATCGCCAGGGCTGGCACGCTGCGAGAACCGGCTATTGTGGCGTCTCTTGATGCCACGATGGCCTTCGATACGGTGGAATGGGAGTATTTGTGGGCTGTGCTAGCCAAGTTCGGCTTTGGCCCTGGTTTTGTGAGCTGGGTGAGGTTGCTGTATGAGGGACCCCTTGCGAGTGTGGTGGTAAATGGCCGGGCATCGACTCCGTTCCGGCTTGGGAGGGGGACCCGGCAGGGCTGCCCCCTGTCGCCTCTGTTGTTCGCCCTTGCTCTTGAACCGCTGGCGGCGTGGATACGCTGGCACCCGGATATACGTGGCCTTCGGTGGTCGCCCGAGCATGAGGACCGCATCTCGCTATATGCTGATGACATCTTGCTGTATCTTGCCTCGCCCAAGAACTCACTCATAGTGGTCTGTGACGTTCTTACACCCTTCGGTATGAATTCGGGTCTCGTCATTAACTGGAGTAAATCGTATTTATACGTCCTGAGTGGTGAGGTTCCGCCGGTCCCGCGAACTTGTTCGATCCAGATTGCTCATCAGGGCTTCGTGTATCTGGGGATCTTTATCTCCATGGACCCCGCTTTGCGGTATGAGAGAAACCTTCTTCCCCCCCTGGCGCGCCTGCGGCGGGATGTTGAGGGCTGGCGGAGGCTGCCGCTCTCCCTCGTCGGGCGAGCTGCCTTGTTCAAAATGATGTCCCTTCCTCGGTTCCTCTACGCATTGCAAAATACTCTAGATTGGGTGCCGGCCAAGTACTTTCGGGAGGTCGAAAGCCTCCAACGGACGTTGTTGTGGGATGGGCGGCCGCGGATAGCGATTGCTAAATTGACGCTTCCATGGTATGACGGGGGTATTGCGCTTCCAGACATCCGATGCTATTATTGGGCCACCCAGTTGTCCGCGATTAACCATGGTTTCTATGGCCCGGCTCTCAGCCCTGGTTATGCCATGGACAGATGGTTGTTGCGCGGTGGAAACTATCTTACGGCGTTGTACTCGCGGTCCCTCGACTCATCCCTCACGGGGCCCACTGGGGTGGCGGTGCGTGTATGGAAGATGGCGACTGACTCTCTGGGCTGGAAGGATAGGCTCACCCTAGCTGCCCCGTTGTTTGAATCTGAAAGGTTGGGTAGGCTTTGGCATACGAAAGGGTTTGATAAATGGGACTTGATCGGCATCTCCAGGGTTGGAGATATGCTGATTAAGGGTAGGGTGAAGTCCTTTGAAGAGTTGCAGAAGGAGTACGAGTTGGGGGCGTCTGAGTTCTTCCGATATGCTCAGGTGCGTCATGCCCTGCGGTCAGTCCTCGTGGAAGGTGAGAAGGTGCCCGAGTCCTCTCCTTTGGAGGACCGGATCCTTGATGGCCATATGCCGGAGAGCACGATCTCGCTCATCTACAAGAAACTGATAAATGTACGGGCTGATATGCTACTGGGGCTGCGGGAACAGTGGACTAGGGACGGACTCGAGTTGGATGATGAGGACTGGCAGTCTGCTGTTTCCTCTCCTAAGGAGGTTGCGATCCCGTCGCGTCTGAGGCTGGTGCAGCTCAAGATCCTGCATCGAGTGTATGTGATGGGGCCGCGACTGGTCCATATGGGATTCTCTGAGGAAGGCCTATGTAGGAGGGGATGCGGTATGGTGGGTACTTTCCTACATATCATCTGGGAATGTGGTGTCATCACGGAATTTTGGAGGCGAGTTCATGCGGTGATGGGGGAGGTGACGGGTGTTGCTATGCAGCCGGAAGCGCGGTGTTGTCTCCTGAATCTCTTGGGGCCCACTGATCATGATGAGGCACAGACCCAGTGGGTGACCCTGGGTAACATGGTTGCTAAGAGGGACATCGCGCGCTTGTGGGGCTCCGAGGGGCCCCCCACGTTAACTGCTTGGAAAGAAAATATGGACTGGAGTATGCTCAGGGAGAAGACAGTATATTGCGCCAGAGGCCGCCCTCGGAAGTGGCATGCCATCTGGGGGCGGTGGAATCAATACAGGGGGGGAATATGTCTTCCCCCTGATCTGGATCCCCCCGAGGAACAGCTTTCTTCTTGACTTTCTTCCAGCTCAGTATGCAGATGTGATGGTTGATCGACTTCTTGGGCCTCTGCTTTTCCCCCCTTTTCCTCTTATCATAGTACTGTGACTGTTAGACGATTGGGGTCCGGCGCCCCCTGAGGGGCTAACACCGTGGGCATTCAGTCTTATTGCCTTGCTGGGGTTTGTTGTGTGTTTGTAAGTATTAAAAATGGAACCTTCTCATTGCTCCTTCAATGCACTGTGGACGATTCTTTGTATTCTACTACCGAAGCTGCCGAACCTCCGGGTTGTCGGCTGAATAGCTGTGTCCAGATTCTTGAAGAAATAAAGGTTTTAAAAAAAAAAAAAAAGAAAAAAAAAAAGAAAAAGAGTGGGGTGGCCCATGTCACGATGCTACCCACCCTAAATTTGTGCCTTCGACCAGCTCGCCTGGTATTGGCTAAGGTCAGGTGCTGTGGGGTGAGCCTGAGGGGTGGCCTACTAGTAATAGTGGTGTGGCCTATTGTAATGGCATCGATACATGCAGTGCGAATTCAGCCCACTTCCCCATGCTAATCTCAGACTCACACACAGACCGCGACCAGACAGATATGATGGCTCAACTCCCTGCTGCTCAGGACAGTGCCACCTACCTGCACTTGAATAAAAAACAGCTATAAAAATTCATGTACGGGTCCACTTACAAAGCCACTTGTGAGCCTCCACGGCGTGTCTCACAGTCATGCTGATCTAGTCTGTGAGCCTGACTGAGCACTGAGCCCCTTAGTCTGAGGGAGCCCCTGAGCACCATGTTCTCACACTGGCTCTCCAATGACGGCCTGGAGCCCCCGCAGAGTCAACAGGGTGTACCAACAGCAATGCTTAGCACAGGCTTTATTCAGGGCACATGGTGGGCTTGTTTGGTGACACCCAGGGCCACATCTACAAGAAAATGTTCCTCAAGCCATTTAACTGCGCTGTGCTTCTTCTTTTTCAATGCATAGGGATGTGTTGTATTAACAAAAATACGATGAATCCCTGTGCTTTCCCCTGGGCTGGCGCACAATTGTCTGCCAAGCCCCAGCACAGGCACCCTTGCTTCCGTTTGCAGGGATGCCTGCGCTGCAGGTATGATTGTTTTTGTGCTGGAAGGGATACCTCTTTCGTTGCATGCTGCAGAATACAGCACATATGGAAAGAGAAAAAAACGAGGAGAAATAAAAGTATTTCTCCTTGTTGCGCCAGGATTCTGACGCATTCCCAGTTTTACAAAATGTTGTAAATCTCGGAATGTGTCAAGTTCCATGGATGTTGCGTGGGAACACCCACAGCAATACCCATGGAACGCCCCTTTCACGCAGAGTAATGTGTGAAAGGGACCCATATTTACAAGGTCACGAAAAGGCACGCAGGTTGACTTTACGTGCCTTGTAAATATGGGCAAGCCCATTACACCGCCGTTGTGTCAAAAAAAGTGAAGCACCGCCAGCGCAATGGCCTTGTAAATATGCCCTCCAGTTACTTGCACAGCATCCAGCCATGGTCCGTGCAGGTAAGGGCGGTCGGGCCAGGAGGAGGGGATTTTAACGGACGATGATGAGGGGAAATTAATTATTTCATTTTCCCACACCTTTGTCCGTCGAAATCCCCCCCCCCCCCACATGGCCCCACTGCCCCACTGCTCTTACCTGCATGGGCCGCAGCTGACAGCATCTTCCTATTTCTGTCATCCTCTTGGCTTGAGTATTGTCTCAGTGTCTGACCTATTCTTCTGATTACACCAGGACCGCATGGAATTGACTCAGGGCCATCACACTGAGAATTCCGCCAAGGCTCCTCCAAATAGGTCACATATGGGCGACTAACTAAAGGGCAGGCCTTACATATTATCTGAGTAAAATTAACAATTCAAAGTGTGTTTTATCAATTCACAGTGTAAACTAATACTGTTATTATTATTATATTCTGTATTTTTTTCCACAGTATTTTTTTTAAAATCAGCTAGGGATTTACCTGCATTGGCAGTGCATTGCATTGGATTCAGTAACGGATTTGCCTTAAGGCTGCACACATTTCTTTTATTATTCTAGCCGGATCTTGCATGAAAAACTAATATTTAGTTTATGTGTTTTGCATATGTTTTTAATTTTGGTGCTTATGCAATTTTCGCTCACAGGAGACTTAGCATGATTTTGCTCACAGGAGACATGGTACGAGCAGAACATGTTTTGCAGGAATTGTGAAACTGGATCCATCCATTGGCTGAATGCAAAGTACTAGCATCAAGTCAAGTCAAATAAGGTTTATTCGATTTCGTCTTAAAGTTATAAACGCAGCATACAATATCACAAAATATTGCATAGCAATGAAATCTTTATTTAAACATACATACACGACTCATAAAAAAACACTTCACATAGAATCTTCCTGCGATCAATCACCGCCCACAAGAAACTTGACATACTAATGCATATTTGCAGAGTGGGTAAGGTTTGTGAGAAAAGATGTGCAGGGCGGCATTGCCAAAAATGATAAGACCTTAACTATGGTATGATAAAGCGCTTCTTCTGGTTATTATAACATTTTCAAAAGAGCACTATGTGCATAGTACTCTGGGTTGACACATGGTCACAGGGACAGTTTACTAAGGTCAAAGACCAGTTGTTTATAATGGGAAAGCTGGCAAAACTTTGAAATATGTCTGTCCTGAAGCAGGTAAGGACAAACCAATGCCTAGAATTCGGTATTTCCTTAAGATAAGACTGTATATCTTACGTAACCAGTATTGTTTGATTCTTGAAAACGCACGGCTTCTGCAGTTACGTGGACAGCCTAGGGGCTATATTTTGAGTTTGACGGTCCGACAGACCGCCAAACCCATAGTGGTGGTGCGGCTACCGCAGCACCAGTGGCCAGAGCGCCCTATTACATGTTGGGGGGTCGGAATGCCAAGAGACCGCTGCTGCCACCAGCGATCGTGATCCCCGGCAATCTTACAGTGATCAGAGGTGCCTAATATGCTGCAGGTGCCACTGCGGCAGCACCAAGCACAGTGGCAGTTTCCTCACCGCCATATGCTGCCGGTGCCACTGCGGCACCACCAAGCACAGTGGCAGTTTCCTCACCGCCACAGTTTTCATGGCAGTGAGCCTGCCATGAATCGTGTGTTGTTGAGGAAACAAAGGTGGCCCTCCAGGGCCCCTTGTTTCCTCTGCACCAGGGGATGCATGCAGGGGGGCACATTGTTTCCCCCCTGTATGCATGCACCCCCTGCATAATAAGAATAATTAATAATATACTGCTGCCCTGTAGTACTGCTAGTCTAGTACTGCTCATCATCATCAAGTTGTTGATGGTGACCTCAGCTAGGCCTACCAGTGCAAGGGGTTCGCCCTTCTCTGCACAGAGTCCTCAGACCAATAGGAAGAAGTTGGCACAGAAACTGGAATAGAAAATATAAAGTTTAATAAACCTCATGAGGTGGAACTACATTCACACAGCACCCTTCGGTGTTGAGTGAAGTAGCACACTGAACAGAAGAAGCATGGTCCTTTTATACCCACACAGGGGCTGAAAAAGGCAGTACAAGTACACATGAGAAGAGATATGCACATAGATGGTCATACAGAAACTGCACAGTCAACAAGTAGGAGGAGTAATAAGTTGCTGACATCAGTTAGAACAGCCTGACAGTTCTATACTAGGAACAGGTGCACTCTACTAGCTAAGCACATTTGCGCATGTGCAAGACTCTGGGAGAGAGAAACAGCAAATGTCCAGCACATAGCTAACTAAAATGGCTGCCAAGTACAAAATGGCTTTCAGCTCATGCTAAGAGATTAATGCAATCTTCAACAAAGTCATCATCATTCATGTATTTCCTTTTCCACCCTTAACAGATTTATGACAGTCCATGCTCTGCATGAACGTGCAATGGCATTCCCATTGTGGTGCCTTGCTAAGGCTCACGTATCAGCCTTTGTATTCGAGTGCATACATTTTATACTGTTTTCATACATTCAACTGTCCAATATAAAAGCATGTAATGCTCGACAGAATTATGTGCATTGCGTACAGAAAAAAATGCAATTTCCCCACCACAATTACCATGAGATACTCGAGCTCAGAGATGAGGTGCATTGGAAACCTCTATATGGTCTGGAATTATACTTGTGCTACATCACAGGACCAAGGCACATTAGCACAGTTGTGTTATGCTCGTACAATTGGAGTAGCAGAGAGTGCTTCAGGCTTGGGGCAGGTTGCACTAAGAACGATGAGTTCAAGCACCACAATGGGTAGTTGTGCTGTGCTGCATAAAGTGGGCTGTGGGTGGATCTAAGCACATAAATATAATTGCCAGGATTGAGGCAGATCAGTGCGGACTTCCATCAGCGAAGTTGCTGGGGTCCCTTCACTGGCATACCCAGGGATACTGCGGGTCAGCAGTTGGTTACTCTGGCTAAGCTGCTTGTGAGTCCATAGTCTGCTATAGCACTGATACCACAGGTTAGGATTGGGGGGACTAACACTGTGGGCCCGTTTGGAAGTTGTAGATCACTTGAGAACATAGGGCCATGGCCAAAGGCGCACAAAGGCCTTTGCAGGAAGTTGCCTTATAGTGCCAATAAAACTAGCCACAGGAGGGTACCAGATTACAACAAATTACCCAAATATGGTTCTTCTGCTAGGGGAGCGGTCTCTAAAAGTCAACATAATTTCTCTGAGGCTCTAAAATGCTTTGCATTGGCACTGGAGACAATTCTTCCTCATGCTGACTGCTTACTGTCATGTACCAGTCTGTATCAGGGAAATTTACAAGGGAGTTTTCCAGGGCACAGGTGAGAGATTCAGTAGACATCCTAAAGGTAACAGTTGGAGAGGAAAGGTGCAGAAGGAAGAGAAGGAGACTATTGAAGAGAAATGGTTCTAAAGGGAGCAAGGACAAAGGTGAGATGTGCAGAAAATAGGGATGCAGGGGACTGTAAGAGGGGTATGAGCTGTGTGGTTGAGAAATGGCAATAGATGAAATATAAAATAGCAGCTTCGAATGAATATAGGGACCTAACCTATATCCTGCACAAAACGACTTCACTCGTGTCCAATAAAAAGTCTTTGACAGCCCTACGGGGACTCAGTGAGTGTCAGTCAAACATCATGGTCTCCTTGACCTGCACTGGCCTGCATCTTATTCCATTAATGTTTGGCTTTAGTTTCCTGTGGAGCTGCCAGACATAGACAAAAAATTGAAGAACCAAAATAAAATCTTTTGCTTTCATCTTTTGGGGACTTGATTTCTCTGTTTAGGATTTCAAACTTCAGTTTCAGATATACTATTAGATAAAAAGAATAACTAACTCTCTTTGGACCTACAGAGACTGAAGTATTTTTCTTCATGTGATGTGATCTTTACTTTTAGGTGCCAGCATTTCCAAAAGGATCATGTCTCCATAGAAGATTTGTAAGAAATCGAACAAAACAAAACAAAACAAGAAAACAAGTGAAACCTTTTTCTAGTCCACTGACCTTTTCTTATGATGGTGGTAGTTATAGTTAGGATCTTTGTATAGAAAACACATTTATTGTTTTGCTTACAACTTTGGTGCTGTTTGACAACTCTTCGTGACACTTTCCGAAATAAAAGTTCCTCCATGACTATTGCTATTGTTATCTTTTTCAGGTTATAAAATAAATATAGGAACCACATAAACTGTGCTGGTTGTAGCGGCTGCAGTTTGATCCTCCTCTGCAGACCCTCTGATGCAGAGTAAAGTCTACTCTACAATAGAGAGGACCCCGGCGGAGAGCCAGCAGACCTGGCAAGGTTGTAAGAGCCAGCGATACTTACGTTTCACGCAACGCAGGACAGCGAGAAAAGTTACTCTGCTGCGTTGCATGGAAGGGAAGGATCAGAAATGCAACATATCTACTAAGATGTTCTTCATGGCATCAAATCAGGCAACGTCAACCCATGGTGCAAGGATGTCTATGTTGCAGGCAGGATTGTTTTTGTGCAGGAAGGCATATCTTCCAGCACACTAACAATCCTTAAAGGCATTTTCCTCTTTCTATGTGTGATGCTGAATGCAGCACGCATTGAAAAAGTAAGTAACAAGGCAAAATAAGCACATTTCTCCTCCTTACATCTGGTTTAGGGAGGCATAGCATTTTGGTGCATTCCTAGGTTTACTAGCTTTAGTAAATCTGGAAATGTGCCAAAATCTGTGGGTGGATGCATGGGAAAGCTGCACCCATGGAACGTCTCCCTAATGCAAAGTAAAGCGAGGCAGCGCTATGCTATGCACTCCCCTGCATTACTTTTTGGGGAAAAGCCCACACCAAGCCATGCAAATCTCTCACAAAGCCCAGCATGGCTTTGTAAATCACAAATAACCTTTTGCAAAGTGGCTGCGCCAAAAAAGCACCACATTCACAACACAAAATGTTAGTGAACCTGCCCCCAAGTTTGTTGCCAACCATGCTGACTCCGAGATGTATTTTGCACTCACGCTAGATTCAGACCAGCTCAAACACTCTCCTCTCCTGTCACTTTATAAGAACCTCCAGTTGATGTGTGCCTACATTTTCAGCAGTATTCAGAGGCACACCATGCCACTGTGACACTAACGGAGTCCTTTAGATACTGGGTCTAGTGAAAAGGCAAGCTCAGGATGTGTTGTGCCGGTTTTTGGTCTCTTGTTTATTTACAGCCCAGTGCAAATGGTGCCTGCTTGTGATTTGCACAAATGTTATTTGCATGGCGGTATATTTGCATGTTGGTACTTTTCTGTCTAGAGTGACTGCTAAATTCTGTATAATACTCCAAAAAACACAAGCCAACCACGACTGTGCCCCGGTGGTGGGTAAATCTAGAAAGCCCAACACCTAAGCGTATTTATAACTGAGGTTTCCAGTACGCACTCACGTACTTTCCCCTCACCTGTGTTAGATGGACATTGTAGCTTGAATACTTTACTTGGTTTTCTCGCAAGCACTCTTATACTGTGTCATGCTGTAAACATCCATGGGGCACATCTACAAGGACGCCGATAAATAAACGCAAAGCGTGCTTAGCGCTTTGTTATTTATCGCCGTCTATCTCTGGAATTTCTCGCCCTGGTAACGCGTTATCAACAACGTGTTACTTCAGGGCGATAAAAATTCCAGAGATAGCAGGGAAATCGCCTTTTTGCAGGGAACATCGCTGGTTTTCCAGCGATGTTCCCTGCAAAACGGCGATAACCTTGCTGATACGACCCACAGGTTCGTTTCAGCATAATCCACCCCAATGTCAGGGATAGGTAAGTCTGCATTTTAGCAGACGTTAGTTTATGGAGAAAACAGTGGTTTTCTCCAAAAACTAACATGTGCTAAAATCCTGTGGGCTGCCTTGTAAATATTGCGATGTGAACATCAGCGATATTTGCAAGGTAGTCCATCCGGGGTACGCCCAGTAAAGCCCACTTTGCATCTCATTAGAGATGCAAAGGGAGGCGTTGGGAAAAAGGGTGCTAACATTCGATTAGGCATGTTAGCACCCTCTTGTAAATAGGGTGATAGTTTTATCTCCGCTTTTTTGGCTTTTTAAGCCAAAAAAGCAAAGATAAGATAAAGATAAAGCCCTTGTAAATATGCCACCAAATGCGCTGTAAGAGAGTGCATGCATTGCTTACCTTTCATGAGTTTTGTGTAGCTGTTGACAATGTGTGTAAATTTTGAACTCAGTTGCATACCTTTACTTAGCGTTTCCATGCAGTTGACTCAACACAAATTCTACCCATCTAGAAATACTCACAAAAGACCTGGGGGAAATGTATGAGTGCAGTGTTACACCACAATTATTGACACTGCGCTCCAACATTTTTAAAATGCAGGGATGCGCTTTATTTACAAAAATACAGCGCACTCCTGTTTCCCCTAGGGCTGCAGCAAAAAAAGTTTCCTAGCGCCAGTGCAGACACCCTTGCACCATGTTGCAAGGGTGCCTGCACTACAGGGGCGATTGTTTATGTGCAGGAAGGGACAGCTTCCTACACATAAGCAATCGTTAAAGACAGTTAGCTGGCTCTATGTGTGAATGCAGCACACATCGAAAGAGCAAAATACAAAGAGAAATTAATCATTTCTCCTCGTGTAGCCATTCTAAGACCAGGTTTTACCCGGCCTTAGTTTTTGGCGCTACTTCAGCCTTGTAAATATGGAGCAGCATGAAAAGTAATGGGAACACCACTGCAACGCCCATTGCCCACCCCTTTGAAGCAGCGGACTGCTGCAGTAAGGGGCATATTTACAAGGTGGCATTAAGCCACGTTAAGTGGTTTAATGCCACTTTATAAATATGTGGTAGAGAACAATGCCACCGGAGTGTCAGAAAAAGTGACGCTCCGGTGGTGTTAGAGGCTTGTAAATATGCCCAATTGTGTGAGCCTAATTTTTGTGGAAGTTCGTGACCTTTGCATATTTATCATAGTTTTTTTCGCAATACATACTTATGTTATGTCAGTTGTATGGTGCAATCAGCGCTTAAATTGAGCTGGTTGTTGCCCGCAGCGGGCGCGGTACCGCTCTTATTTTTGGGGTCCTGCACTTATTTCACTGAATTGTATATTTATGAAGTGCAGGAGAGGGAAAACAAACAAAGGGGAAAGACGGAGGGCGCAAAAGACGGCAAACCATCACATAGGGAAACGGTAGGAACCTACAAGATTGAGATAAAGGAGCATGGAGTGTCTGGTAGTGGATTGAACACTGCCAGCCAAACGGTAGGAACCTACAAGAGTGAGATAAAGGAGCAGGGAGTGTCTGGTAGTGGATTAAACACTGCCATATCCAGCTTCTGAGCAGAGCTTTGTGCACCGGCACTCTTTGTTTCACAAATTAAGCACTGGCAACTTAGCACCTGTGGGGGTATCCAGGCACTGGAGCAGGAGCGTTGGCCAGGTGGTGCTCCTAGGTGTTCACCTGAAGCTTGCAAGCGCAGACTTTGCTCTTCTGCATAACCCTACTTACAATGGATTAAACTATAGAAAGGTTGTGGGATTACAAGACACTGAGGAAGGACTAGTATAACGAGCCCACACTTTGATTGGCAGCTCAGTCACTCAAGTGGTTCATGCCGAAAGCGCGAGACAGCAGAATCCATACTTTTAATGCGGCAGCCCCTGAACCCACTCCCGACGCCGGCTAATGCACAGCGCGGAGAGCCTTTTTCTCAACAAACTTCATATGTAGCATTTCCAAAAGGTCACAGCGGATGAGCAAGGTTTTCTGAAAATTGACACTGAGCGCAAATCAATGTTTCATTGTCTGTAATGGTTTGAAGGTTGATATGAATTTCCGCCGCCTTGGTTTCTGCTGCAGGCTCTGAAGAAGAGCAGATGCAGTCGATCTAAAAGTTGTATTTTGCTCCTCCGCTTCCTGGAATGTTTCTGGTTCAGCTGCTTTCTTTCACTAATAGCCTGACCTTTGCTTGATTGCTGCTTCTTGGCATCTTTCCTCCTCTCTTTCCAGGCCCTGTTGATGGGATGACAAGAAGCCCTGTCCCTCCCACTTTACAGGTATTCGTCTGTGGAAATCACAAGATTATACATACTCCTATGATTATATTTTTCATTCAATTTTAATTAATTTTGCGGCATATTTACAAGCACCTAGTGCCACAGACCCTCACTTTATTGACGCTCCGGTGGTGCTGTGTGCTCGCCCATATTTAAAAGGCCACGGAAAGCTACTGTGAGTCAGTTTCACTCCTTCTTTGACAAGAAACATCAAATAAGTTGGTAAATCCAAGGTGTTATTTATTTGTTCAAGTGAAAGGCTTGTTTTTCAGTTGGTCCAATTATTTAAGCAAAATACATTCATCAGGGTAAAGTGAACAAGCCAATTTTAAAGCGGAGGTGAGCAGCCAACACGTGTTTCGCCCTTGTGGCACAGTTTCTGGCCAGGGCTTTCTCAAGGCTGAAAGGAAAAGGGGGGAGGGATAAGTCTTAAAAGGAATGGGGTCTTTAGAGGGAATCTAATATCACCCGGTGATATTTAAGAAAAAGGTTTTGAAAAAAGTTACTTCGTGATATATATAGACCTATTGGATTTACCAACTTATTTGATGTTTCTTGTCAAAGAAGGAGTGAAACTGACTCACTACTGCATGCATGCATATTTTCTGAGGCCATAGAGGTCCAGTGCCTTGAGTCTTTCCTCCAAGAAATAAACAATTAATCTGACAAATTGAGCAATTTTCTCCAGAACTTGGGATCCCTGGGCCTCAGTATCTCTACAATTGCACGGAAAGCTACTGTGCATGCTTTACACAGCCTTGTAAATAGGGCCCTCTGTCACGCAGTACTCTGTGTCAAAGGGGCGTCTCATGGGTGTTGCTATGGGTGTTCCCACGCAGCACCCATGGCACTTTGACACTGCCCCAGGTTTACACGGATTCATGAATGTGAGGCAGCGCCAAAAACTAACGTCTTTCCAGGGGAGGCATTAAAGCGGTGCAATGGGTAGAAATACTTGTATTTCTGCAGCACACATTGCAGGAAAAAAACTCCATGTATGATTGTTTTTGTGCAGGAAGGTGTACCTTTCTGCACAACAATCATCCCTGCAACGCAGGCACCCTGGCACTATGGTGCAAGGGTGCCTTCATTGGCGCATGGCTGCTGTTTTAGGGCCGACACAGGGGAGAGCACATGGGTATGCCATATTATGGCACATCCCTGCATTTTTTTAAATTACACTTTTCTTGGCGCGGCAAAATTGCTTGCGGCGCGTGTTGCACCATTTCATTGTAAATATGCCCCTTAGGGTGCACATCTCTTCACCCATAATCATGTCTAGTTGATACAGAGCCACATGCCCACAATGAAAATTTCAATTTTTTCCCCCATAAATTGCAGTGCTTTGTGTTCCAGAAGACAGCGAAAGAAGCAAGCAGGCGAAGATGGAGAGGGGCTGGTCCCAGACCATGAATACGTGGTCACCTCTTGAATTGTATCAGGTCTGCTCTATACTCGGCCGTTTCTGATCCACTGGACAAGAGATCCACCAGGCAGCACTTGACTCAGGGCCTGGTTTAGATTTTTTTGTGGTAATTCAAAATCCATCAAATTTTGGAGGAAATGCAAAATATGGAGTAGAATCCATCAGCTAATTTTTTCTTTTTTTTATCTGGTCATAGAGACAGTTTAGCCTGTCTTTCTTCATATGTAGAGTTTCCTTCAAAAACTGAAGAATTCTCTCTTATTGTTAAACTCTAAATCAAGGGCCCGATTCACAGAATTAACTTAAGAAAAAATCCTAAACTTACTACTTTTGATATTCACAGAATGCACTTACTACTTTTGGTATTCACAGAATGGATTTACGACTACTAACTTTACGTCTGCACTCGGGCCGGAAATTCCGGCCCGGAGGTGGAGCTTCCGGCCTGAAGGTGGAGCTTCCGGCCTGGAGGTGGGGATTCTGGCCGGTGGCGGAGATTTAGCCATGGCCGAAATCTCAACCTCCGGGCCGGAAGCTCCGCCTCCGGCCCGGAATTTCCGGCCCGAGTGCGGACGTAAAGTTAGTAGTCGTAAATCCATTCTGTGAATGCCAAAAGTAGTAAGTGCAGTCTGTGAATACCAAAAGTAGTAAGTGCATTCTGTGAATACCAGAAGTAGTAAGTTTAGGATTTTGTCTTAAATTAATCCTGTGAATAGGGCCCTAAATCAAGTACTTTGACCTCAAAATATGGAGTGCTAAGTCATGGTGGTACGTGAAAGGTAAGAGGGGCATCTTCTTCCAAATAGAGATCAGATGGACGCAGTTTCCTGAGCTATCTAGAGTTGTAAGGTAGGCTTGTACATCCGAAAGACAGTGGTACTCTGTACCAGCTTTAAGTGCATTCATAGACAACACTGATTGACATGCGTCAGGAGGGATGAATGGATGTGCGTACCGAAGCTGGCAGTGTTTGAGGAAAGACCCCCGGACCGCACTTATTTAGCAACTGTGACTCATCAATGGCCCCGAGAGACTCCAAGTTCATTGGTGCATTCTTTACCTGGAATGGAGGCTAGAAGACAAACACCAGTGTACTCAGCCTCCAGTATCACAAACGTGTCTTGTCAAATCTTCACGTGTGTACAAAATGATGACCGTGTCAGGGCACATATAGGCAATGCCCCTAAAGAAGCGGATCCATTGCCCGCGGTGGCTCCTCCGTTGGAGCGGAGGAGCGTCACCCGACTTAAATTTACCCCAAAGCACCCAAGATGAAAAATACAATGGCAATTCATTACCATTTTATTTTTCATGCCCCGTCCCAGACAAAGCATCAGGACAGGGGTGGTGCTGCTGCTGAGTGACAGAAGGAGGGTGGGCCGGCAATGCACTGTTAAAAGTGTGCATGTCTCTTTGGCCGGCCTCCTGAGATGGCCAGCCACACATGTTCACTTTAAACATCTCTAACCCAGCTGTCATAAGTCAGCTGGGTTAAAGCAAGTGCAGGTCTCCAGAGCTCTGTGGAGTGCCGAGTGAGGCTTCTCCCTCCAATCAGGGCGCTGCTGTCATGCTGTGAGGGCAGTGCCCTGATTGGTTGGAGTTGCTGCATCCAGTTCCAGTGGCCGTCGACCAAAGAAGAGCTCTAAAGCCGTGGACGTGATTGATACGTCTTCTTTTTAATTTAATTTTGCATGCATCTGCACCTGCCCAATCTCCCCCCGTAGATGCCAGCTGCTACTGCCAATTGCTAATTTATCCTGTCTCTTGACTACTATGCGCCTGTTGAATTCTCTCGTTCATCCTCCCTCCGCATATAATTAACTGCTATGCTTGCCCCAGGCTCTCCTTAACACTCTTTGCATATCAACACATTCACAGAGCATCTACATTCTACATCATGCTTACACAGTCCATGCATACACTGATACGCTATGTCACGGCATCATCCTGTTTCCCTTGCAGGCAGGACCGGACTGTTACACCAAGTTACTATACTCACCATCTGGATCCGATCTCTTAGAAATATTTAAAGCACCTCACAGGGATTTCAGAGACCCTATGTCAGAGATAGAAACTGCTTCAGCAGGACAGCTTTGAGCCGTGTGTCAAATGTTGAAATAGATATGGCCTGATCATCTCTGTCTGTCCAGAACAGAATATCACCCAAGATCAACACAAGTGACAAGTTGGACTGGTGCCTGTCTAGCAAGGCCTACTGCTTGAAAACTTCAAGGCATTCTCTTATCACCAGCTTCTCCAAGAAGTTAGAGTGTCATGCATTCTGGTAATGGGACAGACATTATTAAAAGAGAACGGCTCCAGAGTGGATGTCAGAAGAGAGTTCAAAACAGAATGATACAAATCTGTGCATAACAATTGCCAGACTGGGAGAGCAATTGATCATTGAAGCTAATACTGGGCCAATATGTTGCCTTATCCCTATCTGTGTGGCTATCACTCTGTGTGAGTTTTAGGATAGCCACACATCTTTGCCATTATCACTTGTCATGAAGCCTAGGGGCCTTTTAATGATGTCGGGTGGAATGCCATCTGACAGCTCATTGGTGGTGGCCTGCCCAACATCTTAGGCATCATTCTGACTGCCGTATTATGATACAGTTGGCCCAACCGATGCCCGCGGGAGAAATTCGATCTGCCTCCCACAGGCTCAAGGAGCCCGTCGGGTCGGCAGGCAGATTGCAATCCCCAAAATGGAGGCGGTGCCTGCTCAGGCGCTGCTGTGGGGATTAAGATGCTCCTTTACAACAGCTTTTCATGTCAGATCTTCCATCATGAAAAGGTTGGCAGAATGGGTCTTTTGGGGCCCCTAGCAGGGCCCCTGTCCCCAGTGGGCCCCTGCTAGGGGCCCTAAACATCCATGCATTGTGTGGCAGGTACCACATGGTGCCTCCCACATGGTACATGGATGTTTAAAAAGTGTAGTTTTCCTATTGCAGCTTATACTGTGGCCCGCAGCACAAGCCACAATAGGAGAAATACACTTTCTGACTGCAGTGAAGGTGGCTGCATCGTATTTTGGGTGGTCCCATTTCTAACACGATGCCAGTCAGACGCACGTCTGACCGGCATCATAATGAGGCCCTAAGAGACACAGTCATCTTATTGGAGTGGGAGGGAATTCGATGGAGAAGACCTGGCGATATCCCTACATTTCACTTACAACTAATTTACATTTTCAGAATTTTTGATACAAATAATATGTTAAAACATTACCCTCTCTTTAAAAGTACTGCCTTAAGAATTCCACAGGCAGGTGCTAGGGACATCTGCATAATGCAGAATAGCTCAAATACACTTTTAATGGTCAAATAGTCGAGCTGATATTCAGGCATAAATGTTTTTTGCTTTATTTTTCAAAAAGGATTTTTTTATTATGGACGATGCCAGAATTTATTTTTCTGTGGTTGGTTCCCCAGATCTCTAGAAAGGAACCAAGTACAAGCTCAGCATCAGAATCCCCTCTTACGTCTCTCAGGACAGGATTAAAGAATGAGGAGAACTGTTCTATGGAGTTACCCTTATGCAGAGGAACCATTATGTAATTGTAATTTCTTTTATATAGTGTTTACTACACCTGACGAGGCGTTGAAGCGCTTTTCGGAGAGTAGCATGCTACTCCAGAGCCCACTTACTTGAAACTGGAGGTAATCATTGAACAAGGATCTGTGAGTTTGTGTCAAAATCTGGCATTACAAGAGAACTCCACAGAACAGAAAAATAACTGACCATGTCCAAAGCACATAAAGAGGTTTTCCTTTAGAACACATAGGCCACGATTACAAGCTTAGCACAGCAGTATCCGGGGGAGGGTGCTGCTCTACTCAATAAAAAGATCTTCAAATTCCTGTGTGAAATTTTATTCAGAAAAACCACACCCAAACTGTTATTCCCCATTCTGTGGAGAATAACTCATAATGGCTTGGTACTGAGGTGGTGCTACCTCGCAGTACTGGTGTTTACCTGTGCAGACTTTGTACCCTGCTAATACTCTGCAACTCCTAATCGGCCCATAATGAAGGTTATAAAAATACAACAGCATCTGAGTGGTCAGACATCAAAACTACAAAGTTGTTGCTTCATCTATGTCTTAAAACCAGGTAGCTGCAATGGGGGATATTTACAAGAAAGGGCCGGATGGCAGTGTTATGCCAAATTTGGCAACACTGCGCTGTGACATTTTCAAAACGCAGGGGTGCGCTGTATTTACGAAAATACGGCTCACCCCTGCGTGTCTCCTAGCGCTGGTGCTAAAAAAGCTGCCTAGCACTAGCGCAGGTACCCTTGCGCCATGTTCCAAGGGTGCCTGCGCTGTAGGGGTGATTGTTTATGTGAGGGAAGGGGCACCTTCCTGCACACAAACAATCAATAATGGTAATTCGCTCTTTCTATGTGTGTTGTAGAGTGCATCACACAGAAAGAGCAAAAAACGAAGAGAAATTCATCATTTCTCCTTGTATCACCATTCTAAGACCAGGTATTATACTTTTTGGCGCTGCCCCAGCGTTGTAAATCCGAAGCAGGGTAAAAAAGCAGTGAGTGTTGTGGTGGAACCCCCACAGCAGCACCCATTGCCTACCCCTTTGCCCCAGCCGACTGCGGCAGAAAGGGGTATATTTATAAGGTGGCGTTAAGCCACGTTAAGTGGCTTAGCGCTACCTTGCAAATATGGGGAATGGCGCAACCCCACCGCAGAGTCAGAAAAAAGTTCTGCTCCCGTGGCGTTAGGGGCGTGTAAATATGCCCCAGTGTATCTTACTATGTGTGTATAGGGGCGGCTCGCGAAAGAGGAAGTCTGATGGACAGGTAGGAGGAAAGTAGATGCAACAGTGTCAGGAGTGTCAGTGTTATAATTAGTACTGGCTGGAATTGGTTGGGCTGTGCAGATGCACAGGTGCCTTAAAAACATGATCCAAAAAAGCAGTATAAGGACTCCCCTCAATATCATGCAAACTCGCAACGCTGCCTTTTGAACAGAGGTGTCTGAATATGGCTCATGGGACTAGATCTGGGAAGTAGCTTTTCAAGATAATCACTTGCTGACTAAATGATGCTCACTGGGGGCCTGATTCACAAAGGTAAACTTCCACTTTTGTGTAAGTTTACTATTATTTTTTGGTATTCACAAAATGCAAGTTTTATTTTACTAATAGTAATTTGACGACTGCGGAGACTTCGCACATAAAAAGATAGGCATAACCTATCCAAATTTGCTTTCAGTTTTTGATATTTTGACAACAATATTTTTGTACCACAATTATTTGTGGTCAATAGTCATACAATGCAGCACATTGCATCATTGACCAGACACTCTCAGTGCACAACTCCTCCATTTGGCCCTTCATTCTGAGGGACACAAAAACTCCCAATTTGGATGAAAATAGTCATTTTCGTCCAAGTGAAGATTATAACTGATGCATTAAATGTGCATCCTTTTTGTCCACACATCAAAGCCAGAAAAAGCTGGAACAAATTAGGCAGGCAAACTGCACTTTCTGAATTTGAGCACCTCGTGTTTTGGACCTGGGAATGCTGTGGCAGTTACCCACAAGGTTAATACCACAGCTCACAGTTTTCCAAACTGCATGTGTAGGAACACCATACCAAATGTATGTGGTTCTCAAAATAAACACCTTTGTCTTCTCTTCCAAGGAAAATGTCTGTAACATGAACAAATGAAAGACTGAATGAAAAGGATTTACAAAGAGCAACTATTACGCAAAAACAGATCCAGGTACTGGCCTATAATAAGGGATTGGAATGACTGTTGTAGTCTCAGGGCAAAGAAACAAAAACATTTTCAGTTTTCAAAAGGATTTCAAGCTGTGTTTTCCTGATCTATAGGAATTTGAAGATTATGAACAGTGTTGCGTGAGATTGTTCACATAGAATAAACTATTCCACAGGAGTGTGGGGTAAATATGGAAATGAGGGCCGGAGTGAGGCAGGTGGGGAGTCACTCTTTGCCTGCCTTCATTTGGGCAAAAAGAACAAATGATGGATGGTGTGCTGAACAATGCAAACATTCACCCCCATTCACAAAGATCTGGGTTTAATCCATTGTTTTATTGCTCACCATGCCACCCCAGTTTGGACCTAACCATATGTAAATCAGTCTTCACCCTGCTCCTCATGGAACAGTCCAGCCTGAAATGCCAAGCCTGGTCCTCCCTGAACCAGAAACAAGCATCTGGGTACACCCATCCCACCTAGGGTGATATAAGCAAAAAGAAAAATGATGAACAGAATGCTGAACAATGCAAACATTCACCCCCAGTCACAACGATATGTGTCTAATCCATTGTTTATTGCTCACCACGTTAACCCAGTTTGGACCCAGCCATATGCAAATCGTTCTTGACCC
Organism: Triturus cristatus; assembly: GCF_964204655.1. Taxonomy (NCBI): domain Eukaryota; kingdom Metazoa; phylum Chordata; class Amphibia; order Caudata; family Salamandridae; genus Triturus; species Triturus cristatus. Next base: position 1,150,062,349 of record NC_140593.1, on the reverse strand, counting down.
TGCTCCTCATGTCAACAGTCCATTCTGAACTGCCAAGCCAGGTCCTTCCTGGTCCAGAAACAAGCATCCTGGGACCGGTTTCAGGATAGCACCCCTCATCAGCCAAGCTAGCTTGAATCCAGTGAGCAGTGAGCATGGGACCCACATCTGGGCATTCTCTTCCCACTTAGGGCGACAAAAGCAAAAAGAACAAATGCTGGACAAAATACTGAACAATGCAAACATTCACCCCCATATACAAAGATCTGTGTTTAATCCATTGTCTGTTGGCTCACCACCCCACCCAGTTCAGACCCAGCCATATGCAAATCATTTTTGACCCTGCTCCTCATGGGAACAGTCCATCCTGAACTGCCAAGCTAGGCCCTCCTTGGATCAAAAACAAAAAAGTCTTCACTTTTCAAAAGGATTTCGAGCTGTATTTTCCTGATCTAAAGTAATGTGAAGATAATGAACAGAATTGCGTTAGATTGTTTACACAGAAGAAGCCATTCCACAGGTTTGTGGGGTAAATATGGAAATGACCATCGGAGTGAAGCACTCTTTCCCTGCCTTCATTAGGGACACTCGGAGTGACACGTTCGAGCAAAAAGATTAAGACTTACTTGCACACTGATTTAGGGATGGCAGGAGGATATGCAGAGAACATGGAAAGATATGGGCACATATATGGGGTGGCTTGCCACAGTGCAGGGAGATCTAAGGACATGACTTCACAGGCACAGGTATAGAAGGGAACAGTCAACAGAAACTATAGGACAGGAAAGCATGTCCAATGTTCATGCTCACTTGAGTTAGGTGGAAGGTCATTAGGTCTGACTCAACCACAGAATTGCAGTCTTACCACAAAATGCAGACACACTTACCAAACACACGTGGGTGAGATGAAAGGTTTCAAGAACTCCACCAGCATCACCACCTCCATGGAACCCAGGGCTGGACTGGAAACCAAATTCAGCCCTGGCAAATATGTTCAGACCAGCCCCAAGCGTCAGGGCGCCATGGCTAGAATGGTGCCATGGAGTCCTGGTGGGTCATACCAGTCTATTCAGCTCCTGAAAGCATCCCTCAAGCATACAGCTTACAGGAATAATGCCAGAGTGGTGGAATGGCCAGTTCATCTGTTCTCAGGAATCCCTCAAACCCCAAACAACTCCACGACCCACCCATAGGGCAAGAAAATGGAGTGCGCTGCTAAATAAAAAACACGCGACTCATATGAAATGATGATGCAGTTGAGCAGGATGAGGGGTTTTAAGTCTGTTGGATAACTTGGCCACCTGGAATACAGAATGATGTATCTGAGAGTCCTGATGCCATCTCATTAAGCATTACGACTAATCCCCGTCTTCCCATTTTTACTATTTGCTCTTCTTCGAGTCAGACGTTGTTTCATGGCGCAGTTACCGATGCCTTTTCAAGCTCAATATTTGATATTACACATGGTCCATTTGCTTCTTCTGAATATATTAAAATATTAACTGCTCTGAAACAATTCATCCCCACGGCTGGATCACAGACTCGAAAAGAAGAAATTTGTCGACATATTTCCTCCAGTATATGCAGAATTTTGCACATATTATTATTTTTCTGCATTTTATGCCTGGTTTATTGTATTTTGTGAACCTTTATCAATTTTTTTAATGCTATGTTCTCTCTCCCTTTCCTCATGGACATCAATTCACCAAAATACCTGGGGTACAGGAAGTGACTTCAAATGCACCTTGACCTTCACTTTCACTCACACATACATATGCTTATACATACACACACACTCACACATAAACACAGACTCTACCTACACATGCACACACATTCACAAATACACACACTGTCTCTTACATAAACACACTCAAAACTGCAAGCACGTACACAACATACATACATTTAAAAGCATTTTTCTTCTTACCTCGGCTGTCAGGGGAAGTAATATTTCAGCTATTTGTATTCCATTTTTTATTAAACTAGTAGTAAATAATGGCCTATGGTGCCCACTCCTTTTAGGGGCCATGCAACAACTGATCAAAATACAACTTAAAGTACATAATGCTGAGCCATCAGAATCACATAACAGTTTGTCTCTTAAAAGCTCATCTTCTGGCAGCTGTCAGTTTGTAAGAAAATCCTGTGCATTGGGTATTAGGAGATAATTTGTGTGGGGGGCCCACAATTTCGACTACCCAGGGGCCTCCACAGGGTTTAATCCCGCACTGCCTAAATGACTTCCATGCCCTTCCTTCTTGGCAAAAACAGACAAAGCTGCATACATGTTATAAAGCAGCCTTTACTTTTGGTACTTGCAACAAAAATGCATGTTTTTCAAAAGATCTGCCCATATTTCATGAACCTATCTCTCACTCATTTTCATTTGTCTTAACCGCGGCGCGAATTCTGCCGCGGTGCGGTGGTTTGAAAAAGTGGGTGGGGCGCATCGGCCAACGGACGTGCGCAGCACTAGCCAGGTAGTGCTTGTGACGGCCGTTGGCCGACGGGAGCACGGAAGGGGTTAAACCAAGCTGATTGCATTACTGATGCCATTGTATGTTATGTTATACTGTGATTGTATGTCTCATAGTTCGCCAATTTTAATAGCCACCTGACTGCACTGTGTCCTTTTGAAGAACAGTTCTTGCAGTCCGAACCTGTGTCAGTGTCTTCATACCATGAGACTAATGATCCTGTTTGATCTTCAGCTCATTATATCCCTGTAAGTCGGGCGAGTAGGAGGCCTGGGTGAAATTAACATTGTGCTGGAGTACTTTACGTAGTTTCTGAAATGTCTCATTATGCCTTTCATGCCAAATTCACAAAATTACACCATTACGTCACTTTGCATAAGTACACACCATTTGTGTTAAAATGTAGGGCCTCATTTACGAGTTTTTGACTTAGGGCAGCGCAGCAAGTCACTTTGCTGCATTGCCCTGCATCAAAAGGAAAGGGCAGGCATGCGCCATATTAATGAAATACGGCAGAGTCCTGTCCCTTCTGCATGTGCACAAATTGGTGCCTCGCGCCCACGCAGACACCCTTGCATGGTGCAAGGGTGTCCATGTTGTTGGCACCTTCCTGCACAAAAACAATTGAGGCGTTCTCCTCTTTCTGTGTGTTCTGCAGAATGTAGCACACATCGAATGAGGAAAAAACGAGGAGAAATAACGTTATTTATCCTCGTTACGCCTCCTCTGTGGAGATGCACAGTTTTGGTGCATTGCAACCTTTACAGATACTTGAAAATCTGGGAATTTATCCAAACCCATGGGTGTTGCATGGAAAATCCCACCGCAACGCCCATGGAATGCCTCCTTGAAGTCGAGTAAGGCAACCCAGCACTTTGCGCTGCCTTGCCTCACCCCATATCTATGAGGCCGTGCAAAAGCAGGCAGGGTGGCTTTGCGTCTCCTCATAGATGTGATTGAGAGGTCTGCGCCACAAGAGCATCCTCAAAAGCGCTGCTCCGGGAGCGCAGGCCCTCAGTGTGAACACATGGGATGAACAGAACGCGAGGGGCTATGGTTCGCGGAGCTTTGTTAAATGTGTGCTTGTGCCAAATATTGACATGACGACGCATTTTGCACTAAAATATAGCATGACAGAGAGAGTCCAGGTGTGTTCCCTTGCCCCTGACTGCCAGCTTTTAGCCATGTGTCATCAGGAGACCTCGAAGCTGGGGAACTGGGTTTGAGTCTCGGCAGGGATGCTCAACATCCTGTGATTCTGGGCAAATCACTTTATCTTCCAGTGCCTTACAGAATGAATGTGTCCGTCTGTAATGCAACTGGTGCTCATGGAAAGCGCTCCGATACCTTAGGTTCAAGATCGCGCTATGTAAAACACCTCCAAAAAAAAAAAATATATACATAGAAGAAGAGAGGGGTCCTGGTCCTGAAATTTATGGTGACAACTTTGAAATCAAGCAAAGATACCTGGACTCAAGTTTGTGCAATGTATAGAGAGTTAACCCTCTAAAGGTCTTATTGAATCACTCCATTGTTGTATACCTTTACCATTTACTTACTTTCGGATGACAATTCCCTTTATGCCCTTTTCTTGTTTTCTGTAGCTCCCAGGACGACATTGATGGATGATATATTGTATGTCTATGCTCACACTGCAATTACATGTAATTATGTATGTTTTGTGATAATGCTCTCAATAAAAACAGGTGATTGTATGACACAATACAGATTACAATCTTTCCTCCAGCAGTGCATGCAGTTTGTGTGAGTGTGGCAATCTTTTACATTTTAAAAGTAGAGCCTTGTAGTGACTTTCGTTAGTGTACCCCAATCCCTACATCTGTTTCTACTATTGCCATTGTTTCTGGAATTTGGACTTTGTGACGTAATAATAAACAAGTGAGTAACAGAAACCAACTCACATCAATTACTTATTTTCATTAGAGGGAGCTTGATAAAGATACCAAAACCACACCTATGTAGGTTTTCCAGCAATGTATCCCCCCTGGATTCACAAAATTGCTTCAAAATGCCATGGATTGCCCAGGTACCTTATTTCCGCCCCTGCCAATTTTTTGAAACCAATGACACCAAATCACTTGGGCTCCCAGATGTCATGATGACTGAGAGATGCAGAGTTGTGTGATATTCAGTGTCCCCGACCCCATCATTACTCGAACTCTGGGGAGCGATTGACCCATTAGCCGCCTATTAGTGGGAAGGCATAGAAGCCATTAGGGCTTATCAATAACCCTAGTATGGATTTCATGATGCCTGTTGTCAGAATGCACTTAACCAGTGCGTTTCCAGAAATGAATCCTCAGACTGGCCAAGAACCCTACAGAGCTGAAGTTCATTATACTTTTAACTCGCTGCTGAGATGTATTGATCCTATGCACTTGTGCAAATGTTCTTTATTACCTTATTGGCATAAGTGTGCCCTCTCATCACTTCGTACGCATAACACTGTTAATTTTGACATCTGAGACAAAGGACCAGCTAAAACTCCCAGAGCAAGGTGGATACAATCTACAAACGTGGTGGAAAAGCAGTTTCTATTAAATGTCAGTGGAAGGGTGGCTATCCTTTCAAGATGGAGACCTCAGCTGCTGAGGCCGAAGTCATTGCCACCTAGCCAGATCCAGGAGGAGGTCATTTGGCTATCATAGAAAAGCACATTCATAGAATACCAATCGTGGGAAGAGATCAAGATATGGGTCTCCCTGGGACCTAATAAGGCTCAGGAAGGGGGGCTGTGCGGCCCCCTCCCCTTTTTTTGATGAATTCGACTCCAGGGGATGGAGTCCCGGGGGCCTAATGAGCCCTAGTGAGGCTCAGGAAGGGGTTACCCGTAGTCTCGAACGTTTTGTAATTGAATTAGTCCCGAGGTGATGGGGTCCCCGGGGACTAGTAAATCTCAGGGAGGGGGGCCGCTGGGCCCCCGATCCCTATGTTAATTTAATTTAGCCCCAATGACTGGGTCCTAAGGCCTAATGAGGCTCAACAGTTGGGCTGCCTGCCATCTCTCAATAGAATTTGGCCCTAGGAAATGGTGTCCCCAAGGCCCAAGACTACTTGGGGAGCATGCCCCCTGTGCCCTGTTTACTTGTTTGATTCAGGAGATGGCATCTGTGGGGCCATTTAAGGCTCAGCAAGGGCCCATTTTATTTGAATTTGGCCCTCAATATATATTTTTGGGCTCCAAAGGATGTGGTTCCCGGTGCCTGAAGGCTAATCCTAAACTGTGCATGGCAAAGGGAGTGTGCAGCATTGGGGTGGCTGCCCACTGGGGGTTGGCCACACGGCTTGGCATCAGGCCAAGTCTTGTGTCCAACCCGCTCTGCGCATAGCCAAAGGCTGTGCACAGTGGAACGTTTGCTATCTGCAGGAGTTAGGCCTGTGGACAAACCCATGCAGCGCATGCCCAAATGCCGTGAGCGGAGGGGGAGTATTGACTTTACATATAGGAATAAAATATTACTTTATATTAATAAAAACTCCGCAAACTCGGCGAGCAGAGCCGAGTTCACCGCCCAGACTTACTTTTTAACTGACATTTGTTTACCCTATAATGTCCCTTTAACCTTGTCTTTTTTCTGTGAATTCTTGTTTTTTTTTTATGCAAAGTCAGATAATATTACCGTACCTAACTATAACGTCACTTTAAACCTTTGTTTTTTCAGTGATTTTTATTTTTATTTTTTAACACAAGTGGTTGTTTATTGCTATACATAGGAAGGAGACAGTGGCAGTGTCCCCGACCCGCTTTGCGACCTGACCTGGGCAGTAAGAGCTTGACAGCGCTTTTGTTTTAAAGTGCATTTTTATTTTCTGTTGTGAAATTGTGTCACATTTTTATCGAGTGCTTTTGTAAAATTCAATACCCCCCTGCATCACACGCCATTACTGACTTGCCTTCTCTGGCGGAGCCGCCTCCCTGCTACTCATCGTGGGGGCCTCCAGGCACTTCCGGTCGGCCTGCACGAAGAGCGGTTAGCGCTCTAGTGCTTGACTTCCTCTGGGCTATTTAGGCTGAAGGAGACAGTGGCTCGCTGCGGGAAGGACACAGGGGCAGTGTCCCCGACCCGCTTTGCGACCTGACCTGGGCAGTAAGAGCTTGACAGCGCTTTTGTTTTAAAGTGCATTTTTATTTTTCTGTTGTGAAATTGTGTCACATTTTTATCGAGTGCTTTTGTAAAATTCAATACCCCCCTGCATCACACGCCATTACTGACTTGCCTTCTCTGGCGGAGCCGCCTCCCTGCTACTCATCGTGGGGGCCTCCAGGCACTTCCGGTCGGCCTGCACGAAGAGCGGTTAGCGCTCTAGTGCTTGACTTCCTCTGGGCTATTTAGCCCTTGCAGTACCACGAGCGCGCAGCGATCGCGCGCAGCCCCGCCGAAGACCCGCCAAAGAGCTGCCCGTCTGCGCCCGTCCGCGCTAAGGCAGCACCAGGCGCCAGATATATTGTTCCCCCTCTTATATTTTTCACGGTAAGATGTGCTACTCTAAGACCGAGTTGTTGAGTCTCCAGCACCCCACTTGCTCTTGTACCAGGCGGAACCCAGCCCATATTCTAAATCCCCTGCTACACCCCTCCAAACTCTGCTCTAATACCAAATCGAAACCTAAACCGTCCCAGGCCCTCAGGCTAGGACACCTAAATGTTAGATCTATGCAAAAACACCATCTAGAAATCCATGATCTCTTAATAGATCACTCCCTTGATGCCCTGTTCACGACCGAGACGTGGCTCCAGGATGACATGGACTCGGTTTGCAATTTAGCTACTCCTACGGGATATACCACTCACACGGTGAACAGGAGCTCAAGAGGGGGCGGGCTAGCGCTTATAGTCAAATCTCACCTTGCCTGCCAACTAACTAAAGTGGACATTAAGGGCAGCGAAAGCGCTCGCTTTTCTATCAAAGCCAACTCACAGTTCTGCGCAACTGGCCTCTTGATCTATAGACCCCCTGGCGCTGACGCCCCCTTCATTAACTCTCTCCTACAGTATTTGGGCACTAACATCACTAAAACGGCTAATTTCACGATCATAGGCGACCTCAACTTACATCTAGACAGAGACACCGAGCCTAAAGTTGCCACCTTTCTTGCGGATCTTGCTGCTTTTCAGCTTAATCAACTCGTAAGTGGTCCCACCCATAGAGCGGGACACCTCCTTGATCCCATCTTTACTAATATTACGAGTGGATCCGCATACCCGCCTATTCCTATGACTTGGACGGACCATCATCTGGTAATATTGTCAATTTCCTGCAATTCTAGCCCTGTTCTGGTGCCCACTCCGCTAGTTCAAAAACGTCCATGGAGAAAACTCCGCTTAGAAGATCTGCATAAACTCCTGGTGTTAAATCCCCCTCCCTCAAGTGAGGACCTTGACGTAAGGTATGACCAGTTTTGCCTCTGGATCACCCAGGCACTAGACACCCTGATCCCTGCCAGATGGATCAAGGCCCGTACCCATACGGCTAGTCCCTGGTACAATTCTGAACTAGCCATTTTGAAAAAGGAATGCAAAAAGGCGGAGAGGGGTTGGAGAAAAAATTACGATGCCAATCTCAAACAGAATTATGCCCTACTCCAGAAAACCTATCACCGAAAGGTGTGCAGAACAAGAGCGGCATATTATGCCGATGAAATCAACAGTAGCTCCAACACCTCTAAATCTGTTTTTAAAATTCTGAAAGACCTTACTGCGAAAAAAATTGCTATCACTGCCACTACCTCCCCTGACCTTTGCAACAATATGGCTAATTTTTTCACCAATAAGATTAGGAAAATCTATGATACTTTCCCTAACTGTCCGCAGCGTTCGGTTACTTTGGATCCTACCAGACCTTCTCTTTCCTCTCTTCCTACTCTTGAGCGAGAGAGTTTTCAAAAAATTTGTAGAAAAATCAAATCTGGCTCCCCGGCGGATCCCTTAAAACCGGAGACTTTCTGTGAAGCTCATGAACTTATTACAGAACATATACGAGACACTATTAACCTGTCTCTCTCTACCGCCAGTATTCCTTCCAAATGGAAGCAGGCATGGGTATCCCCCATCTTAAAAAACCCCACTTTAGACCCCACGCTTCCTGAAAATCTTAGGCCCATCTCCCTGCTTCCCTGGCCAGCCAAAATCATCGAGGCACACGTCAACAACATTCTGACCAACTTCCTCCTAACCAACAACATTCTGGATGACTCCCAACACAGGTTTAGAGCTGGTCACAGCACCGAGACAGCCCTGCTCAGTGTTACAGAGGACCTCCGTACCATCCTTGACAGCAGCGGAACGGCAGCACTGGTCCTGTTGGACCTCAGTGCTGCCTTCGATACGGTGTCGCACGAGGTCCTTCTGACGAGACTGGAGGAAATTGGTATTACAGGGACAGCTTTAGGATGGTTTAGAGACTTTCTTTCCAACAGGTCTTTCAGAGTCTCCACCCCCGATTACATCTCGAAGGAGCATAACATCGGACAGGGAGTGCCGCAGGGTTCTTCCCTGAGCCCTACCCTGTTCAATGTCTATGTCCGCCCTCTTGCAGAGGTGGCTAGAAGGAGCGGACTAGCATTGGTATCCTACGCTGACGATACCCAGCTGGTGGTGGCTCTTAATGACAACAGTGGTCTGGAGGCTCATCGCTTTAAACAGACACTCACTGACATCACCAACTGGTTGACGGCGAATTTTCTCTAACTTAATGCAGGGAAAACAGAGATACTGCTCCTGGGGAAAAATACCGCGTCCTGGGGAGATAGCTGGTGGCCTGATGTCTTGGCCCAACCCCCTAAGCGTAAGGAATGCGTTAAAAATCTGGGAGTCTGGGTGGACTCGGCACTGAGGTTCACGCACCATACTAAAAAGGTGGCGGCCACCTGCTTCGGCATTTTACGTAACCTCAGACCTATTTTGAGGTTCTTCGACTGCCGCACCCGCCAGTTAATTGTTCAGGCGACCATCCTTTCAAGACTGGATTATGCCAGTTCTCTTTTATTAGGGGCGAACCTTGCCGAAACCTCCAGACTACAGAGAGTCCAGAATGCGGCTGCCAGGGCGCTGGTAGGTCTCCCTCGCCACTCCTCGGCGACCGGAGCCTTGAAAAAATTACACTGGCTCCCGGTGGGTAAAAGGATCCAGTTTAAGGCACTGTGTTTAGCCTTCAAAATCCTTAAAACCGCCTCTCCCCCAATGTTGTGCCCCCTCTTGTCGGAGTATACTCCTAGGAGGTCGCTTCGCTCAGAGGGACAACATCTCGCGATCATCCCTCGCACCAGACTGGCCAGAGTAGGCGGCCGATCCTTTAGCTTCTTAGCTGCCAAGTTATGGAATAGTCTTCCGGAATCTATCCGTGGCATGCAGGACCTTTTGGCCTTCAGAAAGGCTATCAAAACTCACCTTTTTCAATAATTGCTTCCATTTCTTTGCGCCTCTTTCTCTCTGCATTTGGTCTTTTCGCAGCACCGGGACGCCCCTTGGCTGGGGCAGCCGTGCGCTATATAAATTACCATAACATAACATAACATAACCTTATGCCGTGCACAGCCACAACTCTGGCCTGTGGCCAGGCCCTACATCCAGCCCCCCGCTGGCAGCGTACCCCCGCCATGCTTAGCCTAAGCCATACACAGTGTGGGGGTTGGCCACAGGCTTACCATGTACTGCTTATGACCTCACATAGTACATCACTCATGACATGTTCTATGACATTATTGATAACATGATTCCCATATCTGAAATGACATCATTGATGACAACACTGGGCATGGCGGGCATGAAGATGGCCTGATTTAGATTCACTGCAGTACCCCCACCATTGCTAGGGTGTGCGGCACATGTGGGTAAGGGAGGCAACTTTGGCAGCAGTGACTCTCTTTTAATGAACTAACTAGCTACCAGTGGGAAGGAAGTTCATAAATGGCATTGGCATAAAGTTGCTGGGAAAGAACATTCAGAGAAGGATCTACATTATCACAGTTTATGTGCTGTCTGGTCAGAGAGAATTACCAAAAAACCTAATTTGTTGATGATTTAAATGTTCCAGGCTTTACCCAGAAAATGGGCAGATAGAAAAAGACTGTGTGCTCATTGCAATACCAAGAACGCATGGCAACTGTTGACCAATGTGTAGCCACTGGGTGGATAAACTCTGAGCCAAACTGATTTGGACATTATGGGCTGTCTTAGATATTTGGCACAATTTCCCTGTATCCACACAGTGCACTTTTAAATAGATGTACCATGCACAAACAGGGAAAGTGCACCCTCTTACAGTGAATGTGCTGCCCCCAAGGCAGCCATGAACTTGTACTACCCTGGGGCGGCACATTCAAGTAAAATATGGAGTGACTGCTTTAAAGCCGCTCTGTGTTTCACTGTGCAGGTGGCAACCCGTCTGTACTTTAAAGATGGATTGGAGATCCATTTTCGGGTAGAGTACAGATTTACTGTACCTGCCTGCAAGGGGATGTCTGAGGGGTCTGTGGGACCCCTTTTCCCCCTCCAGAGGGCTGCCGACAAGGGACGTACTGACAGTGTGCCATCTTTTTGCGGTGCACTTTCTGAGCTCCGCCTGACAGCTTCTTTACCTTTACGCCTGCAACCATAATATGCTGTGGGAGGAGAGTCAAAGAGATTCCCTCATTTGCATGGGGCCACACCAACGCGCGAATGAGGGAACGCCCTCTTGAGATAGCGCTGATGCTACATGTGCGCCAGCACTATCTGTATTACAGACGAGGCAGCACTTGTGTCTGTGGCCCCTTCTGTAATACTAAAGTGCCCTGGGGACCCACAAAGTGGGAGCACACGCCCGTTGTGCCCCTGGGGCACTTTCTGTAATACGGCCCTAGGGGATCTAAATAAAGAAAGAGATTTGAAAACCAAATGGGGTCCACCTGGCCAGGAGGCTGCGGGGGGGGCTTTTCCTACAATCTGATTTGTACACAATGAGCACCTCCATTCATAGCACCAGTCTTGCCGCTGAATCTATGAAGCACACGGACACTGATGCAATTAATATACTCACATTACAGCTAACCCACCGTCCTGTTGCTGAGGAGGACACAGGTCCATACGCAGAATCCCCACAGAGACAAATGAGTGCTTCAGGTCTGACTTCTTGAGGTACTGTTTGCTGCCATGCTTGGCATGTCTTTCCTAGACGAGGCAAGAGCGCCACATGGTGCACTAGTGGCCACAAGGACGATCTGTTCTTTCCTCGATTGTCCTTAGCAGGTGGGGGATGTGTCCAACTCTCATCTTGGAAAGGAATTGTAGTGGTCTCTGGGGACCTGATCATCTCTGGTTCCTGACCAGACACCCCTGGCTCCTCTTCGCAACAGCAGGTTGTACGGGTGGTATGGTGAGGTTTGGCAAGGATCCTTGAGATGTAGGGGCAGGGTGGGTTTGGGATCAAAAATAGGCCTGAGCACCACACAAAAAGTGTCCTACATTTGCGGATTGCACCTTTTTTTGCAAAACGCTGTTTAAGCATTTTAAGTATTATGAAAAGCAGGGGGATGGGGTGTTTCTGGAAAGAGGCATGCTTTCTTAACTTCACTGAGATAAAAAAGAATGCAAATGCTGCCAGGAGCCTTTGTTTATGGATTCGTCACAATGGTGGACTGCACATGAACATAAGTGAGGCCACTTCTGCTCAGGGCCCCAGCCCCTGCTCAATCTGCATACATTAATGGGCTGCCCAGCGAGAGACCGGGAATGACACCTCCGCCCCGTTGTTAAAAGGGAGGTAAGAGTGGCCCGTCAGCCTCTGGTGCGGCCGCTCACTGGACTGGTGGCGGCATCTGAACAGCAGAGACACAGCCCAAACCGCTCACCACGCTGCCCAGAAAAAGCAGCCCGCATCGATCATTGCCCGAGTGCCCGCCTTACCAATCCGTTCCTGCCTAGAGGCCTTTTTAGATTCGAGAGGATGTGAGACATTGGACAAAAAGTGTCAGCTGTGTGGTCCGCCATATTATAAATCCAATGATATTAATTAACATTAATTGGGGGGAGGATGTTGTCTAATGGCTAGGGCGGTCGACCACAAATCTGGGGAACCGGGTTCGAGTCTCGGCAACTACGCTAAATATTCTGTGATTCTGGGCAAATCACTTAATCTCCCCGTGCCTAACAAAAATGAATGTGTCCTTATGTAAAGCAACTGGTGCTCATGTAAAGCGCTCTGATACCTTCGGGTCAGGTTTGCGCTATACAATACTCCCGAAAAAAATAATTACATATTAAATATGTCAGAGAGGACGTCACCACTTTTTGGCGGTTGCCCTACTCATCAAATTCGAAGTAAGGCCCAAAGTATTATTGTAAGCATCACATTCACACTCACTATTTTAGCCGCCCGTAGCATTTCCTTCCTCCTTCCTGGCCACAGATCAACATCAGCCAAGGTCGAAGTGAGGAGGGACGTTTCGGAACGCCTCTTGCATGACGTGTTTACAGAGATGGCACGGGGGCATAAAACAAAGCGCCTCAGGCAGTGGGTGTAGTAATGCAGAAAACACCCGACGGAGGAGCACACACAAGGCAGATCCTCGTGGCTAGAACACGCCTCTGAGGCTATACATCACAACAGGACAAATATGAGACCCCCGAGGACAATAAAACTTCACAAACCACAAACCTGCCGGCTTAGGAAAGCTCACAGCCAGAGGCTGCGAATGTAATAAATCAGACAAACCTGTCCCCGGGGAGTAAAATAACCTTACTCAGTCATACTGCTTCCAGTAAAGGCAGCGCCCCCTGCTCCAATCAGAATGGAGAGGGTGACGACGTGGAAGATTTGTGGTGGGGAACGAAGACAAACAATGTGAGAGGGTCACTCTGCCAACGCGTATGGGGGAGGGAAGGCAACCAATGTGAGAGGGGCACTGCCAACGTGCCTGGGGAAAATCATCTACCTACAATTTACAAAAGAGACGCCAGGGGGTGGGATCCTGTGCCAATCACTGGAGACATTTGTAACCATGGCGTTGGCCTTATTAATGCTGAGAGTGGCAGAGGTGGGCTAAGAGCTGCAAGGGAAAAGACAGGGGAAAATGTACACATTTGTTGTGGGAGTCCCCCGTCCCACCATTCTCTCCCCCCACCCCGCGCCTCCACCTGCTTGCTGTTCTTGGTGCAGGAAAGGAGAACCCAGGATGTGCAGAGGATCAATCCGTGCAACACATAGTCCCACGACAAACTGTGCGCAACAGATGCTGGGGACCCCTGTGCTCAATGTTTCATCGGATAGAACAGTGGTCCTTAAACGCAAACGTTGTGTTTAAGGATCACTGTTCTAATACTAAACTGTTACCCAAGGTCCTTATCTACCTTCTGGGTTACCTGTTTTTTGTAAAAACAATGTTTCATCGGAGGCAGTGGGAGCAGAGACTCAGTACTAGTACCAGTGCAGCTGGACTTTACTTTGTTGAAAGATCTGAAGATTATCTGCCGGATTGGGGTGATCCTAGAGGAAGCCAGCTGACAACAAGTAACCAGCAAACTAGAGACAGGGAAGAAGTAGTGTGCGAGGCAGTCATTAAAGGATTCAAGATCACTGCGACACAGTAGATAATCCTCATATTGCTTTCAGCAAGTGAAGCACTGCTGCTCTGGCTCTTAAGTGATTTCTCAGAAAAAACAAATTCTTAGAATATCAATTCTGAGACAGCCTATCGCCTACTCTGTTTATTTGATTTTTGTAAGATGAATAGCGTTTCCCATTTGGCAGAAACCAATTTATAGAATGTTTCTTTCAATAACATTGCTCATCTTTCTAAGCCATTCATCTTGCCATGGCCCTCTCTGTTGTTTTCACTACAAGGACTGCATGGAAGACGTTTCTCTTTTTTCAAATTGTTATTCTGGGGGGTTGACCCCTTGAGCACTCTTTCCACTGTGTTTTTTATCTCCCACTGCCTTCTTCCCCAACCCCTTCACTCCCTTCTTCATCCTAGAGAAATAAAGCAAACACTTATAAAAGTAGATGTGAAGAAAGTAGCACATATTGGCAAAAATGAGAGTTTAAAGGACACATCACACCACTTTTTAGGTCTCGCCTGACCCAGCACATGCGCTGGGCTGGCGAGACTTATTAAGAGGGCTCCAAAAAGTGCTACCAGGCCAGCCTAGAGCTACAGTGCATGTGCGTGAGCGCGCGCGCCGCTTTTACCGCGATTACTTTCACTTTCGCGGCCGCACGGCCGCTTGGCATAGCCAATAGGTCTCGCTTTTGGGACCTTATAAGTATTTAGTTATGCAACTGTTGCATGGCTAAACACTTATAAGGTCCCAAAGGCGAGACCTATTGGCTATGCCAATGCTTGTTAGATATGTTGGAAGATGTTTGAAAATTGACTACAGCAGGTGTGGCATTCTAGTGTCATCAGCTCCAGCTTCTTTAGGTCCTCTGTGTCACATCCATGTAGCCATCAACCTGTCCCATTTGCATTAGCAAATCAATTCAGTGCTGTAAGGAAATGCCTCTTTTTGTACGGGCACCCTCAGGTTTTTTGACTGATATTGCTGGCTTTTCGACTCTGAGAGTGCACTGATGTCTGCTAACCAGACCTCAGTACGAGTGCCCTGACCCAAAATGTGTATGTTACATTGGCTACACCCAATTGGCACTAGGTTAACTTACCAGTAAGTCCCTAGTATATGGTACCCACAGTACCAAGGGGTTGTAAGTTAGAGAGTCACCTCAGGGTTTGCAGCACTTGTTGCGCTACCCTGGGTGCAACAAAATAAAATAAGTCTCCCAGTCAGCCATTGCAGACTGGAAGAGCAGGTTCGAACTGCTAGACTGGCTTTGCCATTTAAATCCCTGGCAAAGTCGAATGTCTCCCTGAAATGTGTGTCATCTCTATGGCAGGCCTACCTAGCCCTAAGGCAAGGTGCAGCATATTTCATGGGCAGAACATATATTGTGCGTGTTCTGACAATAAAAATGTGAAACTGTAGTTTAAACTGTAGTTTTTAGTTTGGAAAGACTTTGCTGCCCCATTGCCGAGTGCAGGGTTGCATGCTGTGCCAACCCCTCCCTGAACATTGCAACCAAAGTTCATGCTCCAAAGTATCATACATCATGTTACATTAAACCCAACTTGATTCTCAAGTCGAAGTTAAAGTATCGAGTTACAGTGTGCACTTTTACAAATTTGCCTCTTTATTGCCTTCACGGTTGCACATGAAGCTGGAACCTGAGACCGCTTTCTGCCCTCCAAAGGAGAGGTTATACCAACTCACAGGAATACAGACAATAGGGGGCTGCACTGGAGAGAGGAGAAGTGTGGCTCACTGGTTAGAGAAGGCATACCCTGAAGCAGAGGTCAGACCCGGGACCAGGGTTCAATTCCTGACGCGGCAGGGTCTGAGCCCAAGTGTCCACGGACTCGATAATTCTCACTTCGGTGCCTACTCGAATCATGGGTTCACACTCTGCAACTCTGGGCAATAGCTTGCTTAATCTCCACTACGGCCCCCCCCCCCGCGGCGGGATGCCTGGCTTTCACCTTGGGGATGCCCAGTACGGGTTATCTCACAGGGAAAAAGCCAGGACGGGTTTCCAATGCAAGCGCCGAGATGCCCAAGGGTAAGTCGAGCGTTATATAAGAACACACATACATACATACATACATACCTCCCTCCTATATGAATCCACACAGGTGTTGACCCTAATGGTTTGCCCTGAAAGTTGAAGCTGCCTTTGAAGAGCAAAAGGAGAACACTAGGGAGAGGGTCAACCCCATTGTTTAGGTCGACTAGCGAGCACCCGTAAAGGAGATGGGAAACTTCCTATAAAACCAGTTTTGCAGGGGCATGTAGCCCCCTTGGCAGCCACACCTCTGCATTGAGCTTGGGAGCTCTGGACACCAAGAGAGGGGATGTACCACATTGGGAGTTGGCAGAATGGTGCATCTTGTGATAGCCAGATTCCACACTTCCCAGGAAGTGGTCATTAGGACAGAGGGGAAATAGTAGTGCATTGACTACTGACTGCATCTACCCTAAGGGCACTTTCTGAGCATAAATAGGGCACCCCTGGCACCCAGAACTCAGATCACATCTGGACTTGAAGAAGCAATACCCTTATGCAACGTGGGACTGGCAAAGAGAGGCTGCACTGGCACGGGCTGCACCTGCTGAACCTGGTGGCAAGGAAATGAGAGGAACAGTGCCTACTTTGTCCTGCTCATGGTGTTGCCTGCTCCAGAGCCCAGCCAAAGTCAAGAGACTCCAAGTGTCAGTTGGCCTACCTTTTTACAGTACAGGGTTATAAAAGCTGAGAAGTCTGCTGGGGCAAGTTTGTAACCAAGAATCTTCAGAATGCCCCTAACCACCATTGTGCAGAAACAGAGAACAAGACCTAATGCTCAAAGATGCACCCTAGTTCGTTGAGCCCAAGAGAGTCGTGGGAGTGCAACTTGGTTACTCAGAAGCCAAATTATCACCCAGGGAAGGATTTGAATGTGACCGCGATACTGGGCGACTGGTAGCCTAGTGGTTACTGAACTTCTACCAGCACCGAGAGGACTTTGAGGGATGTTGATCCTGTGACAAAACCACCTCCCCCTCTTCTTGCCTGAGGAGTAACTTCAGGAAGATCCCTGCTGACCGCCTCGCAGCCACAGCATCCTTGTACATCTTCAGCGTCCTTCATCCCTTGCATCAGGACCACTTACATAGGAAACAACTGCAAAAGATAAAAGTTCTTAGAACTGACTGAGTATTGCTTCTACTTTTGAGGTAACTATTTCTGAGGGCCTTGCTGGTCCCCCTAACTCACTCTCTATTGGAGTTGGCCACCTAAAGTGACATGAAGTGACCACAACACACCTAGCCCAACTTTTCAGTGAAAACGTATCCAAGTGTCAAATTTGTTAAATTTACCAGGGCTTGTTCACGGTTGAGTGAAAGGGTTTGATTAACTATACCTTGTAAACTCTATATCTCTATCAATCTTCTGGTGGACCTTTTTAGTTTTGGTGTCTAAAATACATAAAAATACATTCTATTTGTATAAGCCGGTGTTGGATTTCTTGAGCGTCTTGTTGATTTCTTCAATTGTTTTGGTGCTGTTTAAATGCCTTACACTTGTTCTTTTGCGCAAGTCTTGCTTGCTGCTCAGAGCCACAGCTACACACGGTTGAACTGAAAGTTTGTCAAACCAAACCTACTGGTACTAAAGGGGTTGGTAAGTGCATCACATGGCGAGGTTAGACAACCACCCCATAAAATGCACCCCATTTCCTCACAAGTACTGTATCTTTTATGCCCAACTTTGGGGTCTAATCCTGCGCCCAAAATATGGCTCCTACATTAATGAAATTGTGCACCTGCAGTAATAAGAATTCTCAAAACCTATATGCCTAATCTTTTGACTTTGCTAATGCAAACGTGTTGGCTTTGCCAGTGATTTTTGCTGATGGTATTACGCATCAACAAAAAAGGGAAAAAATGCTTATTGCCGATTTTGAATAGCAACGACAAAATGGCGCGAAGATGCAGCACACGTGTGTTGAAGCATGAGTGCACACAAATCATTATGCTATGGCGGCCACAGTGTGATGTGTCATAATGCAGCAGACATTTAGTTTTTGTTTTATTTTAACGGTGGTCGCCCATCTGGGAGCAGTAAATTAAAAATGTAAAAGTGCACCAAAGCTTATTGTTTTAAAAAAGAAGCGGCTCAGCAGCAAATTCCAGCTGCTAGGCCCTCCAAAATACATAAAAAGTGTAAACACGGTAAAAAACAGAATACAAAGGGCAGCATTGTTGCAGTGGTGAAGAGGCGGGTGGTGGGGGGGTCAGGTAAATGCTGATGAGCAGTTGGGGACTAATGGAGAAGCAGGGTGGGAGGTGTTGGAATTTAAAGAAGACAGACAAGTCGGATGGGGAAAATCAGGGGAAAAATGGATGATATGGGGTAGCAACATGTAGAGTGCAGGTAGGAGGATCTGTGGAGGGAAGCCGCACATGGGAGAGAGGGCTAGAAAAAACATGAGATCCCCAGGAGTGCGGGAGGCAAAAAGAAGGGAGTTCCCTGATGTGAAGTCGTAGAAGGATACAAGTCACCCAATCAAAAGGATGGTGAAAACAGCTGTGCTCCAGAGGAGGGACAAACACAAGAAGAGAAAGGATTGCCATGGAATAAGAAGCAAACAAATGAAATTGACAAGAGAGTCAACCAATGGTAAGTGCTGTGCTGACCCAAATACCACAAGTACCGGAATTGTCTTAAAGCAAAGTTCTTTGACAGTAGAAAGCTAAAACCTGTCTGCAGGCAAGTTGTTTTTAATATAGTGCTTCAAGTTACATGTTTCTTAGCGCTGTAAATGACTGGGAGTAGCTGCATGCAATTGATTGGTACTCACACTACCAATGTCAGAAGTATGGAAAGCTGATTCTGCTTGCCAAGACTGGAACTGGTGACCTGCAACTCACAGTTGATGTCAGAAGTGAGCGTTAATTCACTGAACCATCTTGACTCTTCATCTCAGGCCTGGCCCTTGGATAACATCCATAACAGACTCCACTTCCAAAGGGAGGCTCCACATCTCTGTACCCGACCCCAGCTCACCTCCCCCATATTGAAAGCTCAGCATCTTTCACTCCAAGAATCAGCTAGCAATTCTGACTGGCCAATCCCACATATCAGCAGTGTTTGTTGATTCATAGGGGTATATCAACAACAACCGGCGATAATTATCTCTAAGCGCACTTAGCGCTAGGATAATTATCGCCGGCTAGAATTTTTATCGCTGAGATAGCGTGCTATTAGCAACGCTTATCTCAATAGCGATAAAAATCCTCACGCTAACAGGCTAACGTGAGATTATCGCTGGAAACCCAGCGATAATCTCACGTTACCTTGTTGATAGGGACAGGCAAACTTAGCCATGATATCCTCCTTCCATAGGATATCATGGCTAAGTCTGAAAAATACCAGACGTAAAAAAGCAGCGTTAACCGCGGTTAGCGCTGCTTTTTTTGTCTCTAACAGGGTTAGCGACATTCTTGATAATAGGAGAAATGACGCTTAGCGACATTTCTCCTATTATTTTACTCTGGAACGCCCCCTTTGCATCTCATTAGAGATGCAAGGGGAAGCGTAGAGTAAAAGTGTGCTAACATGCAAATTTGCATGTTAGCACCCTGTTGTTGATAGGGCGCTAGTTTTATCTCTGCTTTTTTGGCTTTTAAAGCCAAAAAAGCAGAGGTAAAGCCCTTGTTGACATGCCCCATAGTCCCTTAGCAGGTTCAGATTTTTGGGAGGGAAACAGTCGGAACACGCGGGCCTCAGTCATGCGTGTTCTGACAACGCAGGCACTGCCATGCTTGCCTTAACCATGCATATGCTGCCTCACCCATGACTCCAATCTGAGGCTTATTTGTAGAGTGGGCAAAAGTCAGCTGAGCTCCAATAGTTTTTTTTAACTCACAGTGAATGTTCTCACTAATGTCCAAGCACTGGCAAAGCCAACAAGCCTAATGTTAAAGAAGACAATATTCACATTTTCATGCCCTTCAAAAGCTGGAATTGCCACTTTCCTAATGCAGGCTGCAGTACCTTAGGCCCTCACTAGGAGTCCCTTTGTTTAGATACAAGTGGTATCTGTAGCCGGCTGCAATACCAGAAGCCATTATTAGAGGAACCATAATCAGAACTTGCACCTTTTACACGAAATCGCCATCTCAGGGCAGCTGTAGGTAGAGGCGAAGGTAGGTTGGATATGATTAGTAGGTTAAGAGTGGTAGGTAAGTACGATAGATCAGCTAGGGTAGGAAAGAAGGTATTGTAGGCAGGTGTGATAATAAAAGGATGTTAGTTAATTTAATGATGATATGTCAGGTATTGTAGGTATGGTAGGTAATTATGGGAGCTATGATAAGGTTAGTTATGGTAGGTATGTAGCTGTGGAGGTGAGCAGGTATGGTGGGTGGGTTTGGCAGGAGTGCATGGCAGGTCAGGGATGTTCATTTACATATGGTAGGTAAGTTAGTTATGGAATTATGGTATGACATTTATGGCAGGTCAGGTAACGTAGCTTAAGTACGGTACGTAGGTGTGGTAGGTAGGTATCGGAAGGTATTGTAGATACGGTATGTAGGCATGATTAGTAGGTAGGGATGCTGTGTATGCCAGGTGTGTATGTTAAATATGGTGTGTAGGTATGGTAGTTCAGGTATGGTGGAGCATAATATATAAAATGATTTCCAAGCTTCTTACAACTCATAGCATTGTTCACGAGAAGCACAAACACATACTGTTATTAATAAAGCACATATTTTGCTGATTTGACAATTGGTTTGTTATATTTGATGCTGCAAATTGTTTATTCTTGTTTCCTAAAATTCAGACCATGAAATATATTTAGTGAACCAAGAGAAGAAAATGACTGGTTTGTTAATACAAGGGTGTGCAGGTGTGTGTTGTAATAATAATAGTAATAATAAATGGCATTAGTGAACATACTTCATTGGCAGAGTTAAGCTCTACCCTCAAAGAAAATTTTCATGACATTGAGACAGAAGATGACGCTGCATTGTAAGTGAGGAACTTAAAAGTCACAGAGAGCAACATATTGTTCAGTAAATACTTTTGGCAAAGAGCCAATAGGTTTTTGGACCTTTAAGAAAGCTGCTGACTTAGCTTTACTTTATAAACAGAAAAGCAGCATGTCCAGTGACAGGTTATCATGACACCAAAGTGAAACAAATGGACGTGCAAAGGTGATTCGTGTATTTCGCTGTGCCTTTAATGAAATGCCTGGGGATCCAAGCAGCAGGCAGTAAAGCCATTATTATGTCATTAAAATACTGGTGTGCTGGTGTGCCAACAAAGGAATTCAATCAGAGGACACAGACTGACTCTCAGTTTCAAGCTACATGTCTCACTGCTTCTGTAGTTTAACAAAAGAACACAAATGGGACATTTTAATCATCCTCTAAATGCCAGGCCATCCAAGTATTGCAAAACTATAAAAACACATTTAAGCAATTAGCTGCTTAGGGCTGACCCAAAACTTTATGCTTCTTTATCCTTACTCTGAGTTATTAATGAATGAGCTCTTGTAACAGGATGATAAACCTGCAGCACTCAACAAAGACCAATGAAGAAGTCCCTCTGCTGCCCAACCATTGCCTGCCTATTATATTTTGAGATTGCTGCTTGGCTGGCATTCTTTTTTCCATTGCTGGCTCTTGCCAACCTGATGGGAGCTGCTTGGGGTAAAAAGCAGAAAGCTACAACCAGACTGCTCTGGGGTGTCAAGCTGGGTCTGGTGGCTCAGTGGACTAATGCGCCCGCTACAGGGGTCTGTGCTTGACCTCATGGTCACATGTTCAAATCCCGGTGGGTCCACTCAGCCTTTCATCCATCTGAGGTCAATAAAGTGAGTACCATTGAGGTGGGTAACAATAAACATCTCTTATTCAGTGCCAAGATGTCAACGGATGTATGTGTGCTTTACAAATATGCATGGTGACAAAATTGGCATTTATTCAATTTGCAAGACATCTCCAAAGCTTTTCTCCTATGAAAATTAAAAACAAATCTCCCTTAAGTGCTCTGTGGTGCCTCTGATCATGTCTCTAGAAGGTGCCCTGCCATGTGTGTGTTCTCCATGGCAGAGCCAGCAGTGGCTCTATCAGGGAAAACCTGCATTGCCAACTATGAGCTGAGGATGCACTGAGAGGGGTGTGGATGGTGAGCCACCAATTTTTGGCAACTGTTTTTTTACCACCAGCTTCTAAACAAAGCCCTATGTACTTACAGTCTCATCACAACATTGTTCTCATCCATTTTCCTGACTCTACCGTAAGAGTAGTCTTGATTCTAACTGTAACATAAACTCAAGCTTGACCCTCCCTCTCACCTTGATCCTATTTATTACCCTGACCCTAAGGTAACATATTCTTACCTTGACACTTACTCAAACTTAACCTACTCCTAAACTCTACCCTGACCCTCAACCCCAGTCTACACCTAATCATTTCAGATCCTCCCACTTAACCTAAACATTGCCTGAATCTAAACCTAACCTTGGTTCCAAACCCGAGTTTTATTCAATGTTTAATTGTCCTTACTTTAATCTAAATGTACTTTAAATGTATTTTCTGTAGTTTTGCCTTCAATCAGGTATAAGTGCCGGTGCCGAGCCCAACACAAATTAAGCACTTGGTAAATCTTGACTTCATGATTACGCACTGCATTATATAGAAATGTATGAACTCATAGTGAAATTGCTATTAATAATTTCTCTACTGTCTTCGCTGTGTTTCTGTTCTTGGATAGGTTAGAAAATGAAAACTTTATTTGTCATCAAATTTCTAGACATATCTTGAAAGGATCTGTTGAGAATATTTTTATGGTGCTATAGGTGAAAAAGCTGTAATTCTCTTAAAAGTCCACTAGGCTCAAATTTACCAGGAGAAGATGTGTTCATACTCTCAGCTGATAAACAGGAAGCGTAAGGTATGGTGTCTGGCAACTATTGTGGAAATATGGATTTTTCTGATCAGTTATGTCCCCTATCTTGGACCCCAACGGTTTCATGTATGAATCACAAGTACATGTATGTTCCCTCCAGTTCCAGTTATGAAGACGCAAACACATGTGCGTCCACCGTCAACATGTCCTCTTTCAGATCCGCCATGAATAGACTGGATATTCCATTCCTAAGTATAAAAGGCCACCGGCTTTATACAGTTCACTTATGCCATTTTACAGTCCAGGCAAGTAGGCCCTGATTCTGTCATCAAGCTTTTCTTGCTTTCTGTCTCTGAAGCTCCAGTTTGAGCCTGCATCTGTGACCATGAACTTTGTCTCATTCCCTGCGCGGCTCACGAAGCCTGACATCAGCCTGTTGCCTGCCAAGAAACTGTATTTCACCTTCGAAATTATCTGCTCCGCTCCCTGCCCAATGCATTCCTGTCTAGTAGTTTCAGTAAACATTCTTCCAGCTACCGAGCAAAGGCCCGGCTTCTCTGTCTTCATGCAAGTAATTCATAGCCCTGTTACTATGGAAGATTCCTGCCCTCGCATCTAGTGTAGACACTTAGACGCTTGTACACGCACTAACAGTCAGTATAGTCAGTATAGAATAAGATTCTACTCTAAGAGACCTCTCTTCTGGATAACATAGTTCTTTAAACATAGGATGTTAGATATGATTTGGGATTAGGTTGACTTGACCCTCCAGACTTCTGTCGCCACATGTAGAGCTAAATGTCAAGTCCCCTTCACCCCCTAGTTGCACGTCAATCACACGTCATACTGCTGCGCGCGCATCTCTGCCAAGTATTTCTGCTGACATTGCGAAATTATTTCATAGGTCCACCCATATGTGACATCACAACCAATGACGTTTCCTTGTTACTCCCACTTACGCCTCCTTCAGCTACGCATGTGAAATGTTATCCTTGCTATCAATTGTTACGCCTCTTGCATTTGCTTCACTGTAATGCCTATTGTATAAAAGTGATTAATTATCAATAATGTATGTACTTCACTTCCTGAACCTTCGTGGTGATGGAACTTGGAGCAACCGATTCGAATCGTCCATTGGAATAAAGCCCATTCCGAACCTCTAATACCACGGATTCTGCCTCTTATTTACTGAGCTATTTTTATTATGTTTCTGTATCAAATTAAGTCCCGGTAATTAAATTATTTACCACATGAATGGCGCCCGAACAGGGACACTTTCTCATCTCACGCGCCGGCGGTGCGTTGCAGGCCCGGTCTCCTGCCACGGCTGGACGGACAACAACGCGTACCAGCAGGATTTCCTGTATCTCCCTCCGGTTAAGCGGGGGCGACTGAGGCTGCGATCAACACCCAGACGAGGCGGTGAGAAGTGCCAAGTATCCCGACCAGAGCCTAGCTGAGAGAGCAAGATCCGAGGTATACAGAGGCCCACCAGGTTTCCGAAGCTCAGAAGTGTCCGAAGTTGTCGAGTCGAGTCCAGTCCGGTCCAGTTCAGTTCAGTTCCGTTCCGAGGCCTTCCGTTCCGAGCTACCTGGTGAGTACCATTACTGGGGAGGCGTTCTGGCGTGCACATAAGTTGTGCCGGTCCAGACGGGTTTGGGTACACAAATCCGGTCTGCACTGTTTTAGCAGTGTATCTGTACTGTTTAGCAGTATATCTAGTATATCAAGTATATAAATTCAGAATAATTCAGATAATGCCGAGTATTATGTTTAGTGATTAAGTTTCCTTAGATCGTTATCATCATTGTTTGCTCATTTAAATGTTAAATGTTAAATGTGTTAATACGTTCTGCATATTGTGGTATGAATGACTGTTCATTATCGTGTTTATTGTATTAAGTTTGTTCAAAATCAAGTATCAGATCAGTTCTCAAAATGCCGCTCTTTTCGAAATTAAGACAGATCACAACTAGAAAAGGGGTACTCGAAGAAGCTGTTCCTATTCCTCCTAGGGACACTCCAGGGTACTTCATGTATCATAAACATGGCCTAGACGCCATATTATTTCTTGATTTATGGGTAGACTACACTAAGGAATTACCAGAAAGTCAGAGGTGGCCCGCAGCTGGGACCTGGGATGCAGAGTGCATCGTGAAAGTAGAGGAAGAATTATGGAAAAAGAAAGCTAGACAATCACAGAAAGACGCCATTGAATTATGGCGTAAAGAATCGTATAGACGTACAGAAAAAGCACGTAGACAGGAAGAGAAGAGTAAAGAGAATTCAAATGAAGTCCGAGAAAATCTATTAATTGAAGAAGGTACACGAGTGAAATCAGAACAAGTAGACAGACAAAGAAATGCCCTTATGAAGGGTATGTATCCCCTTCTGGCCGAGGGATTACCTAAGGCTACTGCGGGGATACCAAAAGACTTGCCACCCCCATTGTTTCCAATAAAAGTACATCCTAAAGGGCATCCTAGAACCGCAGAAGATGTTTTTCTTTCCTCATATTTAGATGACGCAGCTCCCGAGTATGCTAACCCCGCCCCGCATAGACCGTCGGCCGGGGAGGTTCAACGCCAAGATCCTGTATCTGTATCTCTACAGCACCAAATCCTGACACAAGTTCCGGCAAGCACATCTGTTTCCACGTCTGTTCCTACAGCTGCTTCTACAGCTGTGCCCACACCTATAGTTGCTGTATCACGTTCTACGAATCCTTTCACGCCCGATACCCCAGACGGGGCTACCGGAGGTGCTACCAATATTTTTTCTACGCCACCCAGAATAAATAAACTTACTTTTCAAGAGTCAGCACATCCACGTACCCCCAAACTCATAAATGCCCGCACGCTTAAGGAACTTCTTATAGATTGTAGATATGACCCTGTGCCCGGCAAAGAGGACGAAATGATCCTGGCATCATTACGTATCAGACGAGCCGCGGTGTATTTAGGGAAGTTACCAGGAATGACTATGCATCTAGATAATATATACCATTTTGTCCAAACAGGGCGAGATTCTGAATGTATTAACAGAGCTATGGAATACCAGAAAGTGGAAATACAGGGGGAACTGTTACGTTTCCTCATAAATTGTGTGATCAGAAATCAAGACCGACCGGGGGTAGACCCGGAAGCAATGCAAATTCTTACCAGATGGAGCCAGAATATATCAGAAGGGAGACATGATAAGCAAAACTGTATAATAGCCATGTGCCGAAAGATCCGTAAAGAAATAGAACGCCTACACGAAGAGAGATTAGCGGTAGACCAGTTCGAACAAAGCGAGGAGGAAGGATCAGGACTGCCCACAGGACAGTCAGACACCATAGCCTATGTAGGCAGAGGAAGATCTTGTAATAGTACTAGATGTCTTACTGACCCGATACGTCCGATATGTCTAGAAAATAACAGGAATTTCCAAACACCTATAATAAATATAAGGTCCCCCGAGCATTCGTTCCAAGCCGCTGACAAATTACTGCGAGAACGAAGGGGTTATCGTTTTCTCGATTCTATGGATGAACAAGAATTAGCTAGGTCAGCCGTTCATTGGATTGACAGTCCCGGAAAGTATGATGATGATACAGTAGCACACACATTTTTGAATCTCACCCCAGATGAACAGCGTTTAGCTGGGATTTATATGATTCAACAACTTCTTATACTATATAAAAGCCAACATTCAGATCCTGGTCCCTTACCTGATATATTGACTGAATTACTCACGAATAGATGGAGAGGTTCAGGTACTAAGCTAATTAAAGAAATACTAGAATCAAGAAAGCAGTACATTCTTTTTGTATGCCCAGAGCATGTCTCACTGCCCATCAAGGAAAGAACGACGTATTACATGGATAGACAGAATCCCTTACGAGAAGTACACCCAATAAAGGGCGAGGACAATCAGTTTAAACGTGTATTTGTATATACGCCCATATCGAAAATAGAATTGTTAGAAATGAAGAAAGTGGTACCCAGTCATGACAAAGACCCAGCGGGTTTCCACCGAGAAATTAAAGACATGTTACTCATGGGAGAGTACACCTATCCCGACATTATGACAATATTAAAGGTATTAATGCCTGCTGGCATTTATGAAAAACTCAAGGAAAAAGAGTGGGAGGTGGGAGACCAAAAGATAGACTGGACAGCATTAGAAAATGAAGAAAAGGCCCGAGGTCCAGGCTCGGGACTTGGGGACAAAACTAAAGCACTACCAGGTTTACTAGTACAGGTACTGCCGCGTTTATTAACTACGAAAAAGGAAGACTGGGGTGCAATTTCAGCCTGTAAACAAAAGCAAGATGAAGACACTAGTGATTTCTATGCACGATTTGAAAAATGTTTTGGTATAAATAGTGGTATAAAAGCAAGTAGCGAATCATACCCACATCTGTTTGTGACAAAATTAGTTGAAAATTCCTTGCCCCAAGTGAAGAATAGAGTATTAAAATTCGAGAGTACATGGCAAGGTAACACCCCATCACAAATGTTACAAATGTTACAGTATCATCACAATAGAATTAGAGAGGAACAAGATCATGAACAAAGACGCATGAAAGACACGAAAATGAAAATGCTAGTCTCCCAGACAGTTCCAGCTGAAGGACATAAAAAGGGTACGACACATTCCGGTGATTCAGCAGGACCTGTAAAAGGGACATGCAACTACTGTAAACAACCAGGTCATTATATACACGATTGTCCAGTCCTGAAGCGTAATATCGCCACAGGTATTACAAAAGAAAGACCACGGCCACTTAGACAGGATCAGAATGAACAAGGAGCCCCGCAGCATGCACAGTCCATGCCAGCTCCACAACAGTCTATACAGTTTGTGCCAGCTGCACCAGCGCTGCCTGTTGCTGCCACACAAACCACGACACGACAGCTGTACCAGACCGCACAGTATGACTATCCTGATTATCAACGATATGCATGAAACAGCCTAGAGAGGGAAGTTGACTTACCCCTTATCGAGGTCCCTGTAGACCAAGAAGGACCTTATGTACATAGTGAATTATTAGGTCAAGATAGAAAATTTTTACTCGATACAGGGGCAAGTCGAACAACCATAAAACGTAGTGAAGTTCCAGGGGCACCCCTCTCAGGCTCACAGAATATTTCCCTTGGTTTTTCAGGAAAACCTATTGTTAATGAAGTATCACAGCCTCTTCCACTTACGATAGGACCCTTGACCAGAACTACAGATTTATTGCTTACTAAATCATGTCCAGAAAACTTGTTAGGTATAAAAACACTGAAAGCTCTAGGAGCTATAATATGTTGTTCTCCGGAAGGAGTAAGATTGTTTTTACGTGATTTCAAAGGTCACTATGTGTCTCGAGACATGGATCCCCGACTGCAGACTTTACCTACACATCTATGGGCACAAGGCCCTACTGATGTTGGTTGCATGAATATTACACCATATCGAGTTACACTAAAGGCAGGAGTGGTACTACCACGAATGCGACAATACAAGTTACCACCAGATGCTGTGGTAGCTTTACTACAAATAATTGACGAGCTCATTGCCCAAGGAGTGGTTGTAGAAACAGACTCCAATGTATGTAATTCACCGATAATTCCGATTCTTAAACGAACAGATCCGAAGGCCCCGCCAGTATATCGATTGGTTATTGATCTGCGCGAATTGAACAAATGCATTGTGCCACAATTCCCTGTGGTCCCAGATATCTCGTCATTACTGACAGCTATTGATTCTGAAGCAACATTCTTTACTGTAATTGATCTCAAAAATGCCTTTTTCAGCGTCCCTATAGATCCGGAAAGCCAATACTTGTTCGGATTTAGTTTAAATGGACGTAGCTTTAAATTCTCACGCGCACCTCAAGGATTTACAGAAAGCCCCAGCATCTATAGCCAAGCACTGAAACGAGAACTCGACAGTATCCACATGCCAGTAAACACTGCCCTGCTTCAATATGTCGATGATCTGCTGATCACCGCTAGAAGCGAACCTGAATGTGAAAAAGCATCACTGACAGTTTTACAATTTCTAGCCGAAAAGGGGCACAAGGTGTCCCCTTCTAAGCTGCAATTCTGTGTCCAGCGAGTTGTTTATCTTGGACACTCGCTGTCCAAGGAGGGAAGGCAGCTTACACCCGACCGCATTCAGTTAATAGCTAACATGCCAATACCCAAGACACAAAAGGAGGTGCGGGCTTTTATAGGCCTCACTTCATATTGTAGGCAGTGGATCCCTCAGTATGCATTTTTAGCAAAACCACTCATTCAGTTGACAACACAGGAGGCAGCCACATCGACTGTTCTCCCTTGGACTCAGGAACATACACAAGCTTTTGAAAGCTTAAAGAAAGCTTTATGCCAAGCACCGGTTTTAGCAACACCATGTTACAAAAAACAGTTTACACTCTTTGTTACAGAACGCGAAGGTACTGCCTTGTCAGTACTCACACAGGAACAGGCAGGATCCCACAAACCATGTGCTTATTTTTCTAGTACCTTAGATCCCGTAGCTCAGGCTTTGCCTGCATGCCTGAAATCGGTGGCAGCAACAGCTTTAGCAATAAGACAAAGCGATGCCATGGTGTTAGGACATCCATTGACAGTTCAAGTACCACATGCAGTAGAGGTTCTCGTGAATCGAACGCAAACGCAACACTTGACTATAGCACGACTTACAGGGTATGAATTAACATTGTTCCAACCACATATAGAAATCAGACGTTGTAACACATTGAATCCTGCCACACTTTTACCCGTAATTGGAACAGACCCACTAGCTCATGACTGTATTGACGTTATTACAATCACGACGAAACCCAGACAAGACTTGACAGATGTCCCATTGTCAGACCCAGACCTGACGTTGTATGTAGATGGTTCATGTATGAGAACAAGTACAGGAGAGTTAGTGGCCGCTTACGCAGTCACAACAGACACTGAAATCATTGAAACAAATTGCATAAATACCTTGTCCGCTCAAGCAGCAGAGCTCGTTGCTCTGACACAAGCCTGTATTCAAGCCACAAATAAAAAAGTCAACATATACACTGATTCACGTTATGCATTCGGAGTTGTACATGACTTCGGCGTGCTGTGGCGAGAGAGAGGTTATTTAACTTCTCACGGTGCCCACATTCAGCACGGACCCCTCATTCATGCCTTATTAGATGCAATACATCTACCCACTGCAATATCAATTATGAAATGTAAAGCTCATACGAAAGTTACTGATATCATTTCTCAAGGCAATGATCTAGCTGACAGAACAGCTAAACAGACGGCTCAAACTCAAACATCCGACATGACAAAGACAATAGTCCCGACGCCAACACATTGTATGACGATTAAAGATCCCGCTCTTGACGTAATTGACATACAGACGCATGCTACACCAGACGAAATAAAGAAATGGACTGAATTAGGAGGGATTCAAACGGACCAAGGATGGATGACGAAGGAAAAATCTGTGTGGTTCCTTCCTGATTCAATGGTCCAAGTTATTATTAACACTATACATAGTCCAGCGCATCTAGGAGAAAAAGCTATGCTAGACAGCATCCAACACATTTGGTTCAATAAACATTTACGAGCAGCAGCTAAGCAAAAAGTTCGTACCTGTATGATCTGTTGCCAGTTCAACCCAGGAAAAAGCGTTCCCGTAGAACAGGGTGGATTTCAGCCTCCTGATCACCCTTTTGAAATCCTCCAGATGGATTATATCCAGATGGAACGATGTCGAGGATTCAAATATGTTCTCGTAGTTGTCTGTGCTCTTTCCCGTTGGACAGAGGCATACCCGGTTTCAGATTACACTGCCCCGACTACTGCCAAACAGTTAGTTCGAGAATTCTTCCCACGATACGGTTTACCACGTGCTGTCTACTCAGATAACGGCCAGCCGTTCTCATCCGAACTAATGAAACACGTTTCACTTTTGTTAGGCTATCAGTGGAAATTCCACTGTGTCCGACACCCCGAGGCAGCAGGTCTCGTAGAAAGACATAATCAGATTCTGAAAATCAGATTGTCCAAGATATGCAGAGAGAAGGGTGTCGACTGGGTAGTAGCCTTACCAGTTGCACTCTTTTACATGAGAATGGTAGCACACTCTCGAACAGGGCTATCCCCGTATGAGGTGATCTTTGGCAGACCACCAAATATGTGGGGGACGCCTATACCACGTAAAATAACTGATATTGGCTGTAATATGCTGACAGATTACCTGGCTTCCTTGATGTCTGCACTACAATCTTGTCGTTCACAGGTAGCTGCAGCCTTTCCTGACAACACTGAGGTGAAACCCCATGACGTAATTCCAGGGGATCTCGTTTTAGTGAGGAACTTTGATCGAAAGACTCAGCTGGATCCTAGGTGGAAGTCGCCGCAATTGGTCCTGCTCACCACAAGGACAGCCGTGAAGATCGAGGGCAGAAAAGGCTGGATACATTCAAGTCATATCAAGAAATTTCATGGACTACCATCGGACGTAAACACCACACCTTGTGTGTCTTCACCCATTGACTCAAAACTTCCTTTTGTTGAAACCAGTAGTCACGAACAATATAAACTAAAACTCAGATCTAACCGGTCGGGAAATTTGATTGTTTAAGTCCTCTCCAAGGTGAAGCGGTTGAATTTGTCCCTGACATGTATCCCTTAGATCTGAATAGAGAAAACATCCGAAAAATGTTGAAACGACATGCATACTGTAAATCACTGCGTAGTCATTGCACAGTGACGTTATTAATTTTGTTTTTCCTAAGTCTTTTAATAATTACTGCAAGTATATTGTTGCACATATATTATCCTATTTCTAGACATGTTTATAATGTTACTGCTGAACATTCTTTTAGTGAATTACCTCCGCATGAGTTGTCTTATAGATTTGCGCTGCGCAATAATACGTTTATTAGTATGTTACATCATTCCCATCAGGTTAGCAATGCTACAAATTGTTGGATATGTGGCCGACTCCCTCCCTATCAGAATTATAAAGGAATTCTACCTCTCTTTCCATACCCGTTCACACACAACGGCTCCTGTGGAGCATGGTTTAGTTTAATTAATTCCCTAGATTTAAATTCTGCAGTTTATCAAGACAACAGGTTATGGGGAAATTTAAACTTAGTTTTACTTAAAGTCTGCTATCCTAATAAGGAGGGACTTCCCAAGAGAACAGGAACTGATCTAGAAAATGAAGTATATGGATTAGGTAATTTTACGCTTAATCTTATGATCCTAAATGTCGAATCCGAAGCTACTCCAATTTTGCCCGCCATGTCAGTATTTCCAGTAAAAGGTGAATTATGTGTAAGAAAGAATGGTTCCATACATATGGGCCATAGTAGATGCACCACTGTAATAGAATTCAGTGATCAAGGCAAGTCGACATTTAGAGCTTCCCGCCATTCCTATTTTATATGTGGTCAGACGGCATATGTACGTTTGCCTCTAGATTGGGATGGTACCTGCTACATTGGATTTCTTTTGCCACCTGTTTTCCTAGCTCCTCCCGATTATCACAGAAATACTCATTTAGTACACAATAGAGAAAGGAGAGATCTCCCAATTGTCGATTACACTGAAACAGCATGGGAAAAATACACAGATTTCAATAAAGGTCTCTTTCCCTATATAGGTACCGTTACTAATAGTAAGCTGATACGTAGATTAACTAGAACCCTTGAAGCAGTAGTGAACGAAACTATTTCCGCCTTAGGCAATTTAACAGAAGAACAGTCTGCTATGCGGATTGTTGTGCTTCAGAATCGTCTTGTCCTTGACGTCATCCTGGCCGATAGGGGCGGAGCTTGTAGGGTCATCGGATCAAGTTGTTGCATTTTCATACCAGAAAATTCGCCATCTGTATATAAAGCCATAACTCGCCTTCATAAGATTGTAAGCCAGATACACCAGAATCCAGGCACCTGGACTTGGTCCGGTTGGTTTTGGAGTGTATTATCTACCTTTGGATGGAAGGTCCTATCCTTCCTAGGTATTGGCTTCCTCATACTATTCAGTTGCTGTCTATGCCTACAATGTGGACCAGCAATTTGTGGTCTGTGTGCCACATCGTGTATTCCATCACCAAGATTTCATTCGTCCCAGAAGAAAAAAGAAGAACAAATGATGCTATATGAACAGATCAATGGATTGATGAAGATTGATATCTCTTGACGGGCAAGTAGGGGACAAGGAGGGAATGTGGAAATATGGATTTTTCTGATCAGTTATGTCCCCTATCTTGGACCCCAACGGTTTCATGTATGAATCACAAGTACATGTATGTTCCCTCCAGTTCCAGTTATGAAGACGCAAACACATGTGCGTCCACCGTCAACATGTCCTCTTTCAGATCCGCCATGAATAGACTGGATATTCCATTCCTAAGTATAAAAGGCCACCGGCTTTATACAGTTCACTTATGCCATTTTACAGTCCAGGCAAGTAGGCCCTGATTCTGT
Organism: Triturus cristatus; assembly: GCF_964204655.1. Taxonomy (NCBI): domain Eukaryota; kingdom Metazoa; phylum Chordata; class Amphibia; order Caudata; family Salamandridae; genus Triturus; species Triturus cristatus. The sequence goes on along the minus strand of NC_140593.1, from coordinate 1,150,028,972 downwards.
CATCAAGCTTTTCTTGCTTTCTGTCTCTGAAGCTCCAGTTTGAGCCTGCATCTGTGACCATGAACTTTGTCTCATTCCCTGCGCGGCTCACGAAGCCTGACATCAGCCTGTTGCCTGCCAAGAAACTGTATTTCACCTTCGAAATTATCTGCTCCGCTCCCTGCCCAATGCATTCCTGTCTAGTAGTTTCAGTAAACATTCTTCCAGCTACCGAGCAAAGGCCCGGCTTCTCTGTCTTCATGCAAGTAATTCATAGCCCTGTTACTATGGAAGATTCCTGCCCTCGCATCTAGTGTAGACACTTAGACGCTTGTACACGCACTAACAGTCAGTATAGTCAGTATAGAATAAGATTCTACTCTAAGAGACCTCTCTTCTGGATAACATAGTTCTTTAAACATAGGATGTTAGATATGATTTGGGATTAGGTTGACTTGACCCTCCAGACTTCTGTCGCCACATGTAGAGCTAAATGTCAAGTCCCCTTCACCCCCTAGTTGCACGTCAATCACACGTCATACTGCTGCGCGCGCATCTCTGCCAAGTATTTCTGCTGACATTGCGAAATTATTTCATAGGTCCACCCATATGTGACATCACAACCAATGACGTTTCCTTGTTACTCCCACTTACGCCTCCTTCAGCTACGCATGTGAAATGTTATCTTTGCTATCAATTGTTACGCCTCTTGCATTTGCTTCACTGTAATGCCTATTGTATAAAAGTGATTATTTATCAATAATGTATGTACTTCACTTCCTGAACCTTCGTGGTGATGGAACTTGGAGCAACCGATTCGAATCGTCCATTGGAATAAAGCCCATTCCGAACCTCTAATACCACGGATTCTGCCTCTTATTTACTGAGCTATTTTTATTATGTTTCTGTATCAAATTAAGTCCCGGTAATTAAATTATTTACCACACTATCACAACATGTGTTCTGCAATTTAGGCTTTCCCAACAGCTACCACACTTTTCTCCTCTTACTTCTTAATGCCTCCTAGGGTCTATGTAAGGAGGAAACCCCCCAAAATGTGTACCATGCCCACTATTTGTCTTTTCTTCCAGATGTGTCAAATCATTTTTCCATTTTGAGGGCGAGGGGTCAATAATCACCAGATTTTCCAAGCCCAAACAGAAAATAGACTCCATTTGTATTTAAGTACACTCAGATATGGGAAAGGAGCCCATTTGTTTTATTCAGTGAGAATGGCCACAAACATCATATGTATTGCTTTTTCAATGAGCAAAGAGCACATGCATTATAATGGTTGTGATCACCCTCATGCAGCTGTCATTAGGGTATTAAGTAATGATAGCAAACTTCTTTTTGATATAAACGTTGAATTAATGTGTATGAAATTGGGGTAATAGATAAGAGGGGTGAGAACCCACCCCAAATAATAACCACCATATTTGTCAGGTTGAACCATTAAATTAAGCTAAGCTCAACCCACTCTTAGCTATGGCACAGAGCAGAGGGGCTTGGCTAGGAGGCAATTTATAAAATATTTATGCAGCACTCAAACAGTGATAAAGTCAAAATACAACGCAAGAGAAATCACAAAACAATAAAAAAAAATACAGTACATTTTGATTAAAGAAATTAACACCTTACTGTAAAAAATCCAACAAATAGATCCAGAGTAATTAATTTTTTAAGTTTGAATTTAAAAATAGTGCTAAAAAGCATTAAGGACTAACCACAGTCATCTGAGCAGGAGAAGGGTAATTTTTAAGTCTTACCACGATGTAGCAGCAGTCAGATAGAAGGAATAGGTTTGTTCCAGAGTAAAATGTACCTTCTGATGTTGACAGTCTTCGGTGAGGGCAGGCAATGGGCTGGCATTGATGAGAGGGAGTTCAACATCGATGAACTCCGGTGTTGGGTTGGAGCCTTAGCAGAGCAGTTGATTTTCGGTAAGAAGAGCTTAGTGGAAGAAGTTACACTTTTGGCCTTGGGTGTTGATCGGGTACTCGTAAACCGCAGAACTGTGAGAGCTGCAGGATGGAGTTGAAGAGGCCTCAGCATCAACAGATCTCAACATTGAGCGGAGAATGTAGCATGAGCCATGGCAAAGTCTGGCCCAGAGGCAATGCACCCTTGTCAGATTGGCTGGGCAGCTTGGTCCTGGTCTTGTATGGTTTTCCAGGGACAAAGAAGTAAAAGGAGTACACTCTGACAGCAGCCACGGGTACAGGCCCATGAGGACAGCTTTTGGAGGAGTCGGGATCTACTCCAGCAGAGGCCAGAAGAGTCCAAGGATGGAAATGCAGAGAAAAGGCTGTAGCTGAAACAGGAGGTCAGCTTTCTGACTCGTGGTGTCACCTAAGGGGCTTAGGGTGCATGTGAAGCAGGCCCAGTCTTCTCAGGTCTTCAGACAGGAGGGAAGTCTTCTTCCCCATGTCCAGCAGTGTTCGGCGGAGGGTACTGGGAGTGTCACATGTATGCCCATGTAGGTGGAGGAAACTCCTGGCCACACCTTATCCAATGGAGTAAAAGTTTGAAGGGGTGACCCTACCCCCTTTTGCAGCACTTCCAGTGTGTTTTACTGTAAACTATTCCACAGTGCCCCCCCTTTGCACAAAATAAACACAGCAGATACTTTCCTCCCCTGTGCAGAGCTCCTGGGCCCACACCAGAGTTGTGGCAAAGAAAATGAACAACTCCTCCCCTGTGGTCATACTGGGGACAGTTCCTCTCCCACTGGGCCTGGTGCCTGACTGGCTATGGAGACATAGGAAGGGGGCAGGCCGAGGTGTTAGGTGATGGGTTGGAGTCCTTAGTTTATAGTTCATTAAGCTCCTGTGAATAGCACAGATGGTCAATCTGTCAGAGAAACAGAAAACCTCCTCACAACAAAGGCCTAAGCCTCAGCTCTGGGAGCAAGTTCACACCTCATCAGGGTAGCTACTCAGCTCCTGGGGTACCTGGAGGCTTGTGCAAATGGGCCTCTAGAGGCTTTAGGCCTGATCTAAAATATTTACCACAAATCCAAACGTGTCAATGAATTGATATTGCAATAAATATTTTTGAAAGTCCAAAAATGTATTCTGTTGCTGTTTGCTAAGCAGAGATAGCAATATCACACTTAATATTGCATCTCAAAGCTTTCCTATGGATCAGCTAATCCTGTTACAGTGTAAACGGCTTTGAGGGTAATTTCACTATAAACAGGAAAACTTTACATGTCCTGCTTTTAAATATAATGAACCCTGCCCTATGGGTTTGTAAGACCTACTTAGGGGTGCCTTTTTAATATTTAAAAAGAGGGTATAGGCCTGTTAAAAAAAGGGATTATTTGACAGGTTGAATTTGCTATTTAAACTTGCACAACGAGGCGGCTGGTGGCAGGCCTGTACTCATGTTACATTGTCACTACAGGAGAGGAAACAGTGAATGCTGCAGTCCACTTATGACCTTTACCTAACAGGCCCTGGGTACACCATGGAACCATATACTAGGTACTTAGAGGTACGTTAAAGATCCCAATAGGGGGGATGCAAATTTCATCATGTTGAAAGGAGGCGCTGGCACTTTACCGCTGGTTAGCAAGGATAAAGTGCACAGAGTACTACAGCCAGTAAAAAGATGCTGAAATCTGGTGCGGTCGGGTATGATGCAAGAGATGGTATTTTCCCACCGAGTGCTGCTGACATCAAAACAACAAGGACAACCCATTTCCATGCTTTCTCTTCTCTCTCCTTTCTCCTTTTTTGTCTCCAAGTTCTTTCTGGTGGGATTACACAAACGTCACGTAAACTCCTGTCTGCTCATTCCATTTTGGTAATATGGCAGGGCATGGTGTACCCAACCTTCCGACTGAGAAGGGAAAATCTAAACCAAACTAGTGACTGAAGATTCAGGCTTTTAGAATACACTGGTGTTAGAAATGGGATTTCTGGTTGGCTAGGGAAAGCGCCTAAGCCAGGTAGAAACCACCACTCTAGTCAGGGCAAGGGAGTTACATGCTGAAGATAACCCCTGCTCACCCCCTTGGTAGCTTGGCATGAGCAGTCAGGCTTATTCCAGAGGCAATGTGTAAAGCGTTTGCGCAACACACTCACACAACAACAACACACTAGGCACACCACAAACGAAACTTCACACAAGGTTATAAAAACATAGCCTTTGTATTACTCATGAACACATTAGATCATAATTACAAACGTACACTGTGCCACCTGGCACTAGGATATACTTTACAGGGCCAATCGGGCCACTGTCAGAACCATTAGAACAGGTAAGGAATACAACAGCCAGTAACCACTGGTACAGGCACTTAGCATAAACCTATTATGCATAAACCACATTATGCATTAATCACATTAGATCAACAGTGCACCATAGTACCACTGCCCAGGTGCATACATCACCCTAGGGCCTTGCGCCCCACCGTAACTAAAGGTGATCCCAGGCCTACTGGCCTACCCTTGGGGGGCCGTCTTGGGATCCCCGCAATGCCCTCTGTCCCAAAAGTTAGGGATTTCCTGGCTGCAGATACAGCACATTCCTCTGGGCAAAATCCTCACAGGAGGGGAGGGGAGTGCAACTCACCCTTGCCCTCCCTAATAATGTGCCTCACGTCGCAGCTGCCCACGATCTGGCGGTGCAGCTGTGTAACAAAATCGGCACCAACAGGATGCCTCCCAAGCCCCACTCACCGAGGCTTCTCTCTTTTCGCCGGGCCAAACTAGGGGATGTCACTGCAGAGAGCCCGCGAGGCACCAATCCTTCTTCAGCATTGGGGGAGCATGCAAGGCACCGTCTCCCTCACGCTGTCGGTCAGGCTCCACTCGCCTGTCTTCCGGCCGTCGACATACGGAGCGAAGTCTCCGTCGACTTGGCTCCTTCCCACTTCCTCGGGCAAGGCTCCGCCTACGTCCAGGCAGTTCGCCTGACTTCCATGATGCAGCGGCTTCATGGAGTGAAGTCTCCATTGCTACTGCCGCCCTCTCTCCTCGGGTTCAGGTAAACGACATCAGAAGCACTCACCCTGCGCCAGGAAGCCAGAGCCCACTCCTAGGGCTCAAAGGGCAAAGCAGAAGAAGCGCTCACGAGGTGCTGGGCATCAGGCCCCCCTCCTCGAACTCAGGGGGGGGCAAAAGTAAAGCGCTCACAACACGCATTCAGAGGGCCAGACCCCTCTCTTCAGGAAGTCTCCATTTTCCTCCTTCTTGAGTGCGGCCCGCCCACAACCAAGCTCCAATGCTGTCTGACTTCTAGTGGCTTCCTGGCCACAGCACTCGCTATGAACAAAGTTGGAGCCCCTGTCTTGGGCTCTGGAAGTATAATTACAAAGTGCTCCAGTTGTGCGGGCACAGCACTGAGGGGCACAGTAAGGGCAAGGTGATCCTCACGCTTCAGAGGGGTGCATCAAGCACAGCGCTTACCACGCGCTGCTGCGGGTTAAGCCCATGCCAGGGGCTCAACCCCTAGGACTCCTGCAGTGCCCCAAGTCCCAAAAGCACAGAGGCAGAGCTGGGCAGCTCGTAGGGACCCCCAGGAAGCAGCAGCTGGGTCCCACGGTTGTTCGTCCTTCCAGTCACACAGCTCCAAGCAGGTCCCAAAAACATGGGGTCACAGCCCCAATATTTATTCCAGGATTGTCTTTGTTCTTCCTCCTGCACAGGGCTCTGGACCTAGTCCAAACCAGTTCTGGGGGGTACTCAAGCATTTTTTTACAGTGCTCAACAGTCCCCTTTGACAGGGCAGGTCCTGGCCCCAGACACACCACAGGGGGGCGGGGCCAGCATTGTAGAAGGCAAGCACAAACCTATTCAGGGTCAGGAGGTACTCCTCCTACTACTCCAAATGCAGATCTTCCTATTCAGCCTAGCGCTGACTCACCCAGCCCCTCTGGAGCCACATCACCTCCCCAGTCCCTGTCACTCCAGAGCCAGACATGCAATACACATCAGGCAGGCACAAAGACACATAGCACACTGAAATGTCAACTTCTAAAAGTGGCATTTCTAAAATAGTGACAATAAACCAGCGCACACCATTACGCAGCATTTATTATCACTGTTCCAAACATACCAAACTTGACCATGCTGCTCCTCTCATATCAGAAATTACCACTGAAACACTTATCAGGGAATCCCCAATGCATACCTATGAGAGGGCTGCCTCACAGCAGTGAGAAACCAAAATGGCTGTTTGTCACTACCAGGACATGTCACACAATTAAGGTACATGTCCTACCTTTTATCAACAAGGCACCTTGCACATAGGGCTAGCTAGGGCCTACCTTAGGGGTGACTGACATGTAGTAAAAGGGGAGTCACAGACGTGGCACCCACTTTATGTGTCACGTCACAGCGGCAGTAAACTGTGCGCACAGGCCCTGCAATGGCAGGGGCCTGAGACAGTTTTCAAAGGCTACTTTGGTGGGTGGCGCAATCAGTGTTGCAAAACCACCAGTAACATTTAATTTACTGTCCCTGGGTATCTGAGAAACCATTTTACAAGGGACTGACAGGTGAATTAAATACGCCAAACAGGTGTAGACCTATCTTACCATGTTTACCACAGAGAGCACATGCACATTACACTGGACAGCAGTGCTAAAGTGCCCAGAGTCCTAAAACCACCAACACCAGGTCAGAAAAAAGACTAGCAGGAAGGCAAAAAGTTCAAGGATGACCCTGCAAAAAGGGCCAAGTCCAACAACTGGCATCATGCACTTGATTTCCACTCAAATGTGAAGATCTTCATTGCCTCTCACCTTGATGGCCTCACCTCAGACTTGTGAGGCCTCAGTGCATCTTGAAGTTGGAGCTGCATATTTTGCTTTTCCTCGAGGTCTGATCTAAGCATGAGGTCTTGCTTAAGCTGTGCTGACATGCCCTGCTGCTGGACTTGCCTACATGGAAGCCCACGATCAGCTCAGAGATGAGGACACAGAGCACAATGACACCGTCTCTAATCCTCAAAAGAGACCATTGGGTGGCTGTCCAAGAACCATCCATCTATAACTATAAGTGAGGTGAGTGGTGACTCTACCAGTCACTTCCTGCCTTTGCCAGTGTTTTCCAGTTGGTTTGTTCATCTCTTATGGAGGGCCCTATTGCCTTTTTCCATTAACCACAAGACTTCACCCACCATTGCTCAAGCACAGACCTGCTTTAATGGTTAGGCTCTTCGAAGAATTGTTGCCAGTCCGCTCATGGGGATTACTTGAGCCTGCATTGCAGGTCGTACAATGTCCAGTGCACAGCGGGATAGCTTATTGAAGTTTTTTATTGTCTTACTTTTTGCCCCTGCCCATGTATTCCCGCCTCAAGATTGCTGCCATGGGCCAGACTACTCTGTCTAATTTGGTACTGAAACGTGTGCCCCCTTGATGTAGAACCTTTGACGGTGTGTTGCCCGGATCTCCAACTCATGAGATATCCATTTTTATAAAGGACTGCCGCATCCTACAATAAGGTGGTAGACAAAGCAGTTTTCTTACTCTATAAAACCTTGCTTTCTTGCCCTGCAGGTTTTACCCTGCATATCCATATCAGTTCTATGTAACATGGGTGCCCCCTGTTGCAATTATATTTCAATTTGTTACTTTATTCAATTCTGTTTTAATGTTTCATATGTTTATGTACCTGAAGAAGTTATTAATAACTTTTTAGCAAACATATTGACTGCGGAAGAACAGTCAATCGTTATTGCAATATAATAACTGTGTTGTACTGCATCTTGAGTTATCATTCACACCACTTCCTCTGAGCTTGGCCCTGGCTCTTCCATCAAACTATCCCCAGAGAGTCAAGAACTTGTGACAAATAATGCAAACTACATGACTTGGAAACTGATACTGAAAGGAAGTATTTTGAAGTTCTATCTAGCATACAATCCTGGCCACGTGATTTCATCACATGATATATGTTGTGTTTTTGGTGCTGTACGTACAACGTACACGTTGTGATAGAATTTTGAACATCCCTTGCTGTCGCCGTGAGTGCAGTTACAGTGATCCACACCCGGATGCACTTTTCATGCTATATTACTGTGATTGTCAGCAACACATGTTCCATAGTAATATGTTGCTGTGCACTCTACCGCTATTCTGGCCCTGATAAAAGCCTGGGACGAAGTCTGTAATATGCTGAAACATGTTGATCGTATTGTCAAAAGTTTTTTTTGGTCAGCAAAATATTTTTTTTATCTGAGTCGTGAATGAATACGAACAATGCTGATAAGTTTTTATTTGTAGTGTGTTTTGGGTGTAACGAGACAACACCAGCACATATTGGCATTTATTTACAGTGTTTGCCAGAGAAAGGGCGAGAGAGTGTACCCTACTGTGAAAATGATAGGGCTGATTTACTTTTTTGGGGAAAGATTTTAATGCTGACCCTGTAGCAGGGCATGGTCAGGAGCTCAGGCAGCAGTTTCTGCCAAGGATCACGAATTCTTTTTCCATTTATGTCTCTTTTTTAGTTTCTTCTCCCGCTTTTCCTTCACTCACAACTTCGCTTTCTTCTGTTACTTTATTTTATGGGACGGTTTTGCTATGTATCTGAGAATATGATTATAATATGACAGTTGTATCTAATCTCTTGTTGATTAAGGACATGGTACAAGCTTCAATCATATAAACTTGATGAGGATTTCAATCATAGTTGAATTACACAAAAATGTATTGAATACTTAAGTAGTTGCCGATGGGGAGATACCATGTGTTAATTTATCAGTGTCATATTTGGAACGCACCCAAGAACCTCTTAGGTATTGCTATGTTTGGTCTACGGGAGCTACGGTCTTGAAAAACCCAGACAATGTCCTTCACTTGAACGCAGCAATGCTTAATTTGAGCCAGTGTTTGCAGGTGGAGCTCACCAGCACCAAAATTTGGAGAAAGGCACTTATTTTTCTTCATCTGACTTTGACCCATGGCAAGAGAGAGAAAAGCAGAAAAGGAAGAAAGGAGAAGGAGGAGAAAGACGTAAACAGTGACAAAGAAAACAGCGATGAAAAAGAACCTGAAAGAGTGATATACAGAGGTAAGGAGTGTCTGGTGGTGGAAGAAGGAGCCATGAGGTAGAATTAAGACTACGCAGTCTCGGTAGTCAGCCCCCCAATGTTCTATTGTGTCAGCTGCAAGCTTCTGAGAAAAACTTTGGGCTCCGGCACTTGCTGTTTTGCAAATTTGGCACTGCAACTGAGGCGTTCGGAACAGACAGTTGAAGGTACATTTTTGAAGGGGTGGCAGTGCCTGGATCCTGTGTGCTGCCTGAAGACTCAGAAATTCAGAACAAATGAGAACCAAACTATTTTTGAGGATACATCACTACAAATCAACATAAGAAGAGAAAAGCTGAAAATGGTCCCAGGGATGACGGGGTACATTCACAGCTCTTTCGCCAGCATAATGCTACCAGAGTGGCGGTATATCTTTAACCAGAGCGGGACTCGTCCACTGCATTGCCAATGTCAGCCTCAAGAGGCAGCAGTTCACCAGAATGAAGGCAGGAGCAAGGTCTGTGCTCTAAGATGATTGGTTATAAAATAAGGATTCCAGTTTTCCATTTTTACTGATTTTCACAGATAAATGCAGACAGAAAACAATCTATTTCTTGCCTGTATTTATTTTTAAAAGTGGAAAAATACAGAAAATTGTGCTTCTTGTGAGTGACTCTCCTTGTTGTCCTTCATGAATTCCAGACCAGCTGCTAAGCAGACAGAAATCATGGGGATTTAAAATCAGGATGTGATTCCCTTAAATACAGGCATATGTTGACATATATTTGTGTATAAAGAGAATATTGAAATATGGGTTTAGAATGTTGTTATATTTGGGCACTTAATTGCTAAAACACGAGTATCAAAGTATGTGTGCATGTATATCACTTAAATAAATGTGAAAGTATACTATTTTACATCTCCATTTACTTTCAAAACATTAAATAATTATGGATAAAAACCAATAAAATGGCCGAAAAATAAATATGGATAAATGCAGATTAAAATGCCACAAAAATAAATACCATAAAACCAGGAGCCCTAGGTATAAAGCATGCAGGAGAGAAAACCAGGCAGAGGTAACTCTGGATGTTGTAGAACCTTAGGGTAGCGCTTTGCAACTCCTACTTACACCAACCTCCTCCTCCTCCTCCTCCCTGCTCCCAGATACCCAGGTGCAGGGCTCACTGAAGTCTCCACAATGTCCTGGTCTTTGAAATGAAACAGAGCAATTGCTTTTTTCGCACAGTAAGTGGTTTTACCGCTGCTTGTCTCGGTTTTTTAGTGTCATGAATCTTCCAGCTAGATTCCAGCCCTGTGTGTTTGCAAGGGAGAATGTACATATTTCAACTTGTTAATGGAAACCCAGAACTGAGGCTTCTCACGCATTACATTTCTGTGTCTCTCCCATGCCTCCCAGGAGCTCTCTCTCTCTCACTCCTGCTCATAGTCAAATGCCTCCTGCAGGTTGGCACATATTACTTTCACTTACCGTACTCGCCTCCTATTACCTGTGACACTGATGTCATTTCCTCTCTTTAGCCTGTCACTTTCATCAGGGTAATTGCTCTCAGTGTCACTCTATCCCATCCTTTAGTGGAACAGATCTCAGCCTGATAGTGTCAGACTCGCTCTGCCGGTTCTTCCTTCCCACAGTCCTCTTGCTACGCCTTCTTCCTTTTCTATTTGTCTCTATTTCGAGCTAAGGATCTCTCTCCTGGTTCTTTATCCAGCTTCACTTTTTTATATTCTCTCTTCCTTTTCCCTGTGCCCTTCTTTCAACCCCTTCCTGTTTGCTGTGATCTATCTATATATGTATGTATGTATGTATGTATGTATGTATGCATGTATCTATCTATCTATCTATCTATCTATCTATCTATCTATCTATCTATCTATCTATCTATCTATCTATCTATCTATCTATCTATCTATCTATCTATCTATCTATCTATCTATCTATCTATCTATCTATCCATCCATCTATCTATCTATCTATCTATCTATCTATCTATCTATCTATCTATCTATCTATCTATCTATCTATCTATCTATCTATCTATCTATCTGTCTATCTGTCTATCTGTCTGTCTGTCTGTCTGTCTATCTATCTATCTATCTACCTATCTGTGTCTGTCTGTCTGTCTGTCCGTCTGTCCATCCCTCCCTCTCTCCCTCCGTCCGTCCGTCTGTCTGTCTATATACGCAAAAACAACAGTTGATGGACAGAATGCAGAACAATGTCATACATTCACCCCAGTACAGAGATCTGGGCCTAAATCCATTATTTTTTTGCTCACCATGCCATTCCAGTTTGAGCCCAGCCATATGCAAATCAGTCTTGACCCTGTGCCCCATGGGAACAGTCCAGCCCAAACTGCCAAGCCAGGTCCTCCCTGGACTGGAACCAAGCATCCTAGGACCGGTTGCGGGGTTTCACCCCTCTTCAGCCAGGATAGCTTGATTCCAGTGGCATGGAGAGCACGGGACCCATGTCTCACCATACCCATCCCACTCGTGTGTTTTGCTGTCTGTCTATATAGCCACCCATCCCTATCTATCTGTCTGTCTGTCTGTCAATCTAGCGATCATGTTCTCATTCTCTACTCTCTCTCTCGCTCTCTCGTCCTCTCTCTTACTGCAGCCATCAGAGCGGAGTTAAAGTAAGTATTAACTGTTAGTGCACTATTTTTTCACCTTTTAAAGAAAAGGACGTTTTACAGATTCAGATAATGAGCAAGTTGTCGTTTTACACTTTAAGAAATTGGTTTCCAGTAAGTCGAAAAATCAAGTACCTCTTGTGGAATAGACACATTTCACATTTGAATCTAAAACTCTATAGAAAATGACATGAACCTTCAATCGACATGGAAATGGCAGACTGCGTAAACGCAAGCCATGCAGTCCTCTCTTTCCAAACCAAACCTCACCGTCTCTTTATTTATTACTGATGATATAAAATGGTTTTGAAGCAATGAACTTTCATGTATGGAGGAGAAGCTAAGCATGCGTGCCCTCGCGTACAGACTGCCTGTGAGATACTAGCAGGAGGTATTTCAGACTAGCTCTTCTCGCGAGAAGCATCTAAGGAAGTTCTGCCCTCACTGCTCCCCCTCGTACCAGGACCTGCACAGAGTTTGCAGGCTTTAAAACACATCTCCAGACTTGGCTGTTTTAATGGTTGCTCCCTATCTAGTCTGCTATCCAAGCACCGAGATGCCCTCTCAAGGCCGAGTCGCAGCGCTATATAAAGCTTCTGTAACATAACATAACATAACATAACTGCTGTCAGCACTGCACAGTTTCAGAGTGCTCATGAGAAAAGCCTAGTTGTGCAGTAGCGTACCTAATGCTCACTAGTAAGGGTGCCGACTAGTACTAGTAAAAACAATACTGGGGTGAAAGAGGACCATCAGCAAACTCTGCTGCTCACACAATGTACGACTTTCAACATTCACAGTTTGCTGGTCTCCACAAATGACACCAGGGGACACTTACATTGGAAAATCCACTAGACAGAACCCAGCCTTGAAATACTCTGGTGGAGCCATCAGCAAGACCTGTCTTGGACCTGGGCAGCATGGGGGCATCACACATAAACAAGGCAAGTTCAGTTGGGGGTTTCTCCTGCTGTGCATGCACAATGGAGGGTGTCTTTGGTCTGTCTGCCTTGCTATGGGTGCGTCTACGGTGTGGAGCATACAGGAATGAAGTTAAATGTCTCTGTGTGTATATTCAGACAATGTTGTCATGCCTATAAATTGACAAATACCTGATTCACCATCTCAGACATTTCTTCCCACATTGTCAGTAGTATCTCATTCCCACAAATGCCTGCTTGCTCCAACTCTAGGGGTCAGATGTACTAATTCTGGTTGCAAAAAGTGGTCACAATTTTTGATCAGTCTATTAGTGACCAGAATTCTATTTTACAAACATATGTACTAATACTAATAGCTTGGTTTGCAAAACAAGGAATTGCAATGGGTCTCAGTCCAACCGACCAAATTTAAGTTAATTTGGTTGGACACAAATTGTGTCTAATTTTGATTGGGCAAAATCACAGGGATGGAGGGGTCAGCAGACCACCACCAATGTGATTGCTTTTAAAAAATATAGGTGCATATTATCAAGAAACGGCGTTAAAATTATCGCCGCTTTAGCTCGAAAAATCTTACTCCAGACCACCTCCCGGCGAGATTTCTCAATATAGGCGGTTGCGGATGGCTGCAACCGCACGCATTGAAAAACCTTCCGTTCGTGTTGAGGAAGCTAACGCTCAAGTAGAACATCTACTCGAGCGGCAGAAAGAAGCAGCACCCTCTTGTGCTGCGCTTTGTGCAGTTTGTGAGGATTTTCCAGTGCGGGACAAACACCTGGCACTAAAAATCAGTGCAAACGGCGCAACCTAACGCACTCTGCTGCTTGCGTTACTTCACATAGCGAGGCAGAGTTTTTTGGTCACTTTGCTGAGCTCCACATAGCAGAACTCCTCTCAGACCTAGAATAAACTGCAAGAGATCTCCAAACTCCATCTGAAAAGCATGCAGGTCTAGCTTGGAGTGCATTAAGAAAATATAGTGAGCCCTCCAGTGTTCATGAATTCAAGACCCAGGAGACTTACTGCAACTTTAAAAAAAATATTCCTGGGAGTGCTGTGCTCCCTGCAAACATTTTTTTAAAGTTCAGTGGTGCCCTGCCTCTTCTGGGGACTGCACCAGGATCAAAATATCTCTTTTTAAAAAAAAGCCCTTGCAGGGCATTATGGGGCACCCCCCTCACCCCCCACTGGAGCAGTGAATGCAAAATGAGCAGTCTACAAATCAGTGTGTCTTTGATGTATTGCTGTTGTGTAGCAACCTAAGATCATCCGCTATGTTGTGGATTTGAAAACCTGTTCGCCTTGGGCCTGTCTTCTTTCTGGTCTTCTCATGCATGCTGGTATCACTTTGCCTTTGCTGTATTGTGACCTTCAAGTACTTCATGGCGCATGCCTGCCACCAGAGGCATTCCTGCTACCAGGGCCACTGACTCCTAGGTAGCCTGTTTTCTCTCATTTCTTCTTTGCAAAGGTTCCTACATAGCAGTACGCTGCTGCTCATTCCTGAGTGTCTGCTTGGGACACCTAACTCATTCATCTGAGTTTCCCTGGGTTCCAGTCAGTCTAGGATGAGGTGCTGGGGCCAAGAAGTTTTGGTCCAATGTGCTTTTTGCACATGGTTCTATATTGCCTCATCAAAGTTGGTTACTCTGTACTGAATCTGAACTTTGTTCCCAATTCAAAATGGCCACGTTCCACTTCCAAGAAAAAGAACAAATTGCACTATATATAAGGAATATTCAGGCAACTCTGCGTTGGATTTCAGTAGTACTTGTTGCTGGATGCTATCTCCAGGTCTTCTTTGTTTGATGTCAACACTTCTACCTTCTTAAGCATTCAGTTTACTGGCATCCTGGCGAGATGTTGCCTCTGAAAACTTTTGCCGCGGTCCTTGATGTAATTTTTGTCCCTAAAATCCATTCTGTTTTCTGCCTTCTTCTGTCCTATATTTTAAATTTTCTGTCTCCCCGACTAGCAGTCTGGAGGAACAAAACAAAGACCCAAATCTGCATAGCAAGAATAAACTTGAACTAAAATTGTTCTACATTAGTGTTGAATTTGTTTAATGGACATTGCAACTGTTGTTAAAAATAAAGTTGTATAACTGTTTGCTTATTTGAAAGCTATAGTTATTTTAGACTAACTTTAGCACTTGAAATTGGCTTTTGGGCTACGAGAAATTGTAACAAACATTTATATGCATTCGGAATAGGTTTCAGAGATCCTTGCATATTCCGGTCACATTTTATTAGACTGTTTGGGGCGAGATTGTCTTAAGTACGACTTTCTTTACAGACTGAAAACACTGGACTTTGCTTCTTTTTATGCTTTGGCGTAAGGAGAACCATCTTAAGGTAACAACGGCATGGACCACAAAGAAGTAAGGGGCATATCATCAAGGGCTTTATCTCCGCCAGAAAAGCGGAGATAAAACCAACGCCCTATCAGGAAGAGGGTGCTAACATGCGTATTCGCATGTTAGCACCCTTTTACACTACGCCTACCTTTGTATCTCTAATGAGATGCAAAGTGGGCGTTCCTGACATACACTACATGTCAGGAGAGCAATAACGCGTCTTTGCGCTATCAGCAAGGATGCCCTTGCATTTTAGCAGACATTAGTTTTTGGAGAGAACTGCTGTTTTCTCCAAAAACTAACGTCTGCTAAAATCCTGACTAAGCCACCCCTAACATTGGGGGTGAATTATGCTGATACGACCACAGTGTCGTATCAGCAAGGTTATCGCCCTTTTGCAGGGAACATCGCTGGATAGACTGCAAAACGGCGATAACATCGCTATCTCTGGAATTTTTATCACTCTGGAGCAGAGCGTTGATGATAACGTGCTACCAGGACGATAAAAAGCAGAGATAGCCAGCGATAAGAAAATTATCGCTAAGCACGGCCAGCGATAATTATCGCTGGCCGTTGCTGATATGGCCCTAAATTGTTGTGTATTGGCTAATATGTATAATTGTAGATCTACATTGTTTTGATTGTCATTAAGGGAAAAACTATTAAAAAAAAGCTTAAAAAAAAACAAACAATGGCATGGACTGTAAGGCAGAAAATCGGAGAAATCTTCCATGTTCTTGCTCTTATAAAGACATTCCTAGCTGTCTGCCATCTTGTCTCAGTCTGGTTCCTGCAATGAAGCTCAGAAAAGGAATGTAGAACCATCGCCTTGACCCCCAACTCTGGGCCTTCGCATTGAACTGCCAAGAAAGCGTTGAAAGAGCTGAAAACTTTCTTATTCAAGCTTTAGTGATTTGTAAGACTGCTGTGGTTCTCTGTTTCTTTCTAGCTCTAGCTGCCTAGAGCCCCGGGACACTATTTTAAGTAGCCCTGTGCTACAGAAGAACACCCTCATTCATTCAGCCATTCATCCATCCATCAGCACTCCCCTTAGAGCTTACAAATAGCCATGCAGGAGTTTCAACTATACGCAAAAATAAATACAATTTTCTCCCACATCAGCAAATAAGTTATGGGAAAGTAGATGAAATTCACCAGAACAAAACAACAGCAGAAAAAATAAAACACATTCCATTTGTTTCCTTAACTCCGACATTGTGGCAAAGCCCATGAGTAAACAGTCCATGCTAGGTTATGAAAGCGAAATATATTTTTCCAGTTCCACACAAATCTCCTATATTGTCTTAATTGATCCCAGCAGAATACTCCCTTGTTCCTAATTTCTTTTTCTATAATAAGTAGTTTTCCTGAAAGCCAAAGTGAAGGTGTGTTTTCTGGGTCGCATACTTTATACTGAACTATTTTATTAACGTTAAGTTGTGATAAAAAAGCTTTAAGTACAGCAACAGATGAAAGTCTTAGTTTATTAAATACTACTTAAATCTTGATATATTACCTTCCTTATACATGTATACCTTCTATATACTTATGCATCTATATATTTATTACTTTACTTGTACTGTTAAAAAGAAAAAACATTTGTGTCTCTCCATTGCACTACTCTATGTTTCACCCTATACCTATCTCAGCATATCCTCTACCGCCACTTCCTGATTCACCCGAAACCTCTTTCTACTATTATGATCTCCAAAATAACTCATTCTACTACTATCCCTCTTTTCATCACCCCAAACATCATTTTACTACTAAGATCTCCCAAACAGCCCTTTCTAAATTCTTCCCTCATCTATCCATCCTTAGACTCATCTGAGAGCTCATTTTACTACTCGGACCTCCCTAATCCATTTGGGGAGACTCTTCTCTCCTCCATCTCTCCTTTACTCATCCCAAACCTCCTCCTACAACTATGATCTTCCAATAAACTCTTTCTAGACTCTGCCCTCTTCTATCCCTCCATTATCCTTCTCAATCCAACTAACAGACTCACATGTCCACCACACAAATTAATTCATATATCCCTATACTAATTCACCACTAACCCTATTTGGGTTCCGGAGTAGCATACTACTTGGCAAAAAGTGCTTTGACGCTTCGTCAGGGGTAGTAAGAGCTATATAAATACAATTTGAATATATGTAGCATAAATTGTCACCAAACTCACAATTGTTAACTGGGTGCAGCAAACTGGAAACATTTGTACACTCCTCCTTATATACTCTGAACACCCCTTTTTCAAGGCTTAATGTCCGGGAAATGTCCTTTAATGTAAGAGGAAATGAAGTGGCATGTGCATTCCTCCCCTTCCTCTCTGAAGAAGACTGACCTCAGGAGCTGAATTCTCATCTTTGAATACATTTCAGACCTTCTGAGATATCCCTTGTGGCTGCTTGTCCCACCCTGGCCCTGCCATGATCAGATGAAGGACCCTGGGACGCAGGAGCACCAGAAGCCCTTTTCTGGGCTCTCCTGGGAGCGATTTGGAGCACTTGCTGAATGCAAGCGCAAGCTCAATGTTTTTTCTATTTTGTTTATGGGACCATCTGTCCAAGGTTTCAATTATCTGAGATAATTGCATGACTCTGGCGTAGAGATGAATAAAATATGTGCAATCAATAGAAGGCGAATGTTTATGAACTATTTATCTCGGCTTCCATTCCAGGGTGATAAATTATGCTCTATGAGGATATTAGCACCGCGGAAAGTCCTGGAGGAGCGGATGGCTTTATAGCTTCAGGGCTCTGCGGCCCCTGAACGAGGAACGGATGGTTACAGCAGACCGGCCGCTGGCAACTCTGAAGGCTAGTTATGTGTTAAGATGGCCGTCGCCGACACTAACATGGCCACCAGCGACTCTGAAGGCTTGTAATGAGCTATGATGGCCGTTACCGACACTAACATGGCCACCTGGCCGCTGGCAACCCTGATGGCTTGTTATAAGTTAAGACACTGTCACTGACACTAACAAGGCCACATGGCCGCTGGCGACCCTGAAGACTTATATGTTAAGATGGCCTCACCGACACTAACATGGCCACCCGGCCACTGGCAACCCTGAAAGCTTATATGTTAAGATGGCTATCACTGACACTAACATGGCCACCTGGTCACTGGCAAGCCTGAAGGCTTGGTATGAGTTGAGATGGCCGTCACCAACACTAACATGGCCACCAGCGACTCTGAAGGCTTGTAATGAGCTAAGATGGCTGTCACCGACACTAACATGACCACCAGGCCGCTGGCGACCCTGACGGCTTGTTATGTGTTAAGATGGCCATCACCAACTCTAACATGGAAACCTGGCTGCTGGCGACCCTGAAGGCTTGTTATAAGTTAAGACGCTGTCACTGACACTAACAAGGCCACGTCGCCGCTGGAGACCCTGAAGACTTATATGTTAAGATGGCCGTCACCGACACTAACATGGCCACCTGGCCACTGGCAACCCTGAAAGCTTATATGTTCAGATGGCTGTCACTGACACTAACATGGTCACCTGGTAGCTGGCGACCCTAAAGGCTTGGTATGAGTTGAGATGGCCGTCACCAACACAAATATGGCCACCTGGTGACCCAGAAGGCTTACATGTAAAGAGGTATGTCACCAACACTAACATGACCAGCTGGTGCTGCAAACCCTGAAGGCTTATACGTTAATATGGCCGTCATCGACACTAACATGGCCACCTGGATGCTGGGGACCCTGAAGGCTTGTTATGAGTTAAGATGGCCGTCACCCACACTAAAATGGCCACCTACCAGCTTGTAGGCACTCTTTGTGGATTTATTTACTCATCTTGCTAAATGTTCAAACATCCGTCTTCCTTGTGACAATATCTAGAAAATCCAAACATATGGGAAAACCCACTAACCTAATAACTATCACAAACCCATCTTTGCACCAGCCTTTGGAGCCGTAAAATCATGAGGGGAATGCCCCTGTGTCACTCCTGAAATCCTGTGCCATTCTCCCAAACTAGCTAAAAACATGGATGACATGGTGTCTTCTGATCCTGAGCCATTTCAACCACAAGGTGAAGGACCATATATTAGCGTTATAAATAGTACAATTCCACTCCTCTGAGTCATCCAAGCCATGAAGGCGAGTGCCCTTCGACCCTATTCCGACCACTATGCCCACACAGAAGAGGAGTGCCAGTCCTTGTAACGTGAACCAACCCAAGGGGGCAAATGACTTGTAAATATGTTTCAATCCGTAACGCAATGTGTGCCACAGAGGAAAGACCATTTAATGAGCTGCACATCCACAAACCTGTTGAAACTACAAGAGCCACCTGCCACCCTCCTACCCTGTGTAAATCTGAAGCCCCATTTAACACACAACAGGTGCCCACAGTGATATCATGAGCCAGATTCTTCCAAGCTATGAAAGGAGAGGGACTTTATTATAACTCTGGTCCAATGCCAGAGCCATTGGCACCACGAAGGGAACCGTTCCCGTGGATCGCCTCTATAGACATTCAGAAGATGAATGGAGACTGCCTGTAACCCTGTGACAATCCGCAGCGCCACGTAAATTGTAAGGGGGAGGTTCTGTAATCCTTTGCCAATCTCAACAGATCAGTAGACGCGGCTAATTAAACTACACCAGGTAACTCCCTGCGACCCAGACTCAGTCTCCTTGGCCATCTAAAGTGTCAAGGGAGAGATTCTGTAACCCAATACCAATCACATTAGCCAATTACACTGCACATGAAAAGTCCCTGTAACCCTAAGCCTGTCTCCAGAGCCATCCAAACTGTGAAGGGAGAGGTTCTATAATCCCATGCCAATCGCTAAAGCTAATTACAGAGCACATGGAAACTCCAATCCCTGTAGCCTTGCACCAGCATCTAGAGCCAAACAAACTGTGAGTGAAAAGGTTCTCTAGTCCTATCCCAGTCTCCATAGACAACTACACCATGAATAGGAATTTACTTTAATTGGTAGTCGTTGCAGCTGGTGTGTGTTACCAGGGTTCACAAAGTATTTGTCAGGACCCACATTTTGGCTGTGGCACAAACCAAAACGGTGGTTTCACCCAGAGACCACCTGCAAGGTAAGTGTTAACATGTGTGATTGGTTTGTGCTCTTTTTTGTTCATATAGATTTATAGGGTGAATACATCCCCAAATTTTGTTCTGGTCGTCTTATATACACAAAAAAAGTTGAATATTCGTTTGCGGTGGTCTTTTCTTCTTTACTTGAAGACATGTGCTAAGGCAAAGAACAGCTGCCACGTGTTTCACCCAAAGGCCAGCAGGCCAGGGCTTTCTCAAGGCAGCAAAATCTCTGTTGGTTAGTTGTCTTTCAATTTATATGAGGAAACAATGTAACAGCAATGGAGCGTCTTCTGAATGAGTAGTATTCTCTGCGGTCTGAAAGAAGAAAAGACCACCGCAAACGAGTATTCAACTTTTTCTGTATATAGGATGTCCAGAACAAAATTTGGGGATGTATTCACCCTATAAATCTATATGAACAAAAAAGAGCACAAACCAATCACACATGTTAACAGGAACTTACTTTAAGCCAGTGCCAATGTCCAGAACCATCCAGCCTGTGAGTGAAAATATTACTGAATCCTATCACAGTCTCCATAGACAACTACACCACACAGGGAAAGTGCCTGTAAACCTGTGCCGATCTTCAGGGCCATCTAGACTATGAGTGAAAATTGTCTGTATTCCTAGGGCAATCTCCTTAGAATGCTAAAACATTAATGGAAACTACCTGTAAGCCTGTACCAAGCTCCAGATCAATCCAGATAGAGAGGGGAACGGTTCTGTAATCATTTGCCAGTCTCCATAGATAGTTCCCTCTGTGCTTCTATCAGCGTTGGAGGCTTACAAGACAGCAAACAATCATTGTCTATAGTATCACCTCCTCCTTCCTTAGGACACAGTTTTTGATGCCAAGTCCCTTTTCATTGAGGCTGTCATAACTTCTTTCAGAGGGTCATGGGGCAAGCAGGAGCTAAAGTACCCCTTTAGCACTTGACTCTCAATAGTAGCGTGGGTCAAGCAGTCCAAGGCTTCTCAGGTGAGGAGGTAGATATGGTACTTTCTGAGTTGGCAGCTGGTGAAGAATAACCAGAGTGGGCACCACCTGATGAATCAAAACAACTTTCTGACAGCGAGACAGCATCAGGTATAGGGGAAGCGACTGAGTTGGGCTCAATGAAACATTGTCTAAAAGCCCCTGTATCTGGTTGATCGATAGAATTAATGGCAGAGAGTTGGGAAATTAAGGTCTTGATATCTCTCTTTGAAATAGCCCAGTCATGGAGCGTACTGCCTTTAGCCCGGCCTTTGGTATCGCAGCTTGCCACCCTTTGCTTGAGGTGTGGAGTTGAAGATTTCCCCAGCAGATTGAATTTATATATTTCTTTACATTTCTTTCTGTAGCCTCTATTACTCTGGAGAGACTGTTTCTTCATACTTGCAGAGGGGTCACCAAACTCCTGCCCCATTGAGTCACCATTATTCTCAGTAGTATTTTCCTTGTGTTAGTTGGAAATATCAAGGTTTGCAGTAATAAAGGGAGTATGAGACGGTGTGGTCTGGACATGCACAGAAAGATTAGGGCTCACGGAATGCTGGGGGAGAGATACTACAGACTCCTGAAGGAGGGAGTCACCACCCCTCAGGCCCCCATCCCCACCTTCCAAGTCACCCATAACCCCTCATTTTGACTCACAGTTGTAGTTGGAGACTCCAAGCCTGGGTTGTTCACCGGCTTTGTCGAGGAAGATTCAGACCAGCTGCAGGGAAAACATTTCCATGTATTCCAGTCTTGTAACTATGTTGCACGCTTGAGTTTTCCACTGGCTTAGCAACAATATTGCCTCTTTGCGACAAGTTCTCCAATGGAGAAGGCAGAGGATCAATCCCCCTCCTGTTTGTACTGCTGCTGCTATTAAGGTATCTACCAGAGAAGACTCCTCTCCTGGCTCAAGTTGCTCCTTGTGCAAACATTAAGCAGGCTGGTTGCTGTGCCAGACCAGATTAACTTAAGAATTGTGTGCACAACTTGGGAGGGACGACCTTCCACTGGGACAGACGAAAAGCTTGCTCCATCCTCTGCTGCAGGCGCTGGCTCGGATTACCCCAATCGAGCTTTGGTGGTCACGTAGGTTGCTCACCCCCTCTGGATGGATTTGGACATTGTGGTACCATGCTGACAAAAGTCAGCGCCAGGTAACAAGCAGAGAAGCGAGGGTGGGCCAACAGCAAATCCATCTCATGAGTGCCAGGAGCCCCCACCCATGCAGCTCCCTTATCAACATATATTCTTGTTGCTCGTAGGCTCGCGGCTATGCAGTGGGAGGTAAATGCCGATGAACACGCTCACAGCCACGCTGAGCTGGAAACAGACTTGGTGGGTTCACTGTCTGTGGCAGTCAGGGAGGGAGTGAGGTGTGAGAGAGAGCAACTGGGGGATCAGCCCGCCACTATTCCGTCCACCCATCAAATGCTACCATTAGGCGGTGCTCTCTCCTGTTGCTCCTCACCAGCTGCAAACTTAGAGAAAATATCAGACTGTCCTGTACAAGCGGAGCACGCAAGCCCTCTCTGCAGGCAATACTCAATCTGGTACAGGCTCAGAGAGCAGAAGCATTGCAGCATTATTCTCAAGTTCGAGCAGATACTGTTTCAATTCAGCAATCTCTAGCAGAAGTCACTAACCAAAGTTTTGCCTCTCACTGCAGATTAGAGTTACAGCAACGAGTGACTGATGCTGAGAAAGTGGGATCGGCTAGAGTGAAATCAATTGGGAATCACCATCAACAGCTAGTGCTTGTGCAGACAAAATGTGAAGATTTGGAGAACTGCCAGAGGGGAAACAACCTCCGCCTGTTTGGGATTCTGGAAGGGACAGAGGGTTACTACCCCAACAGTTCATAGTACAACTGTTTGGGAAGGCATTCCCTGATCTTGGTGACTAGGACATGGATTCGCAAATTCAGCATGCACATCGTATTCCTATAAATCTGGCAATGCTAAATCATCACAACACCACCCAAATCTAATCTGTACTGGCAACTTTATGCTGGGGCAGACAACCTCTATAAAGGCTTGTCCAGCTATGCCTGTGGCTGTTGATACAATGTAAATCTCAGTTTGCGCTGACCTCTGCAAATCCACTATGGACAGACACTGGAAGCTTCGCCAGCTAAATGATCCCTTAAAGGCTGTTGGGGTGCAAGCATTTTTACAAGAACCTGCCAGGTTAAAGATCATTAAAGACGGTCGTACACGGATGTGTTACACAGAACAAGATGCAACACATGCTCTTGATAATTTTCAAGGAACTGCACCATAGAATTGCAATGTAGATATCTGTACTGAAGTGTTAGTTTGGAAACTAGATATCTTCTGAGCTTCACAATTCTTTTATTTTTTCTGTATTTTCTTCCTCTCTTTATTTCTCTCTATTTAGTGGTGGTGTTTGTAGTCGGAAGCAGGAGTGAGTGGGTGTCTCGCATGGGCTGTCACAGTCATGGGGCCAATTCCAATCTTGTTCAGAAAGCATTCCATTCGAATCGGTTCCGGAATGCTTTCCGGACGACTCGGATTGGGGGAGTCCGACCAAGCGATTTGGATGTATCCGGATGCTTCTGGATATGATTCAGTCAGACTCCCGCTAACTTCAGTGGGAGCCTGTGTTCCGAACGAGAACACAGGCTCCCATTGAAGAAAGGGGTGGCTGGGAAAAACCTTGCACCCTGTGGCGGGCACTCCATGGTGCCTGCCACAATGTGCATGGTAGGAAATAGGGATCCCTTGGGTACCCCCACATGCCCCATTCGGAAGTCCCTGGTTGAAGGGAGGCCTGCTATGGGCCCCCAAAGACAGATTCGGGCAGCCAATTCGTTCTGGAGAAACTGAATAAAAACAGCTGTCTGAATCGGTCATCGTACTCACTCGCTCAGAAACCGAGTCCATAGAGCTATACAATTCGGCTCCGAAAGACGTGACTTGTCAGAATGCCTTTCAAAACCGATTTGGACAGCCCTACCAGTTTCTAGGCATTGTACTCGGTCATTGGGAAGTGTGTACGATTCAGTCAGAAACATAGGTTCCAGATCGGATTCGGCAAACCAGAATCCGATTCGGAGTCCTTCCGAACAACATCAGACTCGACCCCATAGACAGCCAAGGGGTGGGAGGTAATTCCTTTTGTAGGATACAGAGGGGTGGACGGGTTTAGATGGGTAAGTTTGCTGAGTACTATTAAAATGACAATCCTAGCTAAGGGCGGAGTAGGCGTGGTGAGGGGGAAATGAGCCAGAATGATCAGCGGTCACTTTATGATTCGAAGTTCTCTTTTGCACACTGGGGGCAGATTTACTAAGATTTCATGCTGTGTTTGTGTCACAAATTGATGCAAATTGGCATGAAATCTTTTTGTCCAATTTTCTTTGCAGCGCTAAACTTGCATAGCGCTGCTTTGTATTACTAAGTGCCAAGGAGGCATACCATGGGTGGTGTATGGGCATTCCCATGCAACCACCTAGGGTTTCTGACGCTGCACCCTATGTACTAAATAAAGTAGACAGGATTTAGCATCATAAAATAGCGCACCCTTCAACCAAGCACTATGAAGAAGGCATGCTTTTTTCTCCTTTATTTTCCGACTTCGCGTGTGTGCTGCACTGTAAAGGACACATACAAAGTGGGAAAATGTTTAAAATTAGTCTAAGTATAATATTTTTTACTGGACGTGGGTCCTTTCAGTACAAAACATATGCTTGACTCACAGAGACACCCTTGCACTATGGCGCAAGGGTGTCTCCGTGGTGAGCGGCAGCTAATTTCAGCACCAGCCCTTAGAAGAGAGGAGGAGGGTGCCATATTCCAGTAAATGTGGGGCTCTCCTGCTCTCAGCGCAGCATTTGTGGCTGCTTTGCTGCATGAGAAATTGGTAAATCTGGCACAGGTAGTTTGGATTTGGGGATGGATTGGTGCGCTCAATAATGATGCTACAGACTTTTACCAATGGCTAGGCTAAAATGTATGTGCTGGAACGTTTCTGGTTCGAACTCACCTAGCAAACGCAGCCTTGTGTGGGAAGAGATTAAAATGTATACACTGCAGCTACTCTCGCAAACTGAGACCCACCTTGCCTATAAGGACTGTTTTCTGTTAAAAATTCTTTGGTATAATCCTATTGTATGTACATCTCAATCTGTTTTTAGACGAGGGGTTGCAATTCTGGTTGATAAGGAACTTGAGCTTAAGATACTAAAAACTGCTGCAGACCCAAGGGGTAGGTGGGTGATTGCCCAGTTGTTAATATATGGCCAGTGCATGTGCCAAATGTAGGCGAGCCTGAGATACTTGATATGCCCTGTTTCAAATAATTGGACTGATCTGGGGACCTACTTTTAATGGGTGATTTTAATTGTGTTATGGGCTCGTCTAGTCTAGTCTGGAGTTTTTATATAGCACATGTTTACCAGAAGGCCTCCCAGTGCTGCAAAGGACAGTGCAAATCATCAGTCACTCTAATGAAAGATTAGTCAATGAAAAGCCAGGTCTTCAAGGCTTTGTGGAAGGGTAGTTCATGCTCCAGTATGCGCAGTTCCAAAGGAATGGTACTCTTACTATAGTATTGATTACACAAACCAGTCTGCCTCTTCCCGCATGATGAAAATAAGGGCATCTATTTTTGAATTAGCCTGCCTGCATGGGCTGTGAGATTTATGGAGGGCACTATATCCGACAAAGTCAGGTTATACTTTTTTTCCATCAACGCAAAGACATTACACTAGGATAGAGATGGTTTTTGCTAGTGGCCGCCTGAGTCAGGAGGCAGGTATGGAAGTTTTCGCTCAGACCAGTCCAGTAATTCAAAACAAGGCATATCAAGTATCTCCGTCTTATCTACATTCGGCCCATACACTGTGCACAGCACATACATCTGACCATATATTAACAACCGGGCGATCAGCTACTTTCTTGGCTAGGCTGTGAATTGCCAGAGCTTGGATCTCTCCACTTCCACCAAGGGCTACTGAGTGTGGGCTGCCATTCGGCAAATATATGAGTCAAAACTGGCCCTAACTAAAGCTAGGGGTGCTCAGTCACAAATCACAAACACCTCACATAGTCACCTGAGATCAGGGTTGGAGTGTTTCTTAAGCAATTCCCCAATTCTATTCCCTCCCCTCTTTAGTGATAGTGACTGTTCCCCATTCATTATAGGTGACATTCAGGTGAAGCTCCATTTGTAGCCGACTCTCAGTAGCCCCACTCCGACTCTGTTTTAACGTCAGAAGTGTTGCCACTCCGAACCACTATCTGGCAAGCAAGTTCCCCCAGAGCCTACTGGCCCAAAATCAGCCTTGCCCACACCAGCAGTATTGGAGTGAGCAGAGTCCTGAGTGTGCCCCCTCTGTGGGCACTGGAGCTGCAGAGGCTGTCACTGGAAAAGTTCTTTGCACGTGGCCCAGATGGGGTGTGTTCAGTGGACCTCGAGTTCCTCACGCACGGTCATGCAGCTGCAGGATCCTCCTTGCATCTCCAAGCTGAGTAAGTTATTTGACTCATCCCACCGTGGGCAGGGAAAATGCAAATGTCCTGACGCTGGTGCTTAGTCACAGTGCAGGCCTGCAAGGGGCATCAAGGTGGCACTTCTCATCCGATAACTATCCTGACCATGTCACACTTCTTGCTTGGTCCTGGTGGCCCACCTCTGGCATTTGGGGCAACATCTCTCCAAGGTATATAGGCTCTGACCTGATCGGCACACCAGGGTTCTTCATGGAGGCCCCCCTGGCATACGGGTCACTGGCTTACCAACACACATGGGCTACGGCCCTCATATAATGGCAAACTCTTTACTGCTGCTCCTCCTGGATTTTGGGGTCACGGCTTACCACTGCAACTGGGCTACTGCCCACTCAGAAGGGCAACCTCTTCACGAGAGCCTTAACTTGCATATGGGGTCACTGGCACAGGGACAAGGATTAGATTGGAGCAGTAGAAATTGCGGCTGACTACATGGCGTCCCTCCTCTGGTATACAAGGGTCGACAACTTCCCCTGCACAGGGGCAACAAGCCTATTGGTTCAGCAGCCATCTCCTCAGATCTCACTAAGGGGATCCACTCACCTGGATTCCCCACTGGACCCCTCCTGCAATTCTCTCCTCTTCCTCACTGGGTACAGTGGTCTTAGCAAGCAGGCAGGCAGGCACAGGTGCTCCAGAAGAGCTGGTGATCCAGGCTCAATGGCAGGCGGTCTTGGATTCCCGGGGTGATGTCCCTCACTCTGCTGGGAGACTAGCAGGCCTTAGCCCGAGTCCTGGTCACAGGCAGAAGTCTTGCAGAACTTCTCCTACTCGCACAGCCTGACTAACTGCTTGAAAGTTGACAATTGTTGGGGTCACAATCTCCTCTTCCTATAGTCCATTTTCAGAGACCAAATGTGATTTAGACACTGAGCTTATAAGGTTTTTGCTGGTGATCTGGTTCTTTCAAGTGCCCACTCCTCTGCCCTCTTTTCCTCTTGAAAGCAGTCTGTTACAGCAGGAGCAACTCCAAACCATATAACCCCACAAGACAGGCCATGGGAGTGACAAGAAGTTCCTCTACCTCCGCGTGTTTCACCGTGCAGCCCTGGCTCTCCCAAACTGTAACCCCAAGTCTGCCATGTATTTTACCGTTCAAAGGCACACATACACCTAGCACATGCATATACCATACACGCATTGCACAGTACTACATCCTACATGTATTGTACCACTCACAGGCACACACACACCCAGCACATGTACAGCACACAAACACTGCACAGCACTACACACCAAATTGATGTAGGTCAAGGGTGAGTTAAGCACACAGAAGTAGCACTTTAAAAGAATGAACTTGTAGGACCTGCTGATCTCTACCCTCTATGCTGCCACCACCGCGCTCATGCTGCTTAACTCCTGGTAAAGGCAGTAGCCTTTCATCACTATTCATCACTATGAGGGTACCGCTTTAGGGGCGCCTCCCGATCCAGCAAGACAGCAATCTGTTAGACAGGCCTATGTCATGGAGCACAAACAAGATCTGTGTTTACCCATGATAACGAAATTCAGCATTAGCGATCCATACATCAGCACAGTTTGTGCATTCAGGGCAGGGGTGAATGTCCAATACCATGCAGAGAACTTTTCCGTCCCAACAGAGACAAACTGCAATTATAGGATGGTAGATGAGTCGTCACGATCAGTGTAGGAGTGAATGACAAAGCAGTTCTGACAAACGACTGCAGTGAGACAGTGTGTGTGAAGTCAGTAATACTATAATTGTCAAACAGTTTTTGCTATTTTTTTAAGTCATTAATAGTACTAAGAGACCTTTGAGTAGTGGAGCACTTCAATAATTCAAATTGATATTCATGGCCAACACAAATGAGACCAGAGTGTTAAGGATTTTTTCCTACAGATATTGACATGATAGAGTCTCGTAGATATCCTGCACTTTGCAGGGGTTTCTGGTGACAGACAAGGTTTTTTCCAATAATAAGGTACAACCTGCCAAACAGTACTAAGGCCCTTCAAGATGCCTGCCTGTACCTAGCATGAGGCAAAGGGAAGCAGCCATATCCTCCTGAATGTGAAATAGTTGTGCTTCTGGTAGAAACGTCCTTAGAAGCTCATCAGTTTTATTTGCATATTGCATATTTGTTGTTTAACACC
The DNA here is from genome assembly GCF_964204655.1 of Triturus cristatus. Classification (NCBI taxonomy): domain Eukaryota; kingdom Metazoa; phylum Chordata; class Amphibia; order Caudata; family Salamandridae; genus Triturus; species Triturus cristatus. The sequence goes on along the minus strand of NC_140593.1, from coordinate 1,150,000,340 downwards.
AGAAAGGTTTAAATTCTGGATCTCCCAAACATCAGAAAGGTGGTGTACACAAATATGATTCCTCGATGCACTTGTAAGTAGAAAAAAAGTTCAATAAATTGCTGGACAGTGGCGGCTGCCACATACAACAAGTGGTGAATTGGGGGAGAGCGAGACGGAGCGCTAGAGAGGGCACGGGGGAGAGGGAAGGAACCAACATATTAATAAAACATTAAAAAAAGAAAAGGTATACTTACCTGCTTCCAGGTGCCTCCCACGTCGCACCTTGGTGTTGGGACTTTCTTGTCCCAACAGACACTGTGACTACGTCACAGACTCCCTGTCCGATCCCCCGTGCTGTAGAGCAGCACCCAGATTGGCCTTAGCGGGCTAGAAAGATGTTCCGCTCAGGTGAGGGAGTCTGTGGAGTTTCTCTAACCCGGTTGTTAGAGATACCTAAGTGTGCATGTGAGTTTTGATTGGCCTAACACACATGAGCTCTTAGGGCTCCTCCTCAGCCCCTCCCCATGGCTCAACAACGCCTCTCTCTGCACACGCTGGATGAGCCAGCGGCCTAAAAAAACAATACTGAAATATTGTTTTATTTTTTTGCTGCTGGCTCTGAGCCAGTGGGGCAACGCTCCTTCGCCATTGCGGAGGAGCCGCCCCTGTTGCTAGACGCTGATTCTTGTATATAACGCTGAAACAGATCATGCCTGGGAGGAGGTGTGATAACAAACATATCATTCACGACATGTGGAATATTTAAATCCCTGTAATCCTGCAGAACACATGGGAAGGAACCTGTGAGGGCACAGCTGGGGGCTAGGGTACTATGTGAGCCTCAGAAGACCATCAATGATTCTGCTGTCTAATGACATACAAGCAGATGTTGCCATCTATCTTAATTAATTCATTTATGATATTTGAATATGATCGATGAATTAAACTAACAAAACTGAATATTGTACAGGCAACTGTCCAGCTGGACATCATTTATTCAATCTTCAATATAAATGATACCATGCATAGGAGGGACCCTCCTTTCCGCTTCTCCATGTTTGTTATGAAGACAAGGTGGAGGTACCATTAGGAAACAAACAGAAATGGTTTATGCATTTAGAGGGAGCAAATAAAGTGCACAGAAGCATTATTCTCTCAGGGATTGCATTTTCCAAGTCAGAAAGTCTGACAGGTTCCTCGCTCAATACATGGTAGATGTTCCGTCCACCGTGTTACATGTGCATTATAATGAATTGTTCTTGGGATAGGGTAGATGGGGCAACATCCATGTTTGGACGGATTATCTTGTCTGCCAAACTCTAAATCAGGCCCCCACTTCTCAGACCCTCATGGTAGTGTTATGAACGACTCTCATAGAGGGCATCTTTCTTTTATTTCAGTATCTGAAAGTCATAACTCCTTGCTATGACATCACAACAGTGTATAATAAAACTGGTTGTCAACTGTTGTGATGTTGTAAGGCCTTCCAGGCCAGGTGACGTGGTTCTCCGAGAGCCAGTCAGCATAGCGCTGGTTGTCTTCTTTGACTGAAAGCAGAAAGCATAGTTGCAGGAGGGAGGAGGAAGGCAGGGAAGGTGGTGGGGGCTTGTTAAGGATAGCAGGTAAGATGGTTCAGTGACTAAATATCGAGGGACATAATATAGAATGCCCAAAATATCGACGCCAAAATATAGAAGGACAGAATTTTGACTCCCTATCTACAAACAGGTAAGTACTAAAATATGGATTCCAAAATATAGAGTTGTCGATTCCGATCCTGGAAAACCCGGGTACGAATGGTCGTACGGAGCGTATTCTCCATACGACTCGTACCCAGGATTTCCATCTTACAAAGCAGCAAGTACGAATCGTACAGACATTTTTTTCCATATGATTCGTACAAAAGTACGAGCGGCGAAAACTTACCCACAATTCCGATCCGGGACACCGCGTACGTGACGTCCGGACGGAGTCAGGCAGCGTTTTACGAACCAGCAAGTACGATTCGTGCCTACGTCACGCCGCACGGATAATATTTTATGGCAGCCAAAAACTGCTGGGAAATTGAGGAGGACGCGAGGAAGGAGCACCTGTACGCGACGGACAGCCATGGACCCCATCCTACGTGTCATCCCGGACCTCATAGCCTACGACCTGGTGCACAGGAACCGACGCAGACGCCGCAGAAGATCAGAACAACACCCAGGGGCAAAGGTGGGGGGCAGGGGCAGGAAACATAACCCCCACCCAAGGCAAAATGTATACATGCCCTGTACATACCGTACCTCCAGGGTCTGGTCACTTCGGGGGGGGGGGCGTGTCCACCAAGGCCTGCGTCCCACAACAACGGAAGTGGACGTGGACGCATCCTGTCACCACAACAATTGTGGTACGCACCGTACCCAGGCCTTAAGGGCGTGGGTACGGGTCGTACCACGCCTACCCCTACGTCACCCCAACAATGGTGGTACGGCCCGTACCCATGTTCTGTAGGCCTGGGTACGGGCCGTACCCCTACGGCACCCCAACATTGGGGGTACGGCCCGTACCCAGGCCTTCAGAACGTGGGTACAGGCCGTACCACCATTGTTGGGGTGACGTAGGGGTAGGCGTGGTACGACCCGTACCCACGTTCTGTAGGCCTGGGTACGGGCAGTACACCTACGTCACCCCAACAATGGTGGTACGGCCCGTACCTACGTTCTGAATACCTGGGTACGGGCCGTACCCCCAATGTTGGGGTGCCGTAGGGGTACGGCCCGTACCCAGGCCTACAGAACGTGGGTACGGGCCGTACCACCATTGTTGGGGTGACGTAGGGGTACGGCAGGTACCCAGGCCTGAAGAGCGTGGGTACGGGTCGTACCACACCTACCCCAACGTCATCCCAACAATGGTGGTATGGCCCGTACCCACGTTCTGTAGGCCTGGGTATGGGCCGTACCCCTACGGCACCCCAACATTGGGGGTACGGCCCGTACCCAGGCCTTCAGAACGTGGGTACGGGCCGTACCACCATTGTTGGGGTGATGTAGGGGTAGGCATGGTACGACCCGTACCCACGTTCTGTAGGCCTGGGTACGGGCCGTACCCCTACGGCACCCCAACATTGGGGGTACGGCCCGTACACAGGCCTTCAGAGCGGGTGGGTGGGTGTCGTGCTACGATCCACATCGGTGGACAGAGACATAGGGGTGGGTGCCTATCACTCCCAGCAGTGCCCAGACATATGAGGGGTGGGAGCAGAGGACTCCCAGCAGTGCCCAGACATCTGAGGGGTGGGTGCAGAGGACTCCCAGCAGTGCCCAGACATATGAGGGGTGGGTGCAGAGGACCCCCAGCAGTGCCCAGACATATGAGGGGTGGGTGCCTATCACTCCCAGCAGTGCCCAGACATATGAGGAGTGGGTGCAGAGGACTCCCAGCAGTGCCCAGACATATGAGGGGTGGGTGTCTATCACTCCCAGCAGTGCCCAGACATATGAGGGGTGGGTGCAGAGGACTCCCAGCAGTGCCCAGACATATGAGGGGTGGGTGCAGAGTACCCCAGCAGTGCCCAGACATATGAGGGGTGGGTGCAGAGTACTCCCAGCAGTAGACAGAGACATGTGAGGGGTGTGTGCCTATCACCCCCAGCAGTGCCCAGACATATGAGGAGTGGGTGCCTATCACTCCCAGCAGTGCCCAGACATATGAGGGGTGGGTGCAGAGGACCCCCAGCAGTGCCCAGACATATGAGGGGTGGGTCCAGAGGACCCCCAGCAGTGCCCAGACATATGAGGGGTGGGTGCAGAGGACCCCCAGCAGTGCCCAGACATATGAGAGGTGGGTCCAGAGGACCCCCAGCAGTCCCCAGACATATGAGGGGTGGGTGCCTATCACTCCCAGCAGTGCCCAGACATATGAGGGGTGGGTGCAGAGGACTCTCAGCAGTGCCCAGACATATGAGGGGTGGGTGCCTATCACTCCCAGCAGTGCCCAGACATATGAGGGGTGGGTGCAGATGACTCCCAGCAGTGCCCAGACATATGAGGGGTGGGTGCAGAGTACCCCCAGCAGTGCCCAGACATATGCGGGGTGGGTGCAGAGGACCCCCAGCAGTGCCCAGACATATGAGGGGTGGGTGCCTATCACTCCCAGCAGTGTCCAGAGATATGAGGGGTGGGTGCAGAGGACTCCCAGCAGTGCCCAGACATATGGGGGGTGGGTGCCTATCACTCCCAGCAGTGCCCAGACATATGAGGGGTGGGTGCAGAGGAGTCCCAGCAGTGCCCAGACATATGAGGGGTGGGTGCAGAGTACCCCCAGCAGTGCCCAGACATATGAGGGGTGGGTGCAGAGTACTCCCAGCAGTGGACAGAGACATGTGAGGGGTGGGTTCCTATCACCCCCAGCAGTGCCCAGACATATGGGGGTGGGTGCAGAGGACTCCCAGCAGTGCCCAGACATCTGAGGGGTTGGTGCAGAGGACTCCCAGCAGTGCCCAGACATATGAGGGGTGGGTGCAGAGGACTCCCAGCAGTGCCCAGCCATATGAGGGGTGGGTGCAGAGGACCCCCAGCAGTGCCCAGACATATGAGGGGTGGGTGCCTATCACTCCCAGCAGTGCCCAGACATATGAGGAGTGGGTGCAGAGGACTCCCAGCAGTGCCCAGACATATGAGGGGTGGGTGTCTATCACTCCCAGCAGTGCCCAGACATATGAGGGGTGGGTGCAGAGGACTCCCAGCAGTGCCCAGACATATGAGGGGTGGGTGCAGAGTACCCCCAGCAGTGCCCAGACATATGAGGGGTGGGTGCAGAGTACTCCCAGCAGTAGACAGAGACATGTGAGGGGTGTGTGCCTATCACCCCCAGCAGTGCCCAGACATATGAGGGGTGGGTGCCTATCACTCCCAGCAGTGCCCAGACATATGAGGGGTGGGTGCAGAGGACCCCCAGCAGTGCCCAGACATATGAGGGGTGGGTCCAGAGGACCCCCAGCAGTGCCCAGACATATGAGGTGTGGGTCCAGAGGACCCCCAGCAGTGCCCAGACATATGAGGGGTGGGTGCAGAGGACCCCCAGCAGTGCCCAGACATATGAGGGGTGGGTGCCTATCACTCCCAGCAGTGCCCAGACATATGAGGGGTGGGTGCAGAGGACTCCCAGTAGTGCCCAGCCATATGAGGGGTGGGTGCCTATCACTCCCAGCAGTGCCCAGACATATGAGGGGTGGGTGCAGATGACTCCCAGCAGTGCCCAGACATATGAGGGGTGGGTGCAGAGTACCCCCAGCAGTGCCCAGACATATGAGGGGTGGGTGCAGAGGACCCCCAGCAGTGCCCAGACATATGAGGGGTGGGTGCCTATCACTCCCAGCAGTGTCCAGAGATATGAGGGGTGGGTGCAGAGGACTCCCAGCAGTGCCCAGACATATGGGGGGTGGGTGCCTATCACTCTCAGCAGTGCCCAGACATATGAGGGGTGGGTGCAGAGGAGTCCCAGCAGTGCCCAGACATATGAGGGGTGGGTGCAGAGTACCCCCAGCAGTGCCCAGACATATGAGGGGTGGGTGCAGAGTACTCCCAGCAGTGGACAGAGACATGTGAGGGGTGGGTTCCTATCACCCCCAGCAGTGCCCAGACATATGGGGGGTGGGTGCAGAGGACTCCCAGCAGTGCCCAGACATCTGAGGGGTGGGTGCAGAGGACTCCCAGCAGTGCCCAGACATATGAGGGGTGGGTGCAGAGGACCCCCAGCAGTGCCCAGACATATGGGTGGTGGGTGCCTATCACTCCCAGCAGTGCCCAGACATCTGAGGGGTGGGTGCAGAGGACTCCCAGCAGTGCCCAGACATATGAGGGGTGGCTGCAGAGGACTCCCAGCAGTGCCCCGACATATGAGGGGTGGGTGCATATCACGCCCAGCAGTGGCCAGACATATGAGGGGTGGGTGCAGAGGACTCCCAGCAGTGCCCAGACATCTGAGGGGTGGCTGCAGAGGACTCCCAGCAGTGCCCAGACATATGAGGGGTGGGTGCAGAGGACCCCTAGCAGTGCCCAGACATATGAGGGGTGGGTGCCTATCACTCCCAGCAGTGCCCAGACATATGAGGGGTGGGTGCAGAGGACTCCCAGCAGTGCCCAGACATATGAGGGGTGGGTGCCTATCACCCCCAGCAGTGCCCAGACATATGAGGGGTGGGTGCAGAGGACTCCCAGCAGTGCCCAGACATATGAGGGGTGTGTGCAGAGGACCCCCAGCAGTGCCCAGACATATGAGGAGTTGGTGCCTATCACTCCCAGCAGTGCCCAGACATATGAGGGGTGGGTGCAGAGGACTCCCAGCAGTGCCCAGACATCTCAGGGGTGGGTGCAGAGGACTCGCAGCAGTGCCCAGACATATGAGGGGTGGGTGTCTATCACTCCCAGCAGTGCCAAGACATATGAGGGTTGGGTGCAGAGGACTCCCAGCAGTGCCCAGGCATCTGAGGGGTGGGTGCAGGGGACTCCCAGCAGTGCCCAGACATATGAGGGGTGGGTGCCTATCACTCCCAGCAGTGCCCAGACATATGAGGGGTGGGTGCAGAGGACTAACAGCAGTGCCCAGACATATGAGCAGTGGGTGCAGAGGACTCCCAGCAGTGCCCAGACATATGAGGGGTGGGTGCCTATCACTCCGAGCAGTGCCCAGACATATGAGGGGTGGGTGCCGAGGACTCCCAGCAGTGCACAGACATATGAGGGGTGGGTGCAGAGGACTCCCAGCAGTGGACAGAGATATGGGGGTGTGTACATCATCCTCCGATGAGCAAAACTCCATGGGTGCATGAAGGCATCCACAATGTGCGACTATGTTGAGAGTGCCATGACAACACATCACTGACGGCATTGTCCCACTCCCATGAGGATGGATGTCCTTCCCACACTGCATGACACACCACATGTGGGTGTGATGACAAATTACACATGCATACCCACCCCTGCCGGTGGCAGCACAATACACACACTGAGATCATGCAACAAGACTGTATCCTCATGTTAAACCCCACTAAACTAAGAGAGCCTAAAGGAACACACACTGTCACCCACATTCCAAACTGATAGGAATGTACAGGTGCTGGGGCAGCCAACAAGTTGTTGCCTCCGATGGAAGGAAAAGGGTGGAGTACCCACAGATACAATGCCCACAATTGTCAGTCAGGTGCCCAAATACCCTGCAGAACAAGTAACACATGTGTGCTAGGCTGGGAGTACACGCATGCATAATGCGGAGAAGGGACCATTTTCCCATGGAGGCATGGCAACATACTCCATACACAAGTACAGTGACTACCAAGGATGGCACAGACGATGCAGCCGGACACATTGCTGAGCAGGCATGGGCAAAGTTGAAGGGATCCCTCACACAACAAGGAAATGTAGACACAGGTCAGCACAACAATTGGGAAACACCCTGCAGGGAAGAAGTCAGGTGCCACAGAGGAAGGAACACTCCTTGGGACAATGTCACCATACAGTAAGAGCTTACATGACCAAAGATTATTTGCAGAGACCTTGTGATGGCACGCAGATACCAGGGTCCTCCCCATGAGCAGCACACTACAACTTTTCCCAGACACCTAACACATTATCACCACCCCAACTCAGGGAGCAGCAGCACCAACAGCAATACCAGAAAAGCATTTGTGTGCAAATGAAAAACAAAATGCTTTATTCAGCATAAAAAATGATTTGATTAGAAATGTACACTATATACAAGGCCCATAGGCCAGTCCATATGCGAATTCCTGGGGGGGGGACACATTGGGACGTGTCTCCCCTAGCTTGCCTGCACAGTTCAGAGTTCCTTTTCATCAACGGGGGGGGGGCATCATGTGGGGGGGAAGGACCAGGCACCGCAGGGACAGGAGGGGCAAGGGTAGGTGTTGTGGGTGCAGGGACGGACGACTCCACCACAGGGGGTGGGGCAGCGCCAAAGGTGGTGGTTAGGATGGCGCTGCACACGGTTGCAAGGTCTCCCAGCGTCTCCCCTGCACCCGAAGGAACCACAGGCCCCAAGGAGGGGGGGAGGGTCGGAGGGATGGGTTGCAGCGCTACTGGGGGAGGGTGTGGACAGGGGGGGGACTCAACTCCCCTGCCCGGGGACTTCCTCGACCGCTTGTGGGGTGGTGTCACACTGGGGCTGAGGGACAGACTGGCCATGAAGGACTCTTTGTCTGACTGTTGGGCAGGGGAGCTAAGGGGAGTGGTTTTGGAGGAAGTGGGTCGTGAGGACTGCGGACTCCCACTGTGGCTGCCTGTCTGCCGTTTGCCCCCCGACCCAGTGGGTTTGCCTACTTCCCCCTGTGTGTGCGTGACAGGAGGTGTGCGCTTGGTCTTCCCTGTTGGTGTGCTGCCTGTGTCTGGTGGGGTGCGTGCATGGGGATGTCTGGGTGTGCTTGGGACAGGCATGGGAGTGGGAAGTGTGGATGGTGCAGGTGTAGGGGGGGACGGAGCGCTGCAGGAGACCCACTGCTGCCGTCAGTGACGAGTCCATGGACCTCAGCAACATCCGTTGGTCAGACATCGCTGATGACATGCCCTCTATGTACGACACCATCTGTGTCAGCAGTCTGGTGTGGCCATGGAGGACATTAAGCAGCGATGTCTGACCAACCTGCAACTGCCGCAGGATGTCTACAGACTCGGCATTGACGGCAGCAGGGGAGACAGGGGCAGGGGGTGCGGTGCCTGCACGAATGAGACATGTTGTCGCCTAGCACGGACAGAAGGGACCCGAGCAAGTGGGAGGGCGGTAATGGGAATGGAGGGGGCGGCGAGAGATGAACTGCTGCTTTCAGCTGTGAGAGCAGCCTCCGCCCCCTCTGGGAGCTCAGCCTCGGACCCGTCTGCGTCATTGTCGGTGTTCGGACTGGACAGGTCCTCCGCCTGACTCCCCTCGCCCTCCGTGCCACTTGCTGCGCCATACTCCCCAGCACTGGTGGCACCGGTGCTGGATCCCTCCTCCACGTCCGTGCCAGTGTCTCCCTCTGTGTCCCCCGACGATGCTGTGGGCAAGGTGAAGAGACAGGAAATAATCAGACACCTGTATACATATGACACATGAGTCCAAACTACATAGGTCACAGTGCATAGCATGAAAAGCATCATGAGTAACATCTACAATACTACGCACATATGTAGGCCCTGCACTACACAGTTGGTTGACCCACCATGCCACTTTGAAACAATGGAGAGCATGACACAACAGCAAAGAACTTGATATTGAATTATACAGAGAAGCTAGTGTCTGTGGACAGTCGAGCACAGCATCTGGACCACACACCGTTGCCAAAAATGGATGAGCAGGAACCATGTCTTTTAACTTTTGACACATGCTGCAAAGCACAAACATTAAACCCTGCACAACATGACTGGGTCAATACTTGTTGAGTGTCTGTTCAGACTATCATCACACACAGGCCAGACCTGGCAAGGAGACTAATAAGGTTTGGACATGGAGGCCTTGCCCGCACAAACCCCCCCCCTACCTGAGACAATGTGATTGAGACAGAGGAAGGACTTACACCTCTTAATCAGGGATCACAAAAATGGGCTCCATTAAATCCTAATTGCACTCTAACTACCCCTCGTGGGGCTGACCACACATATTATTGACAAACAACCATCATCAGATAGTTGTACACAGACACACAGGCACTGGCCAGTGTGAGGATGCACAGGCCACATTGGGTCACCCTGTACAGTGGACACATGTAGCACACTTTACGTAAATACAAATGAGGCCAGGGTACAATGCCACAGAGGCCAACCTATGCTGAAGACACTGAGAATGTCCACAGTGTTGGATGACACACATGATTCCTAGGAAAAGGTGTCACAGGGGACTGTAGTGGCCACACTGCTCCATGGTCCCGGATAGATCTGACTGCAACAGGAACAACTGTCCCCACACTATGCATATCTCCCCCTCATGCACTTCATGTCTGAGGCCACAACATCGGTCATGCATGCTGCAAGACAGTTCATTTTAAGCCTCACACTCCTATGTTGAGACTCTGCATCAGTGCCAACAATCATGGACCCCCAAATGACTGAACTGGACAGGGCACAGGCAAGGTCCCAACACATGTCACAGACCACCCCCACACATGATGCTGCAAGCATTAGGCACTTGGATTAACTGCCAGCCTAGATTACCTTGTGCAAGAGTGACACCACACAGACCAGGGAACACATGTCAAGGAGGAGAAGGGAGGAAGAACAGCAGTGGATGACTTTGGGGAACAGAATATGCAAAGCACATATCAACCCTGGCAGTGTATCCATGCGACTGAGCACTTCCAAAAGCTGATGACACACAACGAACACACATGTACCTACCCCCTTCCTGCTGCTACTTCTCCCGTAACCGTCTATCCATGTCAGGGAAGACCACCGCCAGGACACGCTTCATTTGGTGGGTCAGGCGCCAGCTCCCGCGGTTCTTTCCTTCTGGTGAGTCCCCCAGCAGGACCCGGGCGATCCTCCTGGTCCAGCACCGGATGTCCTGCCAGCGCTTCCTCACCTGGGCCAGGCACCGACTGTGACCCTCCACCGACCTCATGGCCCTGACGGCCCGCTTCCATATCTCCCCCTAGGCGTAGGTGGCTACCTGTGAGGATGACAAAGTGAGACAACATCAATACACCTGCTCCATGTCACAGAGACACACATTAGAACAATTAGACTTGTTTGAACAGGGCATAGTATGCAGCCAACTCATTGCACCTTTGTCATAGCGACATTATCCTCTGGGGAAGGCCAAATGCACTACGTGGCATTTAAAGTACACAGGTGGCATGAGGGGTGCGACAGAATCAATGATCATGGCTCACACTGTGCATCACAAGCAACACCAGGATTATGGACAGCACCTCAAAGCAGTCACATGCCCCAGGCCACTGACGCAACCTCAGCGGAGTACACAGACACACACAGGCACAGGACAATCACCTGCCATTGGCAACTGCGGGTACAAACATCACTCTGCACATGTGCCACTTGACTGGGGGGAGTCACAGGTGTGGGGCTAGCTCAGCACGTCAGACACACAGCAAGGCTCCCTGCTCACATCAGATGGGTAGGGCATATGCATCCTCCATGCAGCTGGGTTGCAACACTCCACATAGACACTCACCCACATGACAGGGGACTTAGACGCACACCAATGTCCAGGGGCCGTACACATCATTTGGACACTATCACCACAGGTACACTCAACTCACACACATCTGTGGGTACAGTAACCTGTCACACTGGGGGGACCACAGAATCACATCAGGACTATAGAAACAACATTCCCAAGAGGATTAGCCAGGCTGAATGTGGCATGCACCATGCAGTGATTGTCACAGTAAGCACAATGCAAGTGAGGAGTGAAGATATGAACCACATCATGCTCTGTATGGGAGACATAAGGCATTCCCCCCCCCCTGGGACCCACCATGAACAACATTGCATGTCTGTCACACCTGGACACAATGCCAGAAGTGACAGACACAAAAAAGGGGCACAGTCAAAGCTAGTGGAGTCAGCACTCACCTGCTCCCCTGGTCTGCCATACAGGCTGGTGTACTGTGGGAGGATGACGTCCAGCAACGCCTCATTCTCCTCTTGGGTGAAAGGCTGGGCCCTCTCCACAGACCTGGACAGGGTGCCAGAGGAATCACAAGCAGCAGCAGTGGTGTGGAAAGAAAGGTTGTGCAGGCAAGTGCTCTCTCATGGGTCCTGGCTACCTTTTATCTCCCTTGCTGGGCTGTTTCATTTACAGGAGTACAGGGTGATTGGTCAATCTCATTTGCATCCTACGTTTCTTCCAATCCCTTTAAACCTACCCCAGTGAGGGCCTTTGCATGGTTCAAAATTTGAGCATGATGTCAACTCAACAACCACTTTGCAACATAGTATATTGTCTCCAACCGACTTTTGCTGGCCACCTGATGCAAATTTTTGAACTGGAAACTCGATCTCCATGACAACCAGCATGCATTTAGGCCCTTATACTTGTCCCTCATGTGTCCCCTATGTCATTTCACTATCCACACACAGGTACGGTGCGTTCCACACGTACCCCTAGGGCACCACTACTCCAGTGATACGGTCCGTACACGTGTGTGTACAGACCGTAGCACTATGGTAGTGGTGCCATAGGCGTACGCCATAGTGCTACGTACCGTACCCGCATGTGTACGGTCCGTAGCACTATGGTAGTGGTGCCATAGGCGTACGCCATAGTGCTATATACCGTACCTGCGTGTGTACGGACCGTAGCACTATGGTAGTGGTGCCATAGGCGTATGCCATAGTGCGGGTACGGTCCGTAGCACTATGGCGTACGCCTATGGCATCACTACCATAGTGATACGGTCCGTACACACACGGGTACGGTCCGTAGCACTATGGCGTACGCCTATGGCACCACTACCATAGTGCTACGGTCCGTACACACGCGGTTAAGGTCCGTAGCACTATGGCGTACGCCTATGGCACCACTACCATAGTGCTACGGACCGTACACACGCGGGTACGGTCCGTAGCACTATGGCGTACGCCTATGGCACCACTACCACAGTGCTACGGTCTGTACACACGCGGGTACGGTCAGTAGCACTATGGCATACGCCTATGGCACCACTACCACAGTGCTACGGACGTACACACACGGGTACGGTCCGTAGCACTATGGCGTACGCCTATGGCACCACTACCATAGTGCTACGGACCGTACACACGCGGGTACAGTCCATAGCACTATGGCAGTGGTGCCATAGGCGTACGCCATAGTGCTACGGACCGTACCCGCGTGTGTACGGTCCGTAGCACTATGGTAGTGGTGCCATAGGCGTAGGCCATAGTGCTACGGACCGTACCTGCGTGTGTACGGACCGTAGCACTATGGCAGTGGTGCCATAGGCGTACGCCATAGTGCTACGGTCCGTACACACGCCCTCAGAGCGTGTGTATGGTGCGTTTCACAGCTTACACTGGTGATAGTAGGTGCACAGGAAAGGAATGGAGGTGTCAGACTCGCACAAGGATGTACATCAAGTCATTGTCAGTGCAGTCCTTCATGTGTAGGGCCTAGGTGTGTCAGGCAGTGATGTGGCACATGACTCCTCATGTGTTAACCCAATAGTTGTATCATGACCTGTGTACACATTTCATGTGTGATGGGGCACTGTGTGGTGCACTTCCCCTTCACACCTTGTACATGTGTGCATGTAGTTCAAACTTGTCAAGCACTGCATCACTGGCATGGCACAGTCACCAACACCCGCAACTGTCCCCTGATGCCAGGTACACGGATGATGACACCTGACATCTCACTACCAGCGTGCCACGATGTGACTATGTCATGTGCGTGTCATGTGTTCCCATGATCTTGCTGTTGGTGTTCCGTCAACGGCATCTGGTGTGGCTGCATCCAACATGTGTCTGTGTGTAAATGCCCATGTCACACTATTACACACACCAGGACACACGTGGAATGACACGTAACGTGTGTCTGTATGCATCGGACTGGGACTTAAGAGCTTAGGACATATCAGCGTAGTCTCAATGTCTGTGTGATCATGTTTGACATGTACCCCTTCATGGCAAGGTGTGTGGTGTGTCCATTTCCCATGACATGTGACCTGTGCGTCTAGCTTGGCACCAGCTGTCTGTATGGGATGACTTCCTTCAAATGCACATATATGGATGTATGTCATTCCTGTAATTTGTGTGCCTGTTCACTCACACTGCCCCACAGCTACTTTCATGGCACGTCATGTAGACCTTGACAATCCACGTTTGTAGCTGGCTCTTGGTAGGAGTATCACCTTGCTGGCATACGTGTGCAGGTTGTATTGCACAGTACTGACTCTGTATGTGGCATATGTGTATTAGCTGTTGAACTTGTGCTGGCTGCATTGACATTGGTGTAGTAATGTACTCAATCTTCGTTATTACTTCCAATTTTCTGCAGGGCACCGCCTCTCCCCCGACCAATGCCCGACTTGGGTGCCATGAGGGAGCGTGACTGCATACGCCGCTACAGATTCTCCCAACAGTTAATTGAGGACCTGACAAACAGGCTGGCACCAGACCTCCAACCGCGACACAGTTATCCGACTGCGCTGACCCCCAAGATGAAGGTGATGTCAGCCCTACATTTCTTTGCCACCGGTACTTTTCAATTCACCATAGCTGACCATGACCATGTTCAGCCGTGTCCTGCATGATGTTTTAGAAGCCATGTTGGAGCACCTGGATGAATTCATCCATTTCCCAACTCGTGAGCAGTTGACAGGTATCAAGGGTGAGTTCTATGCCCTGGGAGGGATGCCCCATGTAATTGGGTCCATTGATGGGACACATGTGGCTTTGGTAGCACCACAGGCACAGGAGGTAGCCTATAGAAACCACAAACATTACCACTCCATTAATGCCCTTGTGGTGTGTCTTGCTAACATGCAGATTTCCCATGTCTGTGCACGTTTTCCAGGGTCAGCACACGATGCCTACATCATGAGGCGTAGCAGGGTGCCAGAAATGATGCTGCAGCTGCACAACGAACGAGCATGTCTTGTTGGTGGGTAGACTCTGTTTGTCCACTATTTAGCGTTGTCTTAGTATGTGACGGCATCACCTGACCAACTTCTTTACATGATGTTTCCATGTAGGGGACTCTGGCTATCCCAACATGCCATGGCTGGTGATGCCTCTCCGCAACCCCAGAACAGCTGCAGATCACCGTTACAACAACGCCCATGGGCAGACCAGGCGAGTGATTGAGAGGACGTTTGGCCTCCTGAAGAGCCGATTCCGGTGCCTCCACAAGACCGGCGGGTCCCTCCCATATGCACCGGTGAAGGTCTGCAAAATCTTCCTTGTGTGCTGCATGCTGCACAACATGGCAGTGGAGAAAGCTGTGCCACTCATCCTGGATCCTGATGAGCAGGACCATCCACCCGTGGAGGATGATGGCCTTGGTCACGAGGCAAGTGAGGAGGAGGAGGAGGAGGAGGAGGACATCCGGAGTCAGCTCATACGCAACTTCTTCTCATGATGGTGAGTCCCTGGGTCTGAGTGTGCACGCTTGGAGCCTTGTGTGGCATGTGTTGCAATGTGTGTGTCCAGCTGACTGTATGCTAAGTGACTTTGAGGTTTGTTCTGATGGGTCACTCCAGTGCTGATGTCATTCCACACATTTCTGCTGACACACTCATTTGACAACTAGCATGGTGTCGACCGTAGTCATTTGGAGTACATGACCATGCATGCGGATGACTATGTATTTCCTGACTTCTTGTGTGTCTCTCATCCCCAGGTCGTTGTGCATGCTGTCTGCTCGTGGCATCGTTGTGCTCCTGCTAATCCTCATGAGTATTGCAACGTGTGCTGAATCAGCGTTACATGCACGGACATGGTGAAAAGTCTCCTTTGGGTAAGGGTTACAGCAAGGCATTTTGGGTGTGGTAGTTGCTTGGAATGTGTGGGCACTGCTCCTGTGCAGGTTTTGTTACTATGCATACATGTGGACTCAACATGGTGCACATGACATGTAGCATGACTCACATGAATTGATGGTTACACTTCGTGACAGTCATCTGTAATGGGATAGTGGAATTGGATGAAGGCATCAATGTGTGTACAACTTGCCTGGGAAACATACGCGAGGCAACGGGTGGACATATTGAGGGACATCCCCATGAGCGGCTCTATGGGGAATTGCAGCCTCTCCGTGTGCAGCAGGGGATGTTTGGGTCACTCCCTTCACTTGTGTGCCAGTACAATGGATTCACTGCATCTGTGGTGCAAAGGGGGTGTCCAGTGTAGGTGCCACACCTTATTCATATTGACCTGTGAGTCAGTTAACATTAATGCTTTTGCATAGGTGTGAGCCAGAGTAATAAAGGTGTTCCTCAGCCTCAAAGGAGCCTCATCTCTGTCAATGCAGGTCTCTTGCCACTGTGCATGCGGCATGTCTGGCATGGTTGTCAAGGATTGTGCATATGTGTCTACGTGTGCATTAGCAACCGGCATGCTGTTGTTCATGTATGTAATTCTCTATTGTGCATGATGTCCATGGCTCTGTATGTGGTTTGGCATGTTGGTCCCCGCAATGGGCCCTCGACACCTTCTGGGGTGTGTTTCCTGTGTGCAGCTCAGCCTTCAGTTTCATGATCCGCTGTCAGTCATCTTTGGGGATTGTGCATCCTTTGTCTCTGGGTGTGCCATTGGTCACTCCTTCGTTGGCATACACCTTTCCATATGATGTCCTCTCTTGTGTACCATCATAGTATCATCACCTTTCTCACAGTGCTACACTTGTGTGTAGTGCTTAGAGGACCGCTGAGTGCTACAAGTTCATAAACTTACTATGCTTTTCTCACACTTATCTGCAATTCAAGCTACAGTGAACCAGGAGTAAGTGTGATGAAAACAGTGGAGGACAGGAGTGGCCTGTGCAGGTAAGAGTGGTGGGGAGGGGTTGGGGGGACTTGACAGCCAACAACGAGGGAAAACATTTAAAAAAAAGAAAAACACTTACATTGCGCTCGCCGCATCGCTTACTCAGATATGTGGCAGCGCAAGATAAGTGGTTTTCTTTTTTCTTTTTTTTCTTTTCCCTCAATGTCTGTCAACGCCCCACCCTGCCCCGCTGCTCTTACCTGCACGGGCCGCTCCTGGTGGAGGAGGTTATAGAACTCCACAATGTATCCAGTATGTGTGCGGCAAGGGAGAACTACACATTAAAAGGTTCTTCCATGTGCAGTGAAATGGAAGAAATTATGGCTTTTCACAAATAATCTAGTCTTACGCAGGCACATTTACCCCAAGGTAGAGAATCTGTCTCTAATATATTTGTCATTGTGTGAAACTATGTATCTAAATAAAAACAAAACTCCTCTGTGGATGTTGTAAACTCACCACAGCTTGCCATTTGCACAAGCGATATTATAGGGAATGCGTCCTTGATGGTGGGCTAATACACACTGAAGCTTTACCTCACTGGTGATGTGTGGACGGTGATCTTCTGTTCCCCTTTCCGTCTGTGAGCCAGCGTGTGTGAGACATGCCAAGGAGGGCAGGAGTGGTTAGACACCGTGACACCTGCGCACCAGGCCTTTCCTAACACCCACATCCAGGCACGTCTTAGGGCCAGGACCGATGATTGAACCTGGGCCACGTTTGTCTAGTACTCTGATACTCAAAGTATGCCCCGGGGGCCACTTGCGGCCCCCGTGTAACAGCAGCATTGGTCTTCTGTTTACTTCGGTTAGCACTAACATTCAGCAAGATGTTAAGTACATGGGGAAGCTTTTATTGACAAGCTAACTGAACTTAAGTAAACTATTCTAATGAAGTATCCTGCAACATATAATCAGCAACAAAGGCCCACACCCATCCTGCTACAATCAATGCGGCCCTCGAGCTTACCACACGCTACACTTTGCGGCCCCTCAGAAAATGTTTGAGAGTATCTATTGTCTACTACAAGCTGAGCTCAGAAGGCTTAGGGGCCAGTTCACTCAAGAGTTTATGAGTACTTGAGGTAGTATCCTGAAGTATCACTTCACATTCGCTTCAAGGCCACTATGAATTGTGAGTCGGCAGTGCGCGCGAACCAAGATGGCCACCGTGCCTTGAGCTCCGTCCTCACCTGCTTCGCAGACGAGTTTATTCCGACAATAGGGGCATTGTTAAAGCATCGTTTTTGTCCCCAGATGTTCCGTTGTGGTTGCTGCAGCATTTGGCTCAATTTCGGAGGTCTGGTGCCTCGGTGGGAAGTGCGGTAGGCATTTTTTAGTTTCTCCTCACAGAGGGCTCTTGCTCTCTTCAGCATTCTCCAGCAGCCTTCCACACAGAGAAGGCCGACTTAAATCACTGGGCATCTCCTCTCTTTAGAAGCTTCAGCCCTTCTTAAAGGGGTTTTCATCCTGCCTCTTGTTTGCCACAACTTTGCTTTTTGGTAAGGATTAAAGGGATTTTTGTCCTTTTAGTCTCTATTGCAGCTTATTAAGTTATTTTGGTGCTGATTTTCTGAATACTGTTTTGTTTTTTAACATCCTGCCAAGGCTCCTTACCACACTGCAGACTTTGGTTATTTGTAGTGTAATTAACTGTTCTCTTCCTATTGTTTGCTCCCTGTTTTACCAGTATGGAGTCCAAAATGGGTCCAAATAAACGCAAAACAAGCTGCTCACCTCCTCCTGCCAAAGCCAAAGCTATTGACTCCCAAGAGGATTCATTGGCAAAAACTTTTGAGGAAATTCAAGCTATTCATACCAACACGGACACAATTTCCTCAGATATCAAAAATATTCACAGAGATATGGCTTCCTTATCGATGAGAGTTGCTGACAATGAGATGAGAATTTGTGATAATACTGAAGGTATTACATCTATGGCTCCACTTCATACTCAGGTTGCTTCTCTCCAACGTTCCCTACTTGATTTGGAAAATAGAAATAGACAATAAAATTTACGCATATTTAATGTTCCTGAAGGAGTTGAAGGTCAGAGATGTCGTCTTTTCTTGGAAAATCTTCTCCGTAAACTGTTAAATATTATCTTTCTAGAGCGCTTTGAGATTGATAAAGCCCACAGAATACCTTCAATTCGTAAACCCCATCAAGTCAAACCACGACAAATAATTTTTAAAGTTCTGAGGCATCACCATCTTCTTCTTATACGAAAGGCTGTCCGAGAGATCCCTTCTCTCCTAATTGAAGGAAACAAAGTCTTCATTCATCAGGACTTTGCAAAAGAGACTATTCAAATATGACGCCAATTTTCAGATTTGCGACCTGGTTTGCAAGAAGCTGGCTACAAATATGGTCTTTCTGACCCTGCGGTTATGGGCATCTGGAAAAATGACATTTCTTAGTCTTTTTCAGCTCCTGCTGATTTAATAGGATTCTTAGATCAACATCATCCTGTTCTCATGGACTCTCAGATTTCCGGTCCTGCGGACTGATAATAATAATATTTGTTCTACCCCCTCACTGTAGGTTGTTACTTACTTTCTTTGCAGGTGCATATTAATTGTGTTTTTTCTTGCTTTGTACCTCCGTCTCTAATGTTCTATTGGTATGAGGTCTTGGTGACTGACCTCGCTTCATGTTGTTTGTCTTGATTTGTCTTTTTTATATGGGCTACTGTCTTTCTCTTTTTTCTCCTGTTACTTACTTATAGAACAGTATGTTTAGACCACAAAAGTTAATTGTTGCTTCATTAAATGTGAAGGGTCTCAGACACCCAGTAAAGCGACGTCAAATCTTAGAATATCTACACAAGTCTAAGATAGATATTTGTTTTGTTCAAGAAACTCATGTTAATGACAAAATATGATATACTATGTCTAAAGGTTGGGTAGGGTGTATAGTTTTCTCTCCTGCTGCAAAACGTAAAAATGGAGTAGCTATATTTTTCTCACAAAAAGCTTGTGCACAAATTTGGTTAATATTTATGCTTCTACCTCTAATGACACTGCCTTTTGGTCCTATGTCTCTGCTGAAGTACTTAAAATTGGCAATGCCTCCCTTATAATGGGTGGAGATTTTAATCTTATCAGAGATCCTTTGTTAGACCAGTTTTCTGTTTTTAAGTTCTGGTCAAGCAAGGCTTTCTTTGCTGTAAAATCCTTCCTTTCTGTTACCAAATTGGTCAATTTTTGGAGATTGGAACACCCTACTGACAAAGATTTTACTTTTTATTCTAATCCTCACTCCTCTTCTCCTAGAATTGATTACCTATTGTCCTCACGTAATGTATGTCACATGATTAGTGAATCAGTTATACACCCTATTGCGGTTTCAGACCATGCTTTAATTTCTTTTTCTTTATCTATTTCTGATCCCCAAATTCCTAATAAAAGATGGAGAATGAACTCGGAAATAGTTCTTAACCCAACCAATTCTAAGTAAATGGCCTCAGCTATTTCTGGTTATTTTTTTAATAATAAGTCTTGTGACACCTCCAAAATTATACATTGGGATGCTTTTAAAGCTTACATCCGTGGAGTTTACATTTCTATTATGGCACAAGAAAATAAATCTTTTTATTCCCACCTCAACAAATTAGAGACACAGATTGCATCAGTGGAACAACTTTTTTATTCCATCTAGAGATCCACAATATAAATCCCAACTTCAGAAATACCGCTACGAATATAATTGTATGCTTAGTAAACGAGCAGGTTTACTTATTTCAAAAGAAAAATCAAATTTTCATTTAAATTCCAACAAATCTGGTCGCCTGCTAGCTAACTATCTGCGCCTCAAGCGTGACAGAGTTCAAATTCCAACCATCAAAACAAATAATGGTACATTGGTAACGGAGGTTGAAGATATACTGAAAGAGTTCCTTTCCTTCTAACTCTTCTTTATATCACGAACCTCTTGTCTCTCACAACAAGGGTATTAATGATTTTCTTAATTCTTGTTGATTGCCCCAGATTTATGATAATGATAGATCAACTTTAGATAACCCTATTGACATTAAAAACATTGTTGCAGCAATTAATGCATTAAATTCCAAAAATACTCCTAGCCCGGATGGAATTCCGGCCGAATTCTATAAATGCTATCAGGACCAACTATCCCCTTATTTACTTTCCCTTTTTATGGAGTTTCAGCGTACTTCCATGATGGGGGGGATCTTTTAATGAAGCCACTATAATTGTTCTTCCCAAACCTAATAAAGATCATGCCTTAGTCTCAAATGTTTGGCCCATCTCTTTAATCAAATAGGACTGTAAAATATATGCAAACTTTTTAGCAAATAGATTATCACCCCTACTATCCAATATTATACAACCTGATTAAACCGGCTTTATGAAAGGTAGACTATCCGCTCAAAATACCCGGTTGCTCTGTCATTCATTATCCCTTGCTAAACAATCCAGTGGTCCAATTGGTGTAATGGCCTTAGATGCAGAAAAGGCATTTGATAAGTTTAATTGGCAATTTTTATTTAAAACTTTAAAAGCATTCTGTTTTGGTCCTATTTTTATCAATATGATTATGGCATTGTATTCAGCCCCCTCAGCCTCTATTCTAGTCAATGGTTTGTGCTCCTCCCCATTTCAGCTGTATAGAGGCACTCAGCAGGGATGTCCTCTTTCCTCTTTCCCCTTTACTTTTTCTTATTGGAATAGAGCCCCTCTTATGCTCCCTTCGTAATAGTGATACTAATACAGGTGTTGTTTTGAAAGATACTACCATTAAACTTTCTGCTTACGTTGATGATGTGTTATTATACGTTACTGACCCTTTACCTCTATACCGGTTATCCTTGATATTATTCATAAATATGCTTCTGGTTACGCCATGAATACTAATAAGACAGATTTTTTTCCATTAAATGCCTTTTGTAATTCTATAATGTTGGAGTATACTGATATAATTTGTTCTCCAAAAAACCTCAAATATTTAGGGATAATTTTTACTGGTTCGGTTAAACATACAGTTGAAACCAATTGTTCTGCTATTTTAACTAACACCAAAGAGAAATTTGATAGATGGTCTAATCTACATCTAAACTGGTGGGGACGTGTTGCAGCAATTAAAATTGTCTATAAGTCCACAAATCCTATATCTATTGTCTATTTTACCCTTCTCCTTCCCGTACACTTTTTATGCTAAATTATATACATTATTTACTAAATTCCTATGGAATAATAAGCCCGCATGCATTAGTCTTAAGACTTTACAACTGCCCAAATGTGAAGATGGGGTTGGTCTTCCAGATTTAAAAAAAAATCATTTTGCATTCTTTGTGACACAATGTTCTTTATGGTTCCATACTACTGTCCCCCTTTCTAATGCACCTAAATGGCTTATCCTGGAAAAAACATATTTAGGCTCCATACCCTTTAATTGCGTTTCTCACCATGGCCAATGGCTCTTTTTGTAAGTGTTCCCCTATTCTTGCCAACTCTAAAATTGCCCTTCTATCATTTGATAGTAGTTTTTCTATTACTCTGTCTTCCACTTAAAAAGTTTCTCTTTAGTTCAATCCTAAACTCCAATATCATAAGCATATTTCTTTCTGTAAATTATGGATTACGGCTGGTATTTTCTTTGTTGCAGACATACATCAATATGATGTGTTTTACTCATTTGATGTTATTCCGAGCTAATTACAATCTGTCCTTGTCTTAGTTACCCAAATATACATTACGATGTAATACGATTCTTAATGCTTACCCGCAACTACTTTCTATGTCTCAGTCCTCTGGTATTGAATTTTGTATTTCTGTGTTTAGCCATTCAGGACAAATAGCCTCTAAAGTATATAAAAAACTTACCACTTCAAAGTCCTCCTTCTCACATTTGAATCAATAATGGTCACCACACTAAAATCTTCATTCACCTAGCATTACCTGGAAGGACATTTAGAATTCCAACACAGCTAATTATCTTCTGACTACCCTTATACAAACTAATATTTACCTGCTTTATCAATGCTTTTGGACTCCAGACAAATTATTTAAAGCTAATCTTCTAGATACTCCAAACTGTTGGCACTGTCAATCGGTAACTGGTGACGTACAACATTTATTTTTATATTGTTCTATTATTCATCAGTTTTTATTAGATATATGGCATATTATTACCCAGATCCTTAAGATCCAAAAAACTTTATCATTTCATGTTCTAATTCTCAAATCCTCCCTTTTTAAATCAATATTATCCCCTATGGATTGTACATTTTTGGATTTCCTTATTTCTACTGCAATCAAATCTATTACCTGTAATTGGAAAGACGCTACTTCACTTTCTGTTAATGCATGGTGGGAATGGATTTTTAATTATTTTTTCTTATATTGTAATATGTTCCTATACTATGCGGTTTGGTATTATTCTTTGTATCGTATTTCATATTTATGAAAAATTCCTTCAATAAAACATTTTGAACAACAAGACCACTATGAATTGCCCCCAAAACACCCAATATGGGCATATCCATAAACAATTCGAGTTGCAAGGCCAGTTCACAAAGGCTTTTATGAGTACCTGCAGAAATACTCTTGGAGTCCTACTTCAAATACTCATAAATGCCCTTGTGAATAGAACCCGATCTCCTCTAGAGAGGTTCACTGGGTGCAAATATCAGGATTTAACTGTTTTAAGCTTCTAGGGCCGGCTATTAGTTTTTATAGGATACATTAATACACCCCACAACAATGTTAGAGGAAAGAAAAATTGAGCAAAAGGTTAAATATGGGCTATAGGTCTTTTCCTTCCAATGGGAAAAACTTCTCTGGACTTCTAACATTCCTACACTGCAATCTCGCTTATTCTATTATCTGAATTGATTAATGGCTGATTATGTTTTCAATGAAAAATAGTGAATAATCAAAGGCAAAACCCTGCAGCTAATCGTATTTCCCCCCTCTCTGTTTTGACAATGAAATATCTGGATGAAATAAACCAAGTAATTTAAAAAATGAACTTTTTTTATTTTTTATTTTGTTAAAGTCACAGAACACTTGAAATATGAAGTCAATACGCCCCACTGGAGTCCCTCGAGCACATGCTGGAAAACTTGCTAAAGTTCGTAGACATATTTAAGTGGGACTGAAAGTCACAAATGCTATTCGTCCCTGTGCAAAGAGCATACCTCATGGTGTTTCCCCACAAGTTTTCAAGAAGCAAAACCAAGTGAAGGTTTTGTTGGCAAATAGTAAAAAAATTCAGGTTTACACATCCTGGATATTATTCCAAAGTGTGCAGACTAGAATTTGACATCATTGTACGTTTTAGAGGGTGCACCCATAAGGTTTTACCAGGCATGAAATTGATTACAAATAAGGACTAATTTACAACAAATTGATGCAGGGCAGATCTGCACTTCACTTTGCTGCGCTGACCTTCACCAAAAGAAAAGGGCAGGAATGCGCAACATCTATGAGATTCAGCACATTTCTGTCCACTTCAACTGCGCTGGTGCACAAATGGCTGCGTTGCACCATGGCACACGGGTGACCACTTTTGTACGAATTAATATTTTTGTTCAGGAAGGGACACTTTCCTACAGAAAAACAATCAATGGAGGCGTTTCAGAATGCAGCACACACAGAAAGAGGGAAAAACAAGGGGAAATAAAGGTATTTCTCCTCATTAAGCCCCCCCTGGGTAGGTTCACAGTTTTAATGCATTCCCAGATTTACACTGTGTTGTAAATCTGGGAATGTGTCAAATAACATGGGCATTGAGTGGGAACACCCACCACAATGTCCATGGCATGCCTCCCCGAAGCAGTGTGAGGCAATGCAGCGACTTGCTCTGCGTTGCCTTACACCATATCTATGAAGCCATGAAAAACCATGCAGGGTGGCTTTTTGTGGCCTCATAGATATAGCTCTGCTTTCTGCGCCCTGCTTTGACGCACCATCCCAAAAAGTGAAATTCTGGTGCAGTGGCCGCTTCCCCGCTAAGGCAGAGGAGTCTCCCCCCACTGAGAAGGTCAAAAAGGTCAAAAGAAAATGATAACAACTCATTTTATTTTTACATCCTTGCTCAGCTGGGGTGGGGCTGCTCTGCTCACAGAGCAGGGCAGGGGCGGAGTGGCTTGTACACTCCTAGTGCGCATGACGTTTTGGCCAGCAATTTGGGGCCGGTCAAACCGTCATGCATACTTTGTATGCTCTCCATGCAGGCTGCATTACAGCCTGAATGGAGAACATGCCCAGCCTCCCATTCTCTGACTGAGCACCAGTCCACGGCTCTCAGACCAATCACAACGCTGCATTGCATCGTTGTGATTGGCTATCAAGAGGCTGGAAGCCAGGTGCTTCCTGTTTCCTGCCCTGTAGGCGAAGAGGACTGAGAGGAGGAGGCAGCGGGGGCAGTGGAAGACTGGTAAGTGTATTTTATTTTAGTTTCACTCCATCCTCCCTCTCCCCCTTGACCTGCTCCCCCCATCGCCGATAAATACTAGCCGCCACTGTTACGGTGGTGCATGGGGCTTGTAAATAAGCCCCTAAGTACATAAACAAATAGCATATTTGCATGTAACATTTGGAAAACACTGCCTGACTTGAAATCCTGCTCCCGGCGCAAACAGGCATTTGCACCTGTATCTGAAAGAGCGCTGTAGTAATCAGGGCCTTAGATGACTTACTAAACATGTTTGGGTTCTCAATGTCTTTAATGATTTCAATTTTTTTTTAAAACTCATTTTAAGATCACATGACCTAAATATTTAACTTGTTTTTTAGGTCTGGCGTTAGCCGGAACCTTTCGATATAAAAAACTAAATATGTATAATATACATATTTAAAGGGGCTTTCAGCAAGCTGTATTCATTCCTTGGTCTGTTGGTGTGTCATTCAAATGATGCTTCTGCCCACCACAGTATACAGCTTGGGGCAGGAGGTCAGCCCACTTAAGCCACTGGGTAACTTCATTTGGAGTGATTGCTGTTTGCTGTTTCACAATGTGAACATCCACAGAAGGTAGTTCTCTTTAGTGCCAGTGTTTTTGTTTTTACTTTTTGTTTATAGTCTGATATGAAAGCAGCACACGTTCTACCAGCTCTTCCACGTGGACATGTGGAACACAAGGCACATGCCAGCTATATCAGTTCCTATCAAATGCTAATAGTGTTGTAAATTCCTTCTGGAGTGACCTTTGTTTTTTTTCTGACTGCTTCTATTTCTCAGCATATCAAATTGCAATTGAAACTGTTTCATAAAGTTTTTCTTTTAGTATGGCAGCAATGAAGTCCATTTCTAACTGCACTGTTGTATGTTATTGTGGTATGTATTTTAATTGAGGGCTGCAGTTATATGTGTAAATCAATTTAGTCCACGTCTCGTTTTATGGCTTTCTAGTTTGCTTTCAGTGCTCTTGTATGTTGTTATATTTGCTAACCAATTTAGTCTGTATGTCCTGCGTATATTGCTCTCTGTAGTGTGCTGTCAGTGCTCTAGTATGTTCTGCTTATATAGACGCTATTATGTTACTAATTTTAACTCTGCCACTTATTCCTATCTATCTATCTATCTATCTATCTATCTATCTATCTATCTATCTATCTATCTATCTATCTATCTATCTATCTATCTATCTATCTATCTATCTATCTATCTATCTATCTATCTATCTATCTATCTATCTACCTACCTACCTACCTACCTACCTACCTACCTACCTACCTACCTACCTACCTACCTACCTACCTATCTATCTATCTATCTATCTATCTATCTATCTATCTATCTATCTATCTATCTATCTATCTATCTATCTATCTATCTATCTATCTATCTATCTATCTATCTATCTATCTATCTATCTATCTATCTATCTATCTATCTATCTATCTATAAATCTATCTATCTATCTATCTATCTATCTATCTATCTATCTATCTATCTATCTATCTATCTATCTATCTATCTATCAATCTATCTATCTATCTATCTATCTATCTATCTATCTATCTGTCTGTCTGTCTGTCTGTCTGTCTGTCTGTCTGTCTGTCTGTCTGTCTATCTATCTATCTATCTATCTATCTATCTATCTATCTATCTATCTGTCTATCTGCCTATCTACCTTTGCAATGCTATCTGTCTTTCTGTCCATCTACCTTTGTAGCCCTATTTGTCTAACTTTGCAACTCTATCTTTGCAATTCTGTCTGTCTGTGCAAGCCTCTGTGCCTGTCTGTGTCTGTCTGTGCAAGCCCCTGTCTGTATGTCTGTCTGTGAAAGCCTGCCCATGCAAGCTTGCCTGTCTGTCTGTATAAGCCTCTATCTGCCTGCCTGTCTGTCTGTCTGCAAGTCTTTCTGTCTGTCTAAGCCTCTTTTCTGTCTGTCTGTTCAAGTCCGTTTGTCTGTGCAAGCATCTCTGTCTGTCTGTCTGTCTATGTAAGCCTGTCTGTGCAAGCCCATCTGTTGGTGCAAGATTGTCTGTCTGTCTGTCTGTGCACGTCTGTCTGTCTCTGTGCAAGTCTTTCTGTCTGCTAAGCCTCTCTTTCTGTCTGTCTTTGTAATCGTGTCTGTCTGTGCAAGCCTCTTTGTCTGTCTATGCAAGCCTCTCTGTCTGTCTGTAAGAAGGTTTGGCAAAAATATTACTAAAAAACATTAACGAGGGCAATAGGCTGGCAGCTAACAGCAAACAAATTGGCTTTTTTAGGTGTGGTGTTAGCCATGACCTTTTGATTTTCCTATACTTATATGTTCTACATACTTACTTATAGGGGTTTTCAGCCGGACTTCATCCATTAGTCTGTTATTGTATCATTCACATTTTTTTTCATCCACTGCAGCATGCATTATGGGGAAGAGGGTTAGCGCCCTTTAGCCACTGTCTAATCTCACATTGAGTTACAGCATGCTGCCCTTTCGTAAGAAAGCATAAAAAAGCGAACGAAATGCTTGTATTAATCACAATCACTGGTAATTACTCTGAGTCGCATCCCAGTCCATCGTTATTCTGCACAACATGCCACCTCAGTTTGCACCCAGCCGTACACAAATCAGAGTTTAGCTTGCTCCAATGGGAACACTCTAGCCCGAACAGCTAAGCCAGGTCCACCCTGAACCAGAACCCAAGGAGCCCAGGACTGTTTAACCCTGATTATGGCTCACCAGCCAGGTATAGTCTTCACTAAGAGAACATCCACACACAAAGTAGTCCTCTTTGGTGTCAGAGAATACTACGCTAATGTGTGCTTTTTTTAAACTAAAAATTAGTTTTTGCATTAACCAATGATTTATTTTTAGAATGATGGCCTGGCTGCTTCCCCAGCAATAAAGCTTTGCACAAACTATGACAGAATAAAACGAAATTTGCCAAAAGACTGGTGGCTAATGACAGACCTATTGTTTTTGCCAATGCTTGTTTAGCTCTGTTGCTCTAAGAACATTTTGAGCCCGATTCACAAAGGGCCTCAGCACTTGGGGCAGAGGCAGCACATTTGTGGTGGGACCTCCATACTGCAGTTACCCATTGCAGAGCCACCGCCGCAAATGCGGGCTGCCGCCACCACGACCTGATTCCGATGGAAAAGGTGACATAATGGCCAGGTTAAAGAAAAGAGCACATTGGTCAAACATACAAAGAGGTGGAAAGCAGTGGTGGCTAGTAGGGAATAGGAGTGGAGGGCGGGAGGGAGATAACAACAACAGGGGGGTTGAAAATATATATTTTTTTTAACTGCACTTACCTTTTCTCTGCTGGCCGCATCACTCCTTCGATTCTCTGCTATTCCTGACTCCAGTCCGGAAGAAGCTGCAGAGGCTCCTGGGCACACAGGCTCCCCTGAGCCAATCACAAAGCTGCAATGCAGTGTTGTGATTGGTCTGAGCACCATGGATCAGAGCTCAGATCAAGACAGGGAGCCTGTGCATATTCCCTTCCAGGCTGCCCATTACAGCCTGGTAGGAAAGATGCAAAGTGCGCATGACTGCTTGGTCGGCCGTGTACGGCCAGCCAAGCAGTCATGCATAGTCATAGTGCGCACAGTCCACTCCTCATTTCACCATGAGCCACCAGCCCTGCCCTAATCCAGCCCATAGCAACCAAAAATAAAATGATAAAACATAGTTATTATCGTTTTATTTTACCCCTTTTCACTACTCTGAAGCAGTAGGGTGACGCTCTTCCGCCTTAGCGGAGGAGCCGCCACTCATCAGGGCACAAACACAAAGGCAAACACATTTAATCCTCATTACATCAGGGTTTATTCCTGTTCGGTGCAGCTCTTGTGGGGAAATAGCATGGGTTCCGCATTTAGGGGCTTATTTATGACCCACTTCACGCCTACGCCCTATATCACTTTTTCTCATGTTAAAAGTGACTTGTAAATAAACCCCTTATTTTTAGGTCTCGCCTACGCATCGCGCATGCGTTGCGTAGGAGGGCCTTTAGTCGTCGCTCGGCTCATTTTCAAGCACTGCACTCATGCTTGTGGCGGCATCCACCTTGCAGGAACGCGCAGCTGCGCGCCACAAGTATGAGTGCCGTGTTTGAAAATGAGCAGACTGCTCTCCCAAGCACGCGCTCGCGCACCACTCGCGGGCTCACCTCCAGCTCACCCTCTCTCTTCACGTGGCCACTCCCCTTCCTGTATGGGAGGCTCGCCGGAGACGCGCTTGTTTGAACTACTTTTCTGGTTATTTAGATTTGCGATGTAAATGTCACCCGTAGCGTTGTCGTGCTGCGTGTGCACCAAGTCCCCCAAGCTGCATCCCGTTCCTCGCACGCTCTACAGTGAATGTGGAGGTTCTTCTTATATCAGTATTACTGTTTTGGTTAGTTAGCCTTAAAAAGCTATTTAAATGTCCTGTCGCGTTGTCGTGCTGCGCCCACGCCAAGTCATGTAAGCTGCATCCTGTTCCTCGCACGCTCTACTGTGAACGTGGAGGTCTCTCCTGATATCAGTACCATGGGAAACTGCTGTCGGTCGGAGAGGCGTATTTTTCGGGGTTTTTTTTTCATTGTGTTCCATCTCGCCCAAATTGTTGCGTCTCTTCTGCCCCAGCCCATTTTGTCTTCCTCGCCGTTTATGTAACAGCCTGCAGGCAGGAGGGACCGTGAATAGGGCAATTATTCAATAAACAGCGTAGCAGTAAAGTACCAGTCCTTGCATTCTGCCTCGAACGTTGCGTCTCTCATGCTCCTTCCAGTGTTGTCTTTCTCACCATTGTTTATTTATTTAACGGACTGGAGGCATTACGAAACGTGCATGAGGCTATTATTTCACTAAAGAACATGGCGGCAATCGTCTCTGCTTACACTTTTGTCAGAGTAGGATGTAATCTACGTCCCTCTTGTCAGCTTTACCACTTTCCTGTTCTCTCTGAGTCCGTGTGATCTATGTGTATTATCAGGCGGGCAACTAGAGCCAAATTTCGGGGGGGGGCTGAAAAAGATTTCGGGAGGGGGGCTAAGTCTTCCAGCCATAGGCAGAGTGGCTGTAAGAAGGGGTGAAAACACAACAAAAGCCTCATTAACGAGTAAATGGTCTTTTAAAGACCCGTGAAGTACTCTGGTGCGGCTGCAATTAGACGGACGCCAGCCCGCGAGGCTGTCTCAGCCGGGCTGTCACACACGACGGGGTGGGGGGGGGGCTGAAGCCCGGTGAACCCAATGGGTGTTGCGTGCCTGTGTATTATGTAACTATTTATTTAGTATGCTGCTCAACAAGCCTCTGCTTGCTGATCTGCCAGGGAATGCACAGATTATGAACAAGTTAATATGTTGCATTGATACATTTTTAGAGCTTGGCTTATTGACAAGAACTTTGGGGCATATCATCAAGGGCCATATTGCGGCTTTCCTGGCTTTAAAAGCCAGAAAAGCAGCGATATTCACATCGCACTATCAGCAAGCTCACGCTGAGCCTTGTTAGCGCTATTTACCATGAGTTTGCTCCCGTTTTCTAATCGCCCTGCATGTCATCGCTAATGACATGCAAAGTAGGCGTTCTGGAGCCAAACTTCATGGAAATGGACGCTAACAAGGCTTCGCTTTATTAACAAGCCTGCAGCAGACACATTTAGCGACAAGATTAATCGCGCTAAGCCCCGTTATCGCAGGATCTTAACACCCGCTTGAAAGTCGACTAAGCCATCTACATAATGGGAGGTGGATTGCAGGGTCAAGGTCACTGGGGCGTATCAGCAAGGATCTCCTTGTCTCTTCCAATTTAACTCTTTTTTTTAGGCGATACTGGCGCTTTTTGCCGCTATTGCTGGATTTCATATCGCCTCAGAGAAAATCCTTGATAATAATGCGCTATCTCGGCATTGAAATCCAGCGATAGCTGGCGATAAAATAAATAGCGCTAAGCGCGCTTTGCGATGTTTATCGCAAGTTCTTGTTAATATGCCCCCTAATTTCCTTAGAGATTTATTTGGAATCAGCGCTAAAAGAACACACGTGGTCTGCGTATTCTAATTTGTGCTTGTTGGTGCTTACAAAACATGTTTTTAAACTGTTCGATCACTTTCCAAAGCATATGATGCGATTCATTATTGAAAGTCAATGAATTGTAAAGCCATATTATGTGGATTGGTGCAAACAAGTAGCAGCGACTAAAATATTCTCGTGGAGTGCAGACTCCTTCTGTTTTTATAAGAATAGTTTTATAAACTTCATGCAGCTGCTCTCCTAAAGGAGGTGTTTGTCCTCTACTGCAATTAATTTCCGTCTCTTAAAAAAGTGTGAAAGCAGCTATCCTGAGTAGACCACCAAGAACCAGTGGTTGTTTATATTTTTGTTTTTGGTATAGAGTTAATCTAAAAAAAAAAAAAACCTCTTTACTCTGTAAACAATCACATTGCATTACAGCATGGATTTAGGTTTCGTGGATGGGTCTGGTGATTTAATATCAGTGCATCCTCTTCAGGGATCCTCCTGGCCAGAGGTTCGAATTCCAGCTGCTCTATTCAGCCTTTTTCCCTCACAAGAAGGACAACAGGAGAACCACTGAATTGGGTAACAATTAACATCTGTCATTCCTCACAGGTTAAACTGCCCTTTACAAATATGCTTGCTATGTATTTTGCACATCTTGCTTTAAATTAATTTTTCTTCCTTTGTAGTGTGCAGTGACTTTTTGCCTAACGACCACCCCAAATCTTTTGCAGATACTTTTATTATTTTCCCTACATTTCGAACCAGATTTTGAGATCCAGCTGCCTGGCTCTCATCTAGGAGCCCAACTGCAAATTCAGATTGCAAGAAGTTCAAAGATAATTTTTATTTCGCTCTTAAGTTGACCATTGCTCTTTCCCTTAAAGCTTAAAGCGCACTCTTATTCTGAAAAGCTGAGGAAAATACTTTCAGTATTTCGAGCTAGCAGTCCGTGTTGTAGCAAACTTCAGTTGAAGGTGTCCTGCAGCATCAGTGCGTCCCTTGTCACTTAGACAACAGGGCTTAGAGTGAGCATTTTATACATGAATATAAGATGTCAGGGCATGTCCATTTAGCTCATTGACTATTTGAAAGGGGATGGAGAGAGGTGGAGTGTATCTCAGGGTGGGTAGAGCCATTGGAGGCTAGCGCTTCGTTTATTCTTTATCCAGCTCCCTACAGTTTATTTCAGCAGGGGGCATAAGCAGAGAGAGGTGATGGAGAAAGACCATAGAGACATAGAGTGGAGGGAAAGACAGAGCAAGAGTAACAAGGATCAGGCTGGTGTTGAGCATTTTTACCAGAACAGCTTTTGGTTCCCAGTCCACAACTGTATGGCACTAACTACATCACTCATGCTAGTTAGCAAGTGTTATTAACAAACGTGCTTCTCATTGTACTAAGAGCACTAGTTAATAATCAGCTTTCAGTTTCTCCATTGATCCCGTAGTGTGTACCAGATACAGTCAAGTCAAATAGTTTATTTTATATGATTACTTAAAATCGTTACAATTTACACTTTAAAAAAATTGAATACTACTTTTCAGTGATGCTGTTGCCAAAATGTTAAAATCTGAACAACCTTATAATACACATAAAATGTTATCTAACAATTTAAACAATCTGTGCGATTTCGATTAAAAACTTTCAGAAGGGCTCAAGTGACTGTAAATGTCCAGGAATATATTGGCTAGATCCTGTTCGAGATAAAATGTCCATGTTAAATTCCAAACGTAACCATTTTTATATGTTATCCTGTGGATTAAGGATTCTTTTCGGCTTGCTGCTTGGGCTAGTGAGGGTGTGCCATGTATGAGAAGCCCCTGCCGTCCATGTTCATGCTTTATTTGTGGCGTCTAAATCGGCTTGCCGTAAAAGTTTCCTTACTTTTGCCAGGTATTTAACACCCCGGCAAGCCAAGATTATAGAGGAACCTTCCAGCCAACGTATCACTGCTTGCCTGCAAGTGCGAATATTCAATTAATTAAAAATTGGTTTTAAAAGCCCCCTCCTTATATCCTTAACTGCCGGGCAAGCACACAGCAGATGTGTTAGCGTTTCGTTACAAAAGCCGCATAGTCGACAGTGTGATGCTTGTTGGTTGCTTTGCCAGGACGGTTGTAGATCTTTCGAATCATGCATGCCCAAAACTGTAGTTAGTGAAACTCTTTTTTAGCTCAGCACTGAAATGTGTTAGTAAATATGCCAGAGGCTTTATTGATATGTAAGAGTTAATCACGGTCCACCCATGTCTGCGTTTCGAGGTTGTTATTTTGTCTTCTAGGAAAGACTTCTTCTTCTTTGCTGTCTTATTTGCCAGTTTACCAAAAACTACCCGGTCTAACTGGCTGTCCCATGTTGTTTGTATGTCAAGTTCCGCTAATGATTTTCTCAGGTATGCTCCCCATGAATGTGGAATGTCTTGGTCCATCTGGATTTTGATTTATTTCCAGCATGTATTGTTAAATGACCCCGGGTCAGATGCACGAAATTTGTGGCATAGTTTTAAGAAGCCGCTCATGCTCCGGAATTTCTGATTCTGAAGGCCGAATTTCAGCCGAACCTGAGCTGGAGCGGCGGACTTTGGTAAACTAAAAACTGCTTTGTAGACCTTTGTCTGAAGATCGTTTAGCAGTTCCACCTCTTTGCCGCACCACACTACTAGACGGCTGAAGTGCCAGAAACCGGTCCTAGGCAGCTTGTTTCCGGTCCAGGGAAGGCATGGCTTGGCAGTTCGGGCTGGACTGTTCCCATGAGGCACAGGGTCAGACTGATTTGCATATGGCCATGTCTGAACTGGGGTGGCAGAGTGGGCTAAAGAACGGTGATGGAACAAACCCAGATCTGTTGACTGGGTGTGAGTGTTTGATTGGTTCTGATGCTCCGTCCATCACCACCCCCTTTTGTACCGCTTTGTTCGCCATAAGTTGGCAGGGTATGCTCAGACGTGAGTCCCTTGCTCACTTTGCCACTGGATTCAAGCAAGCCTGGCTGAAGACGGCTGAAGTGCCAGAAACCGGTCCTAGGCAGCTTGTTTCCGGTCCAGGGAAGGCATGGCTTGGCAGTTCGGGCTGGACTGTTCCCATGAGGCACAGGGTCAGACTGATTTGCATATGGCCATGTCTGAACTGGGGTGGCAGAGTGGGCTAAAGAACGGTGATGGAACAAACCCAGATCTGTTGACTGGGTGTGAGTGTTTGATTGGTTCTGATGCTCCGTCCATCACCACCCCCTTTTGTACCGCTTTGTTCGCCATATGTTGGCAGGGTATGCTCAGATGTGAGTCCCTTGCTCACTTTGCCAATGTATTCAAGCAAGCCTGGCTGAAGACGGCTGAAGAGCCAGAAACCGGTCCTAGGCAGCTTGTTTCCGGTCCAGGGAAGGCATGGCTTGGCAGTTCGGGCTGGACTGTTCCCATGAGGCACAGGGTCAGACTGATTTGCATATGGCCATGTCTGAACTGGGGTGGCAGAGTGGGCTAAAGAACGGTGATGGAACAAACCCAGATCTGTTGACTGGGTGTGAGTGTTTGATTGGTTCTGATGCTCCGTCCATCACCAACCCCTTTTGTACCGCTTTGTTCGCCATAAGTTGGCAGGGTATGCACAGACGTGAGTCCCTTGCTCACTTTGCCACTGGATTCAAGCAAGCCTGGCTGAAGACGGCTGAAGTGCCAGAAACCGGTCCTAGGCAGC
The DNA here is from genome assembly GCF_964204655.1 of Triturus cristatus. Classification (NCBI taxonomy): domain Eukaryota; kingdom Metazoa; phylum Chordata; class Amphibia; order Caudata; family Salamandridae; genus Triturus; species Triturus cristatus. The sequence goes on along the minus strand of NC_140593.1, from coordinate 1,149,965,778 downwards.
TTGTTTCCGGTCCAGGGAAGGCATGGCTTGGCAGTTCGGGCTGGACTGTTCCCATGAGGCACAGGGTCAGACTGATTTGCATATGGCCATGTCTGAACTGGGGTGGCAGAGTGGGCTAAAGAACGGTGATGGAACAAACCCAGATCTGTTGACTGGGTGTGAGTGTTTGATTGGTTCTGATGCTCCGTCCATCACCACCCCCTTTTGTACCGCTTTGTTCGCCATAAGTTGGCAGGGTATGCTCAGACGTGAGTCCCTTGCTCACTTTGCCACTGGATTCAAGCAAGCCTGGCTGAAGACGGCTGAAGTGCCAGAAACCGGTCCTAGGCAGCTTGTTTCCGGTCCAGGGAAGGCATGGCTTGGCAGTTCGGTCTGGACTGTTCCCATGAGGCACAGGGTCAGACTGATTTGCATATGGCCATGTCTGAACTGGGGTGGCAGAGTGGGCTAAAGAACGGTGATGGAACAAACCCAGATCTGTTGACTGGGTGTGAGTGTTTGATTGGTTCTGATGCTCCGTCCATCACCACCCCCTTTTGTACCGCTTTGTTTGCCATAAGTTGGCAGGGTATGCTCAGACGTGAGTCCCTTGCTCACTTTGCCACTGGATTGAAGCAAGCCTGGCTGAAGACGGCTGAAGTGCCAGAAACCGGTCCTAGGCAGCTTGTTTCCGGTCCAGGGAAGGCATGGCTTGGCAGTTCGGGCTGGACTGTTCCCATGAGGCACAGGGTCAGACTGATTTGCATATGGCCATGTCTGAACTGGGGTGGCAGAGTGGGCTAAAGAACGGTGATGGAACAAACCCAGATCTGTTGACTGGGTGTGAGTGTTTGATTAATTCTGATGCTCCGTCCATCACCACCCCCTTTTGTACCGCTTTGTTCGCCATAAGTTGGCAGGGTATGCACAGACGTGAGTCCCTTGCTCACTTTGCCACTGGATTCAAGCAAGCCTGGCTGAAGACGGCTGAAGTGCCAGAAACCGGTCCTAGGCAGCTTGTTTCCGGTCCAGGGAAGGCATGGCTTGGCAGTTCGGGCTGGACTGTTCCCATGAGGCACAGGGTCAGACTGATTTGCATATGGCCATGTCTGAACTGGGGTGGCAGAGTGGGCTAAAGAACGGTGATGGAACAAACCCAGATCTGTTGACTGGGTGTGAGTGTTTGATTGGTTCTGATGCTCCGTCCATCACCACCCCCTTTTGTACCGCTTTGTTCGCCATAAGTTGGCAGGGTATGCTCAGACGTGAGTCCCTTGCTCACTTTGCCACTGGATTCAAGCAAGCCTGGCTGAAGACGGCTGAAGTGCCAGAAACCGGTCCTAGGCAGCTTGTTTCCGGTCCAGGGAAGGCATAGCTTGGCAGTTTGGGCTGGACTGTTCCCATGAGGCACAGGGTCAGACTGATTTGCATATGGCCATGTCTGAACTGGGGTGGCAGAGTGGGCTAAAGAACGGTGATGGAACAAACCCTGATCTGTTGACTGGGTGTGAGTGTTTGATTGGTTCTGATGCTCCGTCCATCACCACCCCCTTTTGTACCGCTTTGTTCGCCATAAGTTGGCAGGGTATGCTCAGACGTGAGTCCCTTGCTCACTTTGCCACTGGATTCAAGCAAGCCTGGCTGAAGACGGCTGAAGTGCCAGAAACCGGTCCTAGGCAGCTTGTTTCCGGTCCAGGGAAGGCATGGCTTGGCAGTTCGGGCTGGACTGTTCCCATGAGGCACAGGGTCAGACTGATTTGCATATGGCCATGTCTGAACTGGGGTGGCAGAGTGGGCTAAAGAACGGTGATGGAACAAACCCAGATCTGTTGACTGGGTGTGAGTGTTTGATTAATTCTGATGCTCCGTCCATCACCACCCCCTTTTGTACCGCTTTGTTCGCCATAAGTTGGCAGGGTATGCTCAGACGTGAGTCCCTTGCTCACTTTGCCACTGGATTCAAGCAAGCCTGGCTGAAGACGGCTGAAGTGCCAGAAACCGGTCCTAGGCAGCTTGTTTCCGGTCCAGGGAAGGCATGGCTTGGCAGTTCGGGCTGGACTGTTCCCATGAGGCACAGGGTCAGACTGATTTGCATATGGCCATGTCTGAACTGGGGTGGCAGAGTGGGCTAAAGAACGGTGATGGAACAAACCCAGATCTGTTGACTGGGTGTGAGTGTTTGATTGGTTCTGATGCTCCGTCCATCACCACCCCCTTTTGTACCGCTTTGTTCGCCATATGTTGGCAGGGTATGCTCAGATGTGAGTCCCTTGCTCACTTTGCCACTGTATTCAAGCAAGCCTGGCTGAAGACGGCTGAAGTGCCAGAAACCGGTCCTAGGCAGCTTGTTTCCGGTCCAGGGAAGGCATGGCTTGGCAGTTCGGGCTGGACTGTTCCCATGAGGCACAGGGTCAGACTGATTTGCATATGGCCATGTCTGAACTCGGGTGGCAGAGTGGGCTAAAGAACGGTGATGGAACAAACCCAGATCTGTTGACTGGGTGTGAGTGTTTGATTGGTTCTGATGCTCCGTCCATCACCAACCCCTTTTGTACCGCTTTGTTCGCCATAAGTTGGCAGGGTATGCTCAGACGTGAGTCCCTTGCTCACTTTGCCACTGGATTCAAGCAAGCCTGGCTGAAGACGGCTGAAGTGCCAGAAACCGGTCCTAGGCAGCTTGTTTCCGGTCCAGGGAAGGCATGGCTTGGCAGTTCGGGCTGGACTGTTCCCATGAGGCACAGGGTGAGACTGATTTGCATATGGCCATGTCTGAACTGGGGTGGCAGAGTGGGCTAAAGAACGGTGATGGAACAAACCCAGATCTGTTGACTGGGTGTGAGTGTTTGATTGGTTCTGATGCTCCGTCCATCACCACCCCCTTTTGTACCGCTTTGTTCACCATAAGTTGGCAGGGTATGCTCAGACGTGAGTCCCTTGCTCACTTTGCCACTGCATTCAAGCAAGCCTGGCTGAAGACGGCTGAAGTGCCAGAAACCGGTCCTAGGCAGCTTGTTTCCGGTCCAGGGAAGGCATGGCTTGGCAGTTCGGTCTGGACTGTTCCCATGAGGCACAGGGTCAGACTGATTTGCATATGGCCATGTCTGAACTGGGGTGGCAGAGTGGGCTAAAGAACGGTGATGGAACAAACCCAGATCTGTTGACTGGGTGTGAGTGTTTGATTGGTTCTGATGCTCCGTCCATCACCACCCCCTTTTGTACCGCTTTGTTTGCCATAAGTTGGCAGGGTATGCTCAGACGTGAGTCCCTTGCTCACTTTGCCACTGGATTGAAGCAAGCCTGGCTGAAGACGGCTGAAGTGCCAGAAACCGGTCCTAGGCAGCTTGTTTCCGGTCCAGGGAAGGCATGGCTTGGCAGTTCGAGCTGGACTGTTCCCATGAGGCACAGGGTCAGACTGATTTGCATATGGCCATGTCTGAACTGGGGTGGCAGAGTGGGCTAAAGAACGGTGATGGAACAAACCCAGATCTGTTGACTGGGTGTGAGTGTTTGATTAATTCTGATGCTCCGTCCATCACCACCCCCTTTTGTACCGCTTTGTTCGCCATAAGTTGGCAGGGTATGCTCAGACGTGAGTCCCTTGCTCACTTTGCCACTGGATTCAAGCAAGCCTGGCTGAAGACGGCTGAAGTGCCAGAAACCGGTCTTAGGCAGCTTGTTTCCGGTCCAGGGAAGGCATGGCTTGGCAGTTCGGGCTGGACTGTTCCCATGAGGCACAGGGTCAGACTGATTTGCATATGGCCATGTCTGAACTGGGGTGGCAGAGTGGGCTAAAGAACGGTGATGGAACAAACCCAGATCTGTTGACTGGGTGTGAGTGTTTGATTGGTTCTGATGCTCCGTCCATCACCACCCCCTTTTGTACCGCTTTGTTCGCCATAAGTTGGCAGGGTATGCTCAGACGTGAGTCCCTTGCTCACTTTGCCACTGGATTCAAGCAAGCCTGGCTGAAGACGGCTGAAGTGCCAGAAACCGGTCCTAGGCAGCTTGTTTCCGGTCCAGGGAAGGCATGGCTTGGCTGAGGCACAGGGTCAGACTGATTTGCATATGGCCATGTCTGAACTGGGGTGGCAGAGTGGGCTAAAGAACGGTGATGGAACAAACCCTGATCTGTTGACTGGGTGTGAGTGTTTGATTGGTTCTGATGCTCCGTCCATCACCACCCCCTTTTGTACCGCTTTGTTCGCCATAAGTTGGCAGGGTATGCTCAGACGTGAGTCCCTTGCTCACTTTGCCACTGGATTCAAGCAAGCCTGGCTACAGACGGCTGAAGTGCCAGAAACCGGTCCTAGGCAGCTTGTTTCCGGTCCAGGGAAGGCATGGCTTGGCAGTTCGGGCTGGACTGTTCCCATGAGGCACAGGGTCAGACTGATTTGCATATGGCCATGTCTGAACTGGGGTGGCAGAGTGGGCTAAAGAACGGTGATGGAACAAACCCAGATCTGTTGACTGGGTGTGAGTGTTTGATTGGTTCTGATGCTCCGTCCATCACCACCCCCTTTTGTACCGCTTTGTTCGCCATAAGTTGGCAGGGTATGCTCAGACGTGAGTCCCTTGCTCACTTTGCCACTGGATTCAAGCAAGCCTGGCTGAAGACGGCTGAAGTGCCAGAAACCGGTCCTAGGCAGCTTGTTTCCGGTCCAGGGAAGGCATGGCTTGGCAGTTCGGGCTGGACTGTTCCCATGAGGCACAGGGTCAGACTGATTTGCATATGGCCATGTCTGAACTGGGGTGGCAGAGTGGGCTAAAGAACGGTGATGGAACAAACCCAGATCTGTTGACTGGGTGTGAGTGTTTGATTGGTTCTGATGCTCCGTCCATCACCACCCCCCTTTTGTACCGCTTTGTTCGCCATAAGTTGGCAGGGTATGCTCAGACGTGAGTCCCTTGCTCACTTTGCCACTGGATTCAAGCAAGCCTGGCTGAAGACGGCTGAAGTGCCAGAAACCGGTCTTAGGCAGCTTGTTTCCGGTCCAGGGAAGGCATGGCTTGGCAGTTCGGGCTGGACTGTTCCCATGAGGCACAGGGTCAGACTGATTTGCATGTCTGAACTGGGGTGGCAGAGTGGGCTAAAGAACGGTGATGGAACAAACCCAGATCTGTTGACTGGGTGTGAGTGTTTGATTGGTTCTGATGCTCCGTCCATCACCACCCCCTTTTGTACCGCTTTGTTCGCCATAAGTTGGCAGGGTATGCTCAGACGTGAGTCCCTTGCTCACTTTGCCACTGGATTCAAGCAAGCCTGGCTGAAGACGGCTGAAGTGCCAGAAACCGGTCCTAGGCAGCTTGTTTCCGGTCCAGGGAAGGCATGGCTTGGCTGAGGCACAGGGTCAGACTGATTTGCATATGGCCATGTCTGAACTGGGGTGGCAGAGTGGGCTAAAGAACGGTGATGGAACAAACCCTGATCTGTTGACTGGGTGTGAGTGTTTGATTGGTTCTGATGCTCCGTCCATCACCACCCCCTTTTGTACCGCTTTGTTCGCCATAAGTTGGCAGGGTATGCTCAGACGTGAGTCCCTTGCTCACTTTGCCACTGGATTCAAGCAAGCCTGGCTACAGACGGCTGAAGTGCCAGAAACCGGTCCTAGGCAGCTTGTTTCCGGTCCAGGGAAGGCATGGCTTGGCAGTTCGGGCTGGACTGTTCCCATGAGGCACAGGGTCAGACTGATTTGCATATGGCCATGTCTGAACTGGGGTGGCAGAGTGGGCTAAAGAACGGTGATGGAACAAACCCAGATCTGTTGACTGGGTGTGAGTGTTTGATTGGTTCTGATGCTCCGTCCATCACCACCCCCTTTTGTACCGCTTTGTTCGCCATAAGTTGGCAGGGTATGCTCAGACGTGAGTCCCTTGCTCACTTTGCCACTGGATTCAAGCAAGCCTGGCTGAAGACGGCTGAAGTGCCAGAAACCGGTCCTAGGCAGCTTGTTTCCGGTCCAGGGAAGGCATGGCTTGGCAGTTCGGGCTGGACTGTTCCCATGAGGCACAGGGTCAGACTGATTTGCATATGGCCATGTCTGAACTGGGGTGGCAGAGTGGGCTAAAGAACGGTGATGGAACAAACCCAGATCTGTTGACTGGGTGTGAGTGTTTGATTGGTTCTGATGCTCCGTCCATCACCACCCCCCTTTTGTACCGCTTTGTTCGCCATAAGTTGGCAGGGTATGCTCAGACGTGAGTCCCTTGCTCACTTTGCCACTGGATTCAAGCAAGCCTGGCTGAAGACGGCTGAAGTGCCAGAAACCGGTCCTAGGCAGCTTGTTTCGGGTCCAGGGAAGGCATGGCTTGGCAGTTCAGGCTGGACTGTTCCCATGAGGCACAGGGTCAGACTGATTTGCATATGGCCATGTCTGAACTGGGGTGGCAGAGTGGACTAAAGAACGGTGATGGAACAAACCCAAATCTGTTGACTGGGTGTGAGTGTTTGATTGGTTCTGATGCTCCGTCCATCACCACCCTCTTTTGTACCGCTTTGTTCGCCATAAGTTGGCAGGGTATGCTCAGACGTGAGTCCCTTGCTCACTTTGCCACTGGATTCAAGCAAGCCTGGCTGAAGACGGCTGAAGTGCCAGAAACCGGTCCTAGGCAGCTTGTTTCCGGTCCAGGGAAGGCATGGCTTGGCAGTTCGGGCTGGATTGTTCCCATGAGGCACAGGGTCAGACTGATTTGCATATGGCCATGTCTGAACTGGGGTGGCAGAGTGGGCTAAAGAACGGTGATGGAACAAACCCAGATCTGTTGACTGGGTGTGAGTGTTTGATTGGTTCTGATGCTCCGTCCATCACCACCCCCCTTTTGTACCGCTTTGTTCGCCATAAGTTGGCAGGGTATGCTCAGACGTGAGTCCCTTGCTCACTTTGCCACTGGATTCAAGCAAGCCTGGCTGAAGACGGCTGAAGTGCCAGAAACCGGTCCTAGGCAGCTTGTTTCGGGTCCAGGGAAGGCATGGCTTGGCAGTTCAGGCTGGACTGTTCCCATGAGGTACAGGGTCAGACTGATTTGCATATGGCCATGTCTGAACTGGGGTGGCAGAGTGGGCTAAAGAACGGTGATGGAACAAACCCAAATCTGTTGACTGGGTGTGAGTGTTTGATTGGTTCTGATGCTCCGTCCATCACCACCCTCTTTTGTACCGCTTTGTTCGCCATAAGTTGGCAGGGTATGCTCAGACGTGAGTCCCTTGCTCACTTTGCCACTGGATTCAAGCAAGCCTGGCTGAAGACGGCTGAAGTGCCAGAAACCGGTCCTAGGCAGCTTGTTTCCGGTCCAGGGAAGGCATGGCTTGGCAGTTCGGGCTGGATTGTTCCCATGAGGCACAGGGTCAGACTGATTTGCATATGGCCATGTCTGAACTGGGGTGGCAGAGTGGGCTAAAGAACGGTGATGGAACAAACCCAGATCTGTTGACTGGGTGTGAGGGTTTGATTGGTTCTGATGCTCCGTCCATCACCACCCCCTTTTGTACCGCTTTGTTCGCCATAAGTTGGCAGGGTATGCTCAGACGTGAGTCCCTTGCTCACTTTGCCACTGGATTCAAGCAAGCCTGGCTGAAGACGGCTGAAGTGCCAGAAACCGGTCCTAGGCAGCTTGTTTCCGGTCCAGGGAAGGCATGGCTTGGCAGTTCGGGCTGGACTGTTCCCATGAGGCACAGGGTCAGACTGATTTGCATATGGCCATGTCTGAACTGGGGTGGCAGAGTGGGCTAAAGAACGGTGATGGAACAAACCCAGATCTGTTGAGTGGGTGTGAGTGTTTGATTGGTTCTGATGCTCCGTCCATCACCACCCCCTTTTGTACCGCTTTGTTCGCCATAAGTTGGCAGGGTATGCTCAGACGTGAGTCCCTTGCTCACTTTGCCACTGGATTCAAGCAAGCCTGGCTGAAGACGGCTGAAGTGCCAGAAACCGGTCCTAGGCAGCTTGTTTCCGGTCCAGGGAAGGCATGGCTTGGCAGTTCGGGCTGGACTGTTCCCATGAGGCACAGGGTCAGACTGATTTGCATATGGCCATGTCTGAACTGGGGTGGCAGAGTGGGCTAAAGAACGGTGATGGAACAAACCCAAATCTGTTGACTGGGTGTGAGTGTTTGATTGGTTCTGATGCTCCGTCCATCACCACCCTCTTTTGTACCGCTTTGTTCGCCATAAGTTGGCAGGGTATGCTCAGACGTGAGTCCCTTGCTCACTTTGCCACTGGATTCAAGCAAGCCTGGCTGAAGACGGCTGAAGTGCCAGAAACCGGTCCTAGGCAGCTTGTTTCCGGTCCAGGGAAGGCATGGCTTGGCAGTTTGGGCTGGACTGTTCCCATGAGGCACAGGGTCAGACTGATTTGCATATGGCCATGTCTGAACTGGGGTGGCAGAGTGGGCTAAAGAACGGTGATGGAACAAACCCTGATCTGTTGACTGGGTGTGAGTGTTTGATTGGTTCTGATGCTCCGTCCATCACCACCCTCTTTTGTACCGCTTTGTTCGCCATAAGTTGGCAGGGTATGCTCAGACGTGAGTCCCTTGCTCACTTTGCCACTGGATTCAAGCAAGCCTGGCTGAAGACGGCTGAAGTGCCAGAAACTGGTCCTAGGCAGCTTGTTTCCGGTCCAGGGAAGGCATGGCTTGGCAGTTCGGGCTGGACTGTTCCCATGAGGCACAGGGTCAGACTGATTTGCATATGGCCATGTCTGAACTGGGGTGGCAGAGTGGGCTAAAGAACGGTGATGGAACAAACCCAGATCTGTTGACTGGGTGTGAGTGTTTGATGGGTTCTGATGCTCCGTTCATCACCACCCCCTTTTGTACCGCACCACACTACTAGGGCATATGACAATGTTGGTACAATTTGTGCTGCCATCACTTTCAAAAGATGTGCATGATTCGGGCAACCCAGTTTTCTATTCAGGAGTCTGTACGAAAAGATTAACGATTGTGCTTTTGCCTTTAGATCCATTTTGTGTTCCCTGTGTGTTGAGCCTCACCCTAGTTTTAATCCGAGGTATTTGTAGGCCACTTGTTCTTCTATTAGAGTCCCTTTTATGTACCATTTAAACTTGGGATTTTTTGGGTCCACAAGACGTACAACCTTGGTTTTATCTTTATTTAATTCCAAGCAGTCTCCGTCCAGATAGATGACTAAGTTGTTAATCGCTCTTTGTAGCCTGATGGGGCTTTGGCTCAACACCACAATATCGTCTGCATACTGTAGGAAGGGTATTGGTTCCTTGACTAAATTTGGCGTATGGCAGTCGGCTGATTTCATGTGTTTACTGATGTCTGCCATAAATAAATTAAATAGGCTCGGGGCAAGGACGCAGCCTTGTTTTAGGCCTTGCTCTGTGTGGATACTGCTGGTGGTGTTAAATCCATCGCCTAGTTTCACTCTAGCCCAGGTTTCACTGTGCAGGGCAGTTATTGCATCCAGTAATTTACTCGGCAGCCCCCATGCACTTAATTTTTCCCAGAGGCGATTTCTGCTTACTTTGTCAAATGTGGCTTTCAAATCGACAAAACATGCAAATAACCATGTTTTCTTTTTTCTTGCTTTTTCAATTAACCCCTTCAGCGCGGCGCGGATTACCGCGCCGTGCTGAAGGTTCGTTCCGCGGGGGGGCCGTGACGGAGCGGTTCCATCATGCGCATTTATGGTTATTTGTCCAGAATTTCCGTGAGAGATTCGTTTTATACAACAGCTCCCTTTTGAGGCAGGCACATGACAAGCATTTTTAGGTCTCGCTGAGCCCAGCGCATGCGCTAGCTCGGAGAGATATATTGTAAGTGAATTTTCAAAGTGCTGCTGACTGGTCTAGTGCTTGCGTTCACGCGAATGTGCACGCGCGAACCGCTAGCCTTCAGCAGCACTTTGAAAACTTGTGCGTCATCGCGATCATGATGACTTTCGCTTTCAGAGCGATCGCGATGACGCACGCTTTCAATGCTTGTTTGCCTTGCGCGTGCGCACACACAACTCCCGCTTCTCCCGCCCACCACATCTCGCGGCCACTCACCAAGGGTATAACATTACCAGGTGACCATCCTATATTATGAAAAACAATGGGAGAGAAAGGGTTTTTTTGGGGGGGTACTCCTATTCCCCTTGGACAAATATTTGGCAAACAAAAGAAGGAGCGCGCCCTCTGAGGTCAAATGATACCTCCAAGCTAAAGAGAGGTGTACTGAAAGGGACAATCCTTTAGTTTGGTTAAAGACCCCTCACTCACCAACCTAGTTGGTGACATGCTTCATCATCGGGGTCCCACCCAGAGGCCGAGTGCCATCTGGGTGTGCTGCGACACCTGATTACAGTGGAGCTGGTGTTATTTGTGTGTGCAAGTGCTTGTAGTGATTTAAAATTTGGTCAAGTTTTTAACTCTGTAAAAAATTATTTAATCATAGAGCACTTGATCAATGTTAAAAGAGAAAATGGGGATGCCATATAGGGTTAAATTGACCCGTGGTATCTAGCAATAAAGTGTAAAGTGAGTGAAAAAATATATATATGTAGTTGGTCATATATATAAAAAAGGTCTACATGTTTCAACCCTGGTGGAAAAAGTCTCCAGGTTTTCTTCAGGACCGGAAGTGATGGTGCTAACCAGGGTGGTGTACACGCGCTAAGGTGTACCCTGCCCTTGGTTAGGAGTAAAAAATTCCTACTGAAAATCCAGTGGGAATAAGCTGGTAATGCGGGGAGAAAGTGCCTCGAGAATGCCGAGAGCACGGACAGAAAATTCACCTTCGATATGGTGAATAGGTAGATCAGCAATTTTGCCTACAACCGTGTCCCGCCACCGCGTCCCGAGAAATGCCCGGGACCATCCTATATTGCCTTTCTGTGCGGCTTGCATTGCCAGTGTCTTGCCCATTCCATACATGGCCTTACTAGTATTTTGCCCAACCCATGTTTCCAGCTAGCCTCGGGGAATATGCACTTGGTTTATAGTGTATGGACCATGCATGAAAAAGACGATTTGGGGGAAATCACTGCGGCTCGGGTCCTTTAGCTGGGGATGCTTCAAAGTGAAAGAACGCCAATACTAACACCAATGATAAAACAAAACATCTCAATGCAAAAGCATCAAGTGCGAGTGACCTTTTCTGTAGCTGCTTTAATGGCACGGGCAGGTGAGGTGTATCAATGGGCAGATATTAAGTTAAAAAAATCTCTAAACTTTCTCTCGTGACTTTTTTATTATGATTTCCAACCGTACAATACCTGATCTGTGTAAACACATTCAACACCAGTTAACAGGCCTAGCTCCATCCCTGCAGAAACACCCTTTATTTACCAGTAAACAAAGCTCGACTAGTGGACTGCTGACATGGGTGGCCTGCGATATTCACACAATGTTGACATGGGTGTACTGCGAGATTCACACAATGTTCTTTTAGAGCACTTTTCACATGCGCTCCTGTTTTGACTCTCACCGTTCAGTAGCAACAGTCAGGCAAACCTGTATGGTTTGTTTTCCCTTTCTAAAGTATTGCCTCAGTGTAAGCTGTGCCCGACCTGGCCTTTCTGGTTGGTAAACTGCGGGCGAACACATGGCTGAGGGAATTGTTCGCCCCATTAGAGAACAGTAGACCAGTTTGCAGCATAAACTTCCAGGCGCTGTGGATGTTACATTTGTGATTCCAGGTAGCGAGCGCTATAGGAAAGTATGTTCCTTCTACAGCTTGTTGATTCTCGTGCATGCGCGTGAGACTGGCAGAACATGGCACCATTGAAAGGAGAGGCTCAATTTTGAGGGTGCCCTGCTCGCACTATACAGCTTCCACTGGTGGCGTGTTTATGGAACGCTCAAGTTTGTTTAGTTTGTGATCTTCATGTTGATGGAGTGAGCCTGTGTGATGGTGAACCACGGCTTGTGTTTAACTAATTCCCTAAATGTTGAGATTGTTGTGTAGGGCAGTCACACCTCATTATTCCAATTCTGTCTTACATTGTCCGCACTGAGACATTACTGTGTCTGCTCTTAAGCCGGCTGCTTTTAATGGGCGATACTTAAACAGATACACTATATTGGTATTCAGGATGAATGATATAATCTGTCAATTTTCAAGGTTTTCCCCATTTTGTGTACTTTATCAAAATTAAGGGCCCGATTCACAGAACTAACTTAAGACAAAATCCTAAACTTACTACTTTTGGTATTCACAGAAGTTAGGATTTTGTCTTAAGTTTGTCTTAAGACAAACTTAAGACAAACTTAAGACAGACTTAAGACAGACTTAAGACAGACTTAAGACAAACTTAAGACAGACTTAAGACAGACTTAAGTTAGGATTTTGTCTTAAATTTGTCTTAAGTTTGTCTTAAGTCTGTCTTAAGTCTGTCTTAAGTTTGTCTTAAGTTTGTCTTAAGTCAAACTTAGGACAAAATCCTAACTTCTGTGAATACCATAAGTAGTATGTTTAGGATTTTGTCTTAAGTTAGTTCTGTGAATCGGGCCCCTTGACTTTTGTTTATGCTAATAGGCCGACTGGGGAATTTACATAAGGCACTGGGTTTTTAGGTGTGCAGTGGTATTTTACTTGCTTAGCAGATGCAGTATGCCAGTGTATTGATTACGGCAATTGTTCTCACAAACATGCACACATAACACACAGACACCCCCTCAAATGTAATAGTATAACGCATTTGAACACCGGCACACATGACACATTCGCAACCTCACCAACATACAGCTAAAAAAAATTCACATTGACCATGCCAATAGCTTGGCCATTGCCAAGAGATAATGGTTTTGCCAATGTTTTTTAATATTACACCAGAAAGCACGTTGCCGGCCTAAACTTCCCAGCACCTACAGCCAAGGATTTCTGTGCGCTTGTGACAGGGAACCATCTTTGTAACCCAGAGTGTTCAATTTGAAATGTCCAGGTTTTGGGGTGCAACAGAAAGGGTGTTTGGGAAGGCAGTGCTTGGACACTATTAATAGTGACGGTCAGTGCTTAGCCTGCCACACTGACATACACTTGTCACATGCACGCTTTCACTTAACAAGCAACCCGGGACAATGGCGCCGAGGTCTCACATTTGTGAGAGTTTGAGCTATTGATATTGTAAATGACAATGCCTTTTATTTGTGTTAATTATAAAAACAGATAAGTAAAAAGCATTGTCATTTACAGTGCCAATATCTTAAACTCTTGCAAATGCGAGACCTATTGCATTGCAAATGCTTTTTTTTTCTAATCAAAAATCTCTTCCAAAGTTTAAAACTTCGCTAAACTAGACATCTTCAGACAATGTTTGTGGGCTGTACAATTCTAATTTTTGTGATCAAAAACGCCTAAAGCTTTTCCATTCAATCAGTATGCTGCTGGTGCGTCCATGGGAAATGCAGGGCTGTCGGCATGGATTGGTGTAATACAATGAAGTGGCAGCAGGCGGTGTGAAGCAGGCAGCACGGGTAGTTACAGCACGTGCTTCCAAGAGATTTTCACATGCACAGGTGCTTTTCCGAATAAAGTTTCCAGCACACTATGCTGAATTACAGAGTAAAAAGAAAAAAATACTTATTTAGTCTTCCATGCGCGAGGGTTATGAACACACCTCATTTAATACAAAAAGATGATGGACGGAATGTTGAACATTGTTAAATATTCACCCCCTGTCACAGATCGGGGTTTAATCCATCGTTATTTTGCTCGCTAAGCCACCCCAGTTCAGACATAACCATATGCAAATCAGTCTTGACCCAGTGCCTCATGGTAACAGTCCAGACCGAACTGCCAGGCCATGTCTTCCCTGGACAGGAATCAAGCATCCTAGGACCGGTTTCGGGCTTTCAGCCCTCATCAGCCAGGATAGCTTGACTCCAGTGGCGTAGTGAGCACGGGACCCACGTCTGGGCATACCCTTCCCACTTAGGGTGAAAATGCAACACAAAAAGATGATGGACGGAATGTTGAACAGTGTCAAACATTCACCCCCAGTCACAGATCTGGGTTTAATCCATCGTTATTTTGCTCACTACGCCACCCCAGTTCAAACATAGCCATATGCAAATCAGTCTTGACCCTGTGCCTCATGGGAACAGTCCAGACCGAACTACCAGGCCATGTCTTCCCTGGACAAGAATCAAGCATCCTAGGACCAGTTTTCATGAGGCACAGGGTCAAGACTGATTTGCATATAGCTGGGTTCAAACTGAAAAGGCATGGTGAGCAAAAAAACGATGGATTTAGGCCCAGATCTCTGTACTGGGGTGAATGTATGACATTGTTCTGCATTCTGTCCATCAACTGTTGTTTTTGCACACCTCATTTAATATCAGGTGAGGATCTAAAACTAACAGACTGGCTTTTCCAGGAAGGTCCCTGGAAAACAGGCTGCCTATTTATTCATTTAGAAGTGCCATGAGGGATGTCAGTTCACAAGAATGCTAGAAGTAGTAAAAGTTAGATTGTGTAGTTTTACCCCGATTACATCATAGTTAACCCCTTTCCTTCCCTTATCTCAACAGCCTCCTTTGATGCATGGCTAAACACTTACACAGCGTAACATGCAGCATGGCTAAACACTTATAAGGTCCGAAAAGCGAGACCTATTGGCTATGCCAATGCTTGTTATTTCTGTTTACAAGATCAGAAAAATGCTAGGATGAATAGTATGCTTGTATGGTGTTTTCTGCATTATTTTTCAATTTTTTACAGTCTAAGGCGATCCGCATTTTGGTGACTGGCGCCTGCTGGTCAGATCACCTTCTCATTGCTGCAGTCTATCGCCAAGCGAGATGTCTTTGCAAAGGATCAGGCATTGTTTCTGTGTGAATGATCTTTCGTTGTATCAGAAATTGTGTTGGTTGCTCTCTTCTCATCTAAGTTGATGCTTCTGACTTCACTATCTACCAGCTAGAGTCCATGAGATCATTAAATAAAGACCCAGCGAAAAAACAAGACTGAGTTCATTTTTAGCTCCGTGAACCTTATGCTTTGGTTGTTACAGTTTTCACTTTGCTTTTAGGTACAAGGAGAGCCTGAGGAAAGCAGGGCAACTGGCCAAGGATGCTTTGCTGCTTGTTTGGGTTTGGAAATGCTGACAGCAGCATGGAGTGATCTGTGGTTAGAAATCTTTGCTTCTATGTGGGTAATTAAAATGTACCGTGTGTCTGCAACATACTTTGTTAACTTCCTCCGTTTGATCGATATCAAGGATCAAACATCTGGGCAATATTTACTGAGAAACACAGAACTGAACTTCTGACTAGCAGAATTCTCTTGAATATTCCCAAAGTTACATGTGCTGTGTGCAGAGAAACAAACTTCATCTGTCAGCCTCTGAATCAAATTTAAGGCCCTTCACCTCTACCTCAGACTGCCTCAATGGGTCCCTTAAAATGCAGTTATTACTGTTAATATGCCAAGCATTGGCATAGCCAATTGGTCTCGCCTTTGTGACCTTATAAGTGTTTGGCCATGCGACGGTTGATGTTGTTGCACCAAGGATATTGTGCTTGATAACTAAACACTTATAAGGTCCCAAAGGCGAGACCTATTGGCTATGCCAATGCTTGTTTTATCTTTTTTGCATGATCAGGGATCAGCTATGCAATTAGCGCACGTGCAAATAGACTTGTAATCCCCTTTTGTTCTCAGTCAGGATTTTGCAAGTGAAAATGAATTGGCCGAGTTGTGATCAGCGCCATCCTGTTTTCTGTGGATTATCTCTTCTGCAGAACTATTCTTTACATCAGACAAGGATACCTGTGACAAAACTTGTCGAAAATTCACAATTTTTCACATTAATGTTCAGAACCAAAAAACATTGTGAAATAAATCTCCTAGGGGCATATCAACAAGGGCTTTATCTCTGCTTTTTTGGCTTTAAAAGCCAAAAAAGCAGAGATAAAACTAGCACCCTATCAACAACAGGGTGCTAACACGCAAATTTGCATGTTAGCACCCTTTTACTCTACGCTTCCCCTTGCATCTCTAATGAGATGCAAAGGGGGCGTTCCAGAGTAAAATAATAGGAGAAATGTCGCTAAGCGACATTTCTCCTATTATCAAGAATGTCGCTAACCCTGTTAGAGACAAAAAAAGCAGCGCTAACCGCGGTTAACGCTGCTTTTTTACGTCTGGTATTTTTCTGACTTAGCCATGATATCCTATGGAAGGAGGATATCATGGCTAAGTTTTCCTGTCCCTATCAACAAGGTAACGTGAGATTATCGCTGGGTTTCCAGCGATAATCTCACGTTGGCCTGTTAGCGTGAGGATTTTTATCGCTATTGAGATAAGCGTTGCTAATAGCACGCTATCTCAGCGATAAAAATTCACGCTAGCCGGCGATAATTATCCTAGCGCTAAGTGCGCTTAGAGATAATTATCGCCGGTTGTTGTTGATATGCCCCCAATTTCTTACATATGTTTGCAAACTTTAAAAAAACTTTGTAACTTTTCACGTCTGTTGTTTTGACACTATTCCTGTCATAAAGTGTATTCGGCCTGCAGGAGACGATATAAGGGAGGGTTCAAAGTACGGCACTGAACACCACCCCTCTGACATTTAGAATATGAAGTCAGCCTGATGAATAACCCCCGGGCCTCATTGTCACTCAATATACACATCTATTGACCTAGCTCTGAGGCCTTGCTTCTGATTGGCTGCGAAGGGCGGCGCGAGCCGCCCGGTGTCACGAGCCAGTCCCAAGGTTATTGGAAATTGCACGCTATCCTTGATGTCCCATTTTAATAACTGCAGAGTGAAAAACCTAATGGAATGCACTGCCCGCCACCCTGGGCCCACAGCAGCATAACTAAAAGGTTTACTCCAAGCACGAAAATCAATGGATTTACAAAACACATAATCTATTTCGGTGCAATCCTTGACTTCGCTGTTTCAAGGCAGCCACTTAAAATGTGACAAAGTGGTGATTCAAGGTGACAAAGTGCATTTAATGTAAACATTCTGATGCTTTATCTTCCTGCCTTGCCTTTTATGGGAGGAAAATGGAAATCAATCGTGTGTTTATTTTTCTTCTGCAAGTCAGATAAGCGCCGTGATCTCCGTGAAAGGGCTAAAGCGAAGCCGACAACATTGAGATGGGACGGACAAGGTGGCTTCTTGATAGGCCTGCCTTTGGCTTTTGAGAGCTACAGGTTCTTTGTAAGTTCGATTCACGTTTCTTTGCCTCGGGGTGCACCATCTGGGCCCCCCAAAACAAAATAGCAGCAGACCTGATCTCCAATAATAATAGGCACATTTAAAAAGCGCATGGTTACACTCGGCCAGTGTGTCCCCGCGCTGCGGTGCAATCTGTCCTGATTGCTACACCCTAACCTAGCCAGTCCTGATTAGCCCGGGGGGAATAGATGCGTTTAAAATTTTTGCCTGAAGGTGCCCTCCAAGGCCTCCACCCGGAGGCTCAAGGGGAGTTTGTTCCATTGTTGTGCAGCCAAAAAACAAAAGGACCGCCCGCCCATCCTTGCTCTCTTAATAGCGGTAACGCACACCAGACCCATCCCTCCTGATCTAAGTTGGCATGTAGGGACATAAGGAGTGAGTAGATCAGACAAATAGGAATAATACGGTGGCAGACGCACAGTGCCTTGAACAAGACTCTCTCTCTTATCGGCAGCCAGTGGAGGGAAGCCAGCGCCACCTTCGAGGAGGCCCTCCTTGGGCGCATAAGAACCAGACGAGCTGCTGCGTTCTGCACACCCTGGAGTCTTTGCATACATTTCGCCGTTGCACCTATGTACAAGATATTGCCATAAACATAGCGCGATGTCACCAGGCACAAACCATGGTCTTCCTGGCTGCAGTAGGCAGCATATCCAGGGTTTTACGAAGGCCCCTCAGGACTCCAAAACAAGCACCTGCCACCCGCCTAGTATAGTACTCAAAGGAGAGCTTTGTGTCCAGCCACACCCCCAGGTTCTTCGCCCGAGCGCAGGGCGTCGGGTGGATCCCAAGCTCTGGGGCCCCCAAGCCGACGACCACACCGACAGGGCTCTCCCCACCACAAGCACCTCGGTCTTATCGCCATTCGATTTCAGGCAGTTGTTAGCCATCCATGATGCCAGCTCTTGCAAGCATGCCACGAAATTGGAGGCTGCCGTATCCTGTGCCTGTGTCAGGGAGACCACCAATTGAGTGTCATCGGCATAGGACACAACCCTGATCCCAAATCCATCAGCAATCTCTGCTAATGAAGCCACATAAAGATTGAACAGGGTCAGGCTCAGGGTCGAACCCTTCGGCACCCCCTGTTTCAGTTTGATGACTTTGGAATAGTGAGAGCCCTGCCTCACCTGAAAACTGCGCTCCGACAACAATGATTTCATCCAGCTCAACGCACTGCCAGACACACCTCCTGTCAAAGGCGGCACTTAAGTCCAACAGGATCAAGGCTGCCGCCTGTCCCGCATCCGCATATTGCCTCATGGTTTCCGTGGCGAGAAGCAGGGCAGATTCCGTCGAGTGGAAAGCCTGGAATCCAGACTAAGTGGGATGCAGGAGGTTACATTTCCCAATATGCGCCGTGAGTTGCATGTTTACCACTTTCTCCGCAATCTTTGCGAAGTACGTCAGTAAAGAGATTGGGCACAGATTGTCAAGATTGTCTCCAGATTCAAAACCTACGGGCATCATGCAGCGGTAGAGTGGGGTGCTAAAGGCTCCATTGCGAGCAGGTGAAATGTGCCCCATGTCCACCACTTATGTATTAAAAAGTAACCATACGACAGGTTCCGTGGACCCCGGTGCCACTGCACCTTCTGATTTACCAATAGGCACATAACTTCATTTCTATTTACACCTGCAAGTGGAATTTAATGCTGCAGAAACTCTCCCACTCTGGCACTTTGTGTGCAGTGAGATGTTTAGGGTTGGTGCAGTAATATGGCTGATCCCAGAAAGAAAAGTGGGGCGTGGGTAAAACAACAGGAGGGTGTAACTTAGTACCTTTTTGGGCATTCACAAACGTGTTACTATGTTACTTCAACATAATATACAAAGATATATATATATATATATAAAAACACAAAAAATGGCTGAAGTTGGTGCATAAAATGTGGCGGAAAGCTCCCAAAATGTATCAAGGGGGTGAATGGGAAGGGATCCCCCCCACCCACCCTTGAAAAAAAAACGTTTCCTTTGGGAGATGGGCAAAAAGAAGTTTAAGCCTGTTTCATTTGATATATTAAAGCACAGTGAATACCAAAATCAGTACTTCAGGAATTCTTTTACTTGCATACATGTCCATTAACAGTCCAAACAGAGGAAATCTCCTCAAAACATAGAAGACACTCTTTGGTGATTAGCTGATGGACTTTAAAAGAAAGTTTGTGATGTCACCACTACAGCTCTATCCCCTATATTTAGATTTTTAGCATCTTTCTCTTTGTCCATCTGATTTCCTCTTCTAATTCACGGTTCTCACAGGACGAGGATGGCCCCTGGCAAGGACCAATAATCAGAACAGCTTTCATTAGAAAAACAGTAAGAACAAGCAAACGAAAATCACAATTTTTCGTCCCCAATAATCCAACAGCGGCGGCCGGTGCACCAGAATTCAGCCATTGGCTCAAATTGACAGAGATTTGCTCTGGAAGCAAAGGAGAGTTGGCTGAGCATTTCCACCATGTTACCAGGCATCCTGTCCATTAATAACGTAGATTTGTAGTGGAAATCAATCATCTGTCTATAACAGGACTTGGGGGCATATGTATCAAACTCCCGTTTAGCGAATCCTAATTTGCGATATTTCGCGATTCGCAAATTGAGATTCGCTAAGCGGGATGTAAAAAATTAATCGCAAATAAATTGCGATTTCTTAAAAATCGCAATTTATTCTCAGACACCCGTTTTGCGATTTCTTTTTTTATTTTTTTTTGTCCTCATCTCACCTATAAACTGTTTGCAGGACGTAACCGGTCAGTTTTAGTAATGGGGCGTTTTGCGATTTCTTAATAGCGAAATTCGCTAATTAAGAAATCGCAAAAACAGGAATCTGCAATCCAGGTGCAGCCTGATGACATCACAAACAGGAAACGAGTGATTTCCTGCACCTGCTCACCTGAGCCACACCCAGAGGCTGCTTGGGGAGTGTGAGGAGGCATCCCAGGAGAGTGCAACCAGCAATGGATTCCACCAAACAACAGCAGGGCAAGGATGCAGAGAAAAGGAAGAGAAAACATAAGTTCTCTGAAAAGGAGCAGGAGGTCCTCATTGAGGAGATGGTCTGCAGCCATGAGCTCCTCTTCGGCAAGAAGGCACTGCGTGTCCCAGAGGCCAGGAAGAGGAAAATCTGGCTAGAAATACAGAATAAGGTGAATGCAGTGGGAGTCACCACACGTACCATCGAAGAGCTGCGCAAGCGGTGGTACGACATGCGCCAGAGGTCCAAGGAGAGGGTGGCAGCCAGACTGAAGGACGCAAATCAGACTGGAGGAGGACCATCCACTGCAGAGCAGCCAACCCCCCATGAGGAGCTCGTGGAGTCTACTCTCCTGCCTGAGAGCGTTGGTGGTGTGGCTGACATAGAGAAGCTCCGACCCTGCATCCAGCAGTCAAGGTAAGATGCATGCAAAATCAATCTGCACCCCTCCCCATCCCATGCACACTTCCCCAAATGCGCATAGTAAACTCCCAAAATGTCAATCCAGCCCAGGTCTTACAGCACACCCAGCAATGCATCATGGGACTCCTAGTACTGTATCTGACTGTGTGTCCATGAGACTAAGGAAATTAAATGCAACATGTGGGTTGGGGATAAGTGAATGATACAGTGTCAGAGGTTAGCCCAAAAAATCTGTAGGAACTTTATTGATTGCCACATGCAGACAATAACACAAACTCATGTAGTCCCCTTTACATCCACAGCACATGGCATGGCACAAGAAGACAACGCAGCAGGAGAGCAGCCTGCCCACTCTGCGGACTCCAGCGATGACACTAAGCAGCAGCCAATCCAGCGCAGGAAGCGCGCACATGTGCCCCCACTGCCTCCATTTGAGGACGATTTACCTGCCACAGGGGATGACACCGACAGGAGAGAGGGGAGTCAGGGTGTGTCACACATGCCCATACATGACACACAAATGCCAAGGAGTAGACCACAGGAGACATCCAGATCAAGGCCCAGGAGCAGCACTGCGACTGAAGCTGAAGGGTCCGTGTTCTCAGGCCTGGAACAGAGCATGCTGCAGGAACAGCGCCTACAAAGTAAAGCACTGCGGTCAATTAATCGGCAGCTATGCCGCATACACAAGGACCAGAAGAACATGGGGGAGGGCTTTGTGGCCATGGCAGGGGCGATCCATGAGCTCTGTGACACTTTGAGGCACACCCAAGCTGCCAATGACAGGGCTGGTCGACGTGCCAATGCACACCTACACAATTACACCAAGGCCATGAACCGCCTCTGCACCACCACCAGCACCCTCACACGCAGAAGCGTAACAATGCAGGTCGAGATGGCACACTGCTACCAGGATATTGCCCGAGGACTGGCGCAGGTAACCACTGCTGTGGAGCAGCTGCAGACAGCCAATGCTGGTGGCAGCACACTCATGGCCTCTGCCGAGAGTGAGGACACCTCAAGTCGGAGCAGCCTCACTCCCACCTTGCCAGGGGAAAGACGCCGCAGTGCCAGACAGGGTGCAGGCCAAGGGAACACCATGGGGGGCACTCAGCCTGGACGTCACCGAAGGAGGTGAACATGTGCGGTGACACTCACTGCAACACGGGTGCATGAACCCGAAAATGCTGTTAGCACAATGACTTGTGCCTTACCTGCACTGTGTGCACAACATGTGCTGGGGACAGCTAGAATTTCTTCAATGTGAAGTGTGAATAAACACTTAACACATTATCAAGCTTTTTTGTCTCTTTTCATCATTACTCACCTAGAAGTAGTTTTGTGTGATCTCAGTCCGTCTCTGGCGTCCAGCAGCTGCCCCAACTCCTGCTGCAGGTCTGGCAGGGGGAGCAGGGCGCTCGTCATTCGATGTGTCTGTATCAGTCACATCAATTGTGGTGCCTTTCCTCATTGCCATGTTATGTAGCATTGCACAGCTTGCCACGATTTTACAGCAGGTCTCAGGGCTGTATTGCAGTGCGCCTCCACTTTTATGCAGGCACCTGAAGCGGCTCTTCAGGATTCCAAAGGTACGCTCAATGACGCAGCGTATAGATCTGTGTGCCCTGTTGTAGCTCCTCTCACTTGCATTAGCAGGATCCAGATATGGGGTCAGGATGAAGTCGCGCACTGCATAGGCACTGTCTCCTGCATGGACAAACACAATAGGTAAGTCAATGTCCCCCCCCTCAAGTGATGTAGTGTGTGTATTGATGTGTGCCATGTATTTACCTAGCAGGTACCCCTCCCCAAACTCTCCAGCACTCAGACGTCTGTGTATTCCGCTGTGTCTAAAGATGAAGGAGTCATGTGTACTGCCGGGATATTTGGGTACGATGTCAGTGATGATATATTTTGCGTTGCACACAATCTGTATGTTGAGGGAATGGTAGCATTTCCGATTTCTGTAGACATATTCAGATGCTGATGGGGGTGTGATGGCCACATGGGTCCCATCGATGCAGCCAATGACGTGGGGGAAACGTGCTATCTGGCAGAAGTCCAGTTTTGTTTGCTGTAATGCCTGTTGGGTGGTGGGGAAGTAAATGTGATGTGAGAGCCTCTGTAGCATTGCATCTAGGAAGGCATGGAAGAAGCGCGAAAGTGCACTCTGTGGCACCCCACTAACCTCCGCAATTACCCGTTGAAAACTCCCTGACGCCAGGAGGTGCAGGGAGCACAGGACCTGCACATGTGTGGGTATTGTTTGTGTCCTGCGTGTAGGGTGTTCCAAGTAGGGTTTCAGCTCCTCAATCAAGTCCATTATGGTATGTGGGCGCAGTCTGTACTTGTCATAGATGTCCTCTTCAGTGTGCTGGAACAGAGTGATGCGCAGCCTGAATATACGCTCCTGTCTCATTCTCCTCTGTGCAAGAGCCCGTATACGCAGCCTCCTGGCTATCACGAACATTCCTGCCATTGTGGGTGGGTCTGTTGCATTGTGGGGTGGTTTAAGTACCTTGCACCAGTTTACCACCTGCATGCAATTGGTGTTAAAAGCGATTTCTTAATTTGCGAATTTCGTGAATTCGCAATTTGCGAAATTTTCTTACATGTGTCAGCGATTTCTTATTTTGCGATATCCTTCTTGCGAATTTCGCAATGTTAGGAAATCGCTATTTTAGAAATCGCAAGGATAATCGCAGATTTCTTGTTTCGCAGACTAAGAAATCGCTAATTTTGCGATTTCTTCATTTTCTCTTAAAATGTGTGTCATACATATGGATTAGCGAAAAATCAGTCGCAAACGCTGCTTTTTGCGATCCGCAGCGTTTGCGAATAATTTTTCCTTTCATACATATGGGCCTTGGTCCTCCTTCAAGAACTTGGAGACCTCAGAATAAGATCCCCAATCCAACAAATCTCCATACCTCAAATTGTTGACATCCAAAATTGCTGAAGAAAGAGAAAGAAAATAGACCTGTTTTTGGATTCTGGGCTTAGATTCAAATACGAAAACACACAAAAAGATTAGAACAATTGTGATAATTTCTGAATAGAGAGTGATTGTGTTTATAAAAACACAAAAACCCGCAAGATGAATTTAGGTAAAAAGGAGTTTGTGATACTCTAATTTCTAGGTCTACTGTGACTCAAAGACAAAGAGGAAAGAGGGTATGATGACAAAAGAAATCTGAAAGGAGGAGGAGAATCTACAAGGAGTGAAGTGAGAGTAAGTCAGTGGAAAGGGGTATTGCAGAGGATAGAGAAGGGGCGTCCAGTGACCCCCACTAAAGAGTGTCCTGTTTTTAGTCTCACTACATGCAGCTTTAGTTGTCTCTGTCATCAAGGGTTTTGTTGTAACCAATGCTTACATACGACTAGAATGAGCTTTAGGTCAGTCCCTTGCTCACCATTCGATGAACTGCTTGACTATTTAAATTTTCTGCTCCGGAATCAATGGTTTAGATTTCTTGTGTTAGTCCTCCATCTGGAGCTTTCAGGTTGTATCCTGCATTTTGATTGGTTAATGTATCCTTCCATTGCTGAAACTATGGCATTGCTTCTCCAGCATTTGAGCTTTAGCAGTCAATGGGTGCATCTCTTGCTCCCTCCACTTTTTGTGTATTCCTCTTTCCATGACTCTCTCTCTCTTTTCCCCCACCACCCAGTCACTGTGTACCCCCACACTGACTCTGTGGTACTTATTTGCCCCATGCTCTGCCTTCACTCTTATCACACCAATGTCAAGCATTTCTGCAACTCAGTGTCTATCACTCTCTCTCGCCTACCCTGCTTCTCTCTCCCTCTGCCCTCAGCCGAACCCCCTGCTTAGCACTCCCACATTGCCAGCTGCCCACTTCTGCCAGCATTGCCTTTGCCAATGCTTCTAGAAATGCAGCTCAAGCATTGAAAAAGCCATTAGTGGCAGACAGCCATCTTGGAATGGTATTTGGTGCACTTCCAAGACGGCTGTCAGTTTGTTCCTATGCGCAACATGAAGGACATGCATAACAATTTGTTTTATATATGTAGGTCCTGATTCTGCACTTGTTGTAATCCAGTTGGTTTTTAACACGCCAAATAAATAACAATACTCTAGTGTGCATTATTTAATGGGTGTGATAAATAGCACATATCATGTGTTTATGGGGAATAACATACTGACATTGGTGCTTCAAGCACTAAAATCTGGACGGTGCAGTAAATACAGTACACTTTTCCTCTGTTACATTTTGTCAAATGATTGACGTGCCAACATTTAACGAAGGGTGAGATATTTAATGCCCCTCATAATTTCTGAATGCAGTTAATGCCACTGAACTCATAATTCCAAACCAGTAGTAATCAAGGCATTGTTGTCATACTGTTCCAAGGTAGTAGTCATGTTGAGTCTAGATGCAAGGTGACTACCATCTTGGCTGTGTACAAAATACCATTCCAAGATGATGAACTACGGCTTTTAGTTTTGCCAATACATGGGCTGCAGTTTTACAAGCATTGCTGATGACAATGATGGCAACAATCAAGCATTGGCAAAGCAAGAGGTACTGACCTTGCCAATGTTTCCCGTTTATCTCTTTTTAATGGTTATTAGTGTTAAAAAATATATTACAGATACCAAATCTGTAACACATTGTGGGAGCAAGCCCACAAGTAAATTAGGCAACATACCTTTATATGGGTATGCCATTTGCAACCATGCATTTGGTTTGAGAGAAGGGGCTATGCCAAACCTGCTGAACCTTCTGTCACCAGCAAGTGCCTCAGGGAGACAAAAATAGAAACTGCAAATGACTGCTGCACCTGCAAGGCACTTCTGTAAGCTGGCTCTTGGTTCTGAGAGAGGGGGTGGCAGGGCTAGTGACTTTGGTGCAATGAACACAAGAATATTTCTAGCGAGAGGGTGTGGAAAAGATGGGGCTCAGAATGAATATTACCAGAATGAATATGAGGAGGTGGAAAGTTCTATACTTCCAGATTGCAGTAAGGAAGTACACACAGAAAGCACTCATGGAATAAAGCAGAAACTAGTGAAAGACTAGGAGCAGCTGAGTGAAGAACGCGCTAGCAGGGACTGCTCCTACTAATGAGTTTACACATGGACTAACCACATGGTATTGTTGATGTTGTTGACAGAGGAGTATACATTTGGTGCTTGCTCCTATTGGCCCTCATTTGGTGGTGCTATTCACAACCTTGCATCAGTGTTCTGACTGATTGTGTGCAAACCGGAAGGGCTGCAGGAGCAGGAGGAGAAGGAGCTCGGCCACGACGTGAAGTGCGGAGCGCGGAGCAAATACGGAGCAAGGGGCACAGAGCTTGAGCTTGAGCAAGATGTTGAGATCTTTTTTGATCTCCGTTACACATAGAAGGGAGTGTTCTATCCTCTTTGCCACTAGTAATACTTCATCTAGAGATGGTTCATCCTTCATCCAAAGTTCATCACGCACTTTCTCAGAAACACAACCAAGCATGAACTGATCCCGTATCCTTTCCTCTGTATGAACATCAAATTTACAGGAGGATGCTAGGCGTCTAATATCAGTTACATAATTCTCTATATTTTCACCTTCACTTTGCATACGCTTACGAAAATGATAGCGCTCTAAAATAGTACTGACCTTTGGTAAATAATGTGCATCAAGCTTATAAATACACTGTTCAAATTCATTCAAACCAGATGCAGTACTGTCAGGGACATCCGGAAGATGATCAAATACATCTTGCCCCTCTGAACCAAGACAGTGCATGAGCAAAGCCGTCTTCCTCTCAACACTGAGAGAAGTGCCGCACACACTAGCATATCGCTCAAAAACCTTCTTCCATTTAGACCATTTGATGGGTGGATCACCTGGGGACTGTAGGAAGAATGGAGCTGCTGTAACATTCTGCATGATCAGGTGTTTGTATAACCAAGAAGGAGAACAAAGAAAAGAAAATGTAAAAACTGCAAACGTAACTAAATTGCGGTGTTTAAATTGAACAATTATAAATTGATCAAATCTAGAAAGACATGTATATATATTTGTATTTCAGGAGTATATCATTGTTAATTACAAGAAATACGCATTAAACTCTGTATGGTTCACTCTAACTGTGCTTGTCGAGAACATATATATATATGTGCACCAAGCTTTTAACATAAACGAAGACACATTTACTACCTTACATCAAGAAAATATGTAGTGAGTATTAGCACAATTAAACGCTGGAAGTACTGATTTCTGAAGGAGTAATGCAAGGCGATGATTAGATGCGTTTTTTCAACAGTATATGATGGAGTAGGCTGTGCGTGTCAGCGCTGTAGCTTTAAAATTGGTTGACACGCTTAAATCATTGAGATTGAAACTGTGCGTGTCAGTGTAGTTGTATTGTAGATCCGCAACGAGAACTAATAAGCATATAGCTGTGAGTGTCAGCGCTGCAACATAAGAGTTATTTGGCACGCTTTAGTCATTGAAATTGAAACTGTGCGTGTCAGTGTGATTGTACAGTAGATCCGCTGCCAGCCAACTGATCAACAATAAGATCACTATGCGTTGTTCTGCCTTTAACACCGAATCCGTGACACAATAGAATATGAGCGAAATAAGTTGCTGAGTGGAGATTGCTGAGCAACGAACAATTGGCATTGTAGTGTTACGTAGTCAAGACAGCATGGCAACCAATTGCAGACGCGAAGAAAGACCACGGCGTGACGTTGTAGAAAAACTTAACGTTGCGTTCCAAGCCTCCAATTATTCGACGTTGCGCTCCAGATACGATGTATCTTCGCGTGTGACAAAAGGCACGTCCGACGTCAAAACCTCTAAGATGAAGGAGCGAGAGTCTTCGAGCTCTGGAAGATGGAGCAGCGCGTGGCAGCGCGAGTGTCAAAGTGAGTAATGTTCAAATATAAATAAGCAGACAAGAACAACGTACGAGACGAATTTTGTAATGGATTTAGCCCTTGTGTTTTCTGTTGTCAGACGCTAATATTTAGAATGGCAAGCTAACACAACCAGACAAACTTGGAGTTATGAGCGTCACGCAAAAGTTGAAGATCAATGAAAATGTAGCGTTTCGTAAAAAAAATTAAAGTCATTGAATTAAAACGCGGTGTGAACACGATGCCGAAATTGAAACTGAGTAGATTATCACCTCCCTTGTGATAAACATTAAATAAGGAAAGTTCTTACTTGAGAGTTTAGTCCTCTTCACAGTAATATAAAGCAGGTTGATCTTCTTAGATGTAGTTGAGAGTTGGAGTTGAGCTGATGATGATCCCAGTCGTCGCCAGTGTTACAAAGTAACTTCCCATCATGAAGAAAGATGCAGATACTTGGGATGTAGATTCAAATAGGTTTATTCCAAGTTGTAGGTTAACAGCTCATCCACCCAACCGTCAGCAGGCTCATCACCACACTGACTTCAACATTCTTACATCTAGCAAACAGTGGCTTGACATTCTAGAACACTAAAGATCCCACAGTGAGATGCAATGACATGTTTAAAAGAAAAGGAGAAAACCTTTACAACACCCTTCCTGCAAATGATCTAGGGCCTTAGAGTTTGACAGATGGACTACCCCATCAAAACTTGGCAAACATCCCATCTGCCATATCACAAGTTCCATAGTGTGATATGCACTTGCAGTCTGACACACTAAATAAAGTGATTTGATTGGTAAGCATGCACTATCACTAAAATGATAGAGCACCATGGATTGGACTTGCGGGTCCTATACTTGCCTTGAGCCACTGGGAACAGAAGGCAGCACACCAAGGAACTGGCAGAGAACTGTAAATGAGCCAGGCAAGCAAGTAACAATTCAGGCCATGAATATCTGGCTTGAATCACCAGAAGTCATCTACTTAATTTTCCTGAGAGTGTTTTGTCCCCAGTAATGATGGCTAGTCAGGAACCAGTCCAGATGTCCCAAGTGTGGACTTATGGACAGGCAAATATTTTACATAGTTCCTTCAGTAAAGGTAAGGGAGGACATTTCCTTTCTTAACAGCAACCCACCAAATTGCACTTCCTCCCTCACAGGAATTTCCCAACCCTTTAAATAGCATGCCACTGAGTCTGCAGTGCAGGAAAATCGCATGTTCCCTGGCATAGGTCATTTTGGGAGCACAATGTCAGTAGAACATTGAAAGACATGTGCTAGTCCTCTCTTAAAAATATATACTTTCATGGTAGGTATATGTGAATGGCAGTGGACCCTGAATTAGTATATATTTGACCCAAGACGTGTATCTGGGTAGTTGTTAGTAGTGCTAACACCTACTGGTGCCTTATATTCCGTGCTCCCTAGCAAGAGTGCAGCATATACACATTGTCACAACCCACCCCTTATTAAAGGATAGTGGGAACTGAAAAAATGGAGGGTTTTCTGTGTATGTGTATGTGTATGTGTGTTCGTGCGCATGTGTGTGTGTTTGTATGTGCGCATTCATGTGTGAGTGTGTGTATTTGTATGTGTGCGTGCGTGAAGATACACTGTGCGCATTATTATGGTCGCATGATAGTTGTACATCATATAGAGAAATATAATTTAAAAAAAATTCTGTGTCCTAAATGCTATTTAGAAAAATATCATCCTATTTGGTGGAGAGCTTTTATTATTATCTCCAGTGGGGTGACATTATTCAGGATACTATGTTTATGGCAGATAATAAGAAACAAAATGGAAAAGTTCTATTAACAAGGTGTATGCGGTCAAGTGCTTTTTGCCGCTACCTTTGGTGAAAAAGAAAAGGAGAGTAGAACAACTGTTGTAAAAAAAACCCTCACCCACCTACCTAGTAGGTGGCATGCTTCATCATCGGGGCCCAACTGGATTACCTAATGCAATCCAGCTGTGCTACAACGCCTGAGTTACAGCGGAGCAGGTTGTTTAGTGAAAAGGAAGTGATGTGCTATGTGAAGTGTGATTACGAGTTAAAAATGTCTCTTGGAGTACCCTTTTGAAAATTTTTAATAGAAGGGTCCTAGGAAATGAGTAAAAACAAATACGGGATCTCTGCGGGGGTATGGTATATACCCTAGTATCCCTGATTAATTTAGGTCTACTAGTTTCAGCCTTTGGGATAGTTCTTAAGGCTTTCTTCAGGACCAAAAAATAGTGCGTAGCCTGAAAATTGTAGGAGGCCACGTGGGGTGTAGATATCAGCACGCACCCTAAAGTGTGCTGTGAGTGTGGTGGGTTGTGGTTTTTACTCACAAAACCTCTGATCGGAGTACCTGTAAATAAAAAGATTAGTAAATACAAGTACACAGTTATTTATTCATGCATCAGTATTATTAATGCATGCTCCTATTTGTTTATAGCTGGTGGTTTCATGCATGTGGTAGGGTGGGCATGCATGATGGCTAACCACTATAAATGTAAAACTTGCGTGGCTACAATGTGCCCCGGTGATGCTAAAAATAAGCGGGAAATCCCTAGGTACACGAGGGTAAGTGATAATGGCGCGAAAAATTGGGCACATTGTACTCATATACATTATCGCCTATGGGGATTCATTGGTGGAGTATTACATTTACCTTCTAAATGTAATCAAATATATCTGGTTGTGACGCGTGATAGTAATCACATAAACCATAAAGACAGACTTCAGACATACAAAGTCGACATTTAACAACGTGTATCTAGTTGTGGTGCGTAGTTCTTATTCTGTGAAAATCACGTAAAACATAAAAACAGACCAACAACATGAAGGACTGACAATGGCGGTCTCACATTAGCTCTGAGTATGTTATGCCTCTGAAATCCAATCGGCCTGCAATATCCCATGCTGACCCTATCGAGATAGAGAGGTAATGAAGATATCAAGAAAGAAAAGTTACGTCGAGGAACCAAATATGTGCAGCATTGGTATGGCTCCTCGAAAGTTGGTACTCACATATGCCAGGGTAGAAAGGTCGTGATCACCTACGCAGCCGATCGAATCCGCTTGTTAAGCCCTGTTCAGGTAACTGAGCCGGCACTAAATAGGAAGCGGAAGTGTTTACAAGATCACGTGAGAAGCTGCCCAGAACCTCTAGTACATTGATGTTCATTGGGGCGTAGGGTGACACATGCGTAGCGAGACAAAGGAGGTTGGGATGTCTAGTGCGAATTATTTACATTCACAAAGCATGAGAACGATAAGGTGTTACACGCTAGTGCTCGGAAGGGAGCCGCATGCGTGTGAACATAGTTATATGTGTCAGTATCCAAATAAAGTTGGCCACCAGCGCAACGTCTTGAGCGATTTGTAAACAATCACACACCGTGAGAACGATCACGTGTGGAAGTGGCGTGGAGGTGTATCACGCTTGTGCTCGAAAGGGAGGCGCATGCGTGTGGATATATTTGTATGTGTCAGTATCAAAATAAAGTTAGATCGGATATCTTGAAAGACAACAAACACTGGCTACAGGAAGAGCAATGGCATATCTATTCAAACTATTGAGGGGATAGATGTAATGCATTAGAATTTATGCATCGCAGAAATCTGTCGGAGCAGATGTAATGCATAAGTATAAACATGTGAACTCTTCTTAAGGGTACAGGTGTCATGAAGTTATCTTAAATGTAGTAGATATATAGGGTACAGGTGACATATCTATATGTATCTGTATTACTGTCTGGCCTAGACTTATGATACCCAATTGCTTAAATATTCGTGGTCCATACTGACTGGTGTTGGTATGGGTCATGAGAATATATAAGGGTATGTATGTTTATGTGTCAATGTATGTAGTTACAGACGTCGTATACTGTTCCAAGGCACATTGTCATTAAGCCCTGATATGTGGGTGGATAGTCTGTACACCCAACGTTGTTCTTTTTCGAACAACTGTTCCTGCATATTTCCCAGGTTTGGCTCAAGTTGTTCGATTATTACCCAGGACATATCGTTGGTAGTGTGTCCCATTGCAAGGTAATGATCTGTCAGTTTCGTGGTATTCCTTTTGCAGCGGATGTTGCTTCGATGTTCGCATATTCTGGTTTTAATTTTTCTGCTGGTCATGCCAACATAGCGTAGTTTGCAAGGACATGTAATAAGATAAATTACATTTGCAGAATTACAGTTTGTGTGTCTCTTGATAGTCCAAATTTTGCCTTCCTCTAAGTGTAGAGTTTTGGTTGTCTGTGTGAGATGACAAATTCTACAGTTCCCACATGGGAAATGGCCAGTCACTTCTGGTAGACCCCATGCATTCCGAACAGTGCTGGGGGTATTCACAGTTTTTTTGGGGCGAGTGGATATGAGACTATCTCTGAGATTTTGAGATCTTTTATAGGAGAACAGTGGTTTTTCCCATTAAAGTTTTCCTGAGGTCACGATTTTCCAATTGGTTTGAATCAGTCTAGCAACTTTATTCGAAATGGAGTTATAAGTAGTGACACAGGTGAGTGGTATGGTTGTAGTCGTGTTGATTTTGGGTTTTAGTAGACTGTCTCGATTCTGGTTCCTTGCTCTTTTCTGTGCTTTTTGGATGGTTTTCTTTGGGTATCCACGATTCCTCAGTTTTTCTGTCAGTTGTTCTGATTGAGATTTGAACTCCTTTATTTCACTGCAATTGCGGCATAGTCTAAGATATTGACCATAGGGTAAGTTATCCCTCAATGGTCTCGGGTGAAAACTCTGAAAATGTAGGAGGGAGTTCTTAGCTGTTGGTTTAAAATGTGTTTTCGTCGTGAGGACCCCGTTCCGGGTTTCTATTTCCAGGTCCAGGAAAGTGATACTTTCACGACTTGTTGTATGTGTGAATCGTAGGGTAGGATCCAGTGTATTGATCCAGTTTAAAAATTTACTAAGTCTTTGTTCCTCATTTGTCCATATCAGAAAGACATCATCAATATATCTCTTGTAGAATGTGATGTCTTTGTTGTATGGTGATTGTGGATTCAGGATGTGGAGACCCTCAAAAATTAGACACATACAGTCCCGCTACGCTAGGAGCGAATGTGCTCCCCATCGAAGTACCGTATTGTTGCAAAAAAGTGTACCTTCGTATTCAAAAAAGTTATCTTTTAGAGCTAGTTCTGCACATTCCATGATTAAGGATTTAGGTGTTTTGTAGTTCCAGGTTGTTTTGTCTAGTGATGTACGGATATCCTCAAGTGTATCATCATGTTAATCTGGCTGAGTAGATCTTTTGTGTCTTTCAGGTATGCAGGAGTTGATTGAACTAGTGGTTGTAAGTAAAAATCGCAAAAACAAGACAGAGGTTCCAGAAGTGAACCTATTCCGGATACAATCGGTCTGCCTGGTGGTGGTATTTTGTTTTTGTGAATCTTTGGAATTGTATAAAAATAGGGTATTGAGGTGCCTCCAGAGGTCAAGAAGGATGCTTCATGTTTGCTAATATAGCCATTCGCTTCTGCCTCATGTACCAAAATGTTCATTTTGGTTTTTAGTTGATCACTCGGGTCTTGTGCCAGAACTTTGTAGTTCTTAGGGTCATCAAGAAGACGTACGCATTCCGTATGGTAAGCATTTCGGTTTTGAATAACTATTCCTCCTCCTTTATCCGCCAGTTTTATAATGATGTCTTTGTTGTTTTTTAGGCTTTTAATGGCGGTGAATTGTTTTGCACTGGTATTGTTGAAAACCTGTTCCTCATGGGTGTTTCTTATACCTTTATAGATCGCTTGTTCAAAGGCGATGAGTTCTGCTGGTGTTGTATGGGGAGGTGGAATAAACGTAGATTTTAATTTGAGGGTGGTATCGCCCATTTCTTCATTTTGGGTATCTTTAGGTGATTGATTCTCAAAAAAGGCTTTCAATTTAAGTTTACGAAAAAATTCTGATAATTCACAGTGGAGTTTGAATTTATCAAGCCTTGCTGTTGGTGAAAAGCCTAATCCTCTGTTCAGTACTTCTACCTCATCATTTGTGAGAGTGTGGTCCGAAAGGTTTGTTACTAGGGTCTGCTTGCACTTGTGCCTGGTTGTGGTTCCTTCGTCCTGCTGCGTGCATTGGCACTCGGGTTCTCGTGGTCTTCCCAGTGTACCTGTCCTTTTCGTGGTCGTCTCCCAAGTCCTCTCTGGCCTGATCCTAAAAAAGGAAACCGTTGGTTTTGATTGCCATATTGAGGCGGTGGTTGTTGGAAATGTGGATTCCAACCATAGAACATAGGTGGAGTCATAGGGGGGTAAGGCCCTTGATAGTTCGATTGTCCTCCTGGATATGTATTGGGCCATGGTTGTGGCCAGTATGTGTTTCTTCCTCTCCCTCTGCCACGTTGTCTATTTTTGTAATTGCCTTTGTCTGATCCATAACTTTCAGTGCTTGATCCGCTATTCACCGAGGAGCCATCATCCGATGATATGGAATGGGTTGATCTTGTCGGTGCTTTGTAGTCTGCTTCTGAGTACGGATACGTTTTCACAAATGAAAATTTCTTTAGATCTTTTTGAAATTGATGGATTTTAGACTGAGTGAGTTCTTCTTTATAGTCAGCTATTTCTTTGTTTACCTCATCTAGTCTTTTTTTGTATGAGGTGAGCGTGGTCTTGAAATGCTGTTCTGTTGCTTGGATGTCAATCAAGATGGCATCCGAAAGTCTTTTTGCTGTTTGAATTATTAGAATAATCCAGTCTCTGGTGCAATGCCACGCAATCTGCGCCCAGTCTCTGCGGAAAGCTGCATCATCCAAAAATATGCGTGGCGCATTTGTTACTATTAGGCCCTTCGGAGCTGTGTTGGATCATAGATATTCTGTTAATATTACACCATGTAATATTGTTCTGATGCGCGTTCTTTTTTTCTCAGACAGATTTTCCCAATCCGCACTTTGTGAGATAGTTTGAGCCATGTTGAAATCTGCCAACAGGGGTGATGCTGCTAGAATGTTACTGACATCCTCGTCAGTGAAAGTGAGTCCTGCGTTTTCAGCCATTTCGTCCCTGTTGTTGTTGGAGGACCGCTTTTAATGAGTCACAAAAAAATACTAGAAAAGAACTCGATGAAGTGCTAGATATAGACAGAGAGTTTTTATTAGCTCTCACAGCTGTGCGCTGTCATAATATATGTAAACAAAGAGAGAGCGAGGAAAAAAGGTAGCTTGTCCTCTTCCCCAACAAGTATCAAGAAACAAAATGGACAAGTTCTATTAACAAGGTGTATGCGGTCAAGTGCTTTTTGCCGCTACCTTTGGTGAGCGGCAAAACACTGTAGCCAGTGTTTGTTGTCTTTCAAGATATCCGATCTGTCTTTCAAGATATCCGATCTAACTTTATTTTGACACTGACACATACAAATATATCCACACGCATGCGCCTCCCTTTCGAGCACCAGCGTGATACACCTCCACGCCACTTCCACACGTGATCGTTCACACGGTGTGTGATTGTGTACAAATCGCTCAAGACGTTGCGCTGGTGGCCAACTTTATTTGGATACTGACACATATAAATATGTTCACACGCATGCGCCTCCCTTCCGAGCACTAGCGTGTAACACCTTATCGTTCTCATGCTTTGTGAATGTAAATAATTCACACTAGACATCCCAACCTCCTTTGTCTCGCTACGCATGCGTCACCCTACGCCCCAATGAACATCAACGTACTAGAGGTTCTGGGCAGCTTCTCACGTGATCTTGTAAACACTTCCGCTACCTATTTAGTGCCGGCTCAGTTACCTGAACAGAGCTTAACAAGCGGATTCGATCGGCTGCGTAGGTGATCACGACCTTTCTCCCCTTGCAAATGTGAGTACCAACTTTCGAGGAGCCATACCAATGCTGCACATATTGGGTTCCTCCACGTAACTTTTCTTTCTAGATATCTTCATTACCTCTCTATCTTGATAGGGTCAGCATGGGATATTGCAGGCCGATCGGATTTCAGAGGCATAACATACTCAGAGCTAATGTGAGACCGCCATTGACAGTCCTTCATGTTGTTGGTCTGTTTTTATGTTTTACGGGATTTTCACAGAATAAGAACCACGCGCCACAACTAGATATACGTTGTTAAATGTCGACTTTGTATGTCTGAAGTCTGTCTTTATGGTTTATGTGATTACTATCACGCATCACAACCAGATATATTTGATTACATTTAGAAGGTAAATGTAATACTCCATCTATGAATCCCCATAGGCGATAATGTATATGAGTACAATGTGCCCAATTTTTCGCGCCATTGTCACTTACCCTCATACCTATGGATTTCCCCCTTATTTTTAGCATCACCGGGGCACATTGTAGCCACGCAAGTTTTACATTTATAGTGGTCAGCCATCATGCATGCCCACCCTACCACATGCATGAAACCACCAGCTATAAACAAATAGGAGCATGCATTAATAATACTGATGCATGAATAAACAACTGTGTACTTGTATTTACTAATCTTTTTATTTACAGGTACTCCGATCAGAGGTTTTGTGAGTAAAAACCACAACCCACTACACTCACAGCACACTTTAGGGTGTGTGCTGATATCTACACCCCACGTGGCCTCCTACAATTTTCAGGCTACGCACTATTTTTTGGTCCTGAAGAAAGCCTTAAGAACTATCCCAAAGGCTGAAACTAGTAGACCTAAATTAATCAGGGATACTAGGGTATATACCATACCCCCGCAGAGATCCCGTATTTGTTTTTACTCATGTCCTAGGACCCTTCTATTAAATATTTTCAAAAGGGTACTCCAAGAGACATTTTTAACTCGTTGTAGGACCTGGGGTCTCCAGGCCCTATGGGGCGGTAACGTGACACGAGCGGTGGGGCCACCAAAGGTCTGTGTGTAAAGCAACCATACAACACGCACCTCACATGCGACGAGGAACACACACAATAAGTGACGCCACACTGTAGGAATTATGTAAATACTCAAGTTTATCCAAGTAGGTCACGTTAAATGCAGTTCATGAGGTAGCAGTACATTTCATATGCGGATAATACAATAGCTAGCGATGTACATATCGGTCATGAGCTATAAAGGCTGTTTCTACCACATATGCAATTTATGAAATGACAGTACTGCCTGGGGCACAACTACCACTCACGTAGCTGCACACGCGCGTTGGGCGCGCTAACTGGTGACGACCTCAGAACGGGGCACCTAGCATGGAGAGCTACTCGTGATCTCTGGCACATAGCACTGTAATAGGGAATATAAATAACAGAGCGCTACTCGTAATCAATAGCGTTTAACACATCAATATGGCACA
Organism: Triturus cristatus; assembly: GCF_964204655.1. Classification (NCBI taxonomy): domain Eukaryota; kingdom Metazoa; phylum Chordata; class Amphibia; order Caudata; family Salamandridae; genus Triturus; species Triturus cristatus. The sequence continues at coordinate 1,149,929,091 of NC_140593.1, read as the reverse complement.
GGAATAACAGCGCGCTACTCGGACTTGATAGCACGTAACACTTCAACCTGGCACATGAATAACAGCGCGCTACTCGGACTTGATAGCACGTAACACTTTAAAGCAGGGCATGTAAAAACAAAGCGCCACTCGTAATCGATGACTCTCAGTACCTTGGAGCGGAGTGTATAACATAAAGCGCCACTCGTAATCAATGACTCTCAGTAATTTGGAACGGAGCATATAGCATAAAGCGCCACTCGTAATCAATGACACTCAGTACTTTGGAACGGAGCATATAGCATAAAGCGCCACTCGTAATCAATGACACTCAGTACTTTGGAACGGAGCATATAGCATAAAGCGCCACTCGTAATCAATGACACTCAGTACTTTGGAGCGGATCTTCCAGCGGGGAGCTCCGGTGCAGTTCGTTGGGCACCACGCTTCAGTATCGCTCGAGGGGGCACACGGAAAGGATCCCTCGGCGGGGTCTCTTCCGTCGTGAAGACAGGGGGGGGGGAATCCCACGGAGAGGAATGCCGGCTAAGGGTGCGGTGTGGCTCCCAACCCGCAGGGGGCGCACCGGGGGCGATCTCAGCCTCCGGGCTTACCTCGATCTCGGCGTCAGCAGGCGTCCGCTCCCACGATGATGGGGGAACTCGGACCCGGCCTCGCACACCTCCTCACGCAGCTGCGACGGCAGCGGTGGGGCCCCGGGCTTCTCCGCGGGCCTCGTGACACGGCAGGGCACTTCTCCAGGCCTCCAGGCCACGGCGGTGAGCGCGCTGGTGTCGCCGTCACAGGGGGGGCTCAAATTAAGGATGGGGTTCTGTGCTCAGCGGAGCACGCTGCCGGGGGTCCCAGACCAGGGCAGGGAGCGCAGGGGTCACAGCGCTAATACCTGGTCGATCCCCGGTGGTTCTCGAGTCAGCTTTGCATCAGGGTTCAGGGGTCAGTCTGGACACGCAGTCTCAGTGCTTGGTGAATAGGTTTCAGAGTTCAATCTGGACACGCAGTCTCAGTGCTTGGTGAATAGGTTTCAGAGTTCAATCTGGACACGCAGTCTCAGTGCTTGGTTCTCAGCTGTTAGATGAAGTCTTATTGGCGCAGATGTATCTGGCGCCCTTAAGGGGTTCTGTTACAGGGAGTTAGGAATGGAGAGGGCGACTAGATCCTTCCTAGTCAGGCTGGGCAGAGAGTCTCTGGGTCCTCCTACTGCTGGGCAAGATCAGTGGGTTTCACAGGGTCCCTCACTCACTTAAGAGGCAGCACCTAAATCCTGTCACTCTCAGAGGCATAAGTCCCTGGCTAGGCCCTACCGCCTACACTCCTGGTGGATTCTTCCAGCTCTGCTTCACCCCAATGGCCAACTCACCACAAAAGGTTCCCTCCCTCTCTTAAGTAACCCTAGGTCAGGTGATCTCTGGCCAAGGCGGGAAAAGAAAAACCACACCTCCCTTCTAGAAGGTTCCAGCACATTCCAGGAGCTTCCCCACTCTACCTATGGGACAAAAAGGCGGGCTGGAGTCGCAACATTGTTGTGGGGTTCCAGCCAGCTCCTGGCAGCTAGGGTGCTACTATGAAAGACCACTCTGCAGTAGCAGGGGCCTGTGGCAGCCATCTTGGGAGAAGGGAGCACCTGCACCTTAACATTGATTGGCAATGAAAAGGCGCCCGGAGACCTAGTCCAACACAAAAATGAGGGTGGACAAATGAGGCACGATACAAAAATGGAAGGGGAGACCACCCTAGGGCTGACAGGTCCAACATGCATCCCCCCCAGCCGAAAGAGGGGAGAGCTACCCAACCTCTAGGGAGTTCTCATCACTAAGGCGGAAAAACCTGGAGAGACCGTCAGCATTGGCGTGGTCAACTCCGGGCCGGTGTTCCGCCCGAAAATCCATCCCCTGTAGGGAAATGGACCACCTCAACAACTTGGGGTTTTCGCCTCTCATCTGCATGAGCCAGCGAAGGGGCCGGTGGTCGGTCTGAATAAGGAAGTGAGTGCCAAAGAGGTATGGCCTCAACTTCTTCAGTGCCCAAACCACCGCGAAGGCTTCTCTCTCAATGGTGCTCCATCGCCGTTCCCGAGGGAGGAGTCTTCTGGATATGAAGGCCACAGGTTGATCTTGGCCCTCGGCATTGAGTTGTGAGAGCACCGCACCTATGCCGTGCTCTGAGGCATCTGTCTGTACAATAAATTCCTTGCTGAAATCTGGTGTTGCTAGTACTGGAGCGGTACACATCGCCTGTTTCAGCGTGTCAAAGGCTTCTTGGCATGCTGCTGTCCATATGACCTTGCGAGGTTGCTTCTTTGAGGTCAATTCCGTCAAGGGGGCTACGATGGTGCCATATCCCTTGACGAACCGGCGGTAATACCCAGTGAGGCCGAGGAAAGCTCGGACCTCTGTTTGGGTCTTGGGGGGCTCCCAAGCCAAGATGGTCTCTATTTTGGCCTGGAGGGGTTGCACCTTACCTCCGCCCACCAGGTGTCCCAGGTACACCACAGATCCCTGTCCAATCTGGCACTTGCTGGCTTTAATTGTTAAGCCAGCGCGTTGCAGCGCCTGCAATACCTCCTGGAGGTGTTGCAGATGGTCCTCCCAGGTGCCACTGAAGACAGCTATGTCATCCAGGTAGGCCGCTGAGAAGGAATCCAAGCCAGATAGTACCTGATTCACTAACCGCTGGAATGTGGCCGGAGCATTTTTAAGCCCAAAGGGCATCACTCGAAACTGGTAGTGGCCCTCGGGGGTGGAGAACGCTGTCTTCTCCCGTGCTCTATCGGCCATGGCAATCTGCCAATATCCGGATGTCAGGTCAATGGTGCTGTGGTACCGGGCTGCTCCCAGCTGGTCCACCAGCTCGTCTGCACGTGGGATGGGGTGAGCATCTGTCTTTGTGATAGAGTTCAACCCCTGGTAGTCCACAGAGAACCGAAGCTCCGGTGTCGTACCCGGTGGGGCCGCTTTCGGCACCAGCACCACTGGACTAGCCCACGGGCTGCTGGAAGGTTCTATCACTCCCAGCTCCAGCATCTTTGCCACCTCACGCTGAATGCTATCCTTCACTCGGTCAGAGAGCCGGTAAGACTTGTTCTTCACCGGGGGGCTGTCCCCTGTGTCCACATCATGGGTACACAAATGAGTGATTCCAGGCATGAGGGAGAACAACGAGGCGAACTGTCCCAGGACATGGCGACAGTCCCTCTGTTGCTCTGGGGTCAAGGATGGGGAGAGGACTACACCTTCCACGGAACCATCCTTCTCTTGTACCGCTAGAAGGTCAGGAAGAGCCTCACTCTCTTCCTCTTCGCTCCCATCCGTGACCATAAGGAGAGCAAACTCTGATCGCTCATGGTGCGGCTTCAGGCGGTTGACGTGGAGCACCCTGAGGTGCTGACGGGGGGTTTTCATATCTACAACGTACGTGGTCTGGCCTCGCCGCTCCACAATGTCGAACGGGCCAGTCCACCGGTCCTGGAGGGCACAAAGCTCCCCAGGTTCCATAACCCACACCTTCTGTCCAACGTCTAACTCGACCGTCTGAGCGTTGCGGTCATACCACTCCTTCATCCCAGTCTGGCTAGCCTCCAGGTTCTCTGTGGCTGCCTTCCACAGCTTGGCCATCTGGCTGCGGAACGCCAGCATGTAGCTGACAATGTCACGGGGAAGCTTCTGTGAAGTCTTCTCCCACCCCTCTTTCACTAAACTGAGGGGACCCCTAACGGAATGGCCATAGAGCAATTCAAACGGGCTGAACCCGACTCCCTTCTGTGGTACCTCCCGATAGGAGAATAACAAGCAGGGGAGGAGGACGTCCCATTTACGCCTCGAGCCCTCTGGTAGGCTTCGGATCATCCCCTTCAATGTCTTATTGAAGCGCTCTACAAGTCCGTTAGTCTGGGGATGGTAAGGAGTGGAGAACCGGTAGGTCACCCCACACTCCTTCCACATGGCCTGCATGTAGGCCGACATGAAATTGGTGCCCCTGTCTGACACCACGACCTTGGGGAATCCCACTCGGGTAAAAATCCCCAACAGTGCCCGCGCCACCACCGGTGCAGTGATGGTCCTCAGAGGAATAGCCTCTGGGTACCTTGTGGCGTGGTCCACCAAAACCAAGATGAACCAGTGTCCCGCTGCGGTCGGAGGGTCCACTGGCCCAACAATATCGATACCGACCCTCTCAAAAGGGGTCCCGACCACGGGGAGCGGTTCCAACGGGACCTTCAACTTAGTCCCAGTCTTGCCACTAGCCTGACAAGACTTGCAGGTCTTGCAAAAAGTGTCTGATGCAATCCTCATCCTGGGCCAATAAAAATGGGGGACCAACCGTGCAAAGGTTTTGTCCTGACCCAGGTGTCCGGCTAAGGGTATCTCGTGCGCTAACTCCAGCAGAAAGGCCCGGTAACATTGGGGGACCACTATGGCCCTCGAAGATCCATGTACCGGCACCCTGGGCTCACTGTATAGGAGACCATCCTCCCAATACACGTGATAACCTCCCAGTTCCTGACTGGCCACTTGGGCTTCGTCCTGCCGCCGCATGCCTTCAAGAGTGGGGCACGCCCTTTGTGCCTGACAAAATTCTTCCCGCGTAGGCCCTCCTTCCACATGCCAGTCAGCAAGGGTCGGCAAGTCCTCCACAGGAAGGACATCTACCTCCGCGGACTCCGGGGGCACCTCTGCGGCCTCCCCATCCATCTCACGAGGCATGTCCTCTACCACCTTCTTCTTTCCACGTTTGGCTTTGGGTTGGGCCATGATTCCAGGCTCCAACCCAGGGTGAGTTCCATGCCGGGCAGCCATGGACCGCGTGCTGACGCAAGTCCACCCTGGTAATCCCAGCATCTCGGTGTGAGCGTGAAACTCGACGTCTTTCCACTTGGTGTGCTCCAGGTCGTTCCCTAGCAAACACCCCACAGGCAAGGCAGGGCTCACAGCAACTCTCAGCAGGCCTCTGACTCCTCCCCACTCAAATGGAACACGAGCCACTGGATAGTGACTCATACTGCCGTCAGCCAATACGGCCGGATGGAACTCCTCGGGGACTACTTGGTCTGGGGACACTAGCCGCCGCACGACAGTGGTCATGCTGGCCCCTGTGTCCCTCAGAGCTTCCACCTCCTCCCCATTAATTCTCACCCTCTGCTGATATTTAGCAGTGTTCAGGGACACTACGGGGATCACCTCTCTATCCCCGAGTGAAACCAGTGTCAGGCCTGTCCACTCCCCTTCCCTATCTAAGGGCAGCTCCACCCCAAGCGCCATACTACTCACTCCTGGACTTTTCCCGCCCGTTGGGGCTGGTGGTCGCTTGCGACACTTGGGATCTCCCTTGTGTCCAATCTCCCCACACTCGTAGCACCGCACAATCCTAGGCTGCTGACTCCTGTCAGGGTAAGTGGGTCTTGTGGAATTGGACGGGGGTGGGGTTCCTACTCCCTTCCCAAGCTTATTTTGGGGACCTTTCGAGAACTCCACCTTTTTATCTCCCCCCTCTTTCTTCTGGGGGAAACCCTGTCCGCCTTTTGAGCCATCTCCCCCGGGGCCCTTGAGAGACACCCGGGTGCTCACCAAAATATCTGCCTTCTCCGCAAGCTCACGGGGATCCATCAACTTGCGGTCCACCAGATGTTGGCGCAGCTCCGGAAAGCTCTTATCCAAGAGGTGCTCCCTTAAAAAAAGATTGTACAACCCTTGGTAGTCCTGCACCTCGCTGCCACGCACCCAACCATCTAGTGCCTTCCTCGCATAATCAAAAAAATCTACCCATGTCTGGGTGACAGCTTATGGCTGCCACGAAACTTTTGCCTGTACCTCTCGGGGTTGAGACCAAACTTTTTTAACAAGGCCTCTTTCATGGGGGCATACCTTACCTGGTCCGCCTTGGCCAAATATAGCAGGGTGTCCCTAACATTGGGAGGTACATACCGGTATAAACCACCTCCCCAATTACTCTCGGGTACCCCATGGGCCGTCAAGGCTACCTCGTATGCCTCCAACCATTTCATGATGTCGTCCCCCACTGTGTAATTGGCTATTACCTCTTTAGGTAGGTAGAACTTTGACTCTTGAGGTTCCTTAGGTATGCTGCCACCATTGTCCTTATTGGACACGTTCAATTGGAGGGCGCGTAACTCCAGCTCTTTTAGCTGCAGCTCGTGCGCCAGCTTCTTTTCCTCCATTGCCCATCTCTTGTTTTCCCTTTCCTGTTCTAATTTGGCTAATTCCCTTTCTTTCTCATGTTCCAATCTGGCCCTTTCCATTTCTTTCTCTTGTTCTAACTTGGCCAGTTCCCACTTTAGCTGCCTCTCTTCCCTCCTGTCCTCGTACTCCTCTGGAGACGCGCTCCTCCTTGACCCTGTCCTACTACTGGCCCCAGAACGTCTCCCTGGGGGCACATTTTCGGATACATCTACATTTAGTATGTTGATCACTTCTTGGGCGCTCTCCTCCTGAGGTGCATCTGGCGCCTCCTGTCCCTCATCCCCTCTCCCGTCTGGGTGGGCTTCTACCCATGCCCTAATGGCGGTGCGGAGTTCCGGTCCTTTGGCCCTCCGTACCCCAGGCACCCCCATCCCCTGCCCGAACTCCCTTAGTTGCTTCACTGACTACCCCTCGATGTCAGCTAACCGGAATTCCATTGTGGCAGGTGGGGACCTAGACACTAAGGAGAAAAATTCCTAGGGTATAGGCAACAGTTATCAGCTAACCAGGCTCCTTGCACTCTCAACCTGGACAGTGGAAATAATAATGCAGCAATCAATGGTTTTCAAGCTCTGGAACAAATAGGCGTTTAATTGTGGTGCCCTCCGCCTCACGGAAGGGTGCTGTATGGTCACAGGTCCTAAGGATCCCACCGCTCGCCAACAATGTAGGACCTGGGGTCTCCAGGCCCTATGGGGCGGTAACGTGACACGAGCGGTCGGGCCACCAAAGGTCTGTGTGTAAAGCAACCATACAACACGCACCTCACATGCGACGAGGAACACACACAATAAGTGACGCCACACTGTAGGAATTATGTAAATACTCAAGTTTATCCAAGTAGGTCACGTTAAATGCAGTTCATGAGGTAGCAGTACATTTCATATGCGGATAATACAATAGCTAGCGATGTACATATCGGTCATAAGCTATAAAGGCTGTTTCTACCACATATGCAATTTATGAAATGACAGTACTGCCTGGGGCACAACTACCACTCACGTAGCTGCACACGCGCGTTGGGCGCGCTAACCGGTGACGACCTCAGAACGGGGCACCTAGCATGGAGAGCTACTCGTGATCTCTGGCACATAGCACTGTAATAGGGAATATAAATAACAGAGCGCTACTCGTAATCAATAGCGTTTAACACATCAATATGGCACAGGAATAACAGCGCGCTACTCGGACTTGATAGCACGTAACACTTCAACCTGGCACATGAATAACAGCGCGCTACTCGGACTTGATAGCACGTAACACTTTAAAGCAGGGCATGTAAAAACAAAGCGCCACTCGTAATCGATGAATCTCAGTACCTTGGAGCGGAGCGTATAGCATAAAGCGCCACTCGTAATCAATGACTCTCAGTAATTTGGAACGGAGCATATAGCTTAAAGCGCCACTCGTAATCAATGACACTCAGTACTTTGGAACGGAGCATATAGCATAAAGCGCCACTCGTAATCAATGACACTCAGTACTTTGGAGCGGAGCTTCCAGCGGGGAGCTCCGGTGCAGTTCGTTGGGCACCACGCTTCAGTATCGCTCGAGGGGGCACACGGAAAGGATCCCTCGGCGGGGTCTCTTCCGTCGTGAAGACAGGGGGGGGGAATCCCACGGAGAGGAATCCCGGCTAAGGGTGCGGTGTGGCTCCCAACCCGCAGGGGGCGCACCGGGGGCGATCTCAGCCTCCGGGCTTACCTCGATCTCGGCGTCAGCAGGCATCTGCTCCCACGATGATGGGGGAACTCGGCCCCGGCCTCGCACACCTCCTCACGCAGCTGCGACGGCAGTGGCGGGGCCCCGGGCTTCTCCGCGGGCCTCGTGACACGGCAGGGAACTTCTCCAGGCCTCCAGGCCACGGCGGTGAGCGCGCTGGCGTCGCCGTCACAGGGGGGGGCTCAAATTAAGGATGGGGTTCTGTGCTCAGCGGAGCACGCTGCCGGGGGTCCCAGACCAGGGCAGGGAGCGCAGGGGTCACAGCGCTAATACCTGGTTGATCCCCGGTGGTTCTCCAGTCAGCTTTGCATCAGGGTTCAGGGGTCAGTCTGGACACGCAGTCTCAGTGCTTGGTGAATAGGTTTCAGAGTTCAATCTGGACACGCAGTCTCAGTGCTTGGTGAATAGGTTTCAGAGTTCAATCTGGACACGCAGTCTCAGTGCTTGGTTCTCAGCTGTTAGATGAAGTCTTATTGGCGCAGATGTATCTGGCGCCCTTAAGGGGTTCTGTTACAGGGGGTTAGGAATGGAGAGGGCGACTAGATCCTTCCTAGTCAGGCTGGGCAGAGAGTCTCTGGGTCCTCCTACTGCTGGGCAAGATCAGTGGGTTTCACAGGGTCCCTCACTCACTTAAGAGGCAGCACCTAAATCCTGTCACTCTCAGAGGAATAAGTCTCTGGCTAGGCCCTACCGCCTACACTCCTGGTGGATTCTTCCAGCTCTGCTTCACCCCAATGGCCAACTCACCACAAAAGTTTCCCTCCCTCTCTTAAGTAGCCCTAGGTCAGGTGACCTCTGGCCAAGGCGGCAAAAGAAAAACCACACCTCCCTTCTAGAAGGTTCCAGCACATTCCAGGAGCTTCCCCACTCTACCTATGGGACAAAAAGGCGGGCTGGAGTCGCAACATTGTTGTGGGGTTCAAGCCAGCTCCTGGCAGCTAGGGTGCTACTATGAAAGACCACTCTGCAGTAGCAGGGGCCTGTGGCAGCCATCTTGGGAGAAGGGAGCACCTGCACCTTAACATTGATTGGCAATGAAAAGGCGCCGGAGACCTAGTCCAACACAAAAATGAGGGTGGAAAAAATGAGGCACGATACAAAAATGGAAGGGGAGACCACCCTAGGGCTGACAGGTCCAACACTCGTAATCACACTTCACATAGCACATCACTTCCTTTTCACTAAACAACCTGCTCCGCTGTAACTCAGGCGTTGTAGCACAGCTGGATTGCATTAGGTAATCCAGTTGGGCCCCGATGATGAAGCATGCCACCTACTAGGTAGGTGGGTGAGGGTTTTTTTACAACAGTTGTTCTACTCTCCTTTTCTTTTTCACCAAAGGTAGCGGCAAAAAGCACTTGACCGCATACACCTTGTTAATAGAACTTGTCCATTTTGTTTCTTAATACTTGTTGGGGAAGAGGACAAGCTACCTTTTCTCCTCGCTCTCTCTTTGTTTACATATATGGCAGACAATATTCTGACAACAACATTCTGGTACCTCACCATTGACTGTGCAATCAGTGACACGCAAAGTTGCTATCTGGCTCCTGGTAGGTTAACACGGGCCACACCTCTCCAGGGAGCAGAGCACCAAGCCCTCCCCATAACAATCATTTGACTTGGGTGGTTGAGAGGCAGAAGTACCAAGGCCTATGAGTTATCATTTGTCACTGAAGCAGAGTAAAGTGCAGACTATAGAGGGGTTAGGGCAAAGAAGGGAAATCTTACAAAGCAGAATGTATATAAAGCAAATGAGAGGAAGTCAGTAGATAGGATACAGAAGTAAGGGAGCTTCAGACAATGGAAACAACACAAGATTTGGGTGAGAGGGAGGAGTCAAAGGTAGAAAAAAAGCCCTGCGGACAGCACAGAGAATGATGATGAGGTGAAAATCAGAGAGAGGAAGACCAGGTAGGGTATATTCCTCCACTGTGGCTGTCTTTTCCTTCCTTGTGCTTCACACTTTCTTGATTTTCTAAAGTCAATAGGTTTTTAACTGAATATTTAATATTTTATGAATCCTCTTAAATTAAAAAGTAATAGATTTCCCCACTGCACCATTCTAAATGCCCTTTCAATATTTATCATTTGAATTAATTTTTCCCTAATGGGAATACCTTAACTGATTGATTATGATGGCTGTAACTGGAGGTCTGTGAAAGAAGATAGGGGATCTTGCCACCCTTCACTCTTCAGCCCTACAAAATCTTTCCTCATATCTGCAGCCGTGGTCCGTGCAGGTGACAGCGGTGGGGTGGTGGGGCCGTGTAAGGGGGGATTTCGAAAGGACGATGCCAAGGGGAAATTAATTATTTATTTCATTTTCCCTCTGCATTGTCCCTCGAAATTAGGCCTGGGCGGTAAATTCCGTTCCGTTCGCGGAATTTGGGTAATTTCGCGTTCCGCGGAGAACGCGAAATTGCCCGAAAAGCTGCGTTCCGCGACTTCGCGAAATTTTTGCTTGTTCACGTTCTCAATATGCGTGTTCGCGAGATATTTCACCCCGAGCACGCAAACAGCGATCGCGAACAGGAACAAAGTATCGCGAACAAGCAATTCCGTGTGTTCGCGGAATTTCTGCGTGTTCGCGGAGATTTTTTACCGTTTCGCGGAGATTTGCGTAACGCGATTACGCAAATTCCGCCCACCCCTACTCGAAATCCCCCCTTACACGGCCGCACCGCTTTTACCTGCATGGACTGCAGCTGAAATCTGTAACTATCTATTCCTCTGTATTGAACTTTTATGCATGTTTAGCTCTTTCTTCATCATTTAGTGCACCCTGTATCTGCTGATGTCTTCATTAACATTGCTAAAAATTAAGGGCTTGATTTAATTCACCATGAGCGGCCCACCATTCGACCATTAGGGATGGGGTAAATTATTCAATCCCCATGGTGGAGAGGCCTCCCCCTAATTTATAAATGACCGCCAAGCAGGCGGTCATTTATGAAATCATCACAAGGAACCGCCATGGCAGAGGTTCCCGGCAAAGCATATTACTCTGTGCTACAGGGCTGTGTGCATTCACAGCTATCATTTTCTTTTTTATCCTGAAACAGGATTTTCTTTTTGAAAAGAAAAAATATAATAAGTCTTCGCCCATGGTGGGAATGGGGCATTATAACGATTTTACTGTTCCTTACCACCAGGTTTTACATGGTGGTGAGAAACAAAAAAAAACGGAATACATCTGCCCATCTAAATCACGCGGGCCGACATGTAGCCATTTCTCAATTGGCCCTTACTCCCCAAGGCTGTCAGAGAAGTTTGTCTATGGCACAGACAGAGTAGGGTCTGCCGTGGGCAAACTGAAGCCCCCCCCCCCGCAGTTAAATCGGTTGGGTGGACCTTCATATTGGTGGTATGCACACTGCATCACCATTGCAACGGAGTATACATACCGTCAAAATATAAATCGGGCCTTTAAGTCTTAACAGAATGAATTGTGGACATTTTGCCTGTAACAATTGGAAAATAACCCATTTTACCACAACAGTACATCCATCATTGTATAATCTATCTCAGTGTACAATCCTACTTTTCTAATTTGGTAGGTCTACAATACCTCATAGTTAGATGTTGTTCAGTGACACAAAATGGACCTAATCAACCTATGGCGAAAAGGGCCCCTGGGGCCCCTTCAGCTGAAGGTGGCCCTGGGGATCGCTATCCCCAGGGCCGATGTTGTAAAAATGAACAGTGTGCCTATCAGGCCCACCTCCCGAGCCATTAAAGTCCCCATGGACCGGTCCCTCTGTGGCAGATTTTTTTTTTTTAAAGGGAGGGCCCCGCACTGCCCCCTTCTCTGAGCCTGCTTATGCTTTGGGGACCCCATGCACCATTGCTGTGGTCCCCAAATTGATGGCCAGAGGGCCTAGGCACCGCTCCATCACCCAAGACTGTGGTCAAGAACCTTGGCATCCGCTTGGACCAGAAATTGACCATGTAGGAGCACGTTGCAAATACCGTAGGCTCCTGCTTCCATGCACAAACCTTTTACGGAGCGTATTCCCCTTCCTCCCTTTGACCACGCAGAAAACACTCATTCAGGCACAAGAGCTGAGCCGCCTGGACTACTGTAATGCCCTTCTGATCCTAGAAAATAAGTCCTCGTTGAGCAGATTACAAGTAGTCCAAAACACTGCGGCCCGCCTTGTTTTTAATGCTCCCCCCAGAACTGCCTCTCTCCCTCTTTTACAACTACTTCATTAGCTCCCGGTAAGCAAACGGATCAAATTTAAGATATGCTGTATAGTGAACAAGACCTTGAACGGCAAAGGTCCCATCTATCTTGCAGGAAAATTAGTTCAATACCTGCCACCGAGGTCCCTTCGCTCAGGAGTCAAATCTTTACTTCTTGTACCGCGCTTCAAAAAATTGCGCTTGGGTGGAAAAGCTTTCTTTCACCAAGCTCCTTTTTATTGGAATCAACTTCCTATCCATCTTCGGCAATGCCCTGATCACCTCCAATTCAGAAAGCTCCACAAATCTGTACTGTTCTAATCTTGTCTTTCTTCCGGGCCTACTGCAGCTCCTCCATAGCGCGGAGATACTCCTCTGAGGTGATTCGGGCGCTTTTTTAAATTAATAAAAATATCAAATATCATACCCCCGGGTCTGAAATGTAAATAAAGAGTAGGGAGCCATGTGGTATCCCTCCCTGATACTTAAAAAGGCCCAGGGGACCCTATCCCCTGGGGAATTAAGCAAATTAAAATGGACTTGGCATGCAGCCCCCTTCCCAAACCTTTAATTCACCTGGGTACCCCATCCCCATAAACCGGCTCATTTACTGTGTCCCAGAGAACCCACCCCAGACACAATAGTTTCCCTGTCCACATCACAGCAGGCAGGAAAAAAAGTGTTAGTTCTTTTAAACATCTTTTTATTGATTTTTTTTTTTTATAAACACAGCAGTACAGGTACAGTGTATTAAAGAAGATTAAGGGTGTAGCACTACGCAATGGTATATATCATCATTGCGCAGGGACACAGTAGCAGTCAAGGACACATACACAGGTGAGCAATCAATACCTCCTGATGTCAATGCTGCAGACTTCCCCATCTTTCCAACATCAACATTTCTACCCCAAGCCTACTCCATCGTCACGGTAAGTACACCAGTCACCCCATATTTTTCCCCATTTCTTGGGGCAACCTCTGCTCTTGTAAACCACTTTTTCACCCTGTCAGCACCAGTCCATGTCCTTCTCCCATGTATGAATCCTGGGAGGGGTTGATGTGCTCCATGCTTTCGCCACATTCCTGGTCTTGTCTGCAATTGGATCAAGTAGAAGACTGTCCCCCGGTATGTGTATTCCTGGGGCGTGAACCATCTGTAGATGGCGGTATTGCTCTGAGTCTGCTAGTTGATACTCCGCCTGGAGCGACTCAAAGGTTAGGGGCCCGTCCCTTTCCATGCATCCCCGAATTGGTCAATGACCAGGAGCCCTCAACGTGAGAAACCCACCAGACCACCCAGCTCTGAGAGTAGATTGCTGTCCCACGCGAGGGGTGGGTCTGCTCCATCACCCTCCCTGCACAGCCCAGGAATTTTAGGACCGTCGACCACACCTCCGCCACTGTCCAAGTGTTTATCAATAAAATGTTTCTTTGCCCCTTCTCATATAGCAGCATCGGGAAGTCCCTGAGGTCCATTGTCTCCCTGTCCACTCGGAGCATCAGCTCATGGTGATTTGCATATACCCACTCATTTTTTACTATGAGCTGGGAGGCCCAATAATATTTAAGGATATCAGGGGCAGCCAGGCCACCATCATAGACCCCCCCTCTGAAGTTTGTGAAGAGCTATCCTGGCACTCCCTCCATGCCACAGGAGAAAGGGGACTTCTTGGTCTATTATCTGGAAGAAGGCCTGAGGCACCAGGAATGGAGTCTTCTGTAGAGCATACAGAAACCGATGCAGGGCCATCATTTTATACAAGTCAGTTCTACCCATCGGTGAAAGCGGCACCACCCTCCAGTGACTAACATCTCAATGTAATCTTTCAAAACCCTCATATAAATTCCATCTCACGAAATCTGTGCCATCCCGTTTAACATATATGCCCAAGTATTTTAATCACTTGAGTGCTACCGGTATTGCATTCCTCCGTGGTAGGGCCAGAACTTCACCTATCAAGGGGTACATGCATGATCTGTCCCAGTTAATGTGGTGGCTGGAATGGTCCCCAAAGATACGGAACTCCTGGAACACCCTATCTACTGACATCACTGTGTCAGTGAGAGATAGCAGCACGTTGTCTGTATATAAGGATTTACGTTACTCCCAGTCACCTCCACCACTCACCCTCCAAATGAGAGGGTTGCCACAAACCCAAGCAGCCAGTAGCTCTAATTCAAGTGCAAAGATCATTGAGGACAGTGGGCATCTCTGCTGGGTACCTTTACCCAAGCTGAAGGTATGCAACAGCATGTTATTGACTTTGACCCTTGCCACCGGCCACTTATATAGGAGTTGGATCCAGGTACAAATCTTGGGACCACAACACAAGCCATTACGGATGGTAAAGAGGAAGTCCTATTCAATAATATCGAACACCATTCTAGCATCGAGGGATAGCACCACAGCCCGGATCCACATGGGCCTCCTGCATTATGTGCAGCACTTTATAGAGGCATCTCAGATTGAGCAACGTTCCTCTGAGAGGCATAAACTAGACTGGTCTTGGTGGATTGCCATGGCTATCATCCTGCAAAGACTGGTTGCCAGCTACTTGGCTAGCACTTTTGTATCGACATTGAGCCATTGATGTCAAAAATGAAATCAAATCACTATTGTCAAAATCCCCCAATATGACCTCTCCATCAACCCCGAGTCAGAAATACGTGTTCAGGCATGCCCTTCACCCTAGATCTGAGGCTACTGATTGACAGATCACAGGTGGGGTGGCACATAACCAGCAGGACCAATGCACTAACAAGAAAAACCCAGATTGGTCCCACAGGTAGGCGGTGACACCACAATGGTCCTAGGAGAATTTCCCCAATAAAATGCACATGATCGGAGCACCATAAAACAGCATAAAGTTAGATTGCACATGAAGTTAGGAACACTCAGCCATTTGGGACATAGAACAAGCCATCTATCGGACTTTCCCTAGCATTGGGGTTCCGTTGGGAAGTTCCAATGAGGCACTACGTCAGATCGTCCTGCCCTCATTTCCCCCTCTTACCTCGGACGGGTTTGACAAACTTGCTCTGCAAGTTAAATCAGGATCTCCATCTGATCCGGTAAAGCCTGCTCTCTTTCGAGATCAGACCTTTCTGGGGCGCCCTGTGGTGCGCTCCCTTGTCAACCTCTCTCTAGAGTCGGGGGTAGTTCCAGCTAAATGGAAGCAGGCGGTAGTGTCTCCGATCATCAAAAAACCCCCCTTAGACCCGTCTAAGCCTGAAAGTTTTCGCCCCATCTCGCTGCTACCTTGGCCGGCAAAGTTGACAGAGGCCCATGTCAACCTGGCCCTGTCGGAACATCTAGCCCGGACCAACGCCCTGGACCCCACACAGAACGGTTTCCGTGCTGGTCACAGCACGGAGACCGCTCTCCTCGCAATGGTGGAGTATCTGTGTGCTAGGTTGGATGCGGGTCAGACGGCGGCGCTGATATTGTTGGATCTCAGCGCCGCCTTCGACACTGTATCTCATGGCATCCTCCTGCATCGGCTTGAGGAGATCGGTGTCAGTGGTCTGGCGCTGCAGTGGTTCCGCTCCTTCCTGGACAATCGTTCCTTCTGTGTGGCTATTCCTCCCTTTTCGTCCAGTTTCCAGCCTCTGGCCATGGGGGTTCCGCAAGGGTCTTCGCTAAGTCCCACGTTGTTCAATCTTTACGTGAGACCGCTGGCTGATGTCGCGAGGCAGTGGGGCCTTACTTTGGTCTCATATGCCGATGACACTCAGCTGGTGGTTACCCTTAGCGGAGATGTCCACCAAGACGCCCCCAGGTTTCAGTCCGGACTGAAGGCGGTGGCTTGCTGGCTGACAGAAAACTGTCTCCAGCTTAATGCCACAAAAACAGAGGTGATGGTTGTAGGGAAGGGTGTGGAGCTCTGGGGCGATCAGTGGTGGCCTTCTGAGCTGGGCCCCACTCCGACCCCAGTGTCGGAGGTGAAAAACCTTGGGGTCTGGTTGGACGCTGGCCTTACCTTTATAGGACATACTAAAAAAACGGCAGCCTGTTGTTTTGGTCTATTAAGAGGTCTTAGACCGATCCTTAAATACTTTGATGCCCCTACCAGACAGCTTGTAGTCCAGGCTACTATCATCTCTCGCCTGGACTACGCTAGCTCTCTTCTGGTTGGGGCTAATCAGGCTGAGTTAACGCGCCTACAGCGGGTTCAAAATGCTGCGGCCAGGGCCATTGTTGGCCTACCCAGATTTTGCCCGGTGGCGAATGTCCTTCGCTCTTTGCATTGGCTCCCTGTAAGGAAGCGTATTCTTTTCAAGGTCCTTTGCTTGACTTTTAAGATATTAAGAGGTATAGGCCCTGAAATCCTGTCCAATCTTGTTTCTTTCTATGTCCCCACTCGCAGCCTCCGATCTCAGGGCCAGGCCCTTGCTGTGGTCTCTAGATTTAGACTCTGTCGGATGGGGGGTTGTTCCTTCAGCGTGAAAGCTGCACTAATTTGGAACACCCTCCCAGTTGAAATCCGTCAGTTAGACGATCTGCTTTCTTTCCGAAGAGCTATCAAGACCTTTCTGTTTTAGTTGTCTATTTTAGGCGTCCCTGTTTCTGTTGTGTTGTGTTCCTCCTTGTCTGTGCGCCGGGACGCTCCTTCGCTGGAGTAGCTGTGCGCATAATAAATCAACTTAACATAACATAACATAACATAACAGAACACACTACACATGCAGTGATCAAGTGCTCCCCATGCCGGACATCTAGACATGTTACCCACCTGCCTTCAATGTGTGCATGAAAAGTCGATACCCACCTGCATTTGTCATCGGGTGGGATAATTTATGGCTTCATGACAAGACCCTCATTCCACTCCTGAAACAGGATTTATGATTTGTTTTTTGAGGCTTCAATAAATGTATAAAAAGACATTCAAAACGATTATACTTTGAGTCAGTCCGCAGACCTGTCTCTGCACAGAGGACTCCCAGCCATAGTGTTTGATTAAACCAACTATTCCTGTTTTGCCGAACACCTCTTGTCTTTGTTTTTTCAAAGGTGAATTCATATTTAAGAAACATTTCCTTTGGATGATGGTTTACGGAGGGGGGAACGGTGTCCTGTGTGCCCATTTTTTTGCGAAAAAGTGGGAGAGCCTCTTCAGATTGAGCTGTTTGGTGATGAATTCTTCCAAGAAGAGTTCCACACTTGGTTTTCTCCGGGACCCCCACTGCTCGAATATTATTGCGTCTGGAGCTCCCCTCTTGAAATTCTATTTTGCCCATCAAGAGTCCATGTTCTTTACCCAGGCAGAGCTGACCTAGAGTACGGCCATTTTCCCTCAGTGTCAAGCCATGCCTCTGGAAAACATGTGTTTTCTCCCACCTGGTGGGGGCATTTTTAAAGCTCCCACCAGACAGGAGTAAATGCTAAGTCTGCTCCGAGTCAGCAGGAGATATAAATTGCTCCCACTGGCTGGGAGGAGGATTGTGTTCTGTTTGCCTGCCTACACTGATGTGGGCAGGGAAACAGAACACATATTGCTCCCATCTGGAGGGAGCTAGCTTAGATAGCCGCTCCCTCTGGGTGGGAGCAAAGCTGGCTCCTGCACCATGAGGTGAGCCTGCTGGGTCTTCTCCAGTGGCCCCCAGCATTGTGTTTGGTGGGTGCCCCGGGTGCGCACCTGGGGAACCACCTATAACTGATGCATGCCCAGGGTGGAGTCTTCGGGACCATAATAGGCTGAGGGAGGGGGGCTGACACTTTTTAATAAAATACAGTCCCGGGGAGGGGGTCCTAGTGGCCTAATAAGGCTTGGCAAAGAGGCCCATGCAGCCCTCATTCCCTTTTTAAAAGAGATCCCCTGGGTCATAAGAGATTTGCGGTGGGCGCAACACACCCCCCTGTTTAAAAATGGATGGCCACTGAAAATGGGCTTGGGTAGGAGGGCTGCATTGTCCCCCTCACCTTTTTAGAAAAGCACACAGCCCCAGGGAATTCAGCCCCCAGGACCTACTAATGCTTGGAGAGAGGGTGACACAGCCTCCCCCTTCCCTTTTTTATATTATTGGTCCCAAGGGGGTGAGATTCCCGGGGCCTATTAGGGAAAAGGGGGTTCACCACCTCCTTCCCTATTAAAAACATATTTGGCTCCATGGGAAACCATCCACTGGAGCCAAATATATTGAAATTAGGGAAGGGCTCATGGGGCACCTTCTCCCAGCCCAAACAGGCCACCATTCTCCAGGGCCATACTTTAATTATGGGGGAGAGGAATGCATTGCCCACCAAACCTTAAGTAGTCCCAGGGACCCCATCCACTGGGGCCAAATGATTTTACATAAGGAGAGGGGGCACATATCCCCCCGTCCCTAAGCCCAATTGGGCCCAAGGACCCCATACCGTGGGGCCATATTTTAATTATTGGGGAGGAGGGCGCATTGCCTCCCCTCCCTGAGCCTTAAGAGGCTCCGGAGACCCCATCCCCGAGTGTTAAAAGGCCCCAGGACCCCAACTCTCAGGGCCAAATACCTTACTATTTTTTAGGGGTCCACATGACCCCACTGCCCAAATTAGCTAAGAGGACCCCTTAAACCTCAGGCCATATTTTACATTCCATGAAGGGGGCGTGTGGCCTCCACTCCATGAGCAATAAAAGGCCCTGGGACCCCATCCCTGGATCCGATTACCACAATTAAATGGAGAGGGCCACACAGCTCCCTCCTCAAGCCTATTGTGGCCCCAGGGACACCATCACCTGGGTCCAAATGTAAAAAAAGTGGAGAGTAGGGCTGCGATTTCGCCCCGTATCAGAAATTCCATCCGCTCGAATTCACTGCATATTATTCCTTACAACTTCTAATCAGACCCAAAGGGAAACAACTATCTCTGACACACAGGCTTCGTACATGAAGCTCCCTTCCTAGACTGAGACTGGCATATACCTACAGACAATTGTCAGCTCTTGACAATTGACAGTAACACTCCAGTCACTGAGATTACACCTTCAAAAAAAAGAAAAGTCCTTTGTGAATTGCTTGAAAAACTGTGAAACAATCATTACTGAAAGGCAATCATTTACTTCAGCACTGATAAAAGGCTTTCTAATAATGCATTGTTAATTGCTTCTGTGATGGTGGCTCATGTTTTGGCACACTGATCTACTCAAACCCAAAAAGCTGCTCTTAAACTCCAAGTATTACAACTCCATCTACATTGATGTCAATAAGGGAAGGTCCAAATACCTGAATGATAAAACAATGTGTTTTTTATAGCACACATACCGCAAGCTGAGCTGTATGTCAGGGCTCAAATTATAGGTTTGGTTATTGCCCACATCAATGGTATTTATTTTATTGTCCTCATATGATAAAAGGCAAAACTGGTTCTGCCCATCCTCATAGCTCTTACGTGTAGCTAAGGGAGCCACCCTAAGGCTTACTGAGTAATTCTGACTGATGAAGGGAGATCCTCTGAGACTAGCCTTAAGCAGACATATTATGATATGTGTATTTGTATAGCACACAGCTCACCTGGGAGTCAGGGCCGGACTGGTATCAGAAACTGGCCCTGGCAAACTGCTGAGCCGCTCCCCCCCTCTGGGATGAGGGGGAGTGCAGCCGAGCAGTTTGCGAAGGCCGGTTTTGGCCGATTTTGTTACCGGGGGCCGCGATTGCCGACCCCGGTAACAAAAACGGCCCCCCGGGGGCCTAAAGCTGGCCCCCACCCTAGCGGCCTACCGGGGAAACGCCCGGTGCCCGCTATTGCCAGTCCGACCCTGCTGGGAGTGTATCCTAGAACTGATGTCAAGATCACTTGTTTTGTAACACAATATAAAGGCTGCCTTACATCCCTGATTATGCGTGCTATGGTACTGGTGAGATACAAACTCTTCAACCAAAGAAAACACTGCTACTGTGTGGTAACACCCCACCAGTGCTATAGAATTGCTAATTAATTAGGATTGGGATAAATCTTAATTACACACAAGTACCTCAGGCACACAGTATAAGGGTTCTGATGGCAGAGCTAGCAGAGGAATCGCTTGCGGAAACATGATGGTCTGCCAGACCCTAAATAGAGTGGGTGGGGCTTCAGTTTGTCCAAACAGGGTACTGTATCGCATTTGTGGTGGAGTACCCTGTCCATCAAACTGTGAATCGGACCCTTAATCTGTAAGTGCATATAGAGTAACAAAGAGGCAGCAAGATAATTATCAAAACAGTAAACAAAATAAAAGCTATAAACCAATTTAATATAAATAAAGGTAAATTAATTCACTAATAGGGACAATGAAATTTAGTCATAATTAGTTGAGACAAAAATATTCATTGGTTGGAAATATTCCCTTACACCAGTAGTTCCCAAACTGGGTGCCGTGGCTCCCTGGGGAGCCGTCAAACTAGGCAGGGGGGGCCGCGCACCAAGCACTTTAATGCATTTAATGTTGAAGTGTCTGTTGGCTTCAGTAAACGAATTAGACTTAAACGCATGATGTTGATGATTTGTAAGTAAAATGCCTAAAGCTGCAAACGTGCTCAATTAATGGCATGTCAAGGGAGATGACCTCCATATTTCACTGGATCCTCATGTTCCAACACTCCCAATGTAAGCGGAAGATCCCTGATTAATTTTGTTACTAGTTAATAGTTTCGTTTTGTTCCAAATGCATTTTACACCAATGCAAGTTATCAGGAAAGTACAGTTGTCCTGTCTATTAAAGGCATTAAGTATTGACACTTGCACTTGAACCATAGGTACTTCCAGTACATATTTCTTTCAGTACACACACATTTCCAGACAGACCTGCTCTCTCCTTGAGCACAGGTAAGTAAAACAATATATACGGCATAATGCTAACATTTGGAAGCAAGTAACAGGGAGCTTTTAAAAAAAAAAAATCTCCAAGGAATATATTTGGCTTACATTGATTTGTAGGCATTTTTTTGGTTTTGGGGGGAGACAGCAAAAATAAAGCTGTAAGTGGTTTAAAAAATCGTGAGTCACCCTGCATAAGACAGGTATTGGCATAGTTGGAAGTGCATGCAAATATTCTTCAAGCGCAGAAACACTTTGGGGCCTACATGCATAGGGGTGCTATCTAGCACTGTAAGTGGGATCAAAAGGTTTGAGAGGGTACTCTTTAAATAGCATGGGCAAAGAAGTGTAAGTAGGAATATTTTATTAGAGGTGCTGCCTTAGTAATACGGAACACCATGCGTATATGATTATAATACCTTCATCAGCTTCATCCCAATTATTTTTCAGGGAGAAAAATGCAATTACTGGCTTTCATCCCCCCCACCCTCCAAAAAAAGTAACAGTGGGGAGCCACGGGCAATGGCCAATGGGTCAAGGGAGCCGCAGATTGAAAAAGTTTGGGAACCACTGCCTTACACTGTTTGGCCACAAGTGAGTTTGTTACTAAATTGAAAGCTAAAAAATCAATAAAAACAATTTATATGAGATAAAATTATCTATTCACTAAGTTATTTCAAATGGAAAGCAACCTAAAATGGACTTTGAACAAAAATATGTTCTAAAATTGTCTACTCAAGGGCGACAGCGCACCAAGACAACTCACTGCATGGCTTCAGCAGGTTCAGAGAGCTCCTACAGTATGGTAGGACTGGAGCAGTCAGTCACCTTAGGACACAAGCACTGATTTTCTGGTGCAGTATTGTTATGTCTTCTAACCCTTCCACTTCAGTGTTTGCTTTTATCTCTGTTCATTCCTTAATCTTTATTCTTGATTCTAGGCTCAATTTGACAACACCTGTATCTTAGAGTTAAGAAGAGTTTGGCAGATGGGTTAATCCATCACAAACGTGGCACATAGCACATCTGCCTTATTACAAGTGTGTTATATTGTAATTGCAAATTGTATTTATAGAGCACTTACTACCCCTGATGAGGTGTTGGAGCACCTTGCAGCAAGTAGCATGCAATTCTGGATCCTACGGTTAGAGGTAAACAGGTGCTAGATTATTAATATGCATTTCCTTTTCTTTGCAGGATCAGTTGTGTTAGGTTTAAATTTGTGCTCTTGAGATCTCATCCATTTACTCTAGAATTGTGAATAAGGATAGATTAAATGAGGTGGGTTAATAAAGGGAACATGTGAGATGTGATTGGAAGTGGTGGACATGTCCACCTGTTAGTTCAATACATTGGATAGAAAGAAAGAAGAGTCTTGAAAGGATGTTTGGTAGTCCATTTCAGTCAGAAAGGTTTGGGATGAGTTGGAGGTGGAAGGGTTTAAAAAAATGAAATGTAAGACATACTAGTATACAGACATACACACCTCCATTTAAATATATACATATATGCACACATGCAAACACACATTGACACATCATACATACTTTTATCAAAAACAAAGGTTAAGTGTCGTTATAGCTAGATGAATAAGTGAGTGACAACTCTAACGTTTTTAACTAAAAAAAACACAGAAATTCACCAGTTATAGTTAGCAGAGCTAACTATAACTTGCACCACCTCTATGCGCTGCTTATAACCTTACATATAAAATCACTCATGACATGTTTTATTACATTATTTATGACATCACTGATGACATCATCAAATGAGTGTGTTTGTTTTATAGTTTATGTAGTGGCAGGTAACTACCATATGTTAGTTTCATACCTAATTTTATACAGCCTATGTCGAGCTAATAGTTGTAAGTGTTTATAAAATGCATGTGCTCCCAATGCATCATAGGAGTGTAGAGATATTAAAGACGTTATAAATCTTTGTACTGAAGATTAACTCTGTGTACAGCTGATAGCTCACGACTTGTTTTCAGTATGTTCCACAGAAGTTTTTTGGTACTGCAGAAAAAGTATCCAACAGAGCAAAGATTCTGCATACTACATACTAAGTATTGTAAGCAGCTATGAGTTATTAGACAGAATCGTCTTAGCATGACAATTTCTATATAACATAGAAGGCTGTGTGCACCAGGTACTATCCTATATACATGTGCTTGATTTGCTTCAGAAAATGGGATATCTGTAAAGTTTTCACGACAGTATGAAGGTTGCAGGCAGAATGATCTTTAGAACCTTCCGACCTTATTTATTTTAAGTGAATGGTCTCTGTTTGGACAAGTATTGCATACAGTGTACACTGTTCTTGGTAGATACTTGTTGACACTCTATGGTGTATTGCTCCTGAGAGGTTCACTGTCTGCTTAGTACGGAGTAAACTCTCTCCATAGAGTAAACACTGTTTACAGTATCCATTATACTACTCATATCCACTTCATTTCTGAATGTAGGTTCAGTGACTGTGAGGGGGTTGATACAGGTAAAGACTCTGCATAGTAGGGCATTAGTTATATATCAGGGCTTGAGTATCTGGAGGAAGTTGGTTTTCCTTGAACAGCTGTATTCAGATTGAATGTTGTGAGCAGTACAGGTTACCCTGTTGTCTGTGGTTGATGATCTCGTCCGTTTTATGGGACTATTCTTCCACTTCAGGTTTTTGGGTAGAAAACAGACAGTTTTCTTTAAATAACCCTCACACAACAGGGTTTCCCCTGGGTGGCATGCTTCATCATTGGGTTCCTCTCATTCCGCTGCAGAACAGGGCATGCTACGACCGATTGGCTCCGTGGGAGCACTTTTGATCGTATACTATGTCTCCTCTACTCATTATTCAAATCTGTCAAATTTCTTACAAAGAATACTAGCCATCCATAACTAGTGATATATAGATAGCTGTGTGTGTGCACAATACCAGCCATCTGTAACTATCGATATATATGTGTATCGTCTGTGCAATATAAATGTTATTAATGTTGACAAAAGGTTCACGAAACACCCTGGTAGCAATAAAAAAGTTTTCACACCATCAAGAAAAATATATCACGTGTTCCCCACGATGGTAATGTGTTTCACATTGATACATGAAAAGTGTGCCAGGTGGGTTGCAGGGAGGGAGAAGCCTCTCCGTTGACACCTCTCCCCAGGATGACAACGATGCATAGTAGAGTATCTGGACACTGGCCTCTCCGATGCCACCTCCCCAGGGTGAAAGCCATGCATAGCAGTGGAGGCTGCCAGGGTGGTAGGCGGGGAAGTGAAAAACAAAACTTATCTGTAAATGCCGCCATCTCTCCTCCGTCCTCTTCTCTCTTCACTGGGAACATGGAACGGCAGCATCCAGGCTCCTAGACTCCCCCAGCCAAACACACTGCTGCTGTCACCATGACAACAGTGTCATGATTTGTCTGAGCACCGTGGTTCAGTGCTCAGATGGGGATTGGGAACCTGGACATGTTCCCCACCCAGGCTGTGCATTACAGCCCAGTGGAGAACATGCAAAGTGAGCATGACTGTTTAGCCTGCCCAAGAGCGCTGGCCAAACTATCAGGCGCACTTAGAGAGTGCAAACCACTCCTACCTCTGCTCTGGCAAGCCCAGCCCCACTCCGCCATAACCTGGCTCTGAGTTAACACTTAAAAATATAATGATAATAACGTCATGTGGGGCGATGCTCCTCCACCTTAGCAGAGAAGCCGCCACTGTAGGATGTGGGTTGAAACGACTTACTTTGTTGAGACTTCTTCCCACGGTGACAGCGTAGATAGTAGGATGTACAGACAAACTGGCCTCTCCACTAACAACTCTCTGCAGGGTGATCAGTGTGTAGTAAGTTGTGGGGAGAGGCTGGCTTCTGCACTGACACCTCTCTGTTCAATGACATCTGAAAAACACACACTGAGCTCTCCACTGAGACCTCACCCCATAGTTACAGATGTATATAGAGGGGTGTTACTCGACTGAGACTTCTCTCTTGGATCTCGGCTGAGTGTGGGGAGGGAGTGGTCTCTCTGCTCAACCTCACCCAAGGGTGAGAAGCAGGCATAGTAGCATGTAAGGAGAAACTGGTGTCTCCATTCACACCTCTCCCCAGGGTGACAGGAAATTCCAGAATACATAATAGGGTGTGGGAAGGAAGTGGCCTCTCCACTGACACCTGTACCCAGTGCGACAGGTGTGCTGAGTAGCCTGTGAGGAGAGAAATACACTGAAAAAAAAGAAAGGATAAAGGGATATTATAGTTAGGTGAAAATGTGAGTTAAAACTTGCTGTTTTAAACAAACCAAACCAGAAAAATTCACCAGTTATATTTACTCCAAGTAACTCTACCTCATGCCCTAAAGTAAGTATAACTCTTGCCTCAGCTATGCATAGTTGTTATCCATGATGTAATTTTAAATGTCATTGGGGATGTTATCAGTGCAGTCACTAAACATGTAATGAGTGATGTAATATGCGATGGCAGAAGCAGTGCATGGTGAGGATCTGTGTTATAGTTACCTTGGGGCACTGGATATGGTTAACTATAACATCCCTTTAATCTTTGTTCTTTTTTGGTGAATTTCGAAGTATTTTAAAAATGATAAAGTAAGATATTATTACAATTGCTAACTATGTTGTCACTTTAACCTTTGTTTATGTCAGTGAATATATATATAAATATATATATATATCCAAACTTAAGGTTACCCTGAAAGGAGAGCCATCACAGGTACGTATTTTTCCAACAATTTATTCATGGCTGCAAACAAGATGAAGAGGACTTGGACATCCACCTTTCAAACGCCAGACACGTTTCGGGATAAGATTTCCCTTCATCAATGGCGCATTCATCACTGTAAGACAGTTTCTTTTCTGGCTGTTTTATCACAAACCTTCATTAGCCTCAGTGGGCGTAGCTCCAATGGCCTCTTGGTATTGGTAGTTCATTTGCTCGAGTGAGCATGTCTCTTAAAAAACTGCTTGCCTCAATAAAAAAACACACTGGGTTGGTGTACCTTTCCATCTTCAACTGCTTGCCTCCTTATGCCAATGAATATGGAATACCTACCGATGTCGGTGGCCTGCTTCTCTCAGCCACCACGGGTCCACTGTTATGCGGTGGGGCACCTCCGCGGCTGGGTGTTGCCGCTACAAATCCAAACGTAAGGTTACCCTGAAAGGAGAGCCATCACAGGTACGTATTTTTCCAACAATGTATTCATGGCTGCAAACAAGATGAAGAGGACTTGGACATCCACCTTTCAAACGCCAGACACGTTTCGGGATAAGATTTCCCTTCATCAATGGCGCATTCATCACAGTAAGACAGTTACTTTTCTGGCTGTTTTATCAAAAATCTTCATTAGCCTCAGTAGGTGTGGCTCCAATGACCTCTTGGTATTGGTAGTTCATTTGCTCGAGTGAGCATGTCTCTTAAAAAACTGCTTGCCTCAATAAAAAAACACACTGGGTTGGTGTACCTTTCCATCTTCAACTGCTTGCCTCCTTATGCCAATGAATATGGAATACCTACCGATGTCGGCGGCCTGCTTCTGTCAGCCACCACAGGTCCGCTGTTTGGCGGTGGGGTACCTCCGCGGCTGGGTGTTGCAGTGAGACAGTTTCTTTTCTGGCTGTTTTATCACAAACCTTCGTTAGCCTCAGAACTACCAGTACCAAGAGGCCATTGGAGCCATGCCCACTGAGGCTAACGAAGGTTGTGTGTTGGCAGCATTTTGAAAATTAAAAACACCCTTGAACTATCAATGGACGAGTGATGATTCATTGCTTCTTATAACCAAACGGAGCAGTGAGTGCAGTGAGGAAATCCCTGTCCAAAGGGACAGTGTGACGATATTGTAACGGCTTGGTCCTGCCATACTCGATACGCACCAACAAAGAGTCGTCCAACAGTCAGGAAAACAGGACTATGCGGAAAGGAATATATATATATATATATATCACCAAAAACTCCTCTCATCAAGGAACAAGGTCGCACTCCATATTTGCAAACCAATTATTCTTTTATTTTCCAAATATTCAGCTCATTATTTTCAAGGAAAGCTACAGATCAACGCGTTTCACTCTTATCACAAGACCTTGCTCACGATCATTTCCTTGAAAATAATGAGCTGGATATTTGGAAAATAAAAGAATAATTGGTTTGCAAATACGGAGTGCAACCCTGTTCCTTGATGAGAGGAGTTTTTGGTGATAATTAGCGGTTTCGCACAACCGCGAGGATCCTGCACTGAAAAGGAGCGCAGAGTCCCGACGAAAGTGAGCCTGCCTTGGAGGATATATATATATATATATATATATATATATATATATATATATATATATATATATATATATATATATATATATATATATATATATATATATATATATATATTATCTACTGGCGGTCACCAGTAGATAGTTATAGTTAGGACCGTGTTTTCAAATTTTCAAAATAGGTGGGGCGCTCAGCTCCGCTCCTACCCTGAAAGTCTCGGGGGGATTCGTCAAGCGGGGGCTGAGAAAAAAGGGGGGTCCCAAAACGCGTTTTTCCCATGCAATGTTCCATAGGGACCTTTAGTCCAAGGTACAGCCCAAACAGCTGAACAGAATTACTTTAAATTTGGCAAAGAGGTAGTCCTCAGGTCAGGGGTGTGCCTTTTGCATATCTGGAGTCAATCTGTTCATTAGTTACTGAGAAAATTGCAGTTAAAAGTACATACATATCGATAGCCGCGCACCGTGCGCGCACGGTGCGCACACGGTGACGTGCGCGAGCGCAATTCTGATTGATTGTTAGATGTCAGTAAACATTCGAATCGCTCGAAATCAGGAAGTGTCGGCCGCCATTTTGTCTCTCGCAGTCTGAGGCAGTAAAAAACAAAGGTGGAGAACGTGAAAAGGGGGCAGGGTGGACAGTTCCTGACCCCCTAGCCTTTGTCAGGGGGTCACTGAAGGACCCCCAATGGTGAAAAAACATTTTTTTTTGTTTTCGAAAAAGTGAGGGGTGCGCGCACCGTGCGCGCACGGCACGCACAACGCATCGTGGGCGCAATCCTCTGCTGATGACGTCAGATATTACATCACTGATTACATATGTGTCTTTCTGAAAAATAAATATTTGTAATATATGTATAGCTAAAGATTAATGGAAGAAGACATGGGTAAATAGGTGTCTAAATACAGTGATGTAATATCTGACGTCATCAGCAGAGGATTGCGGTCGCGTGAGTTATAGTTGCCTGCACTAACTATAACGGGGGAATTTCATTGGTTTTTTACGAGGGAAATGTCCAGCTAACTATAACATGTGTGAAACCTATGGTTTTTTAAGTGAATATATATATATATATATATATATACCCCGATATGTACATACATACATAGACTCATATATTTGTTCTATACATATATGTATAGCCTTATAAATAGAATAGTACGCTGATACACTGATATTCATACACACATGTATGCATACAACCTCATCTACATACACAAACATACATACTTTTCATATATGTGTTTTTTAACATCTGAACATATTATTGTACCCTTACAGAAAGCCTAAAACCATACACATAGGTACAGATACATAACCTATTCATATTTGCCTGCTCTGATATATATATATATATATTCACTGAAAAAACCATAGGTTTCACACATGTTATAGTTAGCTGTACATTTTATTGATAAAAAACCAATGAAATTCCCCCGTTATAGTTACTGTAGGCAACTATAACTCACGCGACCTTAATCCTCTGCTGATGCTAATACTGTATTTAGACACTTATTTGCCCATGTCTTCTTCCATTAAATTTTAGCTATACATATATTACAAATATTTTTTTTTCATAAAGACACATATGTCATCAGCAGAGGATTACGGTCGCGTGAGTTATAGTTGCCTACAGTAACTATAACGGGGGAATTTCATTGGTTTTTTATCAGTAAAATGTACAGCTAACTATAACATTTGTGAAACCTATGGTTTTTTCAGTGAATTTGCAAGGTTTTTTAAATGCTAATTCCTAACTATAACGTGTGTGAAACCTATGGTTTTTTCAGTGAATTTGTACGGTTTTTTAAATGCTAACTTACTTTACGCCATTCGTGGCGTGCGCGCCCAGTTAACGCAGTTCGTTCTGTGCGCGCACCGTGCGCGCACAGTGGGCTTCGCGCACCGCGCGCCCACTTTACGCAGTTAGTGCCATGCACGCACGGTGGTCACGCGGTGCGCTGCGCGCACCGCGTGCCCACATTATGCGGGATGGGCCATGTACGCACGATGCGCTTCGCGCACCGTGCGCACATGGGGGACATATTATGCGCATCGTTGTGAAATGTTTTGTTTATTATTTTCATTAAAGTGATATGCCATGTACAAATGGTGCCCTTCGGGCACCATTTGCACATGGGGTGGGGAGAGTTTGGATAATTTATTTTTTTTAACCAAATTTTTACCGTACGCGTACGGTAAGCGTAATGGGCAATTTTTCGAAAAAAAAATAAAAAAAATTTTTGCCCTTGGGGGTTGTTTGGGGGCCCGTATATCACTGCTGGGTGATTATTATCTCAATATACTGCCCCTTTACACATTTTTGGGCTTCATTTATGCTGCCCCACTCAGAGTGCGAGAGAGAAAATGGCGGCCGCCGCTTCCTGGTTTCGGCCGATTCGAATGTTTACTAAGATCTAAGAGCCAATCAGAATCGCGCTCGCGCAAGTCACCGTACGCGTACGGTAAGCGCACCGTAAGCGCACCGTAAGCTGTCACAGATATATATATTGATTTAAAGGCTATTTTCTCAGAATCTACTCAACAGATTTACACCAAACCTACAAAAGGCACTTCCTTGACCTGAGGACTACCTCTCTGCCAAATTTCAAGTAATTCTGTTCAGCCGTTCGGGCTGTAGCTGTGTCTAAAGGTCCTATGGAAAAATGCATGGGAAAAACGCGTTTTGGGACCCCCCTTTTATCTCAGCCCCCGATTGACGAATCCCCCCGAGACTTTCAGGGTAGGAGCGGAGCGTAGCGCCCCACCTATTTTGAAAAATTTGCGAGGATTCGTCGACCGGCGCAAAAGTTATTCAAAATAGAATGTTGCGGATTTCCTATGGAAACGTGGTCCTAACTATAACTACCTACTGGCGACCGCCAGTAGGTAATATATATATATATATATTCACTTAAAAAACCATAGGTTTCACACATGTTATAGTTAGCTGTACATTTCACTCGTAAAAAACCAATGAAATTCCACGTTATAGTTAGATCAGGTAACTATAACTTGCGTGCCCACAATAAACTGCTGATGACGTCACATATTACATCACTCATGACATGGTCAGTGACATCACTCTTCACATCAATGATGACATCTGAAATGACACATTGTGGATTGCGGTCGCGCACCGAGCACCCACATTGCGCAGTCCATACCGTGCGCGCCTCGCCTTTTTTTTCTCCCTTGCGGGTCCTTCAATTTATTTAATAAATGTGATTGTTATTTCTTTTTTTTTATTATTATTTTTTTTTGCCGTGCGCGTACGGTAAGCTTACCGTACGCGCACTCGGCGATTTTTTTTTAAAATTAATAAATGTATTTTTCGTACTTTTGTGTCCTTCTTTGACCCCCTTTCAAATGTTATGGGGTCTATAACTCTCTTCCTTGCCCCCTTTTCACGTTATCTCCCTTTTTTTTCTGTGTGAAACACACAAAATGGCGGCCGACACTTCCTGATTTCGTCCGATTCGAATATTTACAGTCATGTGACAACCAATCAGATTTGAGCTCGCGCACGGCACCGTACGCGTACGGTAAGCTTACCGTAAGCGCACGGAGCGCGCTTACAGATATATATATTGCTTTAAATGCTTTTTTCTCAGGAACTACTGAACAAATTTACACCAGACCTACAAAAGGCACTTCCTTGACCTTATGGCTACCTCTCTGCCAAATTTCAAGTAATTCTCTTCAGCCGTTCGGGCTGTAGCTGTGTCTAAAGGTCCTATGGAAAAATGCATGGGGAAAACGCGTTTTGGGACCCCCCTTTTTTCTCGGCCCCCGCTTGACGAATCACCCCGAGACTTCCAGGGTAGGAGCTGAACGGAGCGCCCCATTAGTTTTGAAAATTTCGCGAGGATTCGTCAACCGGCGCCAAAGTAATCCAAAATAGAATTTTGAGATTTCCTATGGAAACACGGTCCTAACTATAACTATCTACTGGCGACCGCCAGTAGATAATATATATATATATATATATATATATATATATATATATATATATATCATGTGATCAAGCTCCCTGTGTGGAGCGAAACGCGTCATGGAGGACACTGGTCCGAATATATTTTTGCTTTCTAACTTTGGGTATTAAATTTTTGCTTCACCCACTTCTGATTGTGGACTGACTAATTTTGGGATTGGAGGCGAGAGGTCCGTGCCTACATCTCCGCCGTGAGAAGAGCGGATTGGACTATTTCTATATATATATATATATATATATATGTATATATTATCTACTGGCGGTCCATAGGAAATCCGCAATATTCTATTTGGAATAACTTTGGCGCCGGTTGACGAATCCTCGCGAAATTTTCAAAATAGGTGGGGCGCTCCGCTCCGCTCCTACCCTGAAAGTCTCGGGGGGATTCGTCAAGCGGGGGCTGAGAAAAAAGGGGGGTCCCAAAATGCATTTTCCCCATGCAATTTTCCATAGGGACCTTTAGTCCAAGGTACAGCCCGAACGGCTGAACAGAATTACTTGAAATCTGGCAGAGAGGTAGTCCTCAGGTCAGGGAAGTGCCTTTTGCAGGTCTGGTGTCAATCTCTTCAGTAGTTCCTGAGAAAATCAAAAGTAAAATCATATATATATGCGGGCGGAGCCTAACCACACATCTCATCCTGAGGTCTGATTGGCTGTCAGCACTTCATCCAAGAAGTGTTGGCAGCCATCTTGGGACCAATATACATGATAGCACCTCATTAAAAAGCATTGCAGTTAATAGAAGGTTTTAAGACTTTAGTTACATTATAAATCATTTGTTGATGGTACCATACTCATTTTAGGAATTGTGGTATATTCTAAGGTGATTTCACCATGTGAAAAAGCCTTCTGCAGGGTTATCATGATTGAGAGAAAAAAAAATTCTCATGCTTTTCCCACAGAGGTTTGGAAGGTGATCTATAAGCTAAACTGAGAGCTTATTTTCTGTAAATTCACATTATCTTTCTCAGTCATGTGAGAATGAAGTCTGACATTCTCAGTAAAACATGTACATCCAACAAGGGCAGAGACTGTCAGTTGATTCCTTTGTGTTCTACTGCAGCTTCCCAGAGTGTTCCAAAGAACAACTAGAGCGCTAACAGTCCTACTTATGATAAACGTATGGCACACCTGAAGCCATCTTGCTTGGATTAAAGTGGTAACTCTTAAAACATTTAATTTAAAAAGGAACAAAGTGAGGGGGTTCATTTTTCCATAAAAAGTATGATTAGTGCTGCAGAAAGAAAAATTAGGGCACATTTTGAGTGACTTCTCAAATCCTCTTCTATTTCATTAAAAAATTCTGACATGCAGACTGAAACATGCACTTTCAATACCAGCAGCAGTTTTCCCTGGTGAGCAGTAGCTTTACTACAGTGATTTAATGAGCAAAAAGAGTGCTAACATTCTGAATTTATGGCAAATGTGTGACACATCTGAATGCCTTCTTGATGGAATCAAAGTAAAAAACTGAAAGTATTTCCTACTGAGGAGACTGCAGTAAATGAGGAAATTAGGAAACTTCATAACAAACAAGTCTCCCAAGATGGCCACCAGAGACAAAAGAGCCCAAATGTAGCCCAAATATCACCCAGATGTAGCCCAAGTATAGCCCAATGACAGAATGTCCCAGAGTGTTCTTAAAAACAACTAGAGCGCTTACTGTCTTCATTATGACAAAGGTATGGCACACCTGAAGCCATCTTGATTGGAATAAACTGGTAACACTTAAAACATTTAATTTAAAAAGGAACACAATGAGGTGGTTCATTTTGCCATATAAATTATGATTAATGCTGAAGAAAGAAAATGAGGGCACATTTTGAGTGACTTCTCAAATCCTCTTCTATTTCATTAAAAAATTCTGACATGCAGACTGAAACATGCACTTTTAATACCAGGAGCAGACTTCCATGGTGAACAGTAGTTTTACTACAGTGATCTAATGAGCTACTAGAGTGCTAACTTTCAGAAATTATGGCAAATGTGTGACATATCTGAATACCTTCATGATTGAATCAAAGTAAAAAACTGAAAGCATTTCCTACTGAGGAGACTGCAGTACATGAGGAAATTAGGAAACTTCATAACAAATAAATCTCCCAAGATGGCCACCGGAGACAAAAGAGCCCAAATGTAGCCCAAAATCACCCAGATGTAGCCCAAATATAGCTCAATGACAGAAGTATGCAAAACACTTATTATTTTGTGTTTTTGCAGTGTTATATAGTGCAGACTTGTCAGGTATTGGAGTGCTTTACATGAGCATTGGTTACATCACACAAGAACAAATTCATTTTGGTTGTAGACATGGGGAGACTAAGTGGTTTGACCAGAATCACAGAATGTCGAGCTGAAGCAGAAACTCCAACCTGGTTCCCCAGTGGCAAAGTCTGCAGTTCTGGAAGTAACACCACATCCTCTCCCCTAAGTGCAACATTTAATCAAGTGGTCAACTGGATAAAAAAACATAAAGATAACAAATAATTTAAAAGTGCTTTGTCGCTATTTGAAAACTCAGAAAATATGTCCTTATTTTAGTCTTTTAGAGCACTAACCATAATTTTGATGCCAATAAGACCCTCTCATATATGTAATTTCTAAAGGAAATGCTCTAGGTATTACAGTTTTGATTACATCAAGATGACGTCAGGCGTTCCACACTTTTGTAATAAATATAGAATGTTAGCAATCTAGTTGTTCATTAGGATACTGTTGAGAGGCAGAGGCCAGGGGCACGGACTCTGAAAATTGAAGGCAGGTAGGAGGGTGCAAAGGCAACAATTTAACCACACTGAGCAGGCAGGAAGGGCCGTGGCAGCACAACAGACTATGGAGGGCAGTGGAAAGGGGGGCAGGGGCAACAAACCAACAATACAGGACTTGCAAGAGAGGCTGTGGCAATGTAATAGACCATTGTGGGCAGAAGGAAGAGGCAATGGTAGTACAACCATACATGCCAACAGACCCGATTCAGCCAGGAAACGTCCAATGTTTTTAAGCTCAAATGGGCTTTATTTGATCTGTCTCCTGTCTACAATCTCCTCTTTTTCAATGTAACTCAAAGGGGAAAATCAATACCCCAGTTTTTTTTTCAAAATCTCCCTCTTACCAAGTTCAAAATGTTCGCAAGTATGGTACATTGGATCATGGAAGGAAATGGGGTAGGGACATGGACTTGGATAACAGAGGACAGGAGGGACATGGAGAGGTGCACCAAACTGACCCTGCAGGGCAGGCATCAGGGTTTGCAGCAGCACAATACACCACACAGGGCATGCGGGACGGGAGTGCAGCACAACAATCCATAGAAAGCAAGAGGGAGGGGACAGGACCATGCACATGGACAACAGAGAACAGAGGGGCAAGAGGCAATGGTAGCTAGCTGACCATAATGGACAGACAGGAGAGACTGCTGCAGCATAACAGACCATAAAGGGCAGGAGGGACGGATCAGGGGCATTACAATGGAACAGACAAGCCAGGAGGGAGGGAGTAGGGGTCTGCACATGTAAACAGAGGGCTGGGGGCAAGGGGGCAGGGCAGGAGCAGCAAGATAGCCATGGAGGTCAGGCAGGATGGGCACTAGAAGCATACACACAGACCATGGAGGGAAGGTGGGAGGGGGTCAAGAGCAGCTAACTGACCACACAGGGAAGGTGGGAGGGGCCATGGCAGCACAGAAGACCATGCATGGCAAGTGGGAGGGTTAGTGGCAGCACAATGGCTATGATGGGCAAGAAGGAGGGTGCAGGGGCATGCACAAAGGACGATGGAGGATAGAAGGGAGGGTCAGGACCTGTGCACAGACAAGAAAGTTCAGGGGAAGGGGCCTCACAACAGACCGCACGGGGCAGGCAGGAGGAGCAGTTGCAGCACAACAGACCAGGGAGGGCAGAATGGTGTGGCAGTACAATGGACCATGTAGGACAGGAGGAAGAGGATAGGGGCATGGCATGTGGACAGGCAGGGTGGAGGTGGCAGCGACAAGTTACAGTCATCTGACAATGCTAGGCAGGTGGGAGGGGAGTGGCAGCTCAACAGAACACTCAGAGTAGATAGGAGTGGCAGGTCCATGGAACATGGTGGGCAAAAAGGATGGAGCAGGGGCATGCACAAAGACATCGGAGGGCATGGGGGAAGGAGAATAGGGGCAGCAAGCTAAGCACAGAGTTTAAGCAGGAGGTCAATGATGGGGCATAGAATTGGGCAATGGAGGGCAGGAGGAGTGGACTGGTACATCATACTAAATTGAGGGCAGTGGCAGAACATCAGACCATGCATGGCAGGAGGGAGGAGGCTAGTCCATGGATTCACACAACAGAGGATAGGGAGGAGGGGGATGGGGCAGCAAGCTAACTGTTCAGAGAAGGCGGGTATTAGGAACTTTATTGTTTTTACAACGTGTGTCTGTGCGAACTACTTAAAATATGAACAAGTATGCAGCATAATCTCACTTTTATTTAGGAAGATGAGGACGTTTGTGACTGTGACTCCGGGCTCACTTGGCAGAAACACCCCCTGACCCTCCACCCCCTATCGCAAAATGTAATGCCCGTGAAAAGGGTAGGTGAACACAGTGTTATATAGAACATAGTCCTGAGAGCACGATTGAAAATGAAAACTAGATATAGTGTATGGTATAAACTATGCACCAAAAAGTGTGATATAAGATGAACCGGGCGTGAAATATAATATGCAATACATTGTGCGCAATGACAGATTCATTGGAGAGCGCGAGATAGCACAGGCACTAGCGCGTGCTATGCGATATGCGACTTGGAGTGTAATATGCACAGGGCAGTGTTGTGTAACCTAACTAGTCTCTAAAGTTGTAATATAAAATATGTGCTGGGGAGTGTAACGTTGCATATGCACTGTGACAAAGATATGGATCCCACATTGTAATATGTATGGCATAGAACTGTGCGTTATAACATAGGCATCGAGGAAGGCACGTTAGATGGGGCAATATAACCCGTGCGAAGACAAGTGTGGCATGACATATTCACGGGGTGGTGTTACAGTGCACATGGGCTAGAGAGTGTCATAGCATATGCACTAGCTGGTGGAATACAACACAGAGGTGTGTGGCACTCGGCAGGCAATGGTGGGTGTAACACAGCATTGGGCTCTGCCAGGAGCGCGCTGTGAC
Organism: Triturus cristatus; assembly: GCF_964204655.1. Lineage (NCBI taxonomy): Eukaryota > Metazoa > Chordata > Amphibia > Caudata > Salamandridae > Triturus > Triturus cristatus. The sequence goes on along the minus strand of NC_140593.1, from coordinate 1,149,892,795 downwards.
TCTCAAGTGATGTTCGTCCCCTTCCCAGAGAGTAAAATAAGAAGTATTACACATCCGGCAGTGGATGTGTGTTTTATTAACCGTGAGGGGGGTTTCTTGCATAGTTTTGGTCGAATTTTTGTCGAATCCCCTTTGAATGGCTTGGTGTGCATGTGTATTAAATGTGCCCGTCAATAGCTACCCATGTTTGTATAAATAAACGACAAGGGTGTCTACCGGGATTAGGCACGGTAGGGCATCAGACATGTCAGAGCTTCACTAGTGGTGTGAATACATTCCACGTGGATTCATTGTATGTATAGTCGCCTTTTAATGAATATCACGCAAATCGTCATGGTGATAGGTACGTACGGTTTCTCCAGCATGTCCTAGGTGTGTCTATAAATATATATTTTTTTTTAAATAATAAAAAAGCGTGGCCGGCCCTGGGGATTGGGGTCAAAAAAATATAATTAGGAGACAGGCCCTGGGGGATGGGGTCATCAGGGCAAATAAATTAGAATAAGAAGGGGAACCACACAGCCCCCTTCTTAAAAAATTAAAATCAATAAAAGACTGGCATCGTGCCGGAGGCCACGCCCCCTCCTTGCAGCACTCTGCAAATGCGCCCCCAGGCGAGTTGTAAGTTGGGGAATTAATTCCTCTTCAATACTGAGGGTCCCTGAGGGCCAACTAGCCCAACAGGCATCTCCAGTATGCGCCAGGGAGCTGCGCTGCAGGCAGGTGTTCTGAGGCCAAGCCCCTTTTTACACCGCTCTGCAACGCAGCTCTGTGGCGCTTACTGGAGGTACCTAGTGGTCTAGTTTGACCCTAGCGACCCTTAGGATTCAAGGGGACTTAATCTCTCAACTTAGAACAGGCACAGGGCGCGTTTACACAGTGGTGAAGAGAGGGGACGGGGCCTGAGGTGACGTGTGCAAACACGCACTATGGCACGTCTTAAATTGGGGATATAATTTCCCTTCAATACTGAGGGCCCCTGGGGGCTAACTAGCCCACCAAGTGCTTCCAGTAAGCGCCACTGAGCTGCATTGCAGAGAGGTGGACCAGGCCGTGCCACTTTTTACACCTCTCTGCAATGCAGCTCTGTGGCACTTACTGGAGGTACGTAGTGGGCTAGTTGGACCCTAGGGACCCTCAGGATTCAAATGAACTTAATCTCCCAACTAAAAACGGACACAAGGCGTGTTTACACAGTGGAGAAGGGAGGGGACGGGGCCTGAGTTAACGTGTGCAAAAACGCCCTGTGGCCTGTTTTAAGAGGTAGTTTTAATCCCCCTGCCCTATTATATACTAGGGGCTTAAAGAGGAGGTCATGCTAATCACAGGGGGACCCCAACGCATAATGTTCCTTAGTGTATGTAGGTGTTTTCACTGTATTCTAAGTGTCTTTTAACATAGCACTGGCTCTAGGACTGGTTAGTCAGACTCAGTTACCACCAGTATCCATCTGAAAAAGTTGAGGGTACAGGATGATTTTGCAACAAGGATTCTTTCTGCTCTTCTTTTTGTTCTTTCTGCACGTTATCCTTCTTCCTGCACTTTTCTTCGTCTTTGAGGACTTCTGTTGCTTCTTTCTGCACTTCTGTTTTTTTCTTTCTGTGCATTTTTTCTTCTTTCTTCACATGTCCTATCTCTGTAGGCATAGTTAGAAATTAGCATTTAAAAAACCTTTGAAATTCACAGAAAAAACCATAGGTTTCGGGCACGTTATAGTTAGGAATTAGCATTTAAAAAACCTCAGAAATTCACTGAAAAAACCATAGGTTTCAGGGGTGTTATAGTTAGCTGGACTTTTCACTTGTACAAAACCATTGAAATTCCCCCGTTATAGTTAGTTCAGCTAACTATAACTTGCGCGCCCGCAATGTACTGCTGATGACGTCACATATTACATCACTCATGACATGGTCAGTGACATCACTCATGACATCACTGATGACATCTCAAATTACATCACTGATGACATAATCCTTGTGATAGAGTGGAAGACCTCCTCTCACCCTAATATAACCTTTGATACACACATTCAAAAATAGAGACTAAAATTTTCAAAACAATGGACATACCAATACCAGTTACAACAACCTCTTCAGTAATTCTAAGATCCACATACACATCCACTCATTCACCAACAGTCCTATACAGTCACTCATACATGTACTCACTCATCATATGTACTCATACACCTATACATCCTGTTACACAATGCCACTCATCCATAGAGTTACTCACACACATAGTCACTCATGCTAATAAAGAATCAAACATACATTTACTTGCATATACAGTTATACACACACCACCACACTTACTTCTAGGGAAACTTACACATACTTAGTCTTTTAAACAATCACTTATAGAAACACATACTTATTCATACAGGAACTCTTTCAATCTCTCACATATACTCACTTATATACACCAATAGTCACATATACTAGTTTAAAACATATGTAGTTACTCATAAAGACACTATTGAGACAGTCATTCACTCACTAACACACCCATACACACACTCATCCACCCATACAGTCCTGCACACATGCTGTCTTCAACACATACAAACAGTGAGTCACTCATTCATGCACCTATGTACTACGTAATACCCCCACCGAACCATGCAGACACTCAGACTGATACTCAAAAAACCAACTAATAACCTATATAGACACCCATGTAGCTACTCACCAACCCATGCAGCCACTTATACACAAAGTGAGAGACTGATACAGATATTTACATATTTAAACATTACTCACTAAGCCATGTATTCACTATGATACACTTAATCAGTCAGTTACACAATCAATTTTTCAAAAACAAATCATCCATTTAGACACTTATATACCCATTTATTCTTCCATCGACCTTGAGATATACATATATAAAACATATTTAATTTTCAGAAAAACACACATTCACTGGATGATGTCATCAGTGATGTCATCAGTGATGTCATTTGAGATGTCATCAGTGATGTCATGAGTGATGTCACTGACCATGTCATGAGTGATGTAATATGTGACGTCATCAGCAGTGCATTGAGGGCGCGCGAGTTATAGTTAGCTGAACTAACTATAACGGGGGAATTTTGTACAAGTGAAAAGTCCAGCTAACAATAACACCCCTGAAACCTATGGTTTTTTCAGTGAATTTCTGAGGTTTTTTAAATGCTAATTCCTAACTATAACGTGCCCGAAACCTATGGTTTTTTCTGTGAATATATATATATATATATATATATATATATATATATATTTATATATATACACATATATATCTAAAAGGAGCATAAGCTCACATACAAATACTGATATATATATATACACATATATAACTAAAAGATAGCATAAGACCACATACAGATACTAATGTATACATATGTTATATACATTAAATGAAATACATGTATTTAAAATTAATAAAATAAATGTGCTATCACGTACGTAATCCTATCTTATTGCACTTGTAATAAGGCCCTAATCAGCTCAGTTCTCATCATAAAAAGCCTTCCTTTCCACCCTTAACGCTCAGTTCGCAGTACAATCTATGGTTGCTTCCAGCCTGAATGCTGGTAATAACTTTAGAATCTGCTCGCTTATTGATGGGTGTCTCAAAGTTGGATCTTGTCATCCCCATTTTGTTTTTTCTGCATTTATCTCTTGTTACCTTCCTCCCCTATTTATCACATACAAGGGGCCTAATGTACCTGGTTTTGGCGCAGGGCGGTGCTGCAAGGAATCTTGCTGCACTGCCCTGTGTCAAAAGAAAAGGGCAGGAATGCACCCTCTCTATGAGATGCGGCACATTTCTGTCCTTTTCCCTTGCGCTTGCGCACAATTGGCTGCCATGCGCCAATGCAGGCATCTTTGGCCCATGGTGCAATGGCCTCTGCAAGGTGAAAGGGTGTCTGCATTGAAGGTGTCCCTTCCTGCACAAAAACAACCACAAGAGGTGTATTCCTCTTTCTGTGTGTGCTGCATTCTGCAGCACACACAGAAAGAGGGAAAAAATGAGGAGAAATAAGGATATTTCTCCTTGAGAATATCTCCGCTGTGCTCTGGCTGATGGTGTTGGTTTTTCCTGCTCCAGCGGCTGTTTATGGAGGGCGAAGACTGACCGCGAGAAGCTCAGGCACTGGATCATAGCTGGGAGGTGGGTCACAACTCTCGTGTAAACAAGACAGCAGCCCTACAGCTCCCTGTGACTGAGGTCTGTGTAGTGTCTGCACAATTGTCTGTGGCGGCATTTACATGGGATGACAGGGCGTGGGCAGTCACTCTATCTACGAGCAAGGAGCACTGTCTTCAAATGTCATCTACATCCCTCCCAACGTTGGAATGTGGCATTTCCCAACTCCCGGAAGACAGCGCTTCCTGTCCACAGAGAGGAAACAAAACGCTCCCACCTAGGCCTCTATGGATACCAGGAGTAACAGGGACTTTCCACCCCCGCAGATAGTGGTACAGGTGGCCGGGTAGGCCAGTGACATTACAGTAGCAGCCTTGCCAGGATTCTGTGACCAAAGAGAGAGAAGGTAGCATCCTTGCCAGGATTCTGTGACCAAAGAGAGAGAGGCTTTTACAGGTTTTAAAACTAATAATTAGCAGAATGATGATATAATGTGGCATGGAACAAGACCTCTGACCTCCTGGTCAGGGTAACCGCTCTTCCCTCGTGCAGCTCCGTCCTTAAGGCACTGCCCCCAATGCGTTTCGGTCCCCAGGTAAGGTGTTCGAGGCCCTCCTCCACCCGCAGGCTACTGCCTGTGCCACATCCTTGGTGGTCCAGTGGGAGAGCCTTGTTCTTCTGCTGGTCCGCTCTGCCAGCATTCTGTTTGTTTTTCTGTTTGTTTTTCTGTTTATGTCTATTTGTGTCTTTCTGTTTTTATCTATTTGTGCCTTTTGTCTGTCTGTTGCTTTTTTGTCTATTTGTGCCTCCTTGTCTGTCCGTGCCGTTTTTCTGTTGCTGCTTTCACTGTTTTGTTTTTTATTTTCCTGTTTGCCTTTTCGCCTCCTTTTCCCACTGCTGCTGCCACCACGGCCCATCCCCCCTGCATGTTCCCGCTCCCACCTCCCAGCTGCTGTCCCTCCCCCGACCACTACTTTAACGGCGGCCGCTGTGCCGCCATGCAGCGGACGCGCCAAAGGCAAGCCCGTCTGCACTCATCCGTGACCCAATCGTGACCAGTGCCAGGAACCCTGGTTCTCCGACCTCCCACCGCTATGACTCAGCAACCCTCCATGCACTCAACCCCGGATGCAACAACAACTGCCAGATCTTGACGCCGAGCATTACCCAAGGCCTGTTTTCCAGCCGACACTGCTGCCACACCTTCACCCACCTCCAGACCCAGACAGCCACCTCCTCGAACGACTCTGCGCCCCCTATGGAACACATCCACTTCCAGGTCCGACCGGAGTTAAGTACATAAATGAACAAATAAAATTAATTACATTGCGCACGCTGCAACGCAAATGGCGTTGCAGCGGCGCAATGTAATTTGTTTTACTTATTTATGTACTTAACTACGGTTGAACGTATGCCGGAGTTTACTACCCCCCACCCTGCCCCGCCCCACCGCCCTGCAGCCCTACCACTAGGAGCCGCAACTGCCTGCCGGACCCGCGCACCCCGTTCACCAAAACCATCGCTGACTACACCATGTCCTAAGCCCTCGACTCCATGGACCGCGAATTGCTGAGACCTGAATTTCCACCTTGACAACCTCAGTGACCCCAACTCCACAGACCTTCTAGATAACATCGCCAACTTCGCACTGAAGCAGCTTGTCACCACCCCCACCCACAAGGGGGGCACACCCTCGATCCCATCTTTGCCGGAGGAATCACCATTCGCTTCAGTCACACCATGCAACCCCTCTGAACGGACCACCACTGCCTCCACTTCTCCTTTGTGAAACCCACAGCACACAAGCCAATGCCACGCTCCCGCACAGAAACTGGAGCAAGATCACTCATCAGATCTACGAAGAGGAACTTCATCCAGAACAGAATCCTCTCCAACTCCAGCAGCCCCAAGGAACTCTTCAACATCATAAAAGAATTCACCATACCCCCCAATGAAACCTCTCTCTCAGGACCTCTGCAACAAACTCGGCTCCTTCTTTCACTACACTCAGGACACTCTATGACAACTTTGACAAACAGGACCCAGCCACCGACACAACAGCTTCCACCAGCAACTTCACTCAACCGACCATCCTCGCCTGGACCCCTGTCAGCAAAGAAGACACCACAGAAACTCTGCCATTGCACCGAACTACAACGGACAATCAACTGCACCCTCGAAACAGGCACATTCCCCGACAACTGGAAATGTGCAGAAGTCAAACCCCTCCTCAAGAAGCCCTCCGCAGACTCTCCATGACCTCAAGAACTACAGGCCCATCCCCTCCTCCCATTCACCACCAAAGTCACAGAGAAGATCATCAACATCCAGCTAACAAACTTCATAGAATCCAACGACATCCTTGACACATCTCAATCCGGCTTCCGGAGCAACCACAGCATTGTGACCGCCCTCCTAGTCACCACGGATGACATCCTCACACTTCTTGACCAAGACCACACTGCAGCCCTCATTCTACTAGACCTCTCAGCAGCCTTTGACACAGTCTCCCACTGCACACTAGCCGCCAGACTCCACGATGCTGGCATACAGGGAACTGCCCTACACTGGATCTGTTCCTTCTGCGCCAGCCGAACTCAAAGAATTAGACTCCTACCCTTCCTCTCCGAACCCACAGAGATCAGATGTGGATTACCCCAAGGATCTTTCCTCAGCCTCACACTCTTCAAAATCTACATGGCCCCCCTCGCAACCATCGTCAGAAAACACGGACTCAGCATAGTATCCTACGCCGATGAAACCCAGCTCATCCACAGCCTCACGAAGGAATCTGACATCACCAGGCCCAATTTCCAGGAAGGAATGAAGAACGTTGCTACCTGCATCAGCAGCAGTCTCCTGAAGCTCCAACTCGGAGAAAACGGAAGTCCTCCTCCTCGGATCCACTCCCTCTGCATGGGATGACACCTGGCAGCCCTCCCACACTCACAGACCACACCCGCAACCTAGGCATCATACTCAACTCCTCCCTCATCATGAACCGACAGATCAATGCCGTATCCTCCACATGCTTCAACACCTTCTGCATACTCCCCAAGACCTTCAAATGGATCCCCCGCATCCAGGAAGACCGTCAACTACGCACTCATCACCAGCAGGCTAGACTACAGGAATGCCCTCTATGCCAGACTCAACAAATCTCTACTCCTCAAACTCCAGACTGTTCAGAACGCCGCAGCCACACTTGCATCAGCATCTCATAACAAGACCACATCACCCAACACCTACAAGAACTCCACTGGCACCCCGTCGAAAAAAGAGTGACCTTCAAGCTGCTCACACACGCCTACAAAGCCCTCCCCAACACCGGACCCCAATGAAAGAATCTCCTTCTACATCTCCAAGAGAAACCTCCGCTCCACTGACCTAGCCATGGCCAAAATCCCCTGCATCCAAAGAGCCAGAATGGGAGGCAGATCCTTCTCCTATATCGTGTCCAAGACCTGGAACGAACTCCCCCTCAGCATCAGACGAAGCCCCACACTGCAAGCATTCAGGAAGAGCCTCAAGAATCTGCTTTTTGTATGACTGGAGCTGCCCGAACTCTCCCACCCCCAGTGCCTTGAGACCCTCACGGGTGAGTAGTGCATGCTACAAATCCTTGATTAATTGATTGTTGCGCCTCCATAACGCCAGTCCTGGGGTGGTGATAGAATCTGACGCATTCACAGGTTTACGATTCCTGGTAAATCTGGGAATGCTTTAGATTCCATGGGTGTTACATGGGAGCACCCACAGCAACACCCATGGAACGCCCCTTTTACACCATGTTCTACATGAAAGGGGCACATATTTAAAAGGCCATGATAAGACATGCAAAGTGGCTTTGCGCGGCCTTGTACATATGTAGCAGCACATTGCGCCATCGCTGTGTAAAAAAAGTGACACTCACATGGTGCAAAAGTGTGACTAGGGGACTCATAAATGAGGCCCTCTGAGGGATATTTGCAACAAAATGTCGGAACGCGGTGGTACGCCAAAATTGGTTACGCCATGCTCTGACATTTTTACGATACAGGGATGCACCGTATTTACAAAGATACGGTGCACCCCTGTGTTTCCCCTAGCGCTGGCACTAATTAAGCTGCCTAGCGCCAGCCAGGCACCCTCGCTCCATGTCGCAAGGGTGCCCGGGCTGTAGGAACGATTGTTCATGTGCAGGAAGGGACACCTTGAAAGGTGATTTGCTCTTTCTATATGTGCTGCAGAATGCCTCACACATGGAATGAGCAAAGAATGAGGAGAAATGAATAATTTCTACTCGTATCGGCAGTCTAAAACCAGGTATTCCTGGTCTTAGTTTTTGGCACTGCCTCAACCTTACATATCTGGGGCAGCGTCAAAAAGCAATGGGTGTCATGGCAGAATGCCCACTGCAACACCCATTGCACGCCCCTTTCACGATAAGTGAAACGTGAAAAGGGGCCTTATTCACAAGGCCGCGTTCAGCCACATTAACGCTGCCTTGTAACTAAGGAGAAGGGGATATCACCACCAGAACGTCGCTAAACTGGACGTTCTAGTGGCGATATCCCCATGTAAATTTGCCCGAAACTGCTTACGCACAGAGGTCTGCTTACTTAAACTCAAAAAACCTCATCACGCCATGGATCTAAATTGTCTCACAATGAGATTCTGCAGTGATTAGGTTTCCTTAGTTCATGCATGCCAAATATTTTAATGAGTATTTTTCATCACAGTGCCTGAGCTGTGTAATTAACTTCCTGTCAGCATCTGGGCCACCTAAGACGTCTTTAGTTTTTCAAATCTCTCAAAACCGTACCATTTTTCTCAAACGCCATACCCTAAAGTCATGTGCGTAGGTTCCTCTAAATTGGTTATTAGTTCACGTTTTAGTTTTTATAATTGTGTTTTTATTTTTTAATGTTGTTTTTGTATGTGTGTCGTTGTCTTTGTACAATGCACACCTCCAAACGTGAGCGAGCACGTTTCATTTTGGTTTTACATAAAATGAACAAGGTAAACTGGGTCGATGACATGAAGGAAACAATGGAAGGATGAGGAATGGAGGATGTAGGAATGAGGAAGGATGAATGGGTGGATAAATGGACGAATGTGAATGGGTTGTGTTGATGGTTGGCTTGTTTTGGTTTTGGATGGCCAGAAGGATGGATGGATGAATCGATGGTAGGTTGCATGACTACTTTAGTTTTGATTGGGTTGATCGATGGATGAATATGTGGGTGCGTGTGTTTCAATGACTTCGCGTGAAGAGGTGAAATAATGCAATGTGTGAGTTGATTTGTGGATGCATAGGTGAATGGATACATTGGTGTGAATGAATGGATTGATGCAAGCGTGTATATGGTTTCATGCAATGGGTGTGGGTGGCTAATTGTCGGTGCATAGGAAAATGAAAGGCTGATTGTATATGGGGAGTTGCTATAGGAATGATTGAGCAAGTTTGGGTGAATGAATAGCTTACACACAAGACTGTGTGTTGAATAGATTCATGGATAGATGGGTGGGTGGATGGATGGATGGATTGGTTCATTCAAAATAAGTGGTTGAAGGGATACACTGGTGTATGAATACATTGGCAAACGAACTATTAGGTGAATATGTAGGTGAATGAATGAATGAGTGGGAGATAGGCGAATGAGTGGATAACTAGATGGCTGAATGAGTAGGAGGATGCATCTCTGAAGAAAGAAGAATTGGTGAATGAGTTGATGGATGGATGGCACACACCAATAATTACAGCAAACCTCTTTTTACGTCACCTCAGTGTAAAAATCAATTTTAAGACCTAAAGAAATCGCATGAAAATGATGCAACAGCTACACTCTATCTTAACTCACACATTGCCCACAAATTCCATACTTCACCTGGTGTTAAATGCCCAATAGAGTCAAGAAATGCCTTCACACTGTGTTTAAGAGACTCTTGTTAATATATGCAGCATTCTATGCCCTGCCTTTGTGCATGCATGCACGATGCGTAGGTCATAAAAGTGGGACAGGTGCTTAGACTCGGAGACCAGGCTAAGTGGGCGCAATAGTTGTTCCATGTAACAAGGACAGATGGGGGAGAGGCATGTCGGTGACTTGCATGTCCTACGCAGCAGAAGCAGAGAGCGCAACGAAGACATAGCTATTCTATTTATAACATTATATTGTTTTTTCAAGAGCACACAAGTCGTATATGACCGAGCAAAGACAAAAAGAGTACAAGATCACACTGTGCATTTCAATGAAGTCCACCTGCTCTGACGTTTACTGTGGGGGACATGCTCCTCAGTGGGTCATCTCTAAGGTGCAAAGGGTCTGGAGCCTGAACATTGTTCTATAACATACATGCGCTATGCCCGTGTGCAGTGTGATATGTGAGGTTTGACAAACTCTTCCGGTCACTGAAGATGGTTCTGACGCCTAGGATGAGAGACACATCAAATACATGTCATTCAGTTAACATGAGTGACGGGTGGGATTGAGAGCAAAGATTCCTAGAGCTACCATTGCATATTTAGGTTTGATTGAGTACTGAAGGCTTGTTGGATAACTTCTTGTATTGTTCCCATTGGGTTGTAACTTGTTTCGCGGTTGTCTAGCGTATGTTCCCAGTTACCTTGTCCCTCTCCATAGCTCCAACATTTATTTTGGAGATCTAAATTGTGTAATTTATTCGCAGAGAAAGTGTTTGATGGATTGTCCAGAATCTCGCTTGAGCCAGTGATCAAGCGATTTTCCCCATGAATGGGAAATTAAAAATTCTTGACCAATTCAGTGAAGGTGTGGTTTGTATGGCCGCATCCTGGGATTATGTGGCTCACTTTCTTATTAGAGATGTAGTTATCAATGGTGCATCTGGCGTTAGTAGTCTTTATAGTCTGGACACAATATGAGCAGCTTTTGTTTAGGCCTGGCTGTTGTTCGTGGAGTTCGAAAGAGGGCGCTGCTTCTTTCTGCCGCTTGACTACATTTTCTACTCGACCTGGCAGCTTCCTCAACGCAAACAGATGGGTTCTCAACACGAGCAGTCGTGACCATCCCTGATCGCCAGCATTGAGAAATCTCGCTGGGGGGTGGTCTAACGTTGGATTTTCCTCGCTCGTGCTCACAAACTTAACGTTGATGAGCACGAGGGGGAAATAATTCCACTCCGCTTTGTGGAGCCAAGGTTTTGGTAACTTCACATGTTCTGCGGAGTGCGGAAAACTCTACAAACTCTGCAAACGGAGCAGAGTTCACTGACCAGGCCTACTTTTGTCATATTCTTTATTAGCTTCAGGAAATCTGGGGTGGGGAATTTCTCAGTTTTCTTAAGGTGACCCTGAGTTAGAGAAATGAATAAAAGTCTGTATGAGGAAGGCTAAACTCTTTTTTGTAAGTCTTCAAAGGGCTTGGGGATGTCATGGCATCCAAGATCTTTAATGAGAATAATACCCTTCGAAGCTCACTCACTCCAGAATAGAGTTTTCGCATCTATTTTTATGTTTTAATTAAGCCATAGCAATGCAAGGGTTGCTTTGGGCATCTGATATGCTAACTTTTTTTCTAGTTTTTGAGTGCATTCCATATGCTATATATTTTAGCCTGTGAATGGGCATATATGACATGATTGGTGGTCAGGTTGTTGTAGGGGATAAATGGGGCTATTAGCTCGTATTCAATTCGTAGCCATTATGGTCTTGAGGACATATATATATCTCCAACCACCAGGCACCCTGTCTCACCTGAAAGGCCATTTGGTAGATGAAGTCCCCAATTTTGTAATCAATATAAGTTTGACTAGTGTTTCTATTGGTTTTCTATGCCTCCATAAGAATTCTTTATAATAGTTATTTATTGTTTTGAAGATGTTTTATGCGTAAGAAACCATTAGCATACTAGCCAGTAAATTGACGAGAGGAGCAACTATCAATTTGATGGCCTATGTCCTTCCCCACCAGGAAATCAATTTTGAAGACCACTGCATAAGTACATTCTTACATTTTTATAGGGTTTTACTTTCATTGTATGATACAGAATCTCTGAGGTACCTCTTAAACCAAGCACCGACATATTTAATCGCATGTTTTTGACATTTAAGTCCTCTGGTGACGAATATAGATGAGGAGCATTGGACGTTTAGTGGAAATGCCTCTGTTTTACTTTGTTGAGTGATTAACCGGATACTTCTGCATTATGGTTGATCTCTTACAGTACTCTGGGCACTTCCTCAGCTTCATCTGTGAAGATTATGACATCATCATAGGCAGCAACAGTTTGATATGGAATTTCTTTTGTTTTTGTATTGGATTAGTGAAGTTAGGAGTGGTTCGATCGGGCCCTGTAGCTTTCTAGTTTATATACTTTGGACAGCTTAATAAATATCTGTGTAATTGGAGCATTCAGTCCCTTTTTCCCTCCTCATTCAAGGATTGTAGTGTTACATTCTCTAAGTACGCCCTGCAATGGACTATACAGATGGCCTTGTTTGAGATATCCATGTTTTTACAAAATTCAAGAAGTCTTTCTAGTATATTTTTAGTTGTTCTCTGAATGATGAGTTTAATCCGATGACTGGGATAACAAACTTATTCCTGCCATATTTCAGTCAATCTGCTAATATTCTAACTTCCATCCACAGGGTTTCTTTGCCTTAATTTGAGCCACTCAAATATATGTCTTTTGACTCTAGATTTTATTAGTTTCATAGTTAAGATTTTTTATATATGTGCCCTTTGTATGTCAAATTAGTTTTCTAATTTCTGCATATTTTTCTAACTCTTTTAGTTCTAGGCTGTTTTTCTTGTTTTTGTACACATGATGGTAATCATTGTATCTTTAAGGATCAGAATTTAATACAAGTTAAATTATTACAGCAAGCACGTAAGCCAGGTATAACTGGAAGAGCAGCAAAGGCTGCATTACGTAAAAAGTGTTGTGCTTGCTGCACAATTGGCACTCAGTGACTCTTCATAGCAGGCACTATATTTTAATAATGCCGAATAGGCTGTAATGCCGCATGTAATGCTGCAGTGGAGGTACCACTGGGAATGCGACGGTGGCTTTCGTGAGGCCTTTTAATATCTCTCCATCCCTCCAAAATGGCTGATGATCACCTGTACACTCTGATAGAGGGGCCACCACTCAGTCATCGCTACCTGGGCCTTGAACGTGTAATACAGCACATGGGTAGTCATGCGGCACGTATATTGGTGATAACCCTACACCCGCGCAGAGCTCAAGCCATCTCATGCACCATAATAGGTGCTAAAATTCATACTGAACCTGAAATCTAATAGTCTCTCACAATTTAAATGCTATTTATAGAAACTGCATAATGTATGGGAAGGAAAATGTCACACCTTTCAAGGTTGAAGTCCATAACATAGACTTAGGTGAAGTTTAGTGCAGACTCGTTTAATTTTACAAGGTATGTTTCCTAAACATTTTCACCAATGCCACCAATGCATGCTGCCTCTCATCACTGTCTCTGTCTCCTACAATTACTGGCTCCAGCTCAAGTCTTCCATGTGACCAGTCCAATTATGATCCACATCACACCATCTGTTCAGACTTTTTCCTGTTGAAGCATCTTATTTGAGGGCTCTCCCCAAAGAGAAGCGAAAAGTAAACAAACTTCCAAAGTGCCAGTCGTGTGTACACAACACGAATAATTAAAGAGGGGAGCACAGCAAGGAAATAATGTCCGTTTGTTTGTAACTAAAAACTTTCCTTCGTCCTTGTCTTTGCTAATCCAATCTGGTATCTTCTTAATGTAGCAACCGGGGCAAGTAGGACCACTCCAAGGGCAGCACCAGGCTAAGTGAATTATTGGGTTCAGGTCCCACCATTTTAGGTAGCAGCGTCCCAGGAAAAGGAAAACCTGATTTATTATAATTTTCCACAAAAAACACTGTCTACCACTCTCTCAACATTGTAGTAATATGATTTATTAGTAATATTCTCGTTAAAAATGCAGCTGATCCCCTGCGCCATTTTCTGACCTCAATGGTGTGGTGATGAGCAACGGATATTTAATCTTGGCTGCCATGGGCTGTGTATTTTCATAAGGAGATTTTTTTATTCAGCTGTCTGTGTTCAGCAGCTGCTTTTCCCGTTGTTTACAGTTTTAATTGTTATTATTTGCTGAATTAATAATGCAGAATATGTTTTTGGTGCACTGTGTTCCACAAGTGTCGCTCTGCTTCGAGAGCACGCACTGCATTCTGGGTACATTGTTCTAGACTCGAGCGCATATTTCTACTTTAGGAGACTGTGGTCCTTCTTTCCTTTCGATTTTAATCCCAGAAGCGCTTGTGAGTGTATTTCGGGGCAGGAGAATGCTTCTGAGACGACCCATAGACATAATCGCGGCTTGGAAAGGAATGGCTGACGGGAATAAGAAACTGACAAGAGGAAGCGGAAGGAAGTGTGCCCCCTGGCTGTACTGATAGCGCAATGAAAAGAAACGTTCACATGAAAGGCTTTGTTGTTATGACATTTAATAAGTTGATCGAGAAAAAAAACTTGCAGAGAGAATCTGTGGAGCCTAGCAGGGTGTTGCGTGCCCAGGGATGCTCCCTGGTGAATTACTCGGGCCTGATGAAGGTAGGTAACGGCTGCAGCTAATAAACGACACGCGCTCTTTTTGGTTACCAGTTAGGTCTGACCCGGATGTCCGGTCATGACCCGTACTTCATTCCTCTCCCACACCTTCCGCTCTGGGCGGTACCAATTTACATTCACATGGAGGTGGGGGTGGAGGACACCCCTTCACTAGCGAACACACCTGGGTGATCCTCCTGACATAACATTCCTCCTTTACCACAAATTTGCTGAAAACAAACTATGACACCCAAAAGCCAGGTGGTGCAGTATAAGACACAGGACAGATATATATATTACCTACTGGCGGTTGCCAGTAGGTAGTTATAGTTAGGACCTATTATCCATAGGAAAATCGTAACATTCTATTCTCAATAACTTTGGCGCCGGTTGGCGAACTTATGCAAAATTTTCAAATCTAATGGCCTGTTCCGGTCAGCTCCTATCCTGAAAGTTTGGGGGTGATTCGTCAAGCGGGGCCGAGAAAAAAGGGGGGTCCAAAAACGCGTTTTCCCCATGTTATTTCCCATAGGAAATTTTAGACACTGTTACAGCCCGAACTGCTGAATGGAATTACACCAAATTTTGCAAAAGGGTAGCCCATTGTTCAGAAAGCGCCCTGTTTTTTAAATGGTGTAAATACGTTCAGTAGTTCCTGAGTTATTCAAAAAATAGTGGTGCAAAAATCATTTTCCCATAGGAAACTTTAGACACTGTTAAAGCAAAAACTGCTGAACGGAATTACACCAAATTTGGCAAAAAGGTACTGCTTGGCTCAGAAAGAAACCTTTTTAAAAATGGCCCCCCGGGGCTTTTCAAAAATATTTGTGGGGGGGGCTCATGGCCCCCCGCAGCCCCGGGGACTGCCACCCCCCCCCCCCGGGTTTGTGAATTAAATGGGTGGGGGGGCTCAAAGGCCCCCCAAGCCCCAGGGACCGCCACCCACTGGGGCTTTTCTAAAATATTTGCAGGGGGGCTCACGGCCCCCCCGCAGCACCGGGGACCGCCACCCCCTGGGGCTTGTGTATTAAATGGGCGAGGCTCAAAGGATGCCACCCCTGGGGCTTTTCTAAAATATTTGCGGGGGCCGCCCCCCTGCAGCACTGGGGACCGCAACCCCCGGGGCTTGTTTTAAAAAAATAAACAAACCTGTGTGGGGGGGCTCGAGCCCCCCACACGCCCGGGGACCGCCACCTCCCCATGGCACTAAGTATGCAAATTGGGGGGTCCATTATGGACCCCCCAGCCCCGGGGACCACCACCTCCCTGGGGCTTTGTAAATGGTGGGAGGGGGGCCACGCGGCCTCCCTCCTGGAACCCTCGATGGCCCTGGGGACCGCCACCCCCCAGGGCCGGCTCCTGCAGTGTCCCAGGGTGCCCACCCCCCGGGACACTGCAGTTTGCTATGGCAGGGCGGGAGCCGCTGCCATAGCAAACTCTGCTTTGGTTTTTGGAAGAGAGAGCAGGAAACCTGCTCTCTCTTCCAAAAGCCAAAGCCGATTACTTTTGCACACGGGGAGCTGCATCTTATCAGCTCCCCATGTGGAAAAGCAATGCCGGCTCCCGCAGGACGCGGGGAGCCGGTGGGACTGTGGGGGGATTGGGGACCCCCCCACGGTCCCCAACGGATAGGGCTGGCCCCGGGGGGGGTGGGATACCAGGGGCCATAAATGGCCTGAGGAGGGGGGCAACGCAGCCCCCTCCAGATAAATTAAGGAGAAAAAAAATGGCCTGCCCCGGGGATGGGGTCCCCAGGGCCGATTATGGCCTCGGAAGGGGGGCCACGTGGCACCCTTCAAATATATATATTTTTTTAACAAAATTGAGGTCAGTGCCTGGGGGATAGGGTCCCCAGGGCCAGTAAAATAGGAAAAGCAGGGGGGCCACACAGTCATCCTTCTTAAAAAAAGAAATAATAAAAAAAAGACCTGCATCGCATCAGAGGATCCGTTCCCTCCCTACTGCACTCTGAAAATGCTCCCCCTGGCGCGTTTGCAGATGGGGAACTAATTTCCCTTGAATACTGGGGGCCCCTGGGGGCCAACTAGCCCACCAGGAACCTCCAGTATGCTCCAGGGAGCTGCGTTGCAGAGAGGTGTTCAGAGGCCACGCCCCTTTTTACACCTCCCTGCAACACAGCTCTGTGGCGCTTAATGGAGGCACCTGGTGGGCTAGTTGCGCCCCAGGGACCCTCAGGATTCAAGGGGAGTTAATCCCCCAACTTAAAACGTGCCACAGGGCGCGTTTGCACAGTGGTGAAGGGAGGGGGTGGGGCCTGAGGTGACATGTGTGCAAACACGCCCTGAGGCGCATTTTAAGTTGGGGAATTAATGCCTCTTCAATCCTGAGGTCCCCTGAGGGCCAACTAGCCCACCACTTACCTCCAGTAAGCGCCACTGCGCTGCGTTGCAGAGAGGTGGCCCAGGCCGTGCCCTTTTTTACAACACTCTGTAACATAGCTCTGTGGCGCTTACTGGAGGTATGTAGTGGACTAGTTGGACCCTAGGGACCCTCAGGATTCAAGGGGTCTTAATCTCCCAACTTAAAATGGCCACAGGGCGTGTTTACACAGTGGTGAAGGGAGGGGACGGGGCCTGAGGTGACGTCTGCAAACACATCCTGTGGCGCGTTTTCAGTTGGGGAAATAATTCTCCTTCAATCCTGAGGGCCCCTGGGGGCCAACTAGCCCACCATGTGCTTCTAGTAAGCACCACTGCGCTGCGTTGCGGAGAGGTGGTCCAGACCATGCCCCTTTTTACACTTCTCTGCAACGCAGCTCTGTGGCACTTACTCTAGGTACATAGTGGGCTAGTTGGACCCTAGGGACCCTCAGGATTCAAGGGGTCTTTATCCCCCAACTTAAAACGCACACAGGGCGTGTTTGCACACATGTCACCTCAGGCTCCCCCCTCCCTTCACCAGTGTGCAAACGCACCCCATGGCGCGTTTTAAGAGGTAGTTTTAATCCCCTTGCCCTATTATGTACTAGGGGCTTACAGAGGAGGTCATGCTAATCACAGCGGTACCCCAACGCATAGTGTTCCCTAGTGTATGTAGGTGTTTTCACTGTATTCTAAGTGTCTTTTAGCATAGCACTGGCTCTAGGCCTGGTTAGTCAGAGTCAGTTACCACCAGTTCCCGTCTGAAAAAGTTGTGGGCACAGGATGATTTTGTAACAAGGCCTCTTTCTGCTCCTCTGTTGGTTCTTTCTGCACATGTCTTGCTTCTTCCTGCACTTTTCTTTGTCTTTGAGGACTTCTGTTGCTTCTTTCTGCATTTCTTTTTTTTCTTTCTGTGCGTTGTTTCTTCTTTCATCACATGTCCTACCTCTGTAGGCATAGTCAGAAACTAGCATTTAAAAAACCTTTGAAATTCACTGAAAAAACCATAGGTTTCAGGGGCGTTATAGTTAGGAATTAGCATTTAAAAAACCTTTGAAATTCACTGAAAACACCATAGGTTTCAGACACATTATAGTTAGAAATTAGCATTTAAAAAACCTTAGAAATTCACTGAAAAAACCATAGGTTTCAGGGGCATTATAGTTAGTTGGACATTTCACTTACAAAACCAGTGAATTTCCCCCGTTATAGTTAGTTCAGCTAACTATAACTCGCCCGCCCGCAATGCACTGCTGATGACGTCACATATTACATCACTCATGATATGGTCAGTGACATCACTGATGACATCACTAAGGACATCACTGATGACATCACTGATGACATCATCCTTGTGATAGAGTGGCAGACCTCCTCTCACCCTAATATAACCTTTGATACACACACTCAAAAATAGAAACTAACATTTTCCAAACAATGGACATACCAATACCATTTACAACACACCTATTCAGTAATTCCAAGATCTACACACACATCCTCTCATTCACCAACAGTCCTATACAGTCACTCATACATGTACTCACTCATCATATGTACTCATACACCTATACATCCTGTTACACATCGACACTCATCCATAGAGTTTCTCACACACATAGTCACACATGCAAACAAAGTATCAAACATCCATTTACTTGCATATACAGTTAGACACACACCACCACACTTACTTCTACAGAAACTTACACATACTTACTCTCTTAAGCAATCACTTATAGAAACACATACTAATTAATACAGGAACTCTTCCAATCTCTCACTCTCACATATATTCACTTATATACACCAATACTCACATATACTAGTTTAAAACATATGTAGTTACTCATAAAGACACTATTGAAACAGTCATTCACTCACTAACACACCCATACACACACTCATCCACCCATACAGTCTTGCACACATGCTGTCTTCAACACATACAAACAGTGTCACTCATTCATGCATTTATGCACTACGTAATACCCCCTATCGACCCATACAGACACTCAGACACTCATACTGATACTCAAAAAAACAACTAATAACCTATATAGACACTTATGTAGCTACTCACCAACCCATGCAGCCAAATATACACAAAGTGAGAGACTGATACAGATGTTTATATATTTAAACATTACTCACTAACCCGTGTATTCACTAAGATACACTTAATCAGTCAGTTATACAATCACTTTTTCAAAAAACAAATCATCCATTTAGACACTTATATACTCATTTATTCTTCCATCGACCTTGAGATATACATATATAAAACATATTTAATTTTCAGAAAAACACACATTAACTGGATGATGTCATCAGTGATGTCATTTGAGATGTCATCAGTGATGTCATGAGTGATGTAACTGAACATGTCATAAGTGATGTAATATGTGACGTCATCAGCAGTGCATTGCGGGCGTACGAGTTATAGTTAGCTGAACTAACTATAACGGGGGAATTTCACTGGTTTTGTACTAGTGAAATGTCCAACTAACTATAACGCCCCTGAAACCTATGTTTTTTTCAGTGAATATATATATATATATATATATATATATATATATATAGAGAGAGAGAGAGCGAGAGAGAGAGAGAGAGAGAGAGAGAGAGAGAGATAGAGTGAGAGGGGGAGAGAGAGAGAGAGAGGGGAGAGAGAGAGAGATAGAGTGAGAGGGGGAGAGAGAGAGAGAGAGAGAGAGAGATGTGAACAATGCATGACATTGGAAAACAAACACTGTCCATGTAAGAACACTTAGTCCAATACGAAACCTCTCAGTCGGGACGACACCGCAGGATTGGCCCGGAGGTGATACCTCTGACCTCCACGACGTACACTCCTCTTTTGACAGTTTTTGGCACGGGACATCCTTGAGGAATTGCCACTGGAAAACCTGGGTGGGGACAGTTCTTGTCGGTTGAGCAGCAATACATCAGCAGGTTCAGGCACAACCGTGGATCCGACATCATCTGGATTAGGCGCCTCTGCTCTGGGAGACACAGGATGTTGCATCAGATGTTGATATGTCTTGAAATGAGAAATGTTCGTCGTGATTGTTTCAGCATCCCTCCTGGCTGTTATCATCGTGCCTTTGATTGCCTGGATGACCTAGGGGTTAGTTCAAATGGAAGCGAGAACTTTCCTCGTGGATGTCGATTTCTCACCAACACCAGATCACCGACTACCAGAGACCGTCTCTTTGCATGCCGTCGCGGGGATATTTGATCATTCTGGGCTCTTCGTTGTTGGAGTTTTTCAGCAACCTGATTACGAAGGCTTGAGGACGGATTCGCATGAGGGATGACATCTTCCACCATCCGGTGAATGCACAGCGACCTGGGGCTGACCATGGTCATGAAGTGAGGTGTCAAATGGTATTCTTTTAGGAAAGTGTACAGAGCACATTCCATGTTCTGCTCTCGGGCAATGGCTATCCTCAAGACCTTGTTAAGGGTGCGCATAAAACGCTCTGCCTCTCCATATGCTTGTGGCCACCGGGGCATGATTTTGTGATGTCGGACACCACATGATTGGAGGTAGTCAGTGAACTCGTGACTAGAGAATGGTGGACCATTGTCTGTGTGTAGCTCTCGTTTAAGTCCATGGGTGGCCATGATCTTCTCAATCCGCGGTATTGTGTTGCTCGCGGTGATTGAATCTAGAATCTCAAACTCTGGATATTTTGAAAAGTTATCAATGATGAGGAGCATGTGCCTCCCGTCTGGTAGACTCCCAAAGTCGGCACTGGCTCTGTGCCAGGGGTGAGGTGGTATATCTTCTGTCACAATCAGGGCAGTTGGTTCAGCTGGGCCCACGGCTTGACATAGAGACCAAGATCGGACGGTCTGATCTACAACGCTGTCCAAATCAGGAACCACACCTTGCTGCGCAGTCTTGACTTGGTCTTGACTATTCCTTGGTGAGCGATGAGGGCCAGATCCACCACTCGTTGTTGCAAGGTTCGGGGGATGACCAGTCGAGTGCCTTTCATTAGGCATCCTTCAGGAGAAATGGCCAGTTTGGTGCGGACATTATGTAGGGCTTTGAGGGCCGTCTGGGCCTCTTCAGTTCTGCATGACAGATTGTCAAGTAGGAGGTGCCATTTTCCTAATACCACCGCTGAGGTCGCCATTTCGTAGCATTCGTCTGCCTTGGTTGCTTCCACAATATCCTCCAGCGAGATGGGAAGGGGGCGAGAACGCTCTACCACTAGCCTGACGTATTCCTCAATCTCGTCCGCTTCACTCTCCTCCTCCTTGGTCACCGGCCTTGCATGCCTGGACAGGAAGTCGGCTGGATTATGTATCGCTGAGCAATAGATCATGTTCAACTGGTATTCTTGTAGCTGCAGGGTCCACTTTTCAATCCTCAGTGGTGGTTTTGAAGAGACCATGAAGAGCGGAATCAGCGGTTTGTGGTCTGTGTGAATGGTAAACAGTTGACCATGCAGGTACAGATGGAAGTGGCGGCACGCCCAGTGGATCCCAATTGCTTCTTTTTCGATGTGTGAATATCTCTGTTCAGTGTCGGTTAGTGCACGGCTGGCATATGCTACCAGTGCCCACTCTCCATCTGGCTGCTTTTGGGATAGTACTGCTCCGAGTCCAATGGGGCTTGCATCGACTGACAGCTCCGACTTGCGCACTGGGTTGAAGTAAACTAACATGGTCTCCGCTGAGAGGGCACGTTTGGTGTCTAGAAACACCTTTTCTTGTACAGGACCCCACTCCCAAGTGGTGGTATTCTTCATGAGTTCTCGCAATAGAGCAGTTAGTTAAGTCAGGTTCTGGATGAATCGGCCACAGTATGTGACCATACCCAAAAAGCTTCTCACACCAGTCACGGTGGTAGGGGTCAGTGCAGTCTGGATGTCACAGACTTTTGCAGGATTGCGTGACACGCCTTGCTGGGAGAAGTGGTATTCGAAGAAAGCTACTTCCTTCTGAAGGAAAGCAAATTTTTCTTGTTGTAGGGTGAGGCCACTGTCTTGTATTCTCTGGAAGACATCACGAAGGCGGTCCATGTGTTCTTCTGGAGTTGGTGCATGTACCAAAATGTCATCACTGACATTTATGACTCCTCTGAGGCCGGAAAGCACCCCTCTAATGGGGTCTTGAAAAACCTCCGCTGCGCTGGAGACTCCAAAGCTGTGCCGCTTGTATCTGCGTAGACCCACATGTGTGGAGAATGTGGTGATGGCTCTCGATTCAGGGTCGAGCAGTAGCTGGTGATAGCCTGCCCGTAGGTCCATTTTAGAAAACCACTGTGAACCACTGACTTGCGCGACTATGTTGTCTACTGTCGGGGTAAGATGACTTTCCCTCTTTATCGTGTGGTTCGGCAAGCGCATGTCGATGCAGATCCTGACTTCCCCTGGTTTCTTGGGCTTTTGGGCTATCACGATGGGAGATACCCATGGGGTTGGACCCTCCACACGTTCGATGATGTCGGCTGCCTCTAGCTTCCTCAGCTCCTCCTCGACTTTTGGCCGTAAATGAAAAGCCACTCGTCGGTGTTTGAGAGCAACAGGCTGGATAGACTGATCCACATGGAGCGGCATCATATGATCCCCCTGCCAAGAGATAAAAAAATAAAATGATAATTAAAGCATTTTATTATCATTTTATTTTTGCCTGTCTAACAGCTGGTGACTTGAGTCTTCAGCGGGGCGGGGCCAGGCAATCCTGTATGACAGTCAAGAGTGGTGGGCACTTTTAAATGTGCACTTCAGTTTAAGTCCGGCCAAACAGACATGTGCACTTAGGTTTCTCCAACCCAGCTGTGTTGTTTTTTTATTTAGTGATTTATAGAGGGCAAACGTGAGCCGTTAGGGTATCAAATTGCTTTACAAGGATAACAAGTTATTTACAAGATTCGGAACAGGCGATTATGAGAACACATTGCAGGGATAACAAGCTATTTACAAAGAGTAGGAATAGGCGATCATGAGTAGACTTGAGGGAGTTAAACAAACATTAGCAGGAGCAGAGGAAGACTGCACAGCAACCAGGCTCTGCCCTTTAAAGTGACAATGAGGTACAAAAGATGCAAAATGATAAGCAACGAACATGGTACAAGAATCGCGTAGGTTGTACAGCTGGGTTGGAGAAAGCCGCAGATTCCAAGACACTGTCTGAGGGGCAAACCAGGACATTCAGATCAATCCCTGCGCTTCTGAGAAAAGTGCCTCGATTGGCGTTTGGAAGCCTGCACAGTGTGCAGCCGGATTCGAGGATCAGGAGAGACAAGCAAGGCGGTAGCAGTTGGAGCAGCCTAGTACTGATGCATTCATGGTTGTGCAGCGTTTGGGGTAAAATCAAAGAATTCTTTAAGTTACAAACTGTCTTGTCTCTGAGAACATAAGACCCTTGCCCCTAAGACTGGAGAGCTCTGGAGTTGCCACAATAATGCAGAACTTTCTCCTCTAGGATTCATTCATACATGCCAACATTTTAGAACAGGAAAGTGGGAGATTCTGAACACAAAGAGGGGGAATACATTTTCCCCATTTGCTTCTAATAAAGCGGATGCAATTTTAAGAGGGAGACAGTCACTTTTGACTTAACAAATTGTGACTTTCCTGCCAGAAGGCGATCTGTTGGCATACATGACGACTGGCTGGGCACAAGTGACTAGGTCAAAGGTAAATATTTTTCCACTCCATGGACTGACTGGGCGCAGATGATTGTCTTAATGGTCATTTCACCTCTAAGACTGGATGGGATGGGAGATACAGAGTTTCTCACCCCCAAGACTGAACAGCTCAGGAGCTTCTCTCCTTCAGCAATAGATGAGCTCAGGAAACGGACTCAAAAATACAGAACCTTTCACTCTTTGGATGGATGAGCTGGGAAATATAAAGCTTCTCACCTCCAAGACTGGACAGCTAAGGACCTTGTCACAGTAATGTAGAACCAGTAGCTTCCAGGAAGGGATGAGTTCTGGTGACTGACTCAAAGTTAAATAACCTTTTATTTCTTGGACAGGATGGACAGTGGGTGTAAAGCCTCTCACACCCAAGACTGCAACTCTCAGGCACTTGTCACAGTAATGTGGAACCAGTTGATTCCAGGAACGGATGAGCTTAGGCGTTTGACTCAAAGATACAGAACCTTTCACTTCTAGGACTGGATCGACCGGGAGATGTAAAGTCTCTCACCCCCAAGACCAGAACTCTCAGGAACTTGTCAGAGTAATGCGGAATCATTCATCTCCAGGAATGGATGAGCTCAGGCAACTGACTCAAAGAAGCAGAAGCTTTCACTACTAAGACTGGGTAGGTCAGTAATGTGAAATCTCTCACCCCAAAGACTGGAATGCTCAGGAGCTTGTCAGAGTAATGTGGAACCAGTCACCTTAAGGAATGGTTGAGCTCATGTGACTGACTCAAAGAAACCAAAACTTTCACTTCTAAGATTGGATGGGCCGGGAGAAGTAAAGTATCTCATCTCAAAGACCTGAACTCTCAGGAACTTGTCACAATAATGCAGAACCTGTCACCTGTCACCTCTTACTAGCATTCCTGTTTTTATCTTTGTTTGTGGTGTCATTACGTCAGTTTTGTGGTCCTGATTCATTCCTTTTTATAAGGGCTCATCCTACATGTGATTCCTTTATTAATGTACACGGATGATTTGGTGCTGGTTGCCAAACATTAATTGTTTTTTCAGAGAAATTGGCCAGTTTGTAACATTATGACCATCACAGGGAAAATTAAAGTTACTCAAGTGGATCTTAACCTGAACCAAATTTGTGACAGCCCTACACACAATCTGGGTGCAACCCTAGACCTAATCACTGCTAAAGCAAACTTCATTCAACTAGAATCCATCGTCCCATGCGACTGGACAGATCACCACTGCATCACCTTTCTCATCACGGAATCAGTGAGGACACATAAACCATAACTTAAGAAACCCAGACAATAGAAAAGGATCACTCGCGACATAGACCTTAATGACTTGACGTACCTCAGCAATAACGCCTTGCCTCCTCCAGCTGACAAGTCAGATGTCCATGACCTTACAAACCACTACAACAACTCCATGACAACCATCCTTGATACAGTTGCGCCCTTACAGCTAAAAAGACTGTTTACTAGAGACTCCAAACCATGGTACAATGGGAGCCTCAATGAAGAAAGACGCAATTTGAGACTAGCCTAACGAGTGTGGATATCCTCTCCGTCCCTAGAACACCTCAAGCACCTGCGATCATTGAGGAACATCTACATTAATCACATCAGAAACTCCAAAGCAAAATTCTTCAGAGTTCAACTAGACAAAGCCAAAAATCATCCAAGAAAACTGTTTGAACATCAATCTACTCAAAACAATGGGATCCCTTCCGCTACCAAACTGCAACATATTTGCCTCCTTCTTTCTTGAAAAGTCTAAAAAGATTGAAAGTGATCTCCAAACAGCAATTGAGCTCCTCCCGATAATATCCCCAAATAGCCCAGGCCAGCATATGATCGTTCAGCAACCAGACCTGCATGGACTCTCCCTCAAAAACAAGTGTTGTGGGACACTTTCAAAACCTTTGATAAAAATGTCATTCTTAATATCGTAGCAACACTTAAATCGTCAAACCACTTCTGCGACCCTCTACCGCTAACATCTTCAATGAGATCAAAACCTCTTTACTCCCTCTATGAACTAAGATAGTAAATGCTTCACTACTCCAAGGGGCTTTACCAGACTGCCTGAAATCAGGGCAGGTAACCCCTATTTTAAAACAACCCACAGCGGATCATACGAACCCCGAAAACTTCCATCCCATCTCCAACATTTCCGCTCTCGCAAAGCTCCTTGAGAAATGTGTACATACCCAGCCATGCAATCACATTGTTCAGTTCCACCTTATTGACCAATTCTAATCCGGTTTCCATCAGGGTCACAGCATGGAAACAGTCCATATACACATAGTTGATGAAGCGCTTAAGATGCTAGATCAGAACAAATCTTGCCTCCTCATCCTCCTAGACCTGTCCTCAGTCAAACATGACAGCCTCCTTAAATTACTTGAACACAGAATGTGATTATCAGGGGTTGTCCTAAATTGGTGTGCCTCATTTCTACACAACAGAACTCAAAGAATTAAGGTTAACCAATCCTTGTTTACTACCACTCCTGTCACTTTAGGGGTCCGTCAGGGGTCCACCTTATCACCTACTCTATTTAACCTGTTCATGGAGCCTCTAGCCGAAATTCTGAAATTTTCCAATGTACAATACCACATGTATGCAGCGACACCCAACTATACCTTAAAATCTCCTCCCCTGAGGATATCCGTCTACTCAACACAACTCTGCAAAACCCCCAAAACTGGGTAACCAGAAACCACCTTAAACTCAACTCGCTCAAAACCGAATTCCTCTTCCTTGCCCCACCAAAAAGATCCCTCGACATCGAAGATTGGATGAAACACTTAACAGTCTTCAACTGCCTTCCACACATTATAGATTGCACAAGATCACTAGGAATTACACTTGACAAGAATCTCAACATGCAAGAACACATCAGCTGAGTCACCAGAGGAGCAAACTTTCAAATGAGCATTCTAAGAAAAACAAAACCCCTTCCTCCCCTTCGACGACCTTAAGTTTAGCGGTGCAAGCGCTAGCTATCCCCAGATTAGACTATGGGAGTGCTACCCTATGTGGTCTGCCGAGATCCAAGTTGGCTCCACTAAGGGCATCCCTTAACTCTGCTGCAAGGCTCATCACTGGATGGAAAAGGTACAGCCACATCACTCCAGATCTGACGGCACTAAACTGGCTCCCTTATGAGGCAAGGATTCAGATGAAAATTGCTTGCATGACCCACAAAGCCCTCCACTTCAACACACCGAAATACCTAGCTGACAAACTGGAACTGTCCGGCGGTGGCAGATCATCTAGAAGCACCAGCACCTTACTGTTGAAACCTCAAAAATGTTGAAAAAAGAAAACCTACAACCGAACCTTCTCCAGATTGGCCCCTAGAATCTGGAGCTACCTGCCCCCTGAAACAACACTGATCCCTTCAATCATTTCATTCAAAAAAGAAGTCAAACTGCTTTTAATGAACAAATCTCTACCCTGAACCCACAAACTCATTCTCTGGATACTGATCTGACGCTGTTCTCCAACCAGGTCTTGCACGCCGTCTGAGTACTGGTTTATAAAATGGATATTGTCAGCGTTTATGATTCTTGGTAATCTATTTTCTACTAAATGAACTAAATGTAAAGCACTCTGATACTCTTCTCGGGTCAAGTTCGTGCTATATAAAACTTTATAAATAAATAAATAAATAAGAAGGGTCAAAGGTTTAAGTATTAATTGTCTCTTTATGGCCTTTTGCTGGTGATAAGTAGATGCACTTAAAATGGCCTCTGAAGTTAAAATTTACCCGATACTTCTACATGACTAGAATGCCGACTATCAACATCCGTAGAGCATTACAAAAAAACAGAAGGGAATGATCAAGTGTGTCAATTGAGGTCTTCTGTGTAGAACTTGGTATTGTGGGCCTAAAATACAAAAGGTGTGCCCTCCACATACATATGTGGTTCCAGTTACATCATGCCTCCAAAAATGATCTCTAACATTTAGAATAAAAAGAAATAGGGAAAGACTTTCCATTTGCATTTTCCTTAAAAACCTTTACACAATAGCAATGGAAGAATCCGACACAACCTGTTAAATAACTAGAACAGCCAATAGATCATGAGAGACTCAGTGAAGTGTGTAAATTGTAATCCGTACCTATTACATTGCCACCAGGTCACCCACATACTTTAAATTTGTTTAAAGTGCTATAAAAGGGATGCTACAATTTTAATTAAGAGCAGCTTATTCACTAAAGCACACGCTTTTATTGAATTTTCAAATAAGATGTATGCCATTATTTGGGAACTGTAATGCATGGATTGGTCTCAGTCCTCAGGGCAGAAATGTAATTTGGGCTATGTAACACATTGTTGATAATTGTCTCTTACCAGTTTTTTTGTGAAGTAAAATGCACGCAATAGTTAAAAGGCTAAATTTGCAGACTAGGCCAACTAGTGTGTTTGTGTTACAGAATGATTTCTGTAGCAATAGAGACAATCTGGAGGCTAGAGCAACTCTTTTCTTTTCCTTTCAGTAGGCCAAGGAGAGGTTCACATTCCTCCAGTGTATCCACATATGAAGACCAAACCCACATTTGCGCTCATGATGCTGCTTTATCGTAGTCAATCTGGACACCATTTCCATTCCTTTCATGTTTATTGGTCTATAAAGTGGGTTCACAACTTCTTGATAACCATGTCTGTCTACTTACTTCCAAGAATACTGGGTTACACTGGAATAATATTCCAGACTTCTTCATCTCTAGTGCATTCAGCAAGGGTAACTCATGGTTCAGCAGTTGAGAAATGTACTAATAGTGCACCTGTATGGCTAAAGTTCAACATTGTTCATCGCTTGGGAGACGAATCTTGAGGGTCTAGCGATCACTTCTACAAGGTTTATTCAGATTGCAGGCCTCTTTGAATGACCACTCTACCAGCAGTGAAAGACTTTTGGCTTATATTAGGCGTTTGGTGGGAGTAGTACTTTACTTTGTGTCCTGTCCCTTATTGCATCTTTGTACTCTGCTGTACAATTGTTCCAGCCATCTAATAAGGCAGCTTTCCATGTGTTAATCTTAGGAATTTCTCAAATGTTTCTAGTTTGTCAGCTGCCAGAGTACTTCACCACTCTGATGCTATGGTAGGAAATTAGACCACTTAATGAATTTTGTGATTGTAGTGGTAACTAAACGTTAATTGTGTTTGAGGACTGTAAATATCTGTCTTTGACAAATATCTATATGGCTATTTGTGATCACAGTAGGCCAAGACTTGGTCAGTCATTTATTGATAATTGGATTACTTTTAGGGATTCAGTAGAATAAAAGTGTAAATCTAAAATTACACAACCAACATATTAGTGTACTTAGTAAATTGAAAACGTATTTGTTGATTTAATAGTGTTTAGGTTTTTGAAATGCACAATGATGAAAAATAGTATCTTAAGCATATTTTATTAAAGTTAGATATGACATTTTGTCTAGTTTATTACAGGTGAAACAACATTTTTAACATAATTTTGAACTTTGTGATATTGACAGAATAAGAATTGTGTGCTTTGCTAGGCGTGTGTCATCACCTGATGATCTTACATGGACCTATCGGAAACTTCTAGATCTCACCTTTGAATTTGTATTATGGCTTTCACCTAGACCAGTGAGTGGATTATGCAACAATCAAATATTATTGTTTCTTGCTTTGAACAAATTCACAGAGAAGGAATATGGCTAGAACACTTTAATGGTAAATAATATTTTCATTAGGGACTTAGGGTCCAGTGCTTAGTGTCAGGACTGTCAGGCCAAAAGTAAGATTGAAGCCTTGTGTAAGGTCTAGCGTGCTAAACACTGGACCGAAGGAGCTGCAGGTTAGCGCTCTAGTGTTCCACAAAGATAATGAAGGTACAGGTGTTGAGCGGTTGCCGCTTCGCACTTCACCAAGAATCTGAGGAGGGAAGATCGTTTGCCAAGCGCTGTGAAGTCAGTCAGGAAAAGACACTTTGTCGCGCAGCAAAGTTCTTCTTGGGCTTAGTTTGTTCGTAGCGGAGAGAAGCAAAGTAAGACTGTTCCAGTATTAATTATTAAGATATTTTCAGGAGAGTCGAAGTTGAGTGTCTAGTCTTCAAGTTTATAGTAGCGGTTGCCCACAGCAGAGTTTGGTAGCTTTTGGGGAGAATAAACCGAGCAGAGTCATCGTATAGCATATTCACGAGAATGCTTCATACAGTGTAAAGAGAAATTTTCAGGCAGACGCATTTTCAGGAACATTTAGTGTGGAGAGTTGTGTACAGAATTACAAGGAAATTAGTAAGAGCAGAAAAGATTATAAGGAGGAAGGAGTTCCTGACAACCACACGCTGAAGACAGAAATAAACTTGTATAAAAGATAATACTCACCAGAACAGAATCCAGTCGAGGCGCTCGTCTCGAGGCAGTGGGTAAGGCCCCTAAGAGGATGTAAGATAAAAAGAAAATTAACAGAGAAAGGCGGAAGGAAAAGAAAACTAATATTGTTTCATTTAGTTACAGCGCCACAGCAGAACAGAAAATAAAGAACCGAGATAAATAGAAGAGAAGCATTGGTCACTATAGACAGGGTAGGTGTAGAGGAGGACTTCACAATACACTAACACATGGATAGATAGGAAAGATATTATTTGAATAAATGTCGTTTTCTCTTTTAGTAAAGATTCATCTGTCCAGTCCAAGAAGATAGAAGGGTCTGAAGAGTGAAGAACCCGAAGGACAATAGTGGCTGTCTCTTCTCTGTCCCATCCCCTTTCCCCCTCTGGAATTCCTTGGTGTGTTCGCTCTGGTTAACTACGCGGAACACTGGGAAGGCTAGGGGAGGTACCGGGAACTCGCGACATTCTGCTCCCGTGCTGAGAGGAAGGGGTACAAGTAGTCCTTGACACTTAGTCTCAAGAGTTAACCTTTAAGCCTTTGTGTACTAGTATTATAGAATATAGATGTTTGCTTGTAATGAATCTTTGTTAATGAAAGGCCATTCACAAACTGGGCTGCTAAGACTTCAACGATTTCCCACCTACTCCTGCTCTTTGTGGTTGTGGTTGCTGGCTTGGTTGGGACTCACCCCCCCACCATTCCGTGCAGTGCGGGAGGTGCTGCCATGAAGGTTCCTTTCATGTCCGGCAGCGCGGGACGCACACCAGTGGGCCCGTTATTGCCTTGAAGAGGCTGTCCCCCAAACATTTTCTCTGGAATTCGTTGGAGGAAGGTACTGTGCCAAAATGTACTTATATGTGTCTCTTGCCCAACCTTGACGAGTGGTGAAGACCATCCCCAGCATTTGGTACGAGACTCTAATAACCAGGAGCCGCAGCCCCCTTTATTGACTTTAAGTGTCTTTGAAGGCCACAACTGCTTGATTCCTCCAATTGATTCCCTGGGTAGTTTAGTGTTTTTTTGCCAAATATTCTTCTCCTTTGATCATATACTGTTGTAGCTTTTAAAGTAGTACAACTAAGATACTACCGTCCAGTTTGCACAGTCGCGTTTCCTAGTGGGTTGCTACTTGCATGTGGAGTAGAGTATCTATAGATTCAGTGGATAACCCTGTTAAAGTGGAACACATCATCTCCCTCTTCCTTCTCAATCGACCCATTTAAATAAACATGGGCAAGCGTAAAGCCATTAACGTTCCCCCTGCTCCGGACTATGCCATACAACAATTGACTCCTTTCTAGTGTGCGGCGGTAAACATTATCTCTAAAGAAATTTACATAGAAGAACGTTGTCCATTCTTGGGAGCAGGGGGGGGATAGACAGCTATAGACAATGTTGTAGGGCACCAGTTCCCGACTTGCAGCAAGGGGAGCCCTATAGTCCTGGTGCAGTAGAAGGCTCTGTAATCACCTAAGCCCAAATCAAGAACTGCTTTTAGTCTCTACCCCTGAATACTGCGTCCACTGTCTGCCCTCCCACACCTAAGAGGAAGAGAAAGTGCAGAAAGGTCACCACGATGAATGGTGGTAAACTTGCACCATTATCAGTAACCCCGATACATACTGAAGCAGCGATATGGTCAAACCCCCCCAATGGAGTCCCACTGGGCACCCCTAATATCAGGAATGGTATCTAGAATTGAGGATTTATTCATTACTATCAGAGATAAGCTCGAGATCCTGAGTGCAGAAGTGGAACAGATTAAAAATAATCATTCTAACCCATCTACAGGGGACTTGGGTGCCCCTGTCAATCCATCACTAGCAACTACAACACATAACATGCCAGGGTCAACCATAGGTGCACCTAGGCACCACCTAGAAAAGCAACCAACAGCTGGGGGTCTCAGGCCACAGGAGGCCAGAACTGTGCCCAAGACACATTCTACGGGCTGTGAATGTGAATATGACCCATTACTACGCAAGTCATTACATCGCGTGGCATTACAACGCGGTTGTTAAAACGACTGCGTTGTTACCACACAATGCCATTACTACGTAAGTCATTACATCGACTTGCAGTAGATGGCGGGCTAACATTAGAAATGTATAATTTACTATTCCAACTCCAGCCTATGCAACAGTAGGAAAGGTGTTGGAATAGTAAACTATACTATTCCTTATGTTAGCGCACCATCTACTGCAAGTCAATGTAATGACTTGTGTAGTAATGGCATTGCGTGGTTACAACGCGGTCATTGTAACAACCTCGTTGTAATGGCATCGCGGTGTAATCACCGCAATGTAAAGGTTGTTTCCCGTGAATGTCCACATGCTCCTATGCCCCATATGAGGAATATGGTACAGCGCCCATCTGAGAACATATTCTATTCGACACAAAGTGATGCCCCCAGACTTGAGCCAGATCTCCTAGTTTACAACTCTGAAAGGACCAGTGGTGACAATAACGTGGGTGCTCATGCCACCATCAATCTACCACCAGAATGCTGCCCATATGTGGACGTTTTAGTTAAATGTTCGCCACTTGTGGCTAGGTCAAACAGAATCCTATGACTCATTGAAGAATAGAGTGGTACATTGGCTTCATAGGAACTGTCAATTCCCCGTAGGTGGTGCCCAGCAAATTCTATTTATTAGGAGGGGGAGTTGGGTTGGCCCCCTGAGGAAACATTGTGAAGGGGACTGTATTGTAATCAACTTTAGGGATCCCAGCTGGGCAAGGGGTGCTCTAGTGAAGGCAATATCCCCTATGTCTAGGGAGTCGAATATATCATTTCAGCCCTTAGGGTTCTTTTATAGGCACCTACAATACCCCCAGTGCCAACCAAGGGGGGCAGGAAATACATCTAATAACTGGGCCTATGATTATCAATCACGTCAGCCCCTGGCGGTTTCTATTAGGTGTCAAGGATTAGGTGACCTGCAGGACATTGATTGATATGAGACAGGGCAATATAAGATAAACAAGGATGCAACTAGGTGGGCCCGGAAGGTGGGTACTAACCAGGTCACAAATGACATCGACTGTGCTGACGACACCTTAACTGGTGCCTTATTGTCACCCTTAAACACCAATGCAGATAACACACGCCTGAGAGTGCTTACGCAAAACTTGTCACCCCCTAGCATTTACCACCCCTGGGCTGGAGGGAGGCTATATAATTGCATCAAGGAATGCAGGCAGACTTGCAAGCAAACAGGGTTTAATATGCTGGTCTGATTTCATAAGTGGCTTCAATATTATATGTATCCAGGAAACATGGTGTATAGCTCCCATCTGTTTTGAGGGTTTTTCCTCACATTGGCTTGTTGCCGACCCATCACCTGCAGGAAGAGCTAAAGGGGGGCTGCTGGTTCTTAGATCGATCAAGCTCCCAATAAATATCAAGGAACAAATAACTATAGGGCCCCACTCATTAATATTATGGCTAACATTCAAAGGTTGTTGGGATGTAATACTGGTTAAAATCTACCACAACATTTTCGACTCCACCCGTGAAAAGGTGGTTTCAGCTAACGGCCTTGAGGCACTACATTACTCTATGTCGAATTGTTTTATACTCATTTTGGCTGGAGATAATAACATCCGATCCTGCCCTCTATCTTCTACACGGGTGTGCGGGGTTACCAACCAGGCCGGAGAAGGTTACTTACATTTTCCCCATAATGATTATGGGGCAACATTAAACTTCATGATCACCAAACTGGACTTACACTTATTAAAATGCACATGCAACGCTATTGGAGATCCAATACCTATCTTTATTGGAAGAGGTGCCTCAACCATCACCGATCACTTCCTAATCTCAGCAAAGTAAGTGGTGCACCACACCTAGGGGTGTTGAGCCGGATCTGAGCGATCATAATTGTATTGAACTGATGTTTTTCTTCTGGGGCAATGTCTGCAGCATTTCACCAAGTCCCATCCTTAATATTAACCCCATAAGACCAAATTAGGCTCATATTAAGTGGGCCAGAGTTGACCCAACTAAAATTACCTACGGCATTCTCTGCATGGTTCATACTGATATCCTTTATTGTCTGGAGGATGAAGTCATACCCAACTGGTTACTTTCTAGTTATCTAGTCTCACTAACATAATCAATGTCCTCCTGACTCATCCGCGCATATCGGGTTGTGGCCAACGTAGAGGTTTGCTTTGCTTTGCATGTACCATTGCTTCCCAAGAACTGAAACTAGCCCTTCACTGCCATCCTAGAGACTGTGCTTTAATGAAATCCCTTAGATTTCATTTAAAATCTGTCCTCCTTAATAGGAAAAAAGAGTCATGTGACGAAGCCTTGACTAATCTGACTGTGGCTGCGGACAGAGCAAATTACAAACTTTTTTGGGACATCGTCAACTCACCTTTACTAAAGAGTGATGCTTTTCCAAAGATGTTATCCCATGTCACATGTGATGCCTCGGTTACTCACTTCTCAGAAATCTTTAGTCTGCCATCTGTAAAGAAGGAGGACATACCAAGGGTGAAACAGCATGCCAGGCCCCCATTGCCTCTGAATATCATGACTCATGAGGACTTATTAGCACTAAAAGAAAATGCTGGTGGAAAAGCCCCTGGACCCGATGGAATCCCAGTGGGCGTCTATTAAACTGTAGTTGACCTGTGGGGCCCAATTTTAACCACAGCCTTTAATATGGCCGCTACTACAGAGGTACCGTCTTCATGGGGAATGTCTATCATTGTTCGATTTACATCTACTAATACTAATTTATAGCTACTAAGCTCTGGCTCTTCAGCTCCCTCCAAGCCCTGGCACAATTCTGACTGCCTAGTACCAATGCAGGCACCCTTGTACCATGCTCCAAGGATGCCTGCGTTAGGGACAGGACTGTTTTTGAGCAGCAATAAATATCTTCCTGCACAAAAACAATCTTGTAAATCAATATCCTCCTTCTATGTGTGATTCAAAAAGCATCTCACATAGAAAGAGAAAGTGGCTAGGAGGAATAAAGATATTTTTCTTTGTTTCGTCTCACTGAGGAAGGCGTAGTATTTGACGTGTTCCAATGTTTACTAGCTTTAGTAAATCTGGGATTGCCCCAAAATCTATCTGCGGATGCATGGGAATGCCCATGCTCCACCTCTGAAACACCGCAGTGTAACGCAATGCAGAACAGGGGGCTACGCTGTGTTACATTTTCTTCACTAAGCCAAGCAAAGTGATGGAAGTCTGCATTGCTTGGCTTAGTAAATACCGACAAAACATTTTGCGTGTGTCTGCAACAAGAAAGTGGCACAACCACGACGCAAACATTTAGTAAATCTGGACCTCAATCTTCACTGCTATTTAGATAAGGAGTATGTTTCTTTTCCAGAGTTTTATATAATGCAAACTTGACCTGAAGGTATCGGGTATCAGAGCGCTTTACATGAGCACCAGTTGCGTTACACAAGGAGACATCTATTTTTGTTAGGCATGGAGAGATTAAGCGATTAGCCCAGAATCACAGGATGTTGTGCATCGTTGCCAAGACTCGAACCCGGTACCCCATATTTGAGGGCGACCACCCTAGCCATTAGTATTTCAAAACACAAGACCGACCCACATGTCCTTGTGAACTGGGTATTTTGCGAAAAGCAAGAAACAATGTCCACAAGGAACTTATTAAGTATACCACATTGTCAATAGAGAGCAGAAAGTACTCACATCTGATTAAATCAACAGAACTTTTCAGATAAGTTGAAATCTGCAAAAATCAATTAACATAGATAACTGTAGATTAATATTAAAGGAACTCAAAAAAGGTTATTAACTTCAGCCGAAGTAAATATAATTTATTTCATATTCCTAGACTGTGATTAAAAATCTTACCACAATAACAATTATATTGTTATACTACAAGTACAATATAGTGAAAAGTGAAACAGTGCATCCCATTGAGGTGATCATAGCCTAAAAAAGTCGAAAATTAAGTGAAATTGAACCAAAAGGTCATTAAAACAACAACGAGGGGCTTCCAATAATACGATGAATCTTTCTTGCCTTCTCTTTGTCAGTGTCGATGGCGTTTCGACCCACTCTTGGTATGGGGTCTCTTCAGGACAGCTTATCTGGGGACTATCGATTATTCTTGTATATCCACAATGTTATGTACCGGAACCACTGGACAAGGCAGGGCTATGGAAGGCACTTGGCTGTATTCAAGGGGGCTCGATCGGAATGGCGTGGTCCCGTAGATTCAATCAGGCAGTGTGTAAGGAATAGAACGATTTTAGCGCTTCTCTTCAACGGAGGTAGGATGACTCTGGAAGGCAGGATACGCGAAGAAACAAATTAATCGTCAGACGATCTAGTACTCGGTAGGAATTCAATTGAGCTGCAAAGAACCCTAGCCATTATGCCACATCCTCTCCTCTGTTGGGTTTTGACTGAAAATACATAAAACCATTTCAACATCTCTTTTTCAGTTGTGGTTCTCATACACAGTATAAACACCAAGTTATGTGACATGTAACATTTAGGACAGTAAAATATTTTTACCTTGCTGAATCAGCATGTTTACATGAAACAGCGAAGTGATACCCAAGGGGAAAGACAAAAAGTGATGCACTTTCTGCACAAGGGTTTAGAAGGAGGGAAACTATAGGCGGGCAAACAATTAAATAGACTTCATGCAAGGTTTGGTGACAGTGATGTGCACAGATGTACATAAAACACCTTAACCTCAAATCTCCATTCTCTAATACAGCAATTTGCAGAGAGAACAACATCAATCCCTGTAATTTTATCTGTCCAGAACATCACAGCTCGTGAAGTGTTGATTGCTATTTCTTTCATAATTGTACTTTTAATGTACAAATATCTACATTTGCTGGACTGGCATCACAGTGGATCCTTTATGTATTACTAGTTGATTCTAGGCAGTTTTTTTTCTTTCCAGTTTGATGCAAGCACCTCCTTCTGCCAAAACATTTCAGCCAAGAGGTCATCGTCGCTCAAATTCTTTGGTCTGCTATAAGCAGGGCCACTGGAAATGCGGCAGGAGAGGGACAAATTATTCAGCAGGGTTGAGTAAATTATGCGGCAAGAAAAGGCAAATTATGCGACATACTGCAGCACATTTTGTATTAGTATGACTTCATTATTTCGTCATTTTTAAACTTAGTAATATTGAATGGACATCGGTTGCACCTCACTAGTACCATTTTATCACCCCAATATAGCAATAAGCAAGAGAAAGGACACCAGTCCAGCTTTGCATAGGGCCTTCGACTATGCGGCAAAACGTGTCACTGCATTTTTAGTAACTTTTGCACCGTTTAAGCTAGAAACAAATGTGGCAAATCTATCATTATGGGAAAATCGCAGCACAATCACATATTTAAGTGGCCTGGTTTATAGTTTAATCAGCTGTCATACATAAAGCACAATTCTCCTTCTCTCTTCTTCGCTATTTGGGGTATTCTGCTTAGTTCTCATGTGTTCCTTTTATTTTTGGTTTAGTTCTCTAATTTAAATCCCAAAGCAATCTTTTTTGCTACCTGAATAGAAATACATTTCAGATTATAGTTTCGTCTATAATATTTTTACAAAACATGGGAGCTTGCAATCCCTCTTTAAAAGCCCATATCTAATACCATTACAATACAGGGGAACATGCAAACTCTGCATAAAAGCCTGTCTCCAAGTTCCTTATTACAGGCGACGTGTAATGTCCCTAATCGCCTGTAATAATTAAATGATGTACCTGCCTAACTGTAATAACTTATTACAGTTAAGTGCTGGCAACTCAATGCCTGCTTCCAGAGCCCACAGCTGGGGGTATGGGAAGCCACAGAGCATAATTAAAACTATTTTAAAAAACGACAACAAATGCAGCGTTTCCTTCTTTTGCTCTATTTTTCTAGATGAACTGTGATGAGTAGAAAGGCGATATTGATGCAACCTCTATATTTGTTTCGACTCTTTACGTATTTATACGAAAGGCAAAACCTCTATGCATGTTTTCGGCATTCTGAGGTACATTATGTTTTTACATTTGACTTGTACTAAACTGATTCCAATATCTTTTGCAAAAAATATCTAATTTTTTTTTTGAGTGTTTAATTTTCCATTCAAATTTTTATTTTATTCTTCATCCTGTCTCATTCATATGAAAGAGCTCCACACCAAGGATATAAATGGTTTGTGAAATAGGTTACAGTGTGACCATGTAGCATAAGGAATAAAGTACCTGCTGCCGTACATTGCAAGGCTAATGAAAATCACTTCAGAATTCCATTGCAGCTTAAAGGAACTCAGCTTTCAGCCTTGTTCCTCTACATAGTCATGGAACTCCTCAGTGACTTGCAATTTAATAATACGGCAGGAAATACTTAAGCCCTCATATTGCAGTAGAGTGATGGCATCTATAGTCACCTAAAGCTGTTCAACTGTAATAAGTTATTCTAGGTGAGTTGTTGTTGCAGGGATTCTGCCCAAAAACGGAACAATGCGTAGGATTATGGGACCTTAGTGCCCAGGGACTGAATCATCCTACCACCTTAGTACTCATGAGCCCAGTTCCGACTAGCTCTAGTGTCTCACTTGCTCTCCTACTCACTCACAGAGAAACAAGTGATTACACTCCCCAGAACACAACACTCTTGAATCTCTCAGGAATCACGGTTGCAAGACACACCCTTTCGCTGGCACTCGTGTGCTTGTCCACAACAAGATCTGACAGAGACAAGAACCAGTTTAAAATGTTTATTTTAACCAACGTACCCTAATATACATTAGAAGTGCCACAAGAAGCAGAACAATGCATCATACAAATGCATTCAGCATAGCAGCTAGTCCATAAATCATGAAAGGAGATGTCATCATGAAAAGACAATATAGCCGAACCTCCCTCCCCTTGCTTAGAAGCATATTATTATATATTAGAAGATCTCTGGGCTTTGTCTGCAGACCCCATACCTTAGCCTATAGATGATAGTTCTACATCACAGGTGCTGTCTTCTCCCTGGAAAGGTCCCTCTCCAAGTGTCCCCATTCTATTTGTGTATTCCAGTAAGCCCAAAGTCAGTTTTCCCAAACATCATCTGCATCGGTATGTTTTGTCGGGGTGCTAAGGCCTGACCAGAACAGAATACCAAGGGGCATTGTTGCTCGACTTTGCTCAGAATGTTCAGACTAAATCCCAGGAACCTGCAGAGTGTGAACACAGTGATAGGTTCTCATGTGAAAACTGCAAAAGAGACATTTGCAAAAATAAAATCATGTAGTAACGTGCACAAAGCAGCGGGCAATCTGCAGCGTGCCCATGCTAACTTAGTGAAGACGACAATGTCCCCCTGGGCCATGTGACATTGTGACATCACAATACCTGCTGCAAGATCCTGCAGCCAAAGGTGAAAGGCAAGTTTAACCAACAAAAATGAGAACTGACTTATAATTTCTCTCATATGTTTTTCTAAAACTTACAGGGCTCAGCAGAAAGTTGATATTTATGGTAACATTTATTTTTTTCACTGCTTTTTGTCATTACAGGAAGGACGACATGTTTCTACACATTATGAGCTACAACACTAATTGATCTGGCTTATGTTAAACTAATTCTAATACATTTTTGTAATAAATTGCTAATAGTTTTTTGCTGTTTTTAACTTCTAGCTCCACATTTCATGTCGCAACCATACTGTCTCGTTCATATGAAAGACCTAGACTCCAAGCATTTAAGTGTCTTGCTTTAAGGTTGGTGGTGTGACCATGTATTATGAGGAATAAACTAAGGATAATGCATGTCACCTCGGAGTTCCATGAACATCTGATGGAACTGCTACTGACTTGCATATCCTTATAATGCATCGAAGGCGGTATATTTCCTATTTATTACAACACGCAGTGGAATGTTCAGCCAGTCAAATGAGCTCTCTTGGAAAGTGGGCACTCTTAGCCAATAAAACACTGAAACATATGATGTTATAATGCTTTGAAAGCAAATCACAATGTGAATATGAGAGCCTTCATGCTCCTGACCTCTTCTTGATGTGTTTAATATGACGTCACGTCATACTATCCTCATAATTATTCATGATCGTGTATCCTTCGTTACACACATGTTATGGCCCAATAAGTTCATTAGGCAACATCACTCAATCATGCTTGGCTGAGTTTTGTAATGCCTTGCTGCTCTCAGCAAACAAGCTTCTTGTAGCACAGGTGAACATTGTAGAGGACAACATGACAAGGTAATTGCCCTTCACCCTTGTAAACCATCCCTGCTTTCTGTACTTTAAAGATAACGTGGATTACAGGTAATTATGTCATGGTAATGATAACATTCATTAAAACAGTATTAGAACACTATAGAGCATCGATGTTACGTATCCTGAATGGTAAATCAATATTTGTCTGTAAATATACATGTATGGACAAAAAAGTCTCTAATTATGCCTGTCAGGATTTCACAAAAGGAATGCTGGCAGGAGCACTGTGAACTTCTCTACCAGAAATGCAGAGATGCCTGCAGTAGTCAATCCGCGGCAAGGGTTTGGGAATGGGTGAAAAAGACATGTTCAACATTGTAAGTTTCTTTAATTTTGTGATCAATCACAAACAGAAATCTGATTCTTTGTCACCCTGGTAATAGTCAGTGATATAACTCAATTGAAGTGCTCTAGCAATTCGCCTTCCAGAAAGGGATAGGAAACAGATCATCCCCCAGATGTGGCCGAGGTGTCAGGGAAGGTCTTTCTCTACAGTGAAAAATACCTTTCCTGGACAAAAAAGATAAATAAGTGCTTTTGCTCAACCGTCTGCACTTACCACTGTGTAGAAACTTATAAATGTTATGCTTTGTATAGTTCTGCACACATGGAACAGGCAACTTTAAAAAAGTCACATGGCAGGTACAGTATTGCCATGAAAAATTGCACCTATTTGTTAATTAGGAAAAAAATGTAAAAACACATTCAGGTGGAGTTACAAAACTCTACCCATAATTCTACACTTTTGTGAATCGCTCCCCAAACCTTACGGGGAGTTCTTGATATCCGAGTCCAGTATATTGTCGACCTGGTTCTATAAGCAACTCTCTATTTTATTTTAAACTTAATCAGTTTTGCACTCTCTCAGTAATACATATATAAATATCACTGAAAAACACAAAGGTTAAAAGTTCTAGTTAAGTTTTGACATAATGTTAAAGCTGCTAACTTTCAAAAAACCCAAAAACCTCTGAAAGTCACCAGTTACAGCTTACTAAGAGAACTATAGCTTGCACCACTGCCATGTACTGCTCACAACCTTGCATGTTGCTTGTAACATGGCTAGGGGTGGGCATAACTCGCGTAATTCTGGGTAGTGTAAGTGAAAGTGTCCTAATTCCTTTTGAGAGAATTCACACACATGAGTAGACATAATTGAAAGACTAGTGGATCCTAAGCAAGATACAGTCTCATAAATCAAAGAAAGACTGGGCATATAATGCTAGGCAAATTATTAAATACGTAATAAACACAAATGTGTCCCAAATTATATACATATTCCAATAATGTCTGTTATACAATAGACATTACATTGTTGAAACATTTTCGATGTTGGCATGCAATGCAAGACAATCAGCCTTATTTAAGAATAATTACCAATGATGCACTAGTAAGCCCACAGCTTATACAAAAGTGGCAAGATAAGATATCAAATATTGCAATCAAAGAGATAAATAAAACATTTCATTCTACGCATCATAATGTTTTTCTGAAATGTATCAAGAATATGTTTGAGGACTCTCTAGGGCACTAACTATATTTCTATAAAAAAAAGAACTCCAAGTTTTTTTCATTTCAAAAGAAAGTACTTTTGGTTTTACATCTTTGATCACGTGGGAGAACAGGGAGGGTACCCCAAAACTGAAACATCCCCAAATGTACCATAATCTGGTTTCCCGCAATTTACTGGCTCAGAGCTAGCGTTAAACCTCAACTTCATAGGCAACATGTCCCAACGTTAAGACGCCTCCCAAAACATCAAAATCCAACAAAAAGCAGTACATTAATCATTTAGATTGAATAGAAATTAAGTGGGTTCACTCAATAACTGAGTTATAGGTCAATAAAAAGTTAAAGGGTTTTATTACAAAATCTAAACGAAAAGCATGAATGTCAATGCCATGAAGGCTCTCAAATTCAGAGTTAGACAATGTAAAAATTACAAAATATTCTAAGTCTCAATGGGCAGCAAAATCAGGAAATATTTGGACAGCATCCCTAGTAGAACAGAAAAGCCTTTTGGCTCACCTCCAAACTTGAGGCTTTGACTACACAATTATTGCATACAAAATTAGATTGTTTACAATATCATTGTGCTGTGAGTGAATATATCAATGCTTCATCAAATCAAAGGCCAAGGGAAAAAAGTCATGATACCGTAACACCTAAGCATTATCCTGCTACATTAATATTTATTCAGCATCCTCTATTGTAATGTCATCTGGAGATGTTCAAATAAACAAGTTACATTTACAGCGTCAGACTATTTGAATGACTAGGTCTCAGTGAAGAAATGGTAACATGTTGTCAGTTACATCCGAGCTAGAGAAAGCTCACCATGTGCAGAACAATAACTGTGGACATATTCTAATGCATATTAGCTTCACGGTGCTGCTGAGCTAGTGGGGAGAGGATGAATACAAGGGGAAGCACTAAGTGAACGACAGACATGACTTACATCTTGGTTAACCCTTTCGCTGCGGCGGGAATTCCGCCGCAGCGCTGGGGGGTGCGGGGGGGCAGCGCGGTGGCGCTGTGCTCATGACGGAGCCGCTCCGTCATGAGCCACGGTTGAGCTGTGCTCATGACGGAACGGTTCCGTCATGACTCCGCCCATTTGCGTTGTCCCCCCGCACAGGTGGGGAAACAGCGCCGCGTAGGCGGAGCAGCCGCCAACGGCCGTGACATGACGGAACCGTTCCGTCATGAGCACACGGCAACCGTGGCTCATGACGGAGCGCCTCCGTCATGAGCGGGGAAGGGGTTAAAATGGTATTTTACATAGAAATGTGGCATCCATTAGAAAACACACATCTTCACACAGCCGCGGCCGCTGGAGGTAAGAGCGTGGGGCGGTCGGGGTGGCTGGGGGTGATTTTGAGAAACGACCACGAGGGAAAATTAAATAAATAATGAATTATCCCTCGTGGTCGTTGCTCGAAATCCCCCCCAGCCGGCCTCACCACTCTTACCTGCAGCGGCCACGGCTGTCTACAAATCATAGAAACCTTGTTTTAAAAACAATTATTTTAAATCCGCCTTTACATGTGGAATTGACTGTGTGAATCCTTATTAATGATGCACACATTTATAAATCCATGACATCTTACACAATTTCATCAAGATGGCTTCAGGTGTACCACATTTGTCTGTAAAAGCATCCGAATGTTAACGCTCTAGTTGTTCATCAAAACCCTGGGGGAGGCTGCAGTAGAAAACTGGAGAATCAACTGACGGACTGTTGCTGCTGTTTGAATGACATGTTTTACTCAGATTCTCAGACTTCAAGCCTTTAGTGACTGCCACAACCTATTGCTCAGCTTTTGGCAAGACAATGATGGTTGACTAATCCAATCAGAGTATATCTGGACACTTACAGTCCAGAGGTCCTTATGTTTTAACCCTTCATGACCACCACAAACACTTCCTTAAAGGCTAAACAGTAACACCAAATCAAAAAAAGAATGCTTTGGCCCAAATTTGGGGAAATTCTGTTGAGCTGCTTTGTTCTGTAGCAGTGACAAAAGCTCATTCATGGAACATTTCTTTTTGATCTGTCAAGCAGGATACAAAAAAGAGTGAGGTACAACAAGTGACATTTCTTAGTATTGTGTTTTTAACCCACATAAATCATTTAAAGGGAGACTGGTATTAGAGGGTGTGCCCTTAGAGAGGGTAGATTCCTTTGCTTACCTGGGGGTCACTTTGGCGGCTACCATGTCTTGGAAGCCTCATGTTAGCAAGGTGGTTATTCAGCACAAACAGAGAGTGGGGGCCATCTCTACAAAATATTGGGCCTCCTTCAGCAAACGGATACCCCCGGCCCTTCAGATTTATGAGGTGAAAGCACTGGGTTCTGCCCTGTATGGGGCGGAGCTGTGGGGTCTTGCTAATGCCAATGGGCTAACCAGCTCTGAAAACCAATTCCTTAGAACTATTGCCCATTTACCATCTAGCACCCCCTTATACCCTCTGGCATTGGATAAGGGTGTAAAAAGGGGTAGAGAGTAAATTCAGATTGTGCCCGCTGTTGTTCTGGTGGCCACTCTGGTTCACTCCTGAGTTAGCCCACTACACCACTGCTCTTCAGGATGTTATCGAATCAGACCACTGTCATAAAATAAACTGGCTTTACAATATCCAATGGTTCTTAACTCCATAGGGTTGGTTGAACTTTCAAAGCTCCCATCCCTTCCAAGGAATCATTGAAACAGCTTTATTGGGAAAAAATATTGTCTGACAAAGCCCATAATGTTGCTTCTCTGACAGGCGACTTTCTTGATTTTAAATCGCTTTGCGCATGCAAATAGTTCTGTGATAGCATTACAGTGCCACTGGTTAGAAAGCTATATTTCCAGTTTCAAACGAGTACCTTATTGCTTAAATCGTTTACTTCCAAATGGGTGGCATCTGCCTCTCCGGTTTGC